>NC_092173.1:21055311-21686561 GCF_045791955.1 Oncorhynchus clarkii lewisi | reverse complement strand
TGACATAGATACAGACACATGACATAGACACATTTTTTATTTCTGTTTCTATTGCTCGATCATTAGCCAGCATAAGATACTTTTTAAATGAAGTTGTGATTTTGATTTGATTTATTAGAATCCCCCATTAGCCGACACCGATGGCGACAGCTAGCCTTACTGAGGTCCGACACATTACGAAAAAGACATTACAGGCAAAAGACCTTACAATTTGCATGCATTTAAAAACATTAACATGTAGTGTGTGCATTGAATTAGTTAAACATACATGTCAGTACATACACACAACAAGTAGGTCACATGGGGAGAGGCGTTGTGCCTTGAAGTGTTGCTTTATTTGTTTTTTGAAACCAGGTTTGCTGTTTACTTGTGCTATATAAGATGGAAGGGAGTTCCATGCACTCATGGCTCTGCATAATAATGTACGTTTGCCTGAATTTGTTCTGGCCCTGGGGACTGTGAAAACACCCCTGGTGGCATGTCTGGTGGGGTAAGTGTGTGTGTCAAGCTGTGTGCAAGTTGACTATGCAAACCATTTGGAATTTCCAACACAAGAAGTGACACAGTCAGTCTTTCCTCAACTCTTAGCCAAGAGAGACTGGCATGCATAGTATTAATATTATCTTTCTGATTACAACAAGAGCAAGATGTGTCGCTCTGTTCTGGGCCAGCTGCAGCTTAACTAGGTCTTTCTTTGCATCACTTGACCACATGACTGGACAATAATCAAGATAAGATAAAACTAGAGCCTGCAGGATTTGCTTTGTGGAGTGTGGTGTCAAAAAAGCAGAGCATCTCTTTATTATGGACAGACCTCTCCCCATCTTTACAACCATTGAATCTATATTTTTGGACCATGACTCTTTACAATCTAAGGTAACAACAAGTAATTTAGTCTCCTCAACTATGGTCGGCATGGCTTTGAGTTGCTGTGATAGTTTGTTCCACTCAACAGCATCAGTATATAAAAAGGTGTTCTTACCAGATAGACTATTACATTTAAAACAGGCAATATCAGGGTCTATTGCTGTGGTGTTGTATTGGTGGAAATCTCTAATATAAGTCAAATCATTTGATAGGTACCTGGAGGCTGAGTCTTCAATAATTATGTGGACCAGACCAAGTTGGATTAGTATGACCCTTTTGTCTACAGATAGCCAGCCTAGCTAATTCAAATCCTCAATACCTCCTAACATGTGCTCAATGTAATTGAATTACACAATTATAGAAAGTTGCATGAAGAGAATTAGCAAGGTTGTTGAGAACGACAAAACAAACGGTACATCTTACTTGAGCTGGGTGGCCATGAGTCCCTGTCTGTGGGGTTGGCTCTTCGGCCTGGTGACTTGTACTGACCCTACAAGAAGACAGAGTCTCAGTTACTAAGAGAAATGCCAATTCAATCAGTCACGATGTGCACACGATAAACACGATTATCACATCAGGTGCATAATATCACGCTAACAGCACCCTTCTCTGTGGTCCTCTGTGTGTATTGCTGTGTGTGTGTGTGTATGTACCCCTCTGTCCTGCTGCCTGCGGCGTGTGTCGAGTGTGTATAGGCGGTCCATGAGACTGGCCACCCCTTGCTCCAGTGTGTCCAGGGTGTGATGCTGAGGGTCGTGACCTGAGAAGCCATCCCTCAGACTACGCAGGGCCTCCCTTACCAGCTGCAGTTCCTCCCCCTGCTAACACACACACAAACCCACACACACACATAATGACATAAACCACTAGAACTGGTGTCCAGGCACATTTGAAGGTTGTTGATAATTTGGCCATTGCCTTTAACCTCTATTTAGGTCTCTAGCTCTAGAAACAGCTATAATGATGACATGAAACATATCTAAAACACACATTTAATGAATCACACCCTCCCTCCAACCAACATGTAAACACATGTAGGAAATGTTCATAGGTGTGCATGACTCACCGCTGTGTGTTGGAAGGCCGGACCAGGGGGTGGGCCCACAGAGTTACTGTACCCACTCTTTTCACTCCTAGATGACTGAAGAAAAACAGACATAATATATCTTACCAACTTCACAAGCTACAATGAATACATGTAATTTACTGTAAGTGAAGTGGAAACAGTTTGATTATGGTACCATACCCTATGGCTTCCTTCATTAGAGTTGTGCCGAGCATCGTCCAGTTTCAATTGCTGTTGCTGAAGTAGTCTATCCTTTTTTCCAAGTTTCTGCTGGTTTTATAGACATATCACTGTGATATCTGTGATACATTTCAACCACATAATCATATCCAAATGTTAAAGTATGTTAAAATGGAAAATGTTCTGATCTTACCTCATATTCACTGAGCAGTTTGTTCCGATCGCTCAACTTCCGTTTGAGCTCTGCCTACAAATATACAAATATATACTTATATTTGTAATGTGGATGAACAAAACATTTTGTGAATATTTGAATACATAAATAGATAGAGCCATTGAATATAAAGGTCAAATATTAATTCTAAATGTCAACGTGTGTATTATCATATAATCTGACTCACGTTCTCCCCCTCCAGTTGCTCTTTGTCCATACTGCACCTCAGTAGCTCCTGCTTCAGCTGCAGCACCGCAGCCTCCTGTACAGACATACGCTGCTGAAGAGCATCCTAATGAGGAAAGGCAGATCAAAGACAACGCTAGAGAGGCTGGCTTGCCTACCAAAGAGTAAGGACCCACTAATATGGATCATTATGAAGCCTTAAACAGAGCACACAACTCTTCTGTAAAGGAACAGTGGAGGCTAAAAGGGTCTGTTTCTCTACCCAGAGCTGGCATGAGAACTGAATAAAAGCCACTAATCTATGTATAAGTAACAATCCAAACAAACTGAAGGGTTTGACTGGCAGGTTTTACCTTAATGGCCTGAAGGTGGCGTGCCTCCTGCTTGTGCCTCAGAAGCTCCCTCTGAGATGACAGAGAGACAGACAGACTCAGAGACATTTCATTAGGGGAAGGTATGTGCTCTAAAAGCAGCTCATCCACATTAAGCCCAATTACTTTTGCTTACTGTACCTTCAGATCAAGAGCCTCCTCCATGCTTTGGTCCAGACGACTGCGGATTAGGACCTTCAAAGCGAGGGGATGAGAGGCATTATGAGAAAATAGAGAAATGCCCGAGCTTATAAAGAGACAGTGGCCTGGCATGAAAGCAGGCTAAGCAGATAACAGACTCATTCACACTTCTACAGTATCTGCGTCTTCTCTGGACTGTAGAGTGACAGTAAAAACATTATAGCGTGCCAGGGTCTGACACTGCTACATCACAGTGAGTGGCTGAACATGCCATACTATCTAAAGTGAATGTAGAGAGAGGATGGGGGCGGACACAGTACCAGCTGCTGCTCAGAGTTAGCCCTGCTATCCCCGAAGCCCATGGAGACATCCTGCTCGTCCTCAGGGAGAGAGCCGTGCAGCAGTAGAGCCTGGAGAGAGAAGAGAGGGATGGACACATACTGTACACATAAGATAAAGCCTACACACCCAGAATACATTTCACAGTATAAACACACACCAGAGAGAAATAAAGCCTGTTGACCACATCACATGCATGCATAAAAACATGTCAGACACACACACACCGATATGGACGTACGACCTCACATACACCACAAGTCTGCCAACCTGAACTGGACAGTGAACATAGAGCAAATGCTTGGCTTGGACATGATCACACTTTCATGTGATCATCCTCAGTTGGGCAGGGTGGGGTAGAGGTGGGGGGTGATTTTTATACCTGACAGGATAGATTATATTGTGCTAGATTAAGAGCACTCAGATCCTTGATACCAGATTATGTTTGGATGATCACAATCTCATTGTATACTTACCTTAGCTGGAGTCTTGGAGGGATACATCTTATACATACTAAAGATGTTCACATAAAGCTATGTTTGTATGTCTGACAGTGTATCTATCTGTGTGTATCTGTAGAGTGTGTGTGTTAAGGTTATTATAGTTTTGTGTTTTTATATGAGTTTTTCTTCTATTAGTTTAAACAGTTTCATTTGAAATCAGTTTAGTTTCAGTTAGTTTTCAGTTCCATTTTACTCATTTTTATTTAATTATTGTATCATAAAAACATTTCTATTTAGTTTATTATATTATATAGTTTTAGTGTTAGGGACAGAACAAAGCCTATGCGTGGGAGGCTAGGAGCCATTTATGTGTTGCAAAGTGTTTTTTTTTTTTTTGGGAGGTCACTTCTTGACCCTTTGGGGCAGTAATGCATAAGGTGCTGGGTCAGGTCATAGGTTAGGATAGGTTTAAAGGTGGACTCAGCGAAATGACGTAGATGCACCAAGTAACAGTAGTAGTGTGTCAATTTCTGCAACAACCAGGAGCGCTGAAGCGCGAGGCTAAACTTCTCAGCTAATTCTTATCAGATGCACCTCCCCTACTTCACTCCTCAACTTTCGTCTTGGTTTAGCCTTACCATTCAAACGCGCCCAATATCTGTGGTGCTGCTCGTGGCAAAGTCATCTCACTGAGTCTATCTTTAAATGATTAAGTAAATGTCTAACCCACCAGATTCAGAAGCTTGAAAACCCCATTAGAAAAAAAGCTTGTAAATTCTAAAACTGAACATACAGTGCATTTGGAAAGTATTCAGACCACTTGACTTTTTCCATATTTTGTTACATTACAGCCTTATTCTAAACTGGATTAAATAATGTTTTCCCTCTTCAATCATCAATCTACACACACATAATGACAAAGCGAAAACAGGTTTTTTGAATACTTATTTACATAAGTATTCAGGCCCTTTGATATGAGACTCGAAATTGAGCCCAGGTGCATCCTGTTTCCATTAATCACCCTTGAGATGTTTCTACAACTTCATTTGAGTCCACCTGTGGTAAATTCAATTGACTGGACATGATTTGGAAAGGCACACACCTGTCTATATAAGTTCCCACAGTTGACAGTGCATGTCAGAGCAAAAACCAAGCCATGAGGTCGAAGGAATTGTCAGTAGAGCTCCGAGACAGGATTGTGTTGAGGCACAGTTCTAGGGAAGGGTCCAAAAATAATTCTGCAGCATTGAAGGTCCCCAAGAAAACAGTGGCCTCCATCATTCTTAAATGGAAGAAGTTTTGAAACACCATGACTCTTCTTAGAGCTGGCCACCCGACGAAATATAGCAATCGGTAGAGAAGGGCCTTGGTCAGGGAGGTGACCAAGAACCTGATGGTCACTCCTCTGTGGAGAACCTTACAGAAGGACAACCATCTCTGCAGCACTCCACCAATTAGGCCTTTATGGTAAAGTGGCCAGAGAGAAGCTACTCCTCAGTAAAAGGCACATGACAGCACGCTTGGAGTTCAGGACTCTCAGACCATGATTAACAAGATTCTCTGGTCTGATGAAACCAAGATTGAACTCTTTGGCCTGAATGCCACATCTGGAGGAAACCTGGCACCATCCCTACGGTGAAGCATGGTGGTGGTAGCATCATGCTGTGGGGATGTTTTTCAGCAGTAGGGAGTGGGTGATAAGTCAGGATTGAGGGAAAGATGGAAAAAAGAGATCCTTGATGAAAACCTGCTTCAGAGCGCTCAGGACCTCAGACTGGGGCGAAGGTTCACCTTCCAACAGGACAACGACCGTAAGCACACAGCCAAGACAACACAGAACACAGAAGTCTCTGAATGACATTGAGTGGCCCAGCCAGAGCCAGGACTTGAACCCGATCGAACATCTCTGGAGATACCTGAAAATAGCTGTGCAGCGACGCTCCACATCCAACCTAACAGAGTTTGAGAAGATCTGCAGAGAAAAGTGGGAGAAACTCCCCAAATACATGTGTGCCAAGCTTGTAGCTTCATACCCAAGAAGACTCCAGGCTGTAATCACTGCCAACGGTGCTTCAACAAAGTACTGAGTTAAGGGTCTGAACACTTATGGAAATGTGATATTTCAGTTTTTAAATTTGTAATACATTTGCAAACAATTTTTTTTTAACAGTTTTTGCTTTGTCATTATGGGGTACTGTGTGTGGATTGATGAGGGGGGGAAACAATTTAAGCAATTTTAGAATGAGGCTGTAACTTAACAAAATGTGGAAACAGTCAAGACGTCTGAATACTTTCCGAATGCAATGTAATTCATTATGGTTTTTATTTATTTTTTATTTTAGTTAGTTTTGGAGTCAAATACAATAGTTTCAGAATAATTTTAGTTTTTGAAACAGGTTTGTTAATTATTTTATTTCAGTTTACTAAATTGTTTTAGTTTTAGTTTACTACAATATCGCGCGCGCGTGTGTGTGTGTGTGTGTGTGTGTGTGTGTGTGTGTGTGTGTGTGTGTGTGTGTGTGTGTGTGTGTGTGTGTGTGTGTGTGTGTGTGTGTGTGTGTGTGTGTGTGTGTGTGTGTGTGTGTGTGTGTGTGTGTGTGTGTGAGGAGTCTTTAGTTACCTGTAGACGGAACACCATCCTCCTGGCCTCCTGCATCTCCTTTTCCAGCTGCTCCTGGTGACACTCCAGCTGCTCCTCCCATGATCTCTCCTCCTCTGGCCCACTATGCCCCGGGGTCGGACACAGGCCACAGAGAGACAACACCTCTTCTGGAGGGCACAGACACACAGACGGACAGCCGGATAAACAGACAGAGGGAGAGATGGAGGCATGGACAGATAAACAGAGACAGACAGAAACAGACTGGGCATGATAAAACGGCATTTTTGTAGCAGATAAATCAAATGGAAACAGATTTCAGGAACGAGCAAATGAATGTGCAGCCAACCTGTATCAGATTTCCTTTCCGTCAACTCTGATTTGTCATCTCCAGGCTCGGCGTGGTCTTCAGATTGAGCTGAGATAAATACTTCTTTAGGAGTGTCTGTGGACTGAGCGATGATGTACTCTTCTTTAGGGGAGTGTGCAGGGCTGGCTGAACTGAGGCTGCAACAGTTTGTGGGAAAGACAAGAATAAGGAATGAGTTTGTTTGCTGCTGAGCCAAATTAAATAAATACATATTCATGGAAGACATTCTTCTTGAAATTACATATACTGTAAATGCCATCTAGACTAAGCAATATTTCAACAGAATGATACACTGTGAACATACTGTATTTATTTATTTGGACAGTGAAGCTAAAACTTTTAATATGGCTCTATACTCCAGCATTTTGGATTTGAGATCAAATGTTTCACATGCGACAGACATTATGTTTTAAAATACACTCAAATAAGAGATGACATTCTGTATAGTGACCGAATAGTGGCCCAAAATGCTGGAATATAGAGCCAAATTAAAAGTTTCACTGTCCATCAACCAATCAAATCAAATGTTATCGCCGAATATAGCAGGTGTCGACCTTACAGTGAAAAGCTTACTTACAAGCCCTTAACCAACAATGCAGTTTTAAGAAAAATAAGTATTAAGAAAGTATTTACTAAAATAAATGGAAGTAAAATAGAAAAATAACAAAAATAACAAATAATTGAGCAATAATAAAATAACATTAGCGAGGCTATATACATGGGGTACCGATACAGAGTCAATGTGCGGAGGCACCGGTTAGTCGAGGTAATTGAGATAATATGTTAATGTAGATAGAGGTAAAGTGACAAAGCATAGATAATAAACAGAGTAGCAGCAATTTTTTGGGCCTTTGAATACGGAGTAAACATATAGATGGAATTTGTTTGTTCATTTATTCATTCATTAATTCAACTTAATTGACACAAACATAAGTGACTGTCCAAAATATTAAGTTTTACTTAAATTAAAATGCACTTTACAGGCAACTTCAGACAAATGGGACACATTTGAGTCAAACAACTAACTATTTCCTTTTTCAATCAGTCAGATAGGGGCGGGATTTAGAAACATGCTGTTTTAGTTTTTGTAACAACGCATTCTTAGGATTGTTTTTTCCTCCGGAGCCATCAGTTCAAAACTGGCAATGATTTCAATGTCTCTGAGAGGATGATTTCCTCTTTCAGAATGTCCTGAGTCTGTTATGTACTCAGTCTGTATGTTATGATGATCTTTGTCTGTTCTGAGTACATTCCAAGCACCCCGAGGTCTGGGCCTCTTGTCATGTTCCCTCATGTGTTTTTTAGAATTGGGATCCAGCCACATGTTTTCTATAACCCCAGGCATTAGATATGGCTCCCAGAGGGGCGATTCCGTGATCCCTTTCTTCATATCTGTGGGAAAACAACCATGCTTCTGTCTGTGTGGACCAAATAGACCACCATTTGGAGATGGGCACTATTTCTGTTACATGTATTTGAAATGTATTTTGCATATTTTTTCATTTGTATTTCACTGGCCTAGACTACAGTCCAATGTATTTTCTAACAAGATACTTCAGAGAGCTGCATTTTATATTATGAAAATACTTTTCAACAGTCCTGCTAGACAATTATATAGAGCATATTTCTTACAAAATAAGTTGAAATTTCAAAAATGTTGTTTTCACACATGTATTTGGGTACATTCTTTAGGGTATTTTATAACAAGATACATTTCAATGTATCTTTGCCTATCTCTACAGTCATTCACATTTTTATTCAAATTTGGTCTCGTTCGGGGGTGGAGCTCATTAGAATAATAATATTTAGCATGCTTTGCAAGTGTGTCACTCCCTGATCTGTTTCACCTGTCCGTGTGCTTGTCTCCACCACCCTCCAGGTGTCGCCCATCTTCCCCATTATCCCCTGTGTATTTATACATGTGTTCTCTTGTCTGTTGCCAGTTCGTCAGGTCTTACCAGCGTGCTTTCCCGTCTTCCTTTTGCTCAAGTTCTGTTTCCTAGTTTTCTGGGTTCTGACTATTCTGCCTGTACTGACCCCGAGCCTGCCTGCCATTCTGTACCTGCCTGACTCTGACTTGATCACGAACCCCTGCCCTTTGCCTGCCCCGTGTGTACAATAACTCATCTGAGATCTGTACTATCTGCCTCCTGTGTCTGTATCCGGGTCATATCCTGAGTCGTGATAAAGTGTTTATTTTTACATCTACATTAGCATTTGTTATTTAGCATCGATAGCAACTTACAGTCAGTGCATTCAATCATAGTAGAAACAACCACATTATCACTGTCATGGCATGTAAAATGCTTTTGTTACCATTAATGAAAATGTTGTTACGGTTAAGTGTGTACTTGCAAATTTATTTTGTATTTGAAAATACAAGATACTTGTATTTTAATTCAATACAATACTTTGCAAAAGTATTATGTATGTTATTTTGATACATTGGTTTTTAGGGTATTTTGTAATTAATTGTATTTTGTATTTGTATTTTATAATTGTTGCCAGTTTCTGCCACTCTAAACGTAAAACCCTTAGACATTACATTTTGAAAAGGGGAGAAAGACTATGTTCAAATCTTTCTTGAGAGAAATGCAAGATGGGTGGATTATGATGGATTGCATTTATGTAACCATATGTTAATTAGTGTGAAGCGTAATGTTGACATGAGTAATTAGACTCACATTACAGTCTGTGTGAGATTAATGTCTGGTTTAATGTAGTTAGGATGGCATCCGTCTTCTTTAAACAAACCATACAACTCTATGCACAAGGACTACTTTTAAAAATGTATACTGAAAATATATATATAAAAAACACCTTTATTGAAGAACAGAATGAATGTTTGTATCGTCATTCTGTTCCCAAACTTTGCATCTGCACTGTTCTTCAAGTAAAGGTGTTTTTGTAAAATGTTCAGTGGAAATTGTTAAAAGTAGTCCTTGTGCATATAGTTATATGGTTTGTTAACTTTGCAATCACTGGTTTTTGTTTGACATACATTTTAAAGTGAAACATCTGAGTCTCAGCATCACTCTGTTACCATGGAATTACCCTTTATCCACCCTTTATCCATTCACTAACACTGTGAACAGAGGGGGATTAATTAGGGTTAATTGGGCCACAGGGGGGTCTGTATGTGCTCTCTTACTGTGCCTCAGCTGTAAATGATTAATACTGTATGTGGAGGCAGGTACCATATGATGCTTGCTTGGATTGATATGTCATTGAGTTGGTAGGGATGTATGGTAGATACAGTATTATGACTTCAATAGAGTTGTGACAATTAGGTTATATACCATTTAGATATCATATTCAGGAAGTTTGGGACGTTTTCTGTCATAAGGGGCCTACTTTGTTGATTCTACTGAACTGCTGAGAAACAGGGATAGTAGGTTACATAAGCAGAGCCTCTGTGGTCTGATGGCCATCTTATCTGATTCAACTGAAGTGGTTATGCCTAAGTACTCCCCATTGATAAACAATGCAAATAATTTCAAATAATCTTGTAATAAGAACTACAGGCAAAGAAGTATGAAGGACATGCCAACCAATGTTCTGTGTAAATCTCTCATCGTGGCACCGCCCTTCCTTTGTCCTGGGTAGTTTTATCGCTACATATTCTACTTTCTGTGGATTTCCCTTAAAAGATGTACCCTGCTGATCTGTTGTGCCAACTGAAACAACAACATACAGTAGAGATACGTAGATTAGCAAGAGATTAGCCTTTGAATATTTTTTAATCCCTTTATATCAAATAAAGTAAATCTTCTTGAAATAACATGTTTTTAATTCAAATATGTCTTCAATTTAACTGAATGAGCATTGATTTAACTTTTCAATTGTATATCTGAAAGAGGATCACATGCACCTGTGGCCTATTTTACAGTATAATGTAATTTGTGTATTTACTGTAAATATATTTTGGGTTGGAAATAAAACCTCCACTATGGTGGGCAAATATTAAACAGAAATGATCCTAATCTCTGGAACTAAATACTGTATAACACTAAAACACCATGTGAGATTGGACAAGCCCATATACAGTGTGATGCTAATCAGCCTGATCAAAGTAAATCTGAGATGTAAACCGATCTGCAAATGGAAATCACAGCAATGCCAAACACTGTAGATAGCCGTTGCTAGGCAATATCACTCATTCAGCTCACATAGACTATAGATTCTGTTCCAGACAAACAACTACACGGACGCACAGTATCCATACCAGAGAGGCACGCCCACACCTACATTCAGACAAAAGCTGAAAAGGATGTGAACTACTCCATTTCTACGAGCTATCACACTATGATTAGTTTCTCTAAAACGTGTTACATAAATATATATTGTAGGAACATAGGATAATATTGATTAGACAAATAAATGACATATTCTAAATGACATAGTGCTTGCACTGTATCGAGGTGTCATAAACACTCCCGTCACTGTAAAGGTAGCACCACACTGTCAAGGCACATGTAGAGGCACTGGTCAATGAATAAACACTGCATTTCTATATTACAACCACTGATTGTAACAACGAGAAGGAGAGAGACAGTTATGTTTTGTAAATCAAGAGATAATGCAAATCATTTGTGAAATCCAACTCTTACCATTTCATCTGTTTGGCTCCCATGCTGGTTAGTTGCACTCTTTACCTCCCATTCAGCCTCTGCCCTGCATGTGGGTGATGCTGCCCTAGTCAGTCAGAAACATAGCCCCCAAACAACCCCAGCAGCACGGGTGGGTGCAGCACTGCCAACACTAACCAGCAGACTGAGCCTCCACGTCGCAGACACTACTGTGTGCAATTTGCAATAACAGCAAACAGCATACTCAAATCCTCTCCAGCATATTCCCTACATAAAGCTACAAATCCTAATCAACAGCCCTGGACTCTTCTCTAAATCACTCCCTGGAAGAACCCAATGGAAATCCTGTCTCAATCCCTCCCAGCCTGTGGCAGAAGGGAGAGGATTGGTGTTCAGGCTCACCAGCGGCTGAATTCTGCCTGGTTTTTCAGAACACACTCCCCCTGTGGCTGAGCTCTCCTCCTCCATATATTTTCTCAATTTTTTTCTCTCACCCTCACGCTATATCTTCCTTCCTCCGCCTCACAGTATTTCTAGTGCTCAGCCGCACAGACTTTTTTCTCTGTCCCTTGTTCTTTCAGTGAGCAGCAAGGCTGTCATACATAACTCTGTCGGAGTGTTTACCCTCCCCCTCCCACACTCTATTTCATACATCCCCCTCCCACACTCTTCCCCTCTCACAGAGGAGGGGGTTTGTATGTGCTGCTACTGTAGCTGAAATGGGACATATCTCCTTTACATTGGGCTGTTAATCTACAGTATATTCTAGGCTAACACTGTGTGGTTTGTGGTTTCCAACTGAACCATTTTGGCTGATTCTAAATCACAGGTTTGCATGGAGCCACATCAAACAAGTTGAAGCATGTGTGAGTGGGTAATGATATATTATCTTAGAGTGAGTACCTCGAACAACCAGATCGAGGATACTGGGACATATAATGCTTAAGCATGGATAATAATAGTATTTTAAAGCTATAATCATAGCATGTGACATGAACTATATGATTTGGATAAATAAGCATCCGTTTTCTATTAAATCAAATACTCACAACCTGAGTTTAAATGCATTTTGTGTTGATTGGAGACAGATATAGCACTTGCACAACACAGTATTATCAGCCTGACCAAAACTGTGGGAAATTTGGTTTGAATAAGGGAGGCACTGAAGACAAAAGGCTTTGTTTGACATGGAATGCTAATGGTAGGTGTTTATTCTTTTGGGCCCTAGCAGCATCAGCAGGGGAAAGGGATTGAGTTGTATCATATTTACCCCATTAAATCAAATCACATTTTTATTTCTCACATGCTTCGTAAACAACAGGTGAGACTAAGAGTGAAATGCTTACTTACGGGTCCATTTTCCAACAATGCAGAGTTAAAGTTATAATAGAAAATAGAAATATTGACACCAGGAATAAATACACAGTTAATAACAAATAACAATGACGAGTAAAAATAACATGGCTATATTAATATAGGAAGTACCAGGTAATAACATGGCTACATACAGGAAGTAGCAGGTAATAACATGGCTATATTAATATAGGAAGTACCAGGTTATATGGCTATATTAATATAGGAAGTAGCAGGTAATAACATGGCTATATTAATATAGGAAGTACCAGGTAATAACATGGCTATATTAATATAGGAAGTAACAGGTAATAACATGGCTACATACAGGGTGTACCAGGTAATAACATGGCTATATACAGGGTGTACCAGGTAATAACATGGCTATATACAGGGAGTACCAGTACCGAATCAATGTGCAGGGGTACGAAGTAATTGAGATAGCTAGTGTGAAACTGTGTGTGAGTTAGTGTGTGTGTGTGTGTGTGTGTGTGTGTGTGTGTGTGTGTGTGTGTGTGTGTGTGTGTGTGTGTGTGTGTGTGTGTGTGGCGTCAGTATGCATTTGTGTGCATGTTATGTGTGTGTGGGCATATGTGGTGTGTGTGTTGTGGTGTCAGTGTAAGTATCTGTGAGTGTGTGGGTAGAGTCCAGTGTGTGTGTGCATAAAGTCGGTGCATGAGAGTTGGTGCATAAAGGGTCAATGCAGGTAGTCTGGGTAGCCATTTGATTAGCTATTTAGCCGTCTTGTTTAGAAGTCTTATGGCTTGGGGCAAGAAGCTGTTCAGGGTCCTATTGGTTCCAGACTTAGTGCACTGGTACCACTTGCCATGTGATAGCAGAAAGAACAGTCTATGGCTTGGGTGGCTGGAGCCTTTGACCCTTTTTTGGGCCTTCCTCTGACACTGCCTGGTATAGGGGTCCTGGATGGCAGTAAGCTCGGACCGAGTGATGTATTAGGCCGTACTCATAACCCTCTGTAGAGGGTTATTACGGTCGGGTGCCTTATAGTTGCCGTACCAAGCGGTGATGCAGCCAGTCAAGATGCTCTCAATGGTGCAGCTGTAGAACTTTTTGAGGATCTGTGGGCCCACACCAAATCTTTTAAGCCTCCTGAGGGGGAAAAGGACACATCCCTTGACAAAACTATCTGTTGTTGTTATAAAACCCATACCTTGCATCAGTCAACAATTACTTGTTTCTCAAACACAGCTCATTGCTATCTGTTTTATACTGTGTCCATAACAGTATGAAAAGTGTATCCTGCTTCTATACACAACCGTAGTGCAACAGTCTCAATGGTTCTTAGAGTCTACACTTAAAAGTTATTGATAGGCCTTCTGTATCGTTGTGTGCCAAACATTCTGTGCTAATTAGGAAATAGGTTATTGTTAGAAATATAGTCAATCATAATAGGCTACATAACTACTACAGGTAATCATTGCATTTTATTCAGATTAAATCCAATTTTATTTGTCACATTCGCCAAATACAACAGGTATTTGACCTTACAGTTAAATGCTTACTTACAAGCCCTTAACCAACAATGCAGTTAAGAAAAATAAGTGCTAAGGAAGTATTTACTAAAATAAACTGAAGTAGAAAATAGGAAAATAACAAATAATTAAAGAGCAACAATAAGATAACAGTAGCGAGGCTATATACAGGGGGTACCGGTACAGAGTCAATTTGCGGGGGCAC
Source organism: Oncorhynchus clarkii lewisi (assembly GCF_045791955.1). Classification (NCBI taxonomy): domain Eukaryota; kingdom Metazoa; phylum Chordata; class Actinopteri; order Salmoniformes; family Salmonidae; genus Oncorhynchus; species Oncorhynchus clarkii. The sequence continues at coordinate 21,672,145 of NC_092173.1, read as the reverse complement.
AGGTTAGTCGAGGTAATATTTACATTTAGGTAGAGGTAAAGTGACTATGCATAGATAATAAACAGAGAGTAGTAGCACCGTAAAAATGAGGGTGGATCAATGCAAATAGTCCAGGTAGCCATTTGATTAGCTGTTCAGGAGTCTTATGGTTTGGGTTTAGAAACTGATAAGAAGCCTTTTGAACCTACGATGATATTGGCCCTAAAGACCTAGCTGTGATGTGGATAGTGGCTAGTGAGATGCCATGTAGCTTGGCCTTTAATAGCCATTTGACTAGAATTATGAAGTAAGAACAACTGGCTCACAAAGAGGGAATTTGTGCAGTTTCTCAATCCCCACATCCACCACCTTTTAGGAACCCCACCAATGATTGACAGACACATGGCCAATCAGCGTCCTAGTTGTCCTGTGACGCAACAACCCCCACATGGGCGGGATTATGCAGAAGGATATTGCGCATGTGCTTCTTCCGTTATACGCCACGGACAGAGAGGTCAGCCTGTTGTGTGTTTTTATTCGTAAACGTTAAATATCAAACGGTAGTTCTGATTCATAAATATTTAATCAGGGTTGAAATGAGCGTCATAGGATTAATATCTGGATTTGACTTCTCATCTAGCAAAGCTCCTGTTGATAAAACTACCCGTTAACGCGAACCAGCTGTAGCTTCATAGCTAGTATGTGCTTTTAGCAACGCGGGTGTATCTACATACACTAGCGTAGCCATTGATCATGCCCTTCCATTAAATTACACATAAATCATTGGACGTAGGGGGAGTTTTGTCTGAACATTAGTACGCATTGGTTTTGAAAGCATAAGGACCTTTCATATCGGTGATTAAATATTTATATTTTTAAACATGGATAAATTGATGCTCATTGATTTGGGTTCCTACGCGGTCATATTTCCATTTTACAGAGCTTGTTCACAGAAAACATACGGAAGAGTGAACTACCTGTACTAATTAGCTATCTGCGTCTCTGAACACCTGTGTGTAAATGGAAGACAGACGCAACAAACGTGTTGTCACAGAAAAGTACTGCTGCACCAGTGTTAAACCAGTGCAGCACAGGAGGTTTGATGGCACCTTAATTGGGGAGGACGGGCTCGTGGTAATGGGTGGTGTGGAATATTATCAAATACGTCAAACTTGTTTGATGCCATTCTCTCCGTTTCACACATGATTATGAGCCACCCTCCCCTCAGCAGCCTCCACTGCTGAGTAAGTGTATATTTTTATGTTTGTATAATTATTTTGATGTGATATGAAAGTACAATGATTTATGTTTCTAGAATCATACTGCAATTGATTCATGTTTAGATGGAGTATTTGGCTGTTTTGGCTTCCAGTGGCAATTCCCCCATTAAACAGAACATGTAAGGTCACTGGACTAAGGAACAACATTAGGCACCTTTAGTCCAATATTGTGCTAACACTAGAGTTGCTTTCAATTGTATTCGGAGCACAAAAACAGTCCGTGGGAAGTTAAAAACTATTTCATTTCAACTTAATGTGCTGGTTGGCAGGATGGTCGGTCATTATGATCGGGGAATTTGAAACATCATATATTCTCCAATGCACCTTGTCCTGATCTGTTTGTATTGTGACTCCAACCCCAGTATGTTGCTGCCAATCTAATTCACAGTGTTGTGTGTACAGTACCTTATACCTTTTCTCTTCTCAGGTATCATCATGTCCAGGGTGCCGATGGGCAAGGTGCTGCTGCGAAATGTTATTCGTCACACAGATGCCCACAACAAGGTGAGAGTGGGAGAGCTAGCTAAATGTGTGTGTGTAGCTGTGTTCTCTCCTCATGATAGATGTGGTCTGTTTCAGATCCAGGAGGAGTCGGAGATGTGGAAGTTGAGGGGGATGGAGAAGTGGCCATTCACCAGCCACAGATCGATGCCACGAGCCTTAAATCCATCCAGGTCCCCTCACTGTTCGAGAATGGAAGTAGTGTAGCCTGAAACATCAGCCGATGATGACTAGCTAACACTAAGGCCGTCTGAGACACTGCAATGTTATTTGGATTGTGTAAAACCACGTGAACACGTGCATGAGCTCAGCTAGTATGCATGACATGCACAAACTTCAGGTGATAGAAATCTGAATGCACTACTAGTGTTTTGAAAATATTATTTAATATTGCTTTCCAGTAGATATAGGCTATTGTCTGACATTTCAGTTGCATAAGGACCAACCACCCAGAGAACCGGTAGAATAAGTTAAAATGTCCTTTATTCAACATTCCAGCTTGTAGAGGTCCTGAGAGGAGCCTTTCCAAATAATGACATTGCGTTGTCTCAGACGGTACATAGTGTTAGTGTTAGCTATCACCGGCTGATATATCAGGCTATCTTAGGCTGTGTCCTGATTCACCACCCTTTTCCCAAAGTGTGCACTTATTTCCCGGCATGGATATAAAAGCAATGTATTTGTGTAATCATTTGTTGGAGTCAGTTTCCACCATTTTTAGATTCATGGCGGGAAGTGTGCAAGTGCACGTTTTGATAGAAGGGTGGAGAATCGGGATGCAGCCTTACAGTAGCTTAGAAGCGTGTTATATGGAACAGGTTGACAGACATCAGAATTAGAGTTCACCCATGTTGTCTATTCCTCAGGAGTCACATGCACTGTGATCGTGTGGAGGATGGGTCTGTAGACAGACTGGGAGACCGGCTGTGGAGAAGAGAACACGATTCCAGCCAGGACAAGAGGAAGGCACGCTACTGGACCAAGAAACTCTATGACTTTGAGGCCAATGATTCAGACAGGTGCATCTTTTTTTCTGTTTACAACTCTGTAGCCTTGTGAGACTGTTTGAAGTTCATATGTTTGTGTTTGAGTTGACAAACGGCGACATGCTATGAAAGGTGAATCTCTGTGCATGTTTCCTCTACAGATGGGGACACAGCGGTTTTAAGGAGCTACACCCCGAGGAGTTTAAAAGTGACTGGTAAGAAATGAACTGCATTAACATTTTTATTTTTTTATTTGACCTTTATTTAACCAGGCAAGTCAGTTAAGAACACATTCTTATTTTCAATGACGGCCTAGGAACAGTGGGTTAACTGCCTGTTCAGGGGCAGAACAACAGATTTGTACCTTGTCGGATCGGGGATTTGAACTTGCAACCTTCCGGTTACTAGTCCAACGCTCTAACCACTAGGCTACCCTGCTGCCCCAAACATGAAATACCATGTCCCATAACTGTAGTAGCTGTAGTAAGGATCAGATCAAAGTTGGCCTCCCGGGTGGCGCAGTGGTTAAGGGCGCTGTACTGCAGCGCCAGCTGTGCCACCAGAGACTCTTGGTTCGCGCCCAGGCTCTGTCGCAGCCGGCCACGACCGGGAGGTCCGTGGGGCGATTGGCCTAGCGTCGTCCGGGTTAGGGAGGGTTTGGCCGGTAGGGATGTCCTTGTCTCATCGCGCACCAGCAACTCCTGTGGCGGACCGGGCGCAGTGCACGCTGACCAGGTCGCTATGTTACGGTGTGGGATTGGTGCGGCTGGCTTCCAGATTGGATGCGCGCTGTGTTAAGAAGCTAGAAGCTAGCCTAGTTTCGGAGGCTTTTGACCTTTGGCTCTCCCGAGCCCGTACGGGAGTTGTAGCGATGAGTCAAGATAGTAACTACTAACCACAAAAATGGGGAGAAAAGGGGGTAAAATTTAAAAAAATAAAATTTACAAAATTTGTGCACCAGCTGTTGTTTACAAATATGCAAAGACCGCCCCCTTCGTCTTACTGGCTGTGTGCTGTTCTATCTTGCCGTTGCAGCGTATATCCCGCTAGCTGAATATCCACGTCGTCATTCAGCCACGATTCTGTGAAATGTAGGATATTACGGTTGGTAGGATATTTGTGATCGCACCTCGTCTAATTTATTGTCCAATGATTGCACGTTGGCGAGTAGTATTGACGGTAACGGCAGCTTTCCCAGTCGCCTTCGCCAGGTCCTGACCAGGTATCCGATTCTTTGTCATCTGTACCTGCGTCGCTTCCTCTTGCAAGTAACGCGGATGTCGATCTTGTGGGGTGTTTGGAGAATGTCTTGTGCATCGTCTTTGTTGTAGAAATCTCACTATTTGCTTCAATACAATAAAAGTTGCATAGTTATAATGCCTGATTTGTCTTTTCAGGGATAGAGACCGTGGTGATGATCAGAATGGGCATTGGAGAAAGAAAACGTCCAGACTTAAAACAGCCAAATCAAAACATCTGAAGAAGTCCTCCAAGAAGAAGAAAGAGGAAAAGCGAAGGATAGGTGAGTCAGACGGTGAGTCCAGCAGCGACAAGAGCGACAGTGTCAAACAGGAACAGAAGAGGAAAAGCAGCAAGAGCAAACATAAGAGGAAAAAGAGGGAGAGTGAGGAGGAGAGCAGCTCAGAGGAGGAGGAGGATGATGATGAGGAGAGAGGGAGAAGGAGGAAATGATAGATGGACTCCCACAGAGACTCAGGACCAGAGTCACACAAGAAGAGGAAGAAAAACTGGAAAGCAGGAGAGGACAAATCGGAGGACAGTTTTGAGGATTGAACCTTTTTCCATTGGCAGCCAGTAACCTGTACCCTCATACTTCAGTTGCTGAAAGTGAGTGGGCAAAGCTTTCACAGTTACACCCCACTTCCACTTTAGTGTCCAATGTTTCCCACTAGATTTGTTGTGAGCACGGAATCACCATAGCTAATTGCTAGAAATGTTTGTGATTTATCCAATATTAAGACAACTGAGGAATTGGCTAAAGTACAAATACAACTTTTGAACAGACCTACTGGCAGGGGAAAGCATATCGCTCTTCCCTTAACAACTTTCCTCTGCAATACTCTTCTGTGCTGTACTTCTCTTTCTGTGTACAGCTGAGCACAAACCTGTGTTCTCCCCTAAGGGCATTCAGCAGTACCTCACCTTCTGTTACTGGTTCTGCTCAAGCTGCAGTGCTCAGATAGTGAGCTGACACTGCACAAATATGGACTAAACGAAAGCCACCTAATTCCACCTCATGACAAGTTGATTGACTGCTGAGCCTTGTCTCATAGTTAGTGTTCTGGCTTGACTTTAGCTGTTATACTATGGAAAATTATGAAATTTTATGCAGATTTCCCAACCAATTGTGACAATCTTTTATGCTTTTTTAAAATTCAGTATTTATTTTAAAAATGTTTGATTTATGGGAGTCGGGATTTAACGGAATGTCAGGTGGGACATTGAAAAATAAAATGCGTATTTAGTTTTCTGAAAATGTACTCTGGTTATCACACCACTTTTAAACAGGAAGGACAAATCACATGGATCTCTTGTTATGACTGCAGGAAATCTACATGACTATCATTCACAAGTCTTCTCAGTAGGCCTATAGCCTTTCTATTTCATGAGCTTGAGCATGAATTTGACTCTTCATGCATCAAATTCTATTAAATATTGCCCCTTGGGTTGAATACGTCCAGAACTGGGTACCGTTTACCATATAACATTGTATAAATGGTGTACGGTTTCCCTCTAGTGTTAAGTTTTTACAGTACTCGCTGTAGAAGTAATGTGCAAGAAAATGGAATAGGTCAGCACTGAATGAGAATTTCTACATCACTATATAAACTCCTTTTAAGAGACCTGCTGAAAAAGGTGCTGTCGTCTAAAACAGGTTTGAGCGGCATAGTTTTATTCTTACGTAGAGAGCAGGCCACTGCTATATGGTATCTTTTCAAGTTCATGCCTTTCTCCTTAATGATCATGCTGTACAAGGTTAATTTATTATTTAGTGGAAGGGCTAGGAGGCCTACAGGGTCTAATATCCTGTTATCTATGGTGTGTTGTCTCCACCTAGTGGATCAATCAGTGTAGTAGACCCTGAGGATTGATTGACTCATGGCCTCTTTTGACTTCATCAGAATAAATAGTTTATTTGTGACAAATAAAGGAATATTGTTTCTGACCTGATGTTTGTATACTTTGACAACAGCTTACTTTGAGACCCTTGAAGTCCCCCACATGTTTGTCTCAACAGGCACAAGATATGATATCTTAATATATATTTGATAAGATACATGCCTTAATGCATATAGGCCTTCCCACTGATCCGTTTGCAAGCACCTTTCATGATTTTGACAAAAGGATCCAGGATCACCGTAAGAAAAGGACACGGCACAACCGGTACAGTTAACCCACACAAAAAATTTAATGCCCTCTCATAAGGGATAAGTGGTCCAAACCTTGTCATACTAAATAGGGGGAAGTGTGAGGACACAGGTTTTTAATGTAAAAACTTGTGGCCAACACCCAAATGCTCAGTAAAAAGTTGTGACATATGACTTACATAGTACACATACACCAATGTTTTTAATATACTTCTATATGTATTTTTTTTGTTGTCTTTTTATCTAGACCAGCCAGATACAATACCGATTAATATCATACAGTCACATCAGGAACAATACCTAGTAATATCATACAGTCCAACCAGCATGGAGGAGTCCACAGGTTTTTCAGGTCCATCCTCTCTATGCTAACATTTGAAATCGGCATGTGTAGAGTTCTATATTTTTATTAATGTATAGACTGGTGTGATACTTGTCCTCGTATCGTCGTGTCTTCGTGTGCAAAAGTCTTTGAAAGAACCCAAAGGATGGTCAACATACAAGATACCTGGTTGTTCACTTTACAGTGTGATCTTTTTAACATTTAAAAGGAAAAGTTACAAATGCCCCAACCCTTGGCATGTCAAAGAACAAAAAAACTCAAAGCATCACTCCCCATGAAACGGGGAAAACCATGATAGAAAGGAAAGTGTATGACTACAATGAGCAGCATCCTCCATTCGTACATATTTTAGAATAAGGCACTGCTGCAGAAACTAATGAAATGTCCAACAACTCTGTGTCGCTCTGGGAGTATGAGGGGAGGCAGGATGAAAGGGGACTGTTTTCTTCTCCAGCAACTCTCTGAGTCTGTGTATGCATGTAGATTTATTTGTTAGATATGTAAATGTGTATGCATGAGGGTGTATGTGTCAAACTGTTGGTGCGTGTGTGTGTGTCTTTGAGAGAGCCAGAGAGGCCAGGCTGTATCTCTTACACTGTGCTCTCCAGCATCCATTCAGTGCTGCTGAAAGTGACTCTCCGGTTAGCGAGCGGTGAGGACTCCACGTTGAGCTGGTTGGTGGACTTGTGCCGCCTCGTCCGCGCTCTGCGGGGGTAACTGTGGCTCTGAAATATGGAGTAGTCTCCCCCGTCAAAGCTGAACCTGTGCCTAGTTCGTGCCAGCTCATTATTAAATCCCATGTTGGCCAGGGCGCTCTTGTCCTTGAGCCTGGGGGCCTCCTTGGTGCTGGCGTTGGGACCTAGGAGACACAAGGATATGGTGGAGCCCATCAAGCTGCTTTCTGTCTGTGTGTCCTCTGACGGGGGGCCAGATCCAGAGCGCTGGGCGTCCAGGCTGGTCCTCCTCACCTTGTCCGTGGGCAGGGGGGGCAGCTCCACTTCCAGGATGGCCGTGGTGGCCAGAGGAGTGTCCCACTCCCTCTTGTCACTGTCGACCTTCAGCACCAGGGCCATGCACTCTTTGGCTGCCACCGGTTGCGCTTCTCTCTGGTGGCTGTCCTCGGCAGGCTGTTTGGAGGTGGAGCGCTGGAGTCTGTGCTGGCTGCCGTTGGTCTGGGAGTGCATGCTGGAGCTGACCTTGACCTTGCTGTCCTCGGGGCTGCTGTGGGCTTTGTAGCGGATCATGAGGATGATGATAAACACCAGCACTGAAGCCACGATGATGCCGCCAATGATGATTATCATGGTGCCGCCCAGAAACTGGCTGTGGATGAAGCGACACTGGCTGACCTCGCTGGCTGTGTGGAACTGGACGCAGCCGACCACGCGCGTGGCCGTCAGAGAGGTGATGCCGTCGTCGTACACCGCCAGGACACACAGGTCATACTCCCGGCCCGCCGCCAGGTCGTTGATCAGGAAGGTCTTACTGGTGGACGGGATCATTCTGCAGAAAAAATGAAGGAATAAACAGGAATGGTGAAGGTTAGCTTTGCCACCAATATGCTGTATGGAACAAAAGAGTGCCAGACCGTGTCACACTGCATTCCCATTAACGGCATGCACGTAAGAAGATTTAACCTGACACTAAGGTGTTTGAAAAAACACAGAAAAAAGACAGCCATGCCAACTTACTTCAGCTCCAGTGAGGCTTTAAATATCTCCCATATATTTGGGGCCCAAGTAAAGACAACAGTGCTGACACTTGACTTAGACACTAGGCAATGTTACATGGTGACAGTGCAAAATATCTCCCCCAGCATTTTATGTATACTATGATTGCAAAAGGTAAACAAAAGGTAAACAGCAAGGTGACAAACAAGCCATCACTATATATATATATATATACTGTATATGTCACATCATCTTCAAGGAAAGACAACGCAGGCTTCTGGCCAAATGCCCAAGTTTGATGTTGTGTGAAATAAACACATTGTCTGTGAACATGAAGGAGAAAGACATTGTCTTTAGGCGGACATCTGTGTTAATATAATTAAAAACATGGCCATTTTCCCCTCAAGGAACACTTTGATGGTTGTCACTTGTAGGTAATAATATATCACCTAAAGACTAAACAACACGCAGGTCACTGTTTAAACACAGGGGAGAACATTATACAGGAGAATAGCTAATTAAATCAGAAACGATAAAATTAGCAAAGTCAACCAACGACAACAGCTTTAAACTGGACCTTTTGATTCCTTTGAGAAAACTTTCCAGTTCACTTTTTTCATTTGTGCCCCGGTATTGGTGGTGCACACTGGGTCAAATAGACCTAAGTACTCTCAATTCAATAAGGGTATTTTAATGAGTAATACAAAATGGCAGTGTGAGCACAAACAGTGCAATCAGAAAGTATTCGGACCCCTTCCCCTTTTCTACACTTTGTTTGGTTACAGCCTTATTATAAAATTAACTAAATAAATACAAATCTTCATCAATCTACACACAATACCCCATAATAACAAAGTGAAAACAGGTTTTTAGAAATGTTTGCAAATGTGTTACAAATAAAAAACAGAAATATATTATTTACATAAGTATTCAGGCCCTTTGCTATGAGACTCAAAATTGAGCTCAGGTGCATCCTGTTTCCATTGATCATCCTTGAGATGTTTCTACAACTGGATTGGAGTCCAACTGTGGTAAATTCAATTGATTGGACATGATTTGGAAAGGCACACACCTGTCTATATAAAGCTCCCACAGTTGACAGTGCATGTCAGAGCAAAAACCAAGCCATGAGGTCGAAGGAATTGCTCGTGGAGCTCCAAGACAGGATTGAGTTGAGGCACAGATCTGGGGAAGGTCCGCAAGATCACAGAGGCCTCCATCATTCTTAAATGGAGGAAGTTTGGAACCCCCAAGACTCTTCCTAGAGCTGGCTGCCCAGCCAAACTGAGCAATCAGGGGAGAAGGGCCTTGGTCAGGGAGGTGACCAAGAACCCGATGGTCACTCTGACAGAGCTCCAGAGTTCCTCTGTGGAGATAGGAGAACCTTACAGAAGGACAACCTTCTCTGCAGCACTCAACCAATCAGGCCTTTATGGTTGAGTGGCCAGACGGAAGCCGCTCCTCAGTAAAAGGCACATGACAGCATGCTTGGAGTTTGCCAAAAGGCACCTACAGGACTCTCAGACCATGAGAAAGATTCACTGGTCTGATGAAACCAAGATTGAACTCGTTGGCCCCCAAATGCCAAGTGTCACGTCTGGAGGAAATCTGGCACCACCCCTACGGTGAAGCATGGTGGTGGCAGTATCATGCTGTGGGGATATTTTTCAGCGGCGAGACTGGGAGACTAGTCAGGATCGAGGGAAAGATGAACGGAGCAAAGTACAGAGAGATCCTTGATGAAAACCTGCTCTAGAGCACCCAGGATGAAGGTTCACCTTCCAACAGGACAACAACCCTAAGCACATAGCAAAGCCAACGCAGGAGTGGCTTCGGGACAAGTCTCTGAATGTCCTTAAGTGGCCCAGCCAGAGCCCAGATTTGAACCCGATCCATGTAAATTACAGCATCGAGTCTTCTTGGGTATGACGCCTCAAGTTTGGCACACCTGTATTTGGAGAGTTTTTCCCCATTCTTCTCTGCAGATCCTCTCAAGCTCTGACAGGGTGGATGGGGAGTGTCACTACACAGCTATTTTCAGGTCTCTCCAGAGATGTTGGATCGGGTTCGAATCCGGGCTTAAAGAAATATCACATTTACATAAGTATTCAGACGCTTTATTCAGTACTTTGTTGAAGCATCTTTGGCAGCGATTACAGGCTGTAATCTCTACCAAAGGTGCTTCAACAAAGTACTAAGTAAAGGGTCTGAATACTTATGCAAATGTGATATTTCTTTGAGCTGTTTTTGCTTTGTCATTATGGGGTATTTTAGGGGTATTATGGGGTATTTTAGAATAAGGTTGTAACGTAAACAAATGTGGAAAAAGTCAAGGGGTCTGAATACTTTCCGAATACACTGAATTTCTCTTTTAAGATGGACTGAAATTAATGATTTCATTGGAGTAGACATGAGTCATTCATCAATGTGAAATAAATTACATGTTGTAATATCTATCATATTAAACAGGGTCCCCTAATGTTCCACTGATAGTAATTCAAATGTGAGAAGCCTCTAGCTGCAGAAGTTAGCATGCTCATGTCCCAGAATCTGGCTCACAGGTGTCCTAGGAACAATTATGTCCTATTGGGATTATGTTAAGGGAAGGGGTTATTGTTGGGTTGGGGTTAAGGACTGGGACGTGATAGTGCCTGCTGAACCTGGATAATATTGAGACAAAAGGGTATATTTAAGCAATAAGGCCTGAGGGGGTGTGGTAAAGGGCTGTTCTTAAAAAAGGCGCAACGTGGAGTGCCTGGATACAGCCCTTAGCCGTGGTATATTGGCCATATATCACAAACCCCTGAGGTACCTTATTGCTATTACAAACTGGTTATCAACGTAATTAGAGCAGTAAAAATAAATGTTTTGTCATACCCGTGGTATACGGTCTGATATACCACGGCTGTCAGCCAATCAGCATTCAGGGCTTGTACCACCCAGTTTATAATTACACTCTAAAGGCCAAGTCATATGTCTTAACCGTGTAATCTTTCTTTTCTCATAGGCTTAGAGCTAATAAACTGGAAATGTAAAGTCATACTATGCATTTTTATCAATTGAAATCAACATATGGTCTGTTTATACCCTCTTTTATCCCTAAACCATAATACATTTTGCGCATACTTAAATGTAGTGACATAGTTAATCATACAGCACCTATTCAGCTCTGGGAGTTATGGATGTATTATAATGGACTGTCATGCCATTCAGCAGATGGGCATTCCAGATGGCTCAGAACGTCTCCAGAGCTGGTTCAGACCCCCACCCCACCCCAGCCTCATCCCCACCCGCACCCTCTTTTTTTGTTCAATTGAATGCCATTGTCTATAACTGTTCTGTACTTGTCATGTATTGGTATGTTTTATGTGGACCCCAGGAGGAGTAGCTGCTGCACTAAACCCCCTTTCCACCAGCTCCAGTCCTCCAGCCCTAGTGCTCCCATTCCCCCAGCACCAGCCCCCACATGGCTTACCTGTAAACCAGTGTGTCGTCTGCAGTGCTGTTGTACTGAATCTGGTACATCCTGATGCCTGGGATGTGGCGCTCGGAGGGCCACCGAATCACAGCCGAGGAGGAGGTCAACTCGACCACCACCACCCTCCTGTCCTGGTGCTTGTCATGGCCCTTGGTGTCGTTGCCTGACTTGGAGGAGGTGGTGATGTCAGAGAGGCCCCGATCAGCCTCGCGCATGTGATGCAATGTGTTGTTTACGAACAGGGGCAGAGGGATCATGTTGATCTCCACGGCAGCTGTGGCGATGCCTGCAGCATTGGAGGCCACACAGTTGAAGGCACCGCTGTCCTTTAGGGTGGTGATGAGGATGTCCAAGGTACCGTTGTCATACAGGATGGTGCGGGAGTTGTTATGCACCAGCTTGCCGTCTGGGAAGCGCCAGTGGATGGCCGGGTCTGGGTCTCCCATGGCCTTGCACTTGAGGGTGACCCCCTGGCCCTCCATGACGTAGGGCTTGGTGGATAGGTTCTTGGTGATGAGCGGGGGCTCGCAGATGAACTCCTCCTCCTGGATGGACCAGAAGTACTTGTCCATGAGGTGCTCCGGGGAGGCGCATGTCTCCAGGTCGTCGTGTCGTGTCAGTCTGCGGAGCCACAGCAGCTCACAGTTACAGTGGAGAGGGTTCCCTCCGAAGCTCACTGCCAGGGAAGACGGGTTGGAGCCCTTGGCGTCTGACAGCACCTGGGCGTGCTGAAACAGGCTGTCTGGAGGTAGCTTCTGCAGCCGGTTGGAGGTCATATCCAGACGAACCAGCTTGGTGAGGAGCGTGAAAGTCCCAGCTCCGATGTGATCGATCAGGTTGTGATCAAGCGTGAGGATGTTGATGTGGCTCATCCTGCCTATCTCCTCCCAGGGCAGGGTCCTCAGGTTGTTGTTGGACAGATCCAGGTCCTCGATGGTCGACACAAACTCATCAAAAGAGGTAGGGGCCACGTGGTGGATCTGGTTGTTCCCCAGTATGAGGTGGCGGAGGTTGACCAAGCCTTTGAAGTGGTCGCTCTTGATGACACTGAGGCGGTTGCCGTCCATGTGGAGGGCTCGTAGGGAGCGCAGTCCCAGGAAGGCATGGGGCGTGATCTGGCTGATGGTGTTACGGGACAGGGTGAGGTGGACCAGGCTGGTCATGTTGAAAAAGTCTTTCCTGCGGATGATGGTGATGAAGTTGTCTGTGAGGCGCAGCTCCACGGTCTTGCGGTCGATGGTTGGGGGCACAAACAGCAGACCGGTCTTGGCACAGAGCAGAGTCAGAGTGGGGGAGAGGTGCTGGCAGATGCAGCGGCCGGGGCAGTTGTAGCCCTTCACCAGCACCGCACATAGAAGTACACACAGCAGCACACACACAACCAGCCGCTCCATTGTCTGTCTGTCTGTCTGTCTGTCTGTCTGTCTGTCTGTCTGGGTGTCAACTTCCAGATCCTGGAACAGATAGAGAGAGAAATGGCAGAGATACGTTAAAACTGGTATATTTGGGGGGTTTAAAATCATATAATTTATAATGAACAGATGTTACACAAATGGAGTCATCAACCAAGATGATGGAAACTGCTAGTAGGGTACCGATCACCAGAGAGACATGTGAGACATGTTAGAGGTTGTTGTGAGATGATAGAAGACTGAACCCCAGCCCACCCATTATTCCAGTAAGAAAACACAGAATCGCCAGCAAAACAAACACAAACTGGATAATATGCCAGCAGACTGCTGCATCAATGTCGATCCCTTACAAATTTGAATAATTAGTGTCGTTTTTACACGGAGCTAATATGTCATAAACTTCCCTGTCATACTTCCCGTATGGTTTGTGTGTTTTTCTAGCTCTGAACTTCACAACAGTGTAGGGAATTATTAAGGGGAGAAAGGGTGCTTGTCAGCACTGCTTAAGGATTTATATGACCTTTTCATGCTCCCTTCACTCTTCATGCTTCAGAAATGTGCTGCAGAATTAGACATGAGTTTGTCAAGTAAATCATAGCAACTAAACATGAAGGTGAAAAGTGAGATGAGAGACCTTGGTTCTAAATCCATCAGATGGAGGTATTATTAGATGGTTCTGAGGTGTTGAGGCTGATCTTCAGAGTCTCTGATCCCCATTTAGTGCTATTGATTCCAGCTCTGTGAGAGCATAAGTGACAGGTGTAAAAAGAGAACCTTGGGTGTAATAACCACCAAATCCCAATGGAACCCCATTCTTTCATGACGGCTGCCATATTGCCATGCAGCAGTTTTTCCTATTTTCGGCATCAATCTTTGTTGCTCATGCATTTAACCCTGGATGTTAATCACAGATGGAGCCCATTCAGGGATATGATGATAACTGACTGTTATCCACAGGTAACCAATCATTCCTGGCTATGTGTTTTGAAAATAACTGTCTCGACTGCCAGGCTTTTGATTTGTCTTTAGCTTGTCTTTTCCTGTGGATCAGATGTTCTTTCCATTTCTTTATCGTATATCACACATCAAGTGATTCATACCATATGACATGAATCTTTTGATTGTTGTACTGTATTGAGAAAACAGATATTAAACTTTTTGTTCAATGAAACTCAAGATATAGACAGCAAAACGTTAACAATATCTACTGAGTTTGACTATAACAGTCTATTTTATTCCTATGTGTATATGTCCTATATGTACATTTACATTGAGGTCAAATCTGTTCTTCACAATCAGGGAATGTCACAGGTGGTGGTGGGGGGGTTCTTCTATGCGAGAATATCTTTCTAAACTCCCGATAGAATCCATTTATATAGAAAATACCCTTTATTGCTGGCAGCACACTATGCCTGGCTTGTGTAAATTAATTCTCCCAATGTGACCTTTTTTTAGTAGCTGGGGAGGTTACATTAATGAAGTAGGTTATAGCTAAACTAATCTTATTTCATACAACAAAAGTCTTACATCACTGCAAAAATAACCTTGTCTCATATACTTTTAGGTAGAATATTGTTCTCCAATAATTGTGTAAGCATTCAAATGGTAACTAGGCCACAGAGCTCATGGTTTCTCTGAGGACCATCTGTGCTCTAGCGTTTCCTGCCATCACCGTCGCGGATACTCTATTGATCTCTCAGCATCTCCGGTGAAGAAGAAAAAAAACTTTGTTGCCATGGCAACTCCGGTGTAGAATGTAGGTCTTTGAATCACATTAAGATGTTAAGCTGCCAGAAAAACGAGGCTTCAATCCTAATGGAGATAGGGAAGATAAGGACATTTACAAGACCTTGTATCAGCCAACCCCTTCAAAACCACACTAAGTGTGTCTATAGGTGAGGAGTACGTGAGGAGCATATAAAACTATGCATTGGAATTCAAGTGCAAACTGAAATGAATGAAATAGTAATACACTGGTGGCAATGCTGTCTTTGTATTTGATCAGTGGCGACCCGTCATTCAGGGCACCTGGGGGGGGGGGGGGGGCTTGCCTGTTTTGCTTGTTATTTTGGCATTAATACGTGTCACATAACAGTTTGCAAACAATGTAAAAACATTATTTATTTGTTTACATTTCATAGAGACATTTCTTGAGTAAGGCAGCTCCAAAATGCACGTGTTTCAGCCTAGCTCAGTGCTTTCTGTGGTGGTGGGGCAGCCAGCAGAAAATACAGAGCGTTGCGCATGATTTGCTCAGTTTTCTGTCATGATTGGTTCAGTTTTCTGTCACTCATGGGACAGTAGTCATCCCTAATTCTAAGGTTAGAGCTCTAAAATATTTGCCCCTTGGGTTCTGCCATAGAGTTATATTAGAAGTGCCCATCCAAGAAGGCTCAAGGTCATTGGCCACAGAATGACATCAAATCACGTCATATCTACAGTAGCTTTGATTAAACTCAACATCTTACTTTCAAAGTCTTAGCTAGCAGTCATCATCAAGTCGACAATCCTTTTTAATCCTTGTCATCTGAAGAGAAATAATGAAGAGAAATTATAGATAAAACGTGCTCATTGACCATGGACACAAAGATTACACAACAAGTTGGAAATCCAAATTCAACAATGAGTCATTTGGAAGGAATCAGTGGCAAACTGCAGGCGTTGCAAAGAAACCACTAACGTTAGCCTGCTATTCAATGGAGTGGCTGTTTTTTCCCCCAGAGTTCCCGCCATAAATCCAGAGAATGCAAGACTCTGATGACAAAATTTCCCACAAAGGACCGCTGCGCCACCTTCACAAGGTGAGTCTCGGACTAAAATGCCTGTTTGAGTTAACTCAAAGCGACTTGCACATATTTATCTTAAAATAGTCATAGATTTACCCTGTTCTGGATTAAACAAAGCCGATTGAAAGACGGAGGATTAGAGCTACTCTAGGACTAAATTGAAGTTCAAATGAATCCTTCAGAGAGGCGGAAGTGGCAAGATGGCGGACTGAAAACAGCTATGTAGGCCACCTCAAGATAAAAACATAATATTCAATATCGGTAAATTAGACTAAATATTAGCACTACACAATCTGGTGGGTAATAACCTTCAATCTGGATAACAGCACAAAACAAATAATGAGACAAGAGAAATTTATTGACAAATATTATGAAAACAAATATTACGAAAACAAGCAACACCTAACATGATGGAGAGTAAGACAGGGGAACCTATTTCAAAACGAAAACGCAACTATTCTACAGACACGGACAATTGAATATTTTCATCACCGGGAATGGTAAAGGTCGAAACCGATCTGTTAAAACCAATAAATGACAAACAGGGTATACTTGAACTAGTCAGTAAGGATATAAAAGACTTGAAGGCCTCGAGATGAGTGACGAAACAGCTGTGACATTGGAGAAAGACACAAACAAGCTAAAAGGGACAGTCTTTAAGATTGAAACAGAAGTTAATGACCTTAAAAAGGAGAACGTCGTTCTGAGAGAAGCCTTACTTGACATACAGACTAGATCCATGAGAGAGAATCTGGTACTTACAGATTCCAAGAGAAAGAAGGAGAAGTTCCTGAATATGTAGTTAGAGAGTTCCTCCTTACAGCGCTTCCGATTCCACACGAAGCTATCAACAAAATCCAACTTGAATGAGTACACCGCTTCAGGCAGGGGTATGAACGCCCAATTGTTGCCAAATGTTCTTTCTTTAAATATAAAATAATGGTTAAAAGCCTGGCGAAAAGACTTGCTGGCATGAATGATCAGTTCCCGAAGGAAATTGCAGAACGGCGTAAAGTTCTGTATCCAATTTTCAAGGAAAATAGATTGACAGGGATACGCGTAGTTCTCGTCGTCGATAAACATGGCAAGATTCTCATAGAGTTGGCAAATAAGGAAACACACAATTCTAGCCTGGTTATGGATTATAATAACACAACAAAAAATATGGCTTTTCTATCTATCATCAAATATAACTAATTGGAACACAAAAACACTAATTCAACATGGTGGAGATAAAAACTCAGTAAACAGAAGGCACAGTATGTGTGGATGGATGGTGTGTGTTTTTTGATGTTTGGGAAAGTGTGGTGTTGAGTGAGAAAGGAAATGGTTGCATATCCCAGAACCAATGTATTGCTGTGAGCGGGGGTGTGAGAGAGCTTTCAATGTCGTTCAGATGAGGGATATACATTTTATAATGAATTATACGTCTTATTTATCATGGTGGAACAGTGTTTTAAAACAAGTTATACATATAATTTATTTATTGTCCTATCATGGGATCTAAACTGGTCAAATAAATTATACATATAATTTATTTATTTATGGTCCTGTATTGATGGAACGGTCCACAACCCTATACCCTAGACACCCACCTGTATGACCCAGATACTAAGGAGAAGACCCTATCTGTTTTATGGGCCTGCTGTAAGCGGCCTGTATGCAGCCAAAATGCAGTCAGAGACCTAGAGCAGCACTGCCCCCTCAAGATTCTACGCCTGTTTGGCAGGGTTGGTCCTGCAAAGCCCCCTGAAGGGAGAGCATAATATACAAGGAATTTCTCAAAGCTGCTAATGAGAACCTTGACGACCTTGTACCTAGCCGGTGGGGATTCCGGTGGGGTGCCCCCACCCAGGCAGCGGCAGTGCTGGCAACACTAGCTGCAGTAACCCATGGGAAGAGGGTCACACTCGGACATTCAAAGTGGGGGCATATTATTGTGGCACTGGTGGCACAAAATCACAGGTCTGACTGCATGGAGATGCTTGGGAATATGGTCACTACGGGGGACCATGTTGTGGGTGTGTCAGGAGAAGGGGGTATATCTGACCTCCATCATCTAGGACGTGACAATGGTTAATCAGATCTCCCCATTTCTGCCCATTTTTTTTGCATCGTTTTGCAGGCCTTCTCATACAGCTGCAACTGTATATGCATTCATAAATCAAGACCTTTCTTGAGTTGGGCTCTGGGATGGTGCAACTGTTGAGGAGCTGAATCTATGGTTGTTGTGGGGAAAGGGGTTGAGTGTGTATGAGTGTGTGGGTGTGTGTGCATCCCACAACTTTTGCGAGGGAGTAAAATATTTTAGGGACAACATAGGATGATTCACAATAATTGTTTGCTAATATAATAATTGCTTGCCATAATGTAATTTTGGTAATGGTGAGACTGGTGAGAGGTAAAAATCCTTTGCTTAAATTGCCTTCATTACTACAAATATGAATTATGGAAAATAAGATAAACAGGATTTTTAATACATACATACATACATAAAGTATGATACTGTACAGACAGACAGACAGACAGACAGACAGACAGACAGACAGAAGTTTAAATACACCTTAGCCAAATACATTTAAACTCAGTTTTTCACAATTCCTGACATCTAATCCTAGTATAAAATCCCTGTTTTAGGTCAGTTAGGATCACCACTTTATTTTAAGAATGTGAAATGTCAGAATAATAGTTGAGAGAAATATTTATTTCAGCTTTTATTTCTTTCATCACATTCCCAGTGGGTCAGAAGTTCACATGCACTCAAATATTATTTGGTAGCATTGCCTTTACATTGTTTAATTAACTTGGGTCAAACTTTTCAGGTAGCCTTCCACAAGCTTCCCACAATAAGTTTGGTGAATTTTGGCCCATTCCTCCTGACAGAGCTGGTGTGACTGAGTCAGATTTGTAGGCCTCCTTGCTCGCACACACTTTTTCAGTTCTGCCCACAAATTTTCTATAGGGTTGAGGTCAGGGCGTTGTGATGGCCACTCCAATACCTTGACTTTGTTGTCCTTAAGCCATTTTGCCACAACTTTGGAAGTATTCTTGGGGTCATTGTCCATTTGGAAATCCCATTTGCAACCAAGCTTTAACTTCCTGACTGATGTCTTGAGATGTTGCTTCAATATATCCACATACTTTTCTTTCCTCATAATGCCATCTATTTTGTGAAGTGAACCAGTCCCTCCTGCAGCAAAGCACCCACGCAACATGATGCTGCCACCCCGTGCTTCACGGTTGGGATGGTGTTCTTCTGCTTGCAAGCATCCCCCTTCTTGCTTCAAACATAACAATGGTCATTATGGCCAAACAGTTCTATTTTTGTTTAATCTTTGTCCCCATGTGCAGTTGCAAACCGTAGTCTGGCTTTGTTTTATGGCGGTTTTGGAGCAGTGGCTTCTTCCTTGCTGAGCGGCCTTTCAGGTTCTGTCAGATATGGGACTTGTATGATGGCTGCGTGGTCCCATGGTGTTTATACTTGCGTACTATTGTTTGTACAGATGAACGTGGTACCTTCATGGCGTTTGGAAATTGCTCCCAAGGATGAACCAGACTTGTGGAGGTCTATATTTTTTCTGAGGTCTTGGTTGATTTCTTTTGATTTCCCCATGATGTCAAGCAGAGGCACTGAGTTTGAAAGTAGGCCTTGAAATACATCCACAGGTACACCTCCAATTGACTCAAATTACGTCAATTAGTCTATCAGAAGTTTCTAAAGCCATGACATCAATTTTTGGGACTTTTCCAAGCTGTTTAAAGGCGCAGTCAACTTAGTGTATGTAAACTTCTGACCCACTGGAATTGTGATACAGTGAATTATAATGAAATATTTTGTCTGTGAACAATAGTTGCAAAAATTACTTGTGTCATGCACAAAGTAGATGTCCTAACCGACTTGTCAAAACTATAGTTTGTTAACAAGAAATTTGTGGAGCGGTTAAAAATTGGTTTTAATGACTCCAACCTAAGTGTATGTAAACTTATTGTTGTTGTTAATAGCTATATATAATACGAATTGGGGTGAGGGTGATGGAAATGTATTTGGCGGTTGATCTGCTTCTGTTCCGTTGGTGGCACTGTGTGCTATTTTCAAAGAATGGGTCCCGGTCCCTCCGGGGCTGTGGGATCCGGGGGGTCAGGGGTGGTCTGCCGGGCATTGGGATGGCAACCCAACTCAGGATGAGGAGGGCTATTAGCGGGTGGAATAGTGGGGACCAATTGGAGGTTTACTTAGTAGCAATGCAAATATCATGGTGCAGCTATATAGACACTCAATCATCATGTTACTTTTTAATGGTACATTTACAAACATATATTTTGATAAATAGAATTTAAACGTGTTTCTCATTATGGTAAGTGGTGAAATAAGTATAGCCAGTTATAGTTGTAATGGCTTAGCAGATAATAAGAAAAGACAATCAGTATTTATTTGGCTAAGAGAGAAGAAATATAATATCTATTGTTTACAGGAAACTCATTCATCAATTTTAGAGGAAGTTTTGTGGAAAAAGGACTGGTGGGCTAAATATATTTCTCCTATGGGCAAAGAAATTCAAAAGGTGTGATGATATTAATTAACAGTAATTTTGATCCAAATGTGCAAATTGTCCAAACATCATCAAGGTAGATGGATTATTTTAAATATGTTATCGAACAATAAACAGATATGGCTTATTAACCTATACGGTCCAAATAATGATGATCCAAGCTTCTTTGAAAATATATATAAGAATTTATCAAATCTACAAGCAACACTAGACTCTATTATTATTGTGGGGGATTTTAATACGGTTTTAAACACCTCTATATACCGTAAAGGAAATCACACTACAAACTATCACCCTCAGGCACTTAAGGAGATCATGAATGTCATGGATATATTGGAATTAGTGGATATATGGAGGATTAAATACCCTGACCTAGTGAGATATACATGGCAGAGGCTTAATCAAGCTAGTCGTCTTGATTACTTTCTTATATCATTCTCTCTGACACTAAAAGTTGATGTGGGATAGGGGACAGAATGCGGTCGGATCATCACATAATCGGCGTATATATTACTCTTACAGAATTTCCACATGGGCGAGGATATTGGAAATTTAATCAAAGCCTACTGGATGATAACTTGTTTATAACTAGGACAGAATAATTTATAACTGACTTTTTCTGACGTAACATAAGTACAGCAGATCCCCTTAATGTATGGGACACTTTTAAATGTGCTTTTAGAGGCCATGCAATTCAGTACTCCTCTATAAAACAAAAGCAATTTAGATCAAAGGAGTCCATGTTAACAATGGAAATTGAAAAACTAACAGTACAGTTAGATAGCAATAAAAACGGTACCATGGAGGCACAGAATAAGTTAGAGGAAAAACAAAAAGAAATGCAGAAACTTATAAAAGAAAGATCCAGTGTAATATGTTATAATAATATAGCGAACTGGATGGAATATCGGCGGAAAATGCACCAAATTCTAATTCAATCTTCAACATAGAAATGCTACCAAAATGTCACGCATGATTCACCGAAATATATTTTGAAAGAGAAGTAAAGTACTTTAAGAATATGTTTTCGTTTCAGTCTCCTCCGTCTCCACTAACCGAAGCTAATTGTATGGATTTTTTTCTTATTAATAATGTAAAATTAACATCTGTACAGAAAGACTCATGTGAAGGCCAAATTACAGAGGAGAACTTCTTGATGCAATTAAAGCCTTTAAGGATGGGAAAACTCCAGGGCTGGATGGCATACCAGTGGAAGTATACAAAACTTTTTTGATATACTCAGAGGACCATTATTAGCATGTTTTAATTAACCATTCCTATATAAATGGTTGATTATCGGACATTCAACAAGGTCTGATTCCATTATTCTTGAAACAGGATCTGTCACAGGCGTCCTCCTCTTCATCTGAAGAGGAGAGGCGAGAAGGATCGGAGGACCAAAATGCGGCGTGGTTTGTGTTCATCTTGATATTTAATAAAGACAACACTGAACACTGAAACACACTATACAAAAACAATAAACGAAATAATGACCGTGAAGCTAATGAGAACTGTGCTGACACAAGCAATCAACATAGACAATCACCCACAAAACCCAACACAAAACAGGCTACCTAAATATGGTTCCCAATCAGAGACAATGACTAACACCTGCCTCTGATTGAGAACCATATCAGGCCTAAACACAGAAACAGACAAACTAGACATCCAACATAGAATGCCCACTCAGATCACACCCTGACCAAACAAAACATAGAAACATACAAAGCAAACTATGGTCAGGGTGTGACAGGATCCAAGTGGTACATGTAAAGATCCAGTCCATTTAAAAAAATTGGAGGCCTCTTACACTTCAGTGTTGTGATGCAAAAATTCTAACTAAAATTAACAAGAATAAAATTAACAAGGTATTGTCAGATATTGTTCATCCTAATCAGACAGGTTTTTTAGATGGACGATACATTGCTGATAATATATGACAAGTACTGGAAACAATAGAATACTATGAAATATCGGGGACACCAGGCCTGGTTTTCATAGCTGATTTTGAAAAGGCTTTTGATAAAGTACGGCAGCAGTTTATATATAAATCCCTAGAATATTTCAATTTTGGAGAATCTCTTGTAAAATGGGTTAAAGTTATGTATAGGTAACCCTTGGTGTAAAATAGTAAATAATGGCTACATCTCAGAAAGTTTTAAACTGTCAAGAGGAGTAATACAAGGTTGTCCACTATCGGCACATCTATTTATTATTGCCAATGAAATGTTATCTATTAAAATTGGATCCAACAATAATATTAAGGGATTAGAAATCCGTGGCTTAAAACAAAGGTCTCATTGTACACTGATGATTCATGTTTTCTTTTAAAACCACAATTAGAATCCCTCCACAGCCTCATAGAGGATCTAGATACCTTTGCTAACCTCGCTAACCAAATTATGATAAGTGTCACTATATTACGTATCGGATCACAAAAAAATTTAACTTTTACATTACTGTGTAGTTTACCAATACAATGGTCTGACGGAGATGTGGACATACTCGGTATACAAATCCCAAATCTCCAATACATTTTTATAGAAAGTTAGCAAAAATAGATAAGATCTTGCTACCATGGAAAGGAAAATACCTGTCTTTGTGGAAAAATCACCCTGATTAACTCTTTAGTCATATGACAGTTTTTTTATAAATCTAAAAAAAGGTATATTGTTTGTAAATTATATAAATAGGACTGGTGGAGTTACAGTTGAAGTCAGAAGTTTACATACACTTAGGTTGAAGTCATTAAAATTCGTTTTTCAACCACTCCACAAATTTCTTGTTAACAAACTATAGTTTTGGCAAGTCGGTTAGGACATCTACTTTGTGCATGACACAATAAATTTTTCCAACAATAGTTCACAGACAGATTATTTCCCTTATAGTTCTCTGTATCACAATTCCAGTGGGTCAGAAGTTTACATACACTAAGTTGACTGTGTCTTTAAACAGCTTGGAAAATTCGAGAAAATTATGTCATGGCTTTAGAAGCTTCTGATAGACTAATTGACATAATTTGAGTCAATTGGAGGTGTACCCGTGGATGTATTTCAAGGCCTACCTTCCAACTCAGTGCCTCTTTGCTTGACATCATGAGAAAATCTAAAGAAATCAACCAACAAATGCAGCTAGCTTGCACAGACATATGGAAATGTCTGCTCTACCCAAAATTACAACCAACTAATTGCAGCATTAACATAAAAATGGAAGAGGCAAGTAGAAGGGGGAAAAAGTAAGGAACTTGTCTGTCAGCCCTGAATTAAAGACCATAAATGGTTAAAGAAAACTGTGATAAAAAAAACATATACCAATTTAATTTAAGGACCAAAAAATTGACAGCTGTGCCATTTAAATGTCAAAATATTTGGAAAGAGAATTTCTATGTACCTATTCCATGGCACATGGTTTATGAATTGATACGCAAAACAATGGCAGAATCAAAACTTCACATTTTTAAATTTAAATTATTATACAAAATTCTTGCAACCAATAGAATGGTATATATATGGGGGATACAATCTTCCCAGCTCTGCAGATTTTGCTGTGAGGAGGCAGAGTCATTTGATCATTTATTTTGGTACTGTCCATATGCAGCTCGTTTTTGGTCACAGGTCCAGGAATGGCTGAAGAATTGCAACATTTACCTACAGCTAACGCTGTAGATAGCCATACTGGGTGATTTGAAAATTCATAGTCAATCAATCAATAATATAATAATTATTTTTGCAAAAAAAAATCTTTAATTTACAATCTGTATAAGCTATGAGAATAGAAAGGTTCAGTACTTTTGTGAAGCAACACAGCACAGTTGAAAAATATATGGCAAATAGAAATCCAAAATGGATGGTGTTAAGAGATACATGGGAGGGGTTGAATGGAGCTGAAGGGTGGGACAAATAACAACAAGATAACCAATGTAAAACATACGGGGTCTGTAAAATGTATATAGGTTCAGAAATGTTGTGAAATAGCACAGTTACAAATAGAAATCAAACTGGATGGACAACAGAAATAGAGGAAGGACTAAAAACAAAGAAAATATAACTATTGTAAAATAGATTGTTTCTGTAAAATATGTATAATATGTATAAACTGAAGGTAGAATCCTAAGTGCTATTGTTTTTCGTTTACTCCAATTGGGGGAGGGGTGGTAGGGTTTGCAGGGAATAATAAAGGTATATTCAAAAAATGTATATGTATGAATGTTTATGCATACAAATATGGGTATGTGTGTATATTTTTAGATATATTTATTTATTTACCCCAAAAATATATGGGGGATTGGAAATGATGCAGACAATTACATTGATGGAAGCAACAATCTTTCCGCAATATTAAAGCTGATCCCCACCTCTTTAAAAAAAAATCCTTCAAAGAGGCAGGTTTAACTTCTGCTTAGTACTGTTTGTGATGGAGTATGGACTATTTGAATATCTAAAGGAAGACCATCATGCACTACAGAGGCCAGCCAGATGAGTACTTGTGGATAGGAGTAATCCATTAAATTACTTTGATGAAATAGCTTTTCGAGGCCGCTTTTGTATGTACAAAGAAAATGCATTGGAGATAATATCTTTGATTGAGCCTAGACTTTCCTCTCTGTCTCAAAGAGGAAGGCCTTTATCCAATTCTCTCCAAGTTCTGATCACTTGGAAGATTTAGGCATCTGGAATCTTTCATCGGGAAACTGGTGATTTGTGTGGTGCCTGTGAAGCAACGGTGTGTAAAATAGTTCAGTCTGCAGGGCCATTTGTGAACTGAGGAGTCATTACATCAAGTTTACTGATGCTGCTGGCCAAGCCAACTATAAAGTGCAATTGTATGAACATGGGCATTTCCCAGGAGTGATTGGCTGTATAGATGGATGTCATGTTCCCATCAAGTGTCCATCAACTCCTGATGCTGAGGAGTACAGGAACTGTAAGAACTGGTTTCCATCAATGTTCAAGATGTATGCACTTCTAATTTAGAGTTGTCAAACATTGTT
This sequence comes from Oncorhynchus clarkii lewisi, assembly GCF_045791955.1. Lineage (NCBI taxonomy): Eukaryota > Metazoa > Chordata > Actinopteri > Salmoniformes > Salmonidae > Oncorhynchus > Oncorhynchus clarkii. The sequence goes on along the minus strand of NC_092173.1, from coordinate 21,646,781 downwards.
GCCCGTTGGAAAGGTGCAACTCACAATTCAAGGATTTTTCTCAACTCTTCATTGTGTGCTCAGTTTCAGAGAGGACAACATAGTGGACTACTACTTGTTGACAGTGGATATGGTCAGAGTAACTATGTATTCACTCCATACATAAATCCCACAACAGCTGAGCAGCAAGATCCAACCAAGCTCATATCTGCACGAGAGGGATGGTCGGGCGTGTTTGGAGTATGGGAAAATAAATTTCACACAACACACTTAGTTTCAAGCCAAGAAGATGCTGCAAGGTGATCATTGCTACAGCTGTGCGGCACAACTTCCTGAAGCAGCATTGCTGTCCTGATCCTCCAATAGAAAATCAGGATCAAGCAGATGTGCCCATCGCTGAGGCAGCCATTGACCAACAATAACTTGCACACAGAGTTGCTTTCACATTGCAGCACTTCAACTAGATGAGATGGATTATTTTTGCTTTGATAATGTTTGTTCTGTACACAATTCAAATAGTGTGCAGCAAAATAAGTGACCAAACCAAGGCTGGTTTAAAATGTAGTTTGTGGTTAATAAAATACTCTCACTCATGAATATCCAAATGACAAAACATTTATTTTTTACATATGATATTGTTCACCACGGCTGGTAAATCACAATTGTCTCATTACTGTAAATTGTTGGGATCATACCTCTCTCTTCCAACTTCATATCCAATTCAACCTGTAGAATTCTCATTTTCATTTCATGTTCTTCCCTCAGATATTTCATGTTATGCTCATGAAATCCTCTGTTTTTTCATGCATGGTCATCTTTTTTGTTCTTTGCTGAAAGGTGGTGGCAGCATCTTCTCTCAGGGATGCTATAGCAGATGGAGGGTACACACTCACTGTACACTGGCTCTTCCAACCTGTTCAGATTCCTTTCCTCTGGAAAAAGAACACCATTAGAAGCACAAATAAACTCATATGGTCCTTAGAATGAAAGAATAATAAAGATTGACACAGACAGTGGAATATATTTACCAAAGGAAGCAACCATTTTACTGTCTTTGGTATATGTACCATTTGCGCTCAGTTCTTCATCTGAACTGTCCAAATGGTCATCGTCTGGTATACCATCCAGAGTCACTCAATTGATCAGTATTGTCTTTTTCTGGTGGCCCACAACCAGTAGTAAATCACTCTCTTCTGATCTCTGCATTATCTTTTTTTAAAGGCAGTTTAAGGTTCTTCCACAGAGTATAAAGGCAGATATCATTCAATATAAGTGATGTCACAAAGATATGAATATGAGAAATGTGAAATACTGATAAATGAAGATATCTCACCTGAAGTTGTTGTACTCTTCTTGTGGTTACATTTTCATTTGCATTGAATTCACTGCAAATTGCAGCCCAACCATTCTTTCTTTTGCTCAGTAGCAGCAGTATGGTTTTTACTTTCAGTAACTAGATGGTTTGACACAATGTGTTTTAGTAGCGTTTTTTCATACTCACTAAAGTTTTTTGAACAAATAATTTTTGTTTTGTCTCAAGATTCACACCAGTAATGTTTTTTTTTCCTATTTCATTCCGGGTTTTTATGAGCACCGTTAGACCAACAGCATGTGCTCATACTTAACCTAATCAGGCTTAACCCAGGTGTTTTCATTTAGGCTTACTTACCTTACTCCAGGACTCCATAGTCTCCGACTAACTAAGCCAAATTTAAGCCACGTTCATGAAAGCTACTCAAATGTCTTAGTTTAACAAGTACACATTAAGGCCTACTCTTGGCTTAATCTAAGCACCGTCTGTGAAACCGGCCCAATGTGTATGTTGTGTAGTAAGCTGTTAGTAGCCAATGTGCCTCACCCTAATAATTTGGTCTATTTTCACCAACGCGATATTGTAAACACGTAACTTTAGTAGTTGTGGTGCTTGGCTTGCACGTGCAAATTCAGCACACTCAACATTCTATAATAGAATTGTGTTACTTGACGTGTCAAATTAAAAGCTTATTTAACGCGTCAAATAGTGTTATATGTCTTGACACGCAAAGACCCAAATGGCGTTCAATTAGCCTCACCCTAATAATTTGGTATATTTTCACCTCTTAACTTCACCTCTTAATTTCGCTTACTGTTCTAACTTGGTGGTGCACAAATAGCCCATAACCTGTTTTAATTAAATGTAATCGTCAAATATTGTAAGAGCTTTCATTGTCTGTTTATGTGCCCCCTTTATTTATCCTACGGTTCTGACTGGTACAGGGAGAACACTAATAACAGCCCATGTTCTGAATTATGTCGCTGTACATTTCAAAAGTGCTGAACAAATAGTTATATTGACTACGTTCGTTGTCGCTTGCTCAGTAATATCTTAATCGAAATCTTATCCGCTTGTCGTCCACTTATGCCATAATTATCAAATCTTCATAATGAGTTTAAATCCATGATTTTGCATTTTAATCTATTAAATTATTCCAATATACGCCTATTCGTTATCAATTAAAAGTCTAATTACGACATTCATTAATTATTCAGAACATTTTTTAGTTAAATAACCTCCAAAACTAGTGTCTGATATCTAATTAACAAATTAGCCCCTACCAAGAGGGAACTCCTCAAGGTTGTTCTTTGAAATGTATTATCAAAACATCTGACCAATCCACACAGAATGTCAAGAATGTAAATCCCCCATTGTCTTTGGGATCTTCTTATTAAAATTATCAATGCAAGCAGACAACATAGTGTATTTTCAGCAATGCTAAAAGAGCGCCTCAGTTTTTCATTTTTTTCATGTCAGGACAGTAAATTATATGAAACATTCTCTGCTATCAACACATTTATATCAATTAAAATCAAGTAATTTGAATGCAACATTGTAAATGGTCAATTATAACTGACCACGAGGAAAACAATGTCCTATCCATAGTTCAGAAAAGGCCACCTCATTGTATACACACCCACAACATGGTCAAGCAATGCTTATTTTCTTTCCTATGTGACTGTCAGGCGAGAGTAAATTCCAATTAGACAATGTAGGCAGTGAACCTTTAGCTGCCCCACCGTGACTCTCGTCAGGAAACTGCCATAATTATTGACAGGCTGAGTTCATTGGAGTTAATTCCATCTCCGCCACTAAGCCAAGCTCTGTGTGGTGCTACATAACCCTAGGGAGTTCTGGTCACATCGTCTCAGAGTGTGAATACCTTGGTAAATAGAGAACATTTGCATTTTATAATTATAGCCACATGCAAATGGCGAAAAGGATGCAGAGTGATGTGCCTTGTCTTTTCAATTACGAACCTCACCCAAAAACTTGTCAGGGAAACTACAATAATTGAAAAGTACTAACTAGACTCACAGCCTTTAATCATAGCAAATTCCTGAGAAGGAAGACTTTGCCATCCTACTAAATTGTAGGAAGGATTAAATGGTTAATGAACAACAAGTAATTGTCACAGGTTTATTCTACACCTACATTGACGTTTTGCTAGTCTTTTTCCTGAGATCCAATGAAATCATAATGGTTTTGCTCCACAGTGAATTTGAACAGGCTGTGAATTTGAAGAGTAAATGTGTGTGAGCCTTGATTGAGCCTTGATTGAGCCTTGATTGAGCCTTGAGACAAATGATGTGCTTGATTTATATTGAATGATTTGTTTACTATTGTTTAAGGAACACAACAGTGTTCCCCTGCTCAACAAACAAATAATGCCACTTGGCTGCCAACAATCACTGAATACAGTACATGCCAACAATCACTGAATACAGTAAGTGCTCTGTACAGAATCCCTGCTCTGAAGTAATACCAAACAAATTGTACCCTGATACATTCTTTTCCACAAAGCCCGGATTAGGTCCATGAAATTCTTCATTAGGATGGTTTGGAAAACGGAAACGACAAACTATGCATAATGGAATTACTGGATGTGGTGTTTTTCAAGCCAAACTGAATTAAGCGTAAATTGTAACCACAGAGCCAAAAAGCCTCGTCCCGTCAGTTCCCTTAATTAGTATAATAATCAGGACAATCCTCTTATTTGAGATGGCCACTTGCCCATTTTAAGTATACTGTGAGAAGTTGTGCATAGCTCTGTGCTAAGAATAAGAAATAAAGGCATTTTAACATTTCACAGTTAATGCTCAGCTGAGAACACTTGGAGAGCAATTAATCTAAACTTAATTTTTAAAATGTTTTGTGTTAAATTAATGCATAGGGGTCAGCCATAAGGGCAGTATATTTAAGCAATAAGGCACTGGGGGTGTGGTAAAGGGCTGTTCTTACACACGACACGACGCAACGCAGAGTGCCTGGATACAGCCCATAGCCGTGGTATATTGGCTATATATCACAAACCCCTGGGGTGCCTTATTGCTATTATAAACTGGTTACAAACAGAATCAGAGCAGTAAAAATACATGTTTTTGTAACGATTCTCGTTGGTGGAAGGAGAGGAGGACCAAAATGCAGTGTGGTAAGTGTTTGTCATATTTTAATTGAAAAACTGAACACTACACAAAATAACAACGAAGAGAAAACGAAACAGTTCTGCCAGGTGAACAGACACTAAACAGAAATTAAACACCCACAACCAAAATGGGGAAAACAGGCTACCTAAGTATGAATCTCAATCAGAGACAACGAACGACACCTGCCTCTGATTGAGAACCATACTAGGCCAAACACATAGAAATATAACAACATAGAAAAAATAAAATAGGCTACCCACCCCAACTCACGCCCTGACCAACCTAACAGAAAGACATAAAAAAGGAACTAAGGTCAGAACGTTACAGTGTTGTCATACCACGGCTGTCAGCCAATCAGCATTCAGGGCTGGAACCACCGAGTAAGCAAGTAAATTACTGTATGTTATTGTATAACCTGATATCAGATAAATTCCTGCAACACGTGTCCTCTAGGCTAGTTGCTGTTATCCGTTATCCTATCATACAGCTTTAGGACAGTGGGCAGTTGTACAAAAACTCCCGGTTTCTTTTTTCAAGGACACTATTGTGTTCTCTACCGCTTTTATCCGCCTGGTATATGCTAATAAAATTGTTCACAGGTATGTCAGGGACAAGGGAACAGTATGAATACAAACTGAAACTTTATTCTATGATTTCAAATTGCTAACATTTTCCAAGCTGAATAGATCAAGTATAGGAGTTGTCATGATTGTTGAAGAAATTCACTAAAAAGGATACAATTTTCCCGACTGTCCTTAACTTTCCCAGAAGTAGGAGTGTGGATGATTATTTGATTGTCTAGACCATTTTTAAAGTTCACAAAGTCACCAGGCGATGATAGACATAACATAGCACATTTGATTGATGCTGCTTAATTATCCCAATGAGATTGGTCAGAAATGGATGCATTTCTATTGTGAAATACTTATTTTTGTATAGGCACTCGGAAAATAAACATTAAAATTAGATGGAATAGTGCAAACATGATAAAGGGCTAAAAACGATGCAATTTCAAGGCTATTACCCCTTTGTTTATTCTGAAAGCATTTTTCACCTGAAATACCATTGACATCCAAATTATCAAGTGGATATATTTACACTGCAACTAGATAAACAAATTCTACTCCACTTGAATTCTGAAGATCCCTGATGTAATAAAACACTCTTGTGCACGGTTTATTCTATCAATGTAAATAGTCAGATAAAAAAAAGGGACTAGAAAAAAGAATACTGATAGTAACCTACTCTGTTTGTTGAAGATAATAGAGGATTGATTGATTCATGATGATTAAAAGTAGTAGTCTGCTCCAGCCGGAGACAAAGAAGGAGATAGTCGAGGTTGGGATATGGAGGTGGATATCAATCCCAGAGGCCAGTGGGAGCTGTCTAGTCTGTGCTGAGTAGTATTCAGTCAATGTTCCATGTGTCCACTGGTTGTTGTTGCATTAATTAATCGTCCCTTCGGCTGTGAACCACCAGGAAACAGTCGGTCACTGAGTGCATCACCATTTTTCTTTAGCTACCGTGGAAATGAGCTGCTTGTAGTCTTAAAGCAATGCCTTAGGGAGGTAAACACAACTTAAATTGCTCAGACATCTGACCTTTCTAGCCCACTTCTAATAGCACTATTATTCGAATGTAACAAATCCACAAATTGGACTGACAAAATAAAACCGCCAGAGGACAGTGAGCTAGTGAGGGTGGTGGTGGGGGGTGGTGGTGGTGGTGGAGGGTGAAGGTGGTGGGGGGTGGTGGTGGATTGTAGAGTAGAGGGTAAATGTAAGGGACATGAGTTTGATGCAGGGAACATATAACCTTAAGTAAACATACAGTATATGTCCCATATATGAGGGGGATGAGTAAAAGAGATACCTGAGGGAGCGACATGGGCCTTTGGCTCTGCTGCTACAAATAGCTTTTACACAACATCTCTGGAGGGGGTGTGGAGTATCTGAAATTGCTTCTCATTTTCTGTTACTGGCTAATTAATAATTTGGAGACATGAAATCAAGATTTAAAGGATTATGTCCACAAGCTAATATTGGTGCTGATTTAATTGTGTGACTATTAAGTTTCAGTAATTTCAGCGTCATGAACAGTGACTTTTGGTTATGATGTATGGTCAGAGACAGCTACGCTGTGGCATATTAAAGAAATAGTTATGCTTAAGGTCTAATATTTCTATTTTAAATGGCTTCTTGGGTAATACGCCTGCAACAAGTCCATTTCCTTTAAGCTCTGTTGTGGTAATACTGGTAAGACAACCACATTTAGATTTAGAGTAACAGAAAATATTGCTTCTGATGCACCTAAAGTTTCTAATCAGTGAAAAACAAGTCAATACCAATGTTAGCCTTTAACTTGAGTTCTGGCCAAAGTAATTGCTGCAGCACTGTTTTATGTTCACAAAGTTCAGACTCATTATTTTGCATGTGACAGATTTACAGACTCTGTCTAATAAACCCTGAATTAAACTCTCATTTATTTGGTTTCAAATCCCCCACCCTGTTTTTATGCAATGGCTCGATGCCATTATTACACTTTAATATAGCCCTGCTCCTGCAACTCATCCAGAAAGCTAAAGCCAGTCGAGCTCATTGTGCTGCCAGGGCCACTTATATCAGGCCTGCTTCATGTGCCACTCCTCCTCCTTACTCCCCCCTACCCATGAGCCAATGCAAATTACAGTAACAGCTTGGACATGACTGTAATCTCAAGTGGTGCGAGCTCTGCTCCATGGCCAGGCATGAAGGCAGATGAAGGCTGGGAGGAGTGCTGCCAGGCGTCTTTGAGGACACTCTGTCTGTCTCCCATATGCTAGAGCAGACAATGGAAGGAGAGGAGGCTCACAACCTGTTGCTCATCTGCTTGCAGTCTCATGGTGCTCTCCCACTCCTTCTAAGTGCTTCATAAAATGAGAGCAGTAGGCTGGGCTCCTCCTTCCATGGACTTGTTTACTCCGTTGCACAGATGGACACCAATACTGCCTGCATGAGATATTGGCCCTCTCACTGATCATAGCACCAATACACTGAACAGGCCATTCAACATTTTTTAGAAGCAATAGCTGCTTTTCAATAGTGAGAGTGAGGAGAGTGAAATACATTCTTATCCACAGCTGGCATACCACTGGTGCCATTCATTTGACTGAGGAACACATAACAAATCTTGCTGGGAAAGCAACCTCTGTTGACGGATACACTGAAACTGAAAGTGAATTGATGCATAAATGGATTTTGGTTGTCTTTTTCATCTAATACATCAAATGCAATAAGGCAATGTTTCACCACAGTTCCTTGATAGTAGTGCAAAGTTCTGGTTATATTAGCCAGTTGACTCTTTTATACTACTGAAACGATATCCATTAGATCTAAAAACATTATTCATATTAATTCACATGAATATTCACGCATGTAGTATGATGAAACGTTGATAGTAAATATTTCAAATCTGTCCCACAGAGTGGTGGAGTTCTATTACTGTGGTTGCATGTTCGGGTGAACAATGAGGTCACAGAGATATCTATCAGAACTGACTTCTACATGTTTCCATATCTTTGATCAGGGACTTCAGAAGAGTTTGGAGAACGGTCTCTGTTCATGTTGATGTCTGATGGGATGAATGAGTTCCAGAAACCTCAGAGGAGTAGGACGAAAACAACAACAACCACACGATAAACAAACAGTCAACGATGCATCTGAAACAGCCAACGGACATCTAAATGAGTGAGTGGTGGATCAGATAAGGCTGCTTCAGTGAGTCCGTTACGTTCTGCATGTGTTCACCAGCGGAGAGAGCATCTGTGTATATGACCAGATATTAAGCAGTTGTGACTGACTAAGAGGAAACAGCAGGAGGTCAAACATATAACCCGCTGAGCTCCCCGTGCCTCTGTCACACAGCCATTGTGTCTGGTTTGGTGTTATGATTTTCATGTGATTTGAGGTTACCTGAAAGCTTGACTAAGATTGATGCATATTTTATCCAATAAAAAAAAGTCATGTCTTTCATCACTTCACTACTAGGAATGTTCACCAAATGACTGATGCTGAGATTCAGTGTGATACCGCTGGTCATATGGTTTCATTTGGTGGATGATTAGTGCACAAATAACAGGGATTGAGCCTAGCAGAGAACGTATGTGCATCCCAAATGGTAGCATATCCCCTATTTAGTGCATACCTTTGACTAGGGCCCTGGTCAAAAGAAGTGCACTGTAAAGGGATGATGGTGCAATTTGTTATTCAGAGAGTGTCTTGGCATCATGGCAGAACTGAACCCCCTTGAGTACGCCTTGAGCCTCCCCTCTACAGCTTATTACTCTGCCTTGAGTACGCCTTGAGCCTCCCCTCTACAGCTTATTACTCTGCCTTGAGTACGCCTTGAGCCTCCCCTCTACAGCTTATTACTCTGCCTTGAGTACGCCTTGAGCCTCCCCTCTACAGCTTATTACTCTGCCTTGAGTACGCCTTGAGCCTCCCCTCTATAGCTTATTACTCTGCCTTGAGTACGCCTTGAGCCTCCCCTCTACAGCGTATTACTCTGCCTTGAGTACGCCTTGAGCCTCCCCTCTACAGCTTATTACTCTGCCTTGAGTACGCCTTGAGCCTCCCCTCTACAGCTTATTACTCTGCCTTGAGTACGCCTTGAGCCTCCCCTCTACAGCTTATTACTCTGCCTTGAGTACGCCTTGAGCCTCCCCTCTACAGCTTATTACTCTGCCTTGAGTACGCCTTGAGCCTCCCCTCTACAGCTTATTACTCTGCCTTGAGTACGCCTTGAGCCTCCCCTCTACAGCTTATTACTCTGCCTTGAGTACGTCTTGAGCTTCCCCTCTACAGCTTATTACTCTGCCTTGCTCAGCCTCCCATACTTGGTATTCCAGGAACCAGAGAGGGAAAGGTTCAGATTACTTTGAGGGGAGAGATCTGACCACACATGAGATGGGAGGAGGAAAAGGAGGAGAGCGCTGGGTAATGTAATGTCGCTGAGTCTTATCTTTTCTTCTCCATTTGAATTGGGAATGTTTGAGGGGTGATACCTCAACTTAGCCTCCGTCTTAGTCCTGCTAAAGCCCGGATTCTTGAGTAAACACTCAAATTTACTACCTGTTCACAGAGCACTTTGTAGGCTCAGATTCATGTGAATAGAGATGAACTGGGAGAGGTCCTCTACTTGTTATGCATGTTGGTATCACCTGCATCATCCCTGACAACTATTAAACTGAAGACAAAAGAACAGCTGGATCAAAGATGTTAAACAAATATGAATGGACCAGAATGGCTTCTTATAGACATTCAATAAATGACTTTAAAAAAAATGAGATTGAAGGGTATTTCAGTAGAATATACATATCTTGACAGTGCCTAATTAAACATAGAAGCATTATTTGTTATGACACCAACTCATCAGAAATTCTTATGGTGCAAGGAAATATGCAGAGGCATCCATAAAGCATGACTATTGCAGACATTGCATGTTATCAGAAGGGGTGGGTGTGTGTGTGTGGCGGGATGGGTGGGTGTGCAGGGCGGGGTGTGTGCACTAGCTAAGCTCATCTCAGTAACACAAGCTGGCTAATTAGCATTGCCCTCTCATTCCCTTTTGAGCAGGGGAGGACAAGTGGGAGACATCATATTTCTTTGTTAGAAGCATTGTGTGTCCCCTCTGACCACAGGAACCACAGGAGTTCTGACCACAAGGGGTCACAGAGTAGACAGCATAATCCACCATCCCCACCAGCCCCCTGTGGGAATGGCCACCAGCTAGCTCTCCCTTCCCTTACAAAACCAATGCCCTCAGCTCAGACAACACTACTGGCATCACATAGACCTACTGGATCATCATTTACTTTAAGCAATAGTTAGTGTGAAGTTATATTTTCAGGCTACATGTCTGCTTGTCCCAACTCCAGTCAGAAAACAGATGTTATGGGAGAAACAGGTACGTATTGCACAGCTCTTTGAAGCACACTCTGATCTCTGGCTGGTTGCACTCTGAAGACACAGCAGAGATGATTAAACTGGATCCTCTGGTGTACTACAGCTTTAATTAATAGACTCACATTACATATTATTTAGACAGTGATTAACTGCCTTTACATCTCTCCTTTATGTTGGGTTTATTAGCGAAAATAAAGCCCTGATCTGTTTTGGGCTTTGTCAAAGTAGCAGAACAGGTCATTTGAATAATTGGTCATGCATCGGTGGTCTTGATGATGGAACAGTTTGTTGTTGTTGTGGGGTTTTTTTGTAGCTGGAACAGTTGGTTCCCGACTACTAGTATTCTCCATGATCCTGCCTCTGAAGGTATGTGATGATGCACTCCCTCCCTAACGAGAGAGGTCGCTTCCACACTATGAAAAGTTGCCCCGGGTAGGGGAACAACAGACTGCAACTGCTTAAGTCAATTTGAAGTGGCTCGGTAAACAAGGCGTGGGGAGGGTTGAAAACAGCTTAGGCTACTCACCAGATATCAAGCTCTGGTCTCCATGGCAGATATCACATGGGTATAGGCATCCCGTCCCTCTGGCAGTCAGTCACAGCTCTGGGAGTAGGACGACGCCCACTGGCATTAGAGAGAAACACCTAGAGGCCTGGAAACACAAGATAACATCTCTGGTTGAAACAGTGTAATTGAGGCTAAACTAAGTTGATGCTCAGAGCCATGGGAACTTTCCCTGGCTGATTGAACACATTGTTTGAGGTTGGTCATCTGGCCACTCAATATTCTTAGAAAAGAAGACAGTACTCCCAAAGACAAGCAGTGAGACATTCATAATTTAATTGACATATCTACTCCTTCTAAACCTGGCAGCTTTGGTGAGATGTGAACACTGATCTGATTATGAGACACAACTGAAGAAAGAAACACAAACAGCAGGGGAAAAAAGTGAGTTCCAGATAGAATGACTATGTCTGTGTATCCCATCATGAATATTTCATTGCATTATTGTAGCTGAAGAAGAACACAGTGTAAAGAGGAACATTGTGAAAAAATGTATTATATTTTGACAAGAGCTTGGAATCTAGTATCCCTGATTCTTCTTCTTTCCCGGTGAAGCTTTTAAAAGAGAACAGAGGTGATTCACTTTGGTGGCTTTACACCCATAAACTGTAGCGAATCACCCCTTATGATAAATCACCAGACTCCATGAGAATGTACACCCGTGTTAAAGACTAGCTTAGGAAACTATTTTTACTGATAAAACAACTTCAGAGGTATTGCCAAGGTTGTCTTCGGTTTTCTCTCTTGACTCCAAAATGTTAAACAACCTACGTAACATGTTACAAGTCCGGCAGCAGAGGAGGTTCCATGTAATGCTACATAGGTTACCATATTGCTCTCATTTGTCTGCACAGAGCCCCTCATTTATGAAAACAGAATGATCTACTCAGGGTTACCATCTATTTGTATTTAGAATGGGGTTCCAGGGTTGTCACCTCCAGCTATTCATTCATCCAATTAAGTACTGTATTTATGATGGAAGCTTTTTCTGGGTGTTACTTTCAGTCCCACCTTCTGTAATCCAATTCCACTTAGAGACTTTGCATCACGTAGGAGAGAAGGTTACAAGGAAACAATGGAAGACTGACTGTGGGTGCCCTCAAATGTCCTTATCTGTCATTATTCAGAAAGCAATTAGAACAGTAAACACTTGGAGGGTGATAATTCATAATCATACCCTCATGCATGTTATCTATTCTAATTATCTGCATCTGGCAGCTATATTTTCAAGTCCGTCTTCGAATCTACAGCTTTAGTTATCCTTTGTAACATTACAGTGGTGTGACAAGTGCAGTCCTTGGCTGGTGCATGAAGTTGTCATTTTGTTTTCTAACAACATGTCCTTGGCTTTTCCACAATGGGCTTAACAACAGATATCCCGTTTTATCACTGTCTCTCAGCCACCCCATCCCCTGGCTCACACTGATAAGTCCTATAGGGTCAGCTAAGGACAATTCTTCCTGTCTGACTTTATCTCCAAGTCTCCTAGTGTCCTTCACTGTATCAAAGCAGCTCCTTTTTCATTTTCCCTTTTCCATCCTACAGATTTCCACCTTCTTTCCACCCACAAGTCCCTCCTATGAAGTAGAAAGATAAATAATCCTTCAATGCTGGGCTACTTTTGGCCAAAGGACAGATTCTGTCAAGTAGTTATCCGACAATGTGCTTCTTCTCCTTGACTGAGACAGCCAGATGTTAGAAAGGCAGTCTTTCCCCTTTGTTTCTCCTCGTCTGCCAACCCTCCTACTAAGAGGACTGCGGTACGACAACTGGCCATAGTGTGACTTCTCTCTTCTTCTCTCACACTGTTACATTCTGACCATCAATCACGCTTAACAGAAGAAGCCTCACTTCACTGACACACTTTGTCTCAGGTCGATAGATAGGCACTGTCTGTAACCAGATGTCGATTATCCTGATCAGGAAATCTTTAAGCCAACGTTTAAAACTTTAAAAAGGCTTAAAGCTAACTGTGAATAATGTAAATGTGAAATATGGTGTATAATAATGATTAATTTATTTGTATATAATTGGTATGCTGCATCCAAACAAACCCTGTTGATAAGAACAAAGGCATCTATGCCTACAATTGGGAAATTTACATTTTCAATAACGGCATAGTTATTCTGCCTCGCAGTAGCTCCTGCTTCCGTTTCTGTCAGAGAGAAAACAGACAGTGGATTTTCATTTACTGGGATATTGGCTCTTCCTAATGAAGGTAAAACTAAAAGGCCTCAGGTGATAGTCTGTCAGATCCTGCTGACCTCATTTAAGGACACAAAAAAATGGCTTCAAGCCCAAATCAATTATAGATATTTTTTACCAAATACATACTGTACATAGCCTACACACTGTAGGGAGCCTATACTCTCCACCTCTCTGAACTAACCCGTCCAAAAAATAGGACCCTGGCCTCATTGTCTCTCACTAAATGGGAAATCAATTTCTAAATAACCAAGTGAGGCACATTCTGTGTATTCATCACGGAATGTCATTGTTTTTCAATCGGTCTAGTAAAAGGTCTTGTTTAGATTGTCACATTTTAGCAGATGTCTTCCTCCTCATCTCTCGCTAACTGCAGTGATGACGGAGCCTGAAATGAAGACAAGCAATAAAGCAGCAGCTCCAGCTGTCACAAGACCCTGAAAGGACATTCTCAAAGTCAGGATGACTCAGCACTGGACACAATGAGCCATTTGATCAGGGTCCAGTGATGCTGGTGGGGGTATTATGGTATAGAGTGACAGATTATTTTGTATATATAGTGTATGTGGACACCCCTTCAAATGAGTGGATAGCCACACCCGTTGCTAGCAGGTGTATAAAATCGAGCACACAGCCATGCAAACTCTATAGACAAACATTGGCAGTAGAATGGCCTTACTGAAGAGCTTAGTGACTTTCTACATGACACCGTCATAAGATGGCATTTTTTCAACAAGTCAGTTCATCGAATCTCTGACCCAGTCAACTGTAAGTGCTGTTATTGTGAAGTGGAAATGTCTAGGAGCAACAACGGTTCAGCCTTGAAGTGGTAGGCCACACAAGGTCACAGAATGGGACCGCCGAGTGCTGAAGCACGTAGCAACAGTCACTACCGAGTTCCAAACTGCCTCTGGAAGCAGTGTTAGCACATTAACTGCTCGGGAGCTTCGTGAAATGACTTTCCATGGCTGAGCAGCCGCACCCAAGTCTAAGATCACCATGCGCAATGCCAAGCGTTGGCTGGAGTGGTGTAAAGCTCACCGCCATTGGACTCTGGAGCTGTGGAAATGCGTTCTCTAGAGCGATGAATCACGCTTCAACATCTGGCAGTCCGACAGACGAATCTGGGTTTGGTGGATGCCAGGAGAACGCTACCTGCACCAATGCATAGTGGCAACTGTAAAGTTTGGTGGAGGAGGAATAATGGTCTGCGGCTGATGACATTGTAAACGATTCTGTGCTTCGTGGTAACAGTTTGGGGAAGCCCCTTTCCTGTTTCTGTATAACAATGCCCTCGTGCACAAAGCGAGGTCCATAAAGAAATGGTTTGTCGAGATCGGTGTGCAAGAACTTGACTGGCCTGCACAGAGCCCTGATCTCAACCCCATTGAACACCTTTTGGATGAATTGGAACGCCAACTGCGAGCCAGGTCTAATCGCCCAACATCAGTGCCGGACCTGACTAATGCTCTTGTGGCTGAATGGAAGAAAGTCCCTGCAGCAATGTTCCAACATCTAGTGGAAAGCCTTGTCAGAAGAGTGGATGGAGGCTGTTATAGCAGCAAAGGGGGGACAAACTCTATATTAATGCCCATGATTTTGGAATGAAATGTTCGACAAGCAGGTGTTCACATACTTTTGGTATTTATTGTAGTTATAGCAAAGGTAAAGTCAAGCTTAACCACAATGTAACAACAACACCATTTTCCAAAGGGCATCTACTACTTGTTCAGGCTTTTTTACTGTACATGTCAGAACTTTGGATTAATGCAGTGGTGTACTTTAAAGTACTACTTTTTGAAAGGATGCCACCGAAATTAAATTGTTTAGATACCTGAAATCTGTTTCAAAGCGGTCCCTCTCATTTGAAGATAATTACATAGCAGAAAATATGTCTTCCTAATGACTTACAAAGTGCTAAGTGTTTTATGTCATACGGAATGCTTGGTGTAAGCTGGAAGACAAACAACCTCTGACCAGTAATGATTACTGAGGCCAAGCAGCCATTTTGGGTAGATGTTGTGCTGATAATCCACTATAGTTCCCAATGAGTCCCAATAGGTAAGTCAGAGGGGCAAGGTGGTTGTCAGCCCGATCTTTATTTGAAGTGGAACTAGGATATGTTTTCCCCTGAAATTGCTTGTAGGTGCAGTTTGATTGGTTAATAGATTTTTTTATTAGCTTTGACCAACCTTTGGCATTAAAGGTCAAGTTAAAGCTAAGGGCTAAATTGCTAGCCAATCAATAGCCATCAATCTGGTGCAGGGCCAGGGGGCAGGGTTAAGAGCCCTGTAGAGGTCTCTACATGAAGGTATTTTACAAATTGCATCCCAAGGACAATTTGGATTCTTAGTTATGGTTAGATTGAGTATAAATCTGTATTTTGCTATACTTGTGTGTCAGATTTGGCACATACAGAGAATACTGTCTTCTCCTCTTAACTTGAGGAGTATGTTTAACATTTTTCTGGCACTGGTGCCCTTGGAACACTCTAGAGAATGATTCAAGCAGGCATCAGCGATATTTCAGCCAAAATCTTGTAAACCTCTGCCAGTAGGTCATAGCTTACTTCAAACACAAACACCCCGGCATGGTAACAATCCAAAGCATCTGTTTAAATCATCTAATGAATCGTTACAATAAATTAACATAATATCAACTAATTTATGTGCAATTTATAAATTATATTCACTAGTTTATTCTGTGAGATATGGGAAATGATCAATTTAGCATATAAGTTAAAAGAAAAGGGCCTCATAGTTTTTGAAAATATTAAAGACTGTTCTCTAGATGTCTCTGGGGAGTACTGTTTTGGCCTCAGAACTTAGCATGCGATTGAGTATGTCTATAAAATGACTCTTTCTCCCAGTTTACAGTATGGTTATCCCCTGGGTAAGTTTCAAATTCTACAACACTCTGTCCTTACGTATATAAACCAAGTTACATTTTCATGTAAGAACAAATTGCTTGAGAGGATTATATTTTACATTTACCTAATTCCCAGAAGATGCTTTGGTAATTCTATACAGATTGTGTGTGTAATCTTTCCACAGGCCGGTCTTTGAATGTTAAACGCAAACTGTGGTTAGTTCTATCCGTACCACAGTGATGATACCTGGCATAGTGTGATTTGCAGGGAGATGCTCTTGTCAGATCAATAGGCCAAAAATGCATCTGGGGTATCTTGACATTTCAAACAAAATCGCGGCCCTTAATTGATTTTTGATCATTAGTGGAAATACATTACAGGGGATTGTTAAACTTGTGCTTGTGATTACATGCACAGATGTCAGAGAACGCATGCTCCAAATATGACTGTTATGCTTCTGCATTAGTACCAACCGGTTGGCTACTTAGTTGTTCCCAGTAAATACCACTGCACCACCACAACCACCACACGAACACTAACTAATAAAGCTATTTAATTGATCAGCATGGATGTATATTGTTCCCTACTCTGTCCTCTCACAAGGAAATGTAAGACCCCCTGGTTTGATATTAATACTCCTGTCACATTCCACCAACTCAGCAGAAGTGAATGAATGCAAAACAGGTCAGGACGAAGAGTGGTAGGAAATAAGATTTATTGTACAATTCTCATTTTCATGGCCCAATGGATGAATGCATGGATCAATGAGAAGAATCAGATGAGATCAGCCAGAAGGAGGGAACTTTTGGTCATAAAGAACAGTCTTCTGTGATGTCCTCTGAGGCTTTATAATCTGGACTGTTGTCTGAATGTGTGGTCGGTTGCATCAGCATGCTTTCTGATCACAGTAATTAAATCACACTTTCATATTCAACTCTGATATAATAAGTCGGGACAGTTCCTGTACGGTTACGACTCCTTTGCTCGGCCCATTGAGCTTAAACCTGAGGATGCAGCTCTGCTCCATGATATTTAAGTGATTTTGCGGTTCAGTGACTCCTTATAATCATATGGCGTGGTGCTTCTATTTCCAGGAAAATGTATTTGTTACAGAGGGCCAATACATGCAACATAATTTGACATGCGTTCATCTTTTTCAAATAATTGAATCAAGTGCAATATTATGCAGTCCCTAATGTATAGCAGCCTATACTTTCAACTCCATCTTGTTTTTGTTCTTACACTACAGACTATGGTGTAAATGTACCCAATAACATGGGATTTATTTTACACACTGACATAGGAATGGATTTCCTATTATTATTTAAATTATGGTTTTCTTCATAAAAAGCTATTGTGCTATCAGTCTTTAGTGGCAAAAAGACATTGCCCCGCATTCACAAATTCATATATAGAGATTACCAGGGCTTAGTGTGACAAGTATTAGCATTAAAAAAGTGTCAGACATATCCTGTTACGTACAATCCTTTGAGCAGGGACTAGTTGTAATTCTGTTCAATTAATAGAATAATTGAAAACAACTCCAGTTGACACCATCCCTGGGTAATTCTGGGGGTTAGTCGATGGTGTCCCTGGGGATGGTGGATGGTGTCCCTGGGGATGGTGGATGGTGTCCCTGGGTAATCCTGGGGGATGGTGGATGGTGTCCCTAGGGATGGTGGATGGTGTCCCTGGGTAATCCTGGGGGATGGTGGATGGTGTCCCTGGGGCTGATGGATGATGTCCCTGGGTAATCCTGGGGGTTGGTGGATGGTGTCCCTGGGGATGGTGGATGGTGTCCCTGGGTAATCCTGGGGGACGGTGGATGGTGTCCCTGGGGATGGTGTCACTGGGTAATCCTGGGGGATGGTGGATGGTGTCCCTGGGTAATCCTGGGGGTTAGTCGATGGTGTCCCTGGGGATGGTGGATGGTGTCCCTGGGGATGGTGGATGGTGTCCCTGGGTAATCCTGGGGGATGGTGGATGGTGTCCCTAGGGATGGTGGATGGTGTCCCTGGGTAATCCTGGGGGATGGTGGATGGTGTCCCTGGGGCTGATGGATGATGTCCCTGGGTAATCCTGGGGGTTGGTGGATGGTGTCCCTGGGGATGGTGGATGGTGTCCCTGGGTAATCCTGGGGGACGGTGGATGGTGTCCCTGGGGATGGTGTCACTGGGTAATCCTGGGGGATGGTGGATGGTGTCCCTGGGTAATCCTGGGGGATGGTGGATGGTGTCCCTGGGGATGGTGTCCCTGGGTAATCCTGGGGGAAGGTGGATGGTGTCCCTGGGTAATCCTGGGGGATGGTGGATGGTGTCCCTGGGTAATCCTGGGGGATGGTGGATGGTGTCCCTGGGGATGGTGGATGGTGTCCCTGGGTAATCCTGGGGGATGGTGGATGGTGTCCCTGGGTAATCCTGGGGGATGGTGGATGGTGTCCCTGGGGATGGTGGATTGTGTCCCTAGGTAATCCTGGGGGATGGTGGATGGTGTCCCTGGGTAATCCTGGGATGAATGAAACAGAATGTTGAGTCCCAAGCAGCTCCCAGACGACCAGACTGGTTGAGTGGGAAATGAATGACTTTCACTGTTTCTACAGAAGGACGTGCTATTTTAAGATGTCCCCCTCCACAGTCAGTTATCCTTCATACAGTAGTACTCCTTTACTGAACACTGTATTCTAACACAGAGCCTCCAGCATAGCCCCAGCGTTGCCAAATGAATGTGACAATTTCTGTAAACAAGGGCCAAGAGTATCAACTAATCCTCCTTGCTGATGAAGACAGATATTTCTCCCTGCTCTGCTCTTCGAGTCTCTGTATGTAAACAATGTCAGAGCTGCTCCTGTGCTTTGTCAGAACTGTCACACTGACAGCCTGTGCTACTGCTCAATACTAAATCATATGCACAACACCAACCAACCTAAGACAAGCTGGGTGATGCTGCTGGGAAGAAAAAAAAAACAGCTTCTCATGTCTTGTCCACATGAAAAGGCAAAAAAAAACATCTCGCTGCTCTGCAATATTCATGGATTGTGTAATTTTGAGTCGTCCACTTCTATATTTATTGCATTTTTGTAAAAGCACATGGGTTTTGTGTCTTTCCAAGACAAAAAGAAGAAGGAACACAGAGGTAGAACAGAGTCTGCTCACTCTGATCTGATAATTAGCAATACACCAAGCAGGAATAAAGCCAGCTAATATTAAAGTAGAAAGTAGAGCTAGCGACAATCTGATTTCCCCCCTATCTACTTATTCTCCTCCCACACACTTGCTCACAACACCGGAACAGGATCTGGAACGTTCTTCAGCAGCCGTATTACCTTTGTCTTCAAGTTTGCAATCCAAACTAGTATTGTTTATGTTTTTCCCAGCTCACAATTGAATCAATCTCAGTTAAACTCCTCTAGCTTCCCACTTGACATAGCTAGCTACACAACGTGTGACAGAAATATGAGATAGTAATAGACGTCACATGAAAATTCAACATTACTGTAATTATTGGCGCATCATAGTTTATGTGGCTCATATATAATGCAAGTGCCTCCCCCCAAAAAAAACAAATCCCCAGCACCCTCAGTGCTAACTCCCTACCATTTGAGAATTAATAATACAGGACAAGATGCATTGGAAACTAGAATGAGTCCCTTAAGTGCCCATGTGGTCTAATTTGTCTGAGTAAAATTGAAATCACCGCTTAAATCTTACAGTGAAAAACTGTAACTTTGAGGATGCTGCGGTTCTCTGAGTTTAATTGGGTGGTAGCTTTCATGTACTTGACAGTCATTTCAAAGGCCATTTCACTTCAACCCACCACAATATTCCCTAAGATGTTATTGAAACAGAGGTGTCGGTTTAAAAGACGGAAAAAAGCAATCGCCTACTTTTCTATCATAGATCTGATTGCCCCCGTTTTCAACCCTTTATACAGAGCTTAACGTCTTACTACCATTGTACTGTATTCTGTATATGTTCTGTCGATGCAGCTGAGGCACTCTACAGTACACCGTATTATCCTGGTTTTTATAGGCAACGTAGACTACAAGTGAGCCTCCTCTTTATAAGAATTCATCCAGTAGTATCATCCCTCCTGATGCTATGCACTCCACCAAACATATCTGATCCATCCTACTCAGAAAGGATGCAGCATCTCAGTAGCGCTCCTCAGTCTAAGTCCTCCAGGTGCACTTCAACAGTAAACATATGTAACAGAGCCACAGTCAAGCCAGTTATCTATAATGGATTTGGAGGAGTGTGAGGTGGAACAAGTCACCTCCAGGAGGTTATGGTGGGCCTTTATGAAATGTTAACGTGGGACTCTTTGAATATGCTCATTGTTTTTTGTGATTGTGTTATACAGGGGTGCAGCTATAGAAATTATTTTACTCTTTATCAAGCCTTCAGAGATTCCCTCAAACAGTGATGAAAAAACAGTCGCTTCATCAGAATGAAATGGGTTATGTTAAGTATCCAGAACAGATTTGGATGTGAGAGCTTTGGGGGTTCTAATCTACTCTGTGGGGCTACAATATAATGTGTTTGCACCTGCGACTCTGCGCTTGATGGAAAGCAAAAAACAAGCTGTTTCATTCTCGTACTGTATATGACTTGGCATTAATATTTCCTCAGATTGTAATAGTTGTTATCCATATGTGATTTGGATAGTGAGGAAGTATAAACTCAGTTTATTAGGTACACCCATCTAGTACAGGGTCGTACCCCCCTTTGCCTCCACAACATCCTGAATTCTTTGGGGCGTGGATTCTACAAGATGTGGCATTCAAACTTTGCTCAATTGGTATAAGGGACCTAATGTGTGCCAGGAAAACATTCCAGAAACCATTTCACCCCCGCCACCAGCATGTACCCTTGACACCAGGTAGGATGGGGCCATGGACTCATGCTGCTTACGCCAAATCCTGACAGGCAATGTTTTTCCACTCCTCCATTGTCTAGTGTTGGTGATCGCGTGCCCATGAGACGCTTCTTCTTGTTTTTAGCTGATAGATGTTGAACCCAGTTTGGTCGTCTGCTGCGAAAGCCCCCTCATGACAAAGACCGACGAGTTGCGCATTCCGACATGCCGTTCTGCAAACCACTGTTGTACTGCGCAGTTATTTGCATGTTTGTGGCCCACCTGTTAGCGCGCACAATTCTTGCCATTCTCCTTCAACCTCTCTCATCAACAAGCTGTTTTTGCCCCCAAGACTGCCACTGACAGGATGTTTTTTGTTTGTTGCACCATTCTTTGTAAACCCTGGACACTGTCGTGCGTGAAAAGCCCAGGAAGCTGGCCGTTTCTGAGGTACTGGAACCTGCGAGTCTGGCACCAACGATCATACCACGCTCAAAGTCGCTTAGGTCACTCGTTTTGCCCATTGTAATGTTCGATCGAACAGTAACTGAATGCCTCAATGCCCGTCTGCCTGCGTTATATAGCAAGCCACAGCCATGTGACTCATTGTCTGTAGGAGGGAACCATTTTCGTGAACGGGGTGCTGTACCTAAAAAACTGCTGTTTTTTGTTTAAAAAAAAAACAAAAAACAAACTTGTTCTCAGTTGAAGCTGATGTTTATCTCAACGAGAAGCATCTAAAAAATACAACAGAAATAAAACCACCAAATCACCTTGTAATTTCCAATAAAAAACATAACAAAATAGACCGTCCAATCGATGATACGAATCATGGATGCTATGCTAGACAATCAGAGATGAACACAGCACAACACAACTCCCCCCTTTTAAACTAGGCATGAAAGGAGGTGATAAAGTCTTGAAAGTGAGCAGGATGAGAGCGCACCAATACAGCCCGCAGAACGGTTGCTGCAGTGACAGCAACTGGCACTTGTACAGTACTTCAGTTGGGGCCAAGAAAACGTGTGCCACCGGTAGTGAACCACTCAAGGTGGCATCAATGGCAGAGTGGGAACATGCAGGAGGTGGCACCTTCCTCAGTTGCCTGGCATGCCAGCGAGAGCCGTCAGTCAGTTAAAATTTAGCTGAGCCCAGCTGACATTGAACTTGACACGGTGTTGACAAGAAGGTGCAGAGCTTGTCTGCATGATGAGGTCGTTGCACCTTGACTCAATCCCTCACTTGGATTCCAGGAAGCTCTGCTCTTTTTCTTTTGTTGTAGCGCTCCTGACTTTTACGCTGTTGGCCTTGCACTGCTGCTTTGAATTTCAAGGCTGTCGGGTTGCCAATAAAGAGAGAGAGTCTGTGTAGGGGCAGCTCTAGTTCACGTCCTAACATCAGCTTGGCAGGAGAGACTCCGTTGGTGGAGTGGTGAGCAGCTCTGAAGTGTAGCAGAGTTTGCGACAAGGACTCAGTGAAGGAGCGATCCTGAGCTAGGTGAGCTCTCAGTCCATTTTTCAGGTTTGATTGTACGCAACCACTAAGAAGCGTTGGTGATGTGGCACATTGTAGAGTTCACCGCAAATGTTCATAGATATGTTCCCATGGACTGGAGGGCCAGGCTAGTGGCTGCAGTGGTGGCCCTGTCTTTCCACTGACAAGACATGGAGCACAGTCACGTACTAGCCCTTCGATATCATGATCGATGACCAGCCACCACACCAGGTCCCGACAGCACAATGCCAAGGTGGCCCTCATGAGTCATGGCTAACAATCATCCTCTTTGGCTGCTTGGTATGATGGTGCAGTTTCCACGAGCCAGGCATGTGTCATTCCAACATGACAGCTCATGTTAAAACCTGGCATATGGTTGGAGTTCCGACGGGAGCTGTGCCAGCCAGACATTGGCTACGTATTCCCGCAAGGTCGTGAAGATGGGGTCGTTGGCTGATTCTTGGGTCAGCTCCTTGATCGACACTGTCTTGGAGAGGTGAGTGTAGGAGATGGATGATGTCCTCCTCTGAGTCAACCCAGGCATAGGTGGAGGCTGTGGGAACTTAGCGCAAAAGGAGGTCAGCCACCACATTGCCCCTGCCCGGCGTAAACTGCAACTTAAAATTATACTGCTGGAGGCGATCTGACCAGTGGTACATGCGGAGGCACTTGGGACCCGACCCGAAGGTAGACATCAAGGCTTTGAGGGCCTGGTGGTCGGCGCGCAGGGTGAAAGAACGTCCGTAGAGGTAAATGTGCCACCACTCGCAGGCCCAGATGCATGCTAGCACCTCCCTCTCTCCAACAGAGTACTTCTGTTCGGTAGGGCTCAATGCGTGAGACACGAAAGCCACTGGCTTCTCAACATCATCCTAAAGCTGAGAGAGGACGGCTCCCACTGCTGTAGCTGATGCATCACAGGTGACCAGTTGGGCTGGTGAGGTTAACGTGGGCCAAGACAGGTGAAGTGGTCAGCAGTGTCCACAGTCCACAGCAGTGTCCAGGCCCAGTGCACATCCTTCTTCAACATCTGACGCAGAGAGGAATTGTAGGTTCTGGGACATGATGGATGGTTTCCACATTTGACTGCAGTGGCGAGAGCCCTCGGGCTGACACGCGGAACCCTGCAAAGTCGATCTCTAGGACGGAGAACAGAACAGTGTGAGGTTGTGTTGACTGAGCGCTGTGAAGGCTGCTTGCAGACGTTCGTCAGACAGCCACTCCAGCGACCCCAGCAAGGATGGTGGATATTATCTTCTGGAAACAGCACCGGGCCGAACTGAGACCAAAAGGCATCCTTGTGTAGCGGAACACCCTGATATAAGTGACGAAGGCTGTCAGGTTCCTACTTCGGGGGATACGGGAACTTGGAGGTAGCCCTTGCGAAGTTCCAGCTTTGTGAAGACCGTCGACCTGTTGAAGTGAGTGGTCTGTCCCTCCATGGTCGGAAGTGGTTACCAATCACTTATGACGGCCTTGTTGGCCGCTCTCAGACCCAAGCAGACCCGCAGCTCTCCAGACTCAACAATCCTCAATTTAGTGATGACCAAGTCGGACACCCAGTTGCTTCTGTAGATCCTTAGTGACTTCCTTGCGTAAAGCCAGTGGAATACGGCAAAGAGGTTGAATGACTGGAGTCACCGTATGGTCGAGGAGGGGGTTATGTGTGAATGCTGTCAGGGCACCGTCTCCATTGAAGGTGGGCCATTGCTCTTGCCATGGGGAGGTGACGTGCAGGATTATTGAGCCACTGTTGTCCAACAGAGAGAACCCCAGCGTCCATATCCATACAGGCTAAGGCTGGGTGGCTGGAGGAGCAGGTGGGACAAGAACTGCTCGTGGGTAGCCATGTTGAGGAGCGGCCCCTTCGCTCCAGTGTCTAGTATGAGAGGAATTCAGGAGTCACCTAGGTATACAGGACAGGTGGAAAACCCAGCTGGGTTTGAGCCAACAGTGTGATGACAGCAGGGGGTGTGTCTATGGAGCGTGAGCGTTGGTGCACGGGTGCCTGGGCTTGAGCTGACCTACACCACTTTGCAAAATGGTTTGTTTTCTGACATTATCTACATGTCTGTCCATGAGCGAGGCAGTCAGGGACACGTGAATTGTGTCCACAGGAACCACAGTTGGCACCTGGGTTCTCGTCAACTGCACTGAGGCACTCTCACTCACTGTCTGAGTGACAGCTACAGTCTGAGCACTGAGACTGCTGCACAGCTTGAACAGCACTAGAAGCATGTGTCTATGCCTCAGAGATCTTAGTTGCACAGTGGGCTACTGATGCCACTTGGGAAACTATGGCTACAGATTTTACTAAAGTCCGATCATCATCTTCAAGAAAAAGCCTCTTCCACATGAGTGAGCTTGAGATTCTTTCAATTAACTGGTCTCTGATCATTTCATCTCTGAGATAACCAAACTGACATGACTAAGCCAGCCCTTTAAGATCACTGATGTGCTGTGTCACTGACTCACCCACGTGCTGTGCGCGCTGCCAAAATGCAGCCTCTTCAGAAGTTTCTTTGCAAAATGTCCATCTAAAAGTTTAACAGTTGCATCATTTGTGTGCGCTTCCCCGAGTGTTTGGAAGATGCGCAGGCTCTCTGCGCCGAGACAGTGGAGAAGAATGGCCCTTTTCCTCTCAGGGCAGACCACATCCAGTACAGTAGCTAGCATGTACATCTCAAATGACAACTTCAATCTGTCCCATAGGATTGTTGGCTCGCCCGAGTGAAGATATTGAGATATTGTAGAAATACTTTCAGTTATCCTCGTTCGCCAAATGTTAGGTAAAAAAAACTTGTTCTCAGTTGAAGCTGATGTTTATCTCAACGAGTAGCATCTAAAAAATACAACGGAAATAAAACCACCAAATCACCTTGTAATTTCCAATAAAAAACATAACAAAATAGACCGTCCAATCGATGATACGAATCATGGATGCTATGCTAGACAATCAGAGATGAACACAGCACAACAATAACCAAGATCAATGGGTTAAAATTAGGAAGCACCTTTGACAGTATCCAAGCTAACTTCTTTTGGCATGCTTAACATCGATATTGGAGAACCGCGAGTCCCACACCATCAAGCTGCTACAATGCATTCATAAAGAGTCTCAATGAACCAGTGTGTGTACACTGGAATAGCCTGACTGCAACCAGAAATATAAGCATATCATTCCTGAGTTCCTCACACTTCACTGGCTTCCTGGAGAGTAGGCTACAGGGCTTATATGATGGTGAGCTGAGCTTATTCCCCAGCGTTTTCCCTCAATACCGGTACCTCACAAATTTGATCCTTCCTCACAGTCCGACACAAGTACTCCATTCCACTCAGAAGTTGCAGGCATTCTCGTTCTACTTTTGAGTGCAACAGTAGTCCCCCGTTGGACCTTCCTATTATGAAACAATCTAAGTGAGTTTGGCAGTGGGTCAGAGGCTAGTGTTGTTTACCACACAGCTTAACATGGGTACTGTGGAGGACACTGAGCAACAGCTGGGGATCGTGCAGTAAACCACAGAGAGTTTGTGACTTACAGTAACAGCATTAATATGATTAATTGAAGTCAACATGCTTGGTTCCTGAAGCCTTAACACTCAAAGCCTGCCATGCATATCTGACGAAAGGTCCGCGCCCTCCAATTTATTTGTTGAAAGGGGAAGACACGAGGTAACATCAGTACAGAAGGAATTTAATCAACCTCCTATCCAGATGCTTTAGTCTGGTTCTACTCTACAAGCAGACTGTTTCAGAGTGAGGTGCACATCTGAACGTGGCCACGGGTGCATGGCTAATTACCAATAAAGGAATCCTGCTCATATTACCATGACAACTTTTAGCAGAAAACTGTTTTGGTTGTCAATATACACTAGATGACTTACAGGGGGCTCTGTGTTGATGCCACCGTGCCACAGTCTTGGCACTCCCCCACCATTTTAAAACATTTTTGGGAAGCTATAGAAAAATGCATGTCTACATTCGTTTCTGCCACACATGTATTATATTACAGACACCTTAATGCATACTTTTAAATTATATAATGTGAGCTAAACATAAACATTTGAAATTCAAAAATATATAGTTTACTAATGTTACTGTCCCCACTACAACCAACAAATACTTAAATACTGTACATGTCATTTTGTCCTTGTGATATTTAATTGAATGACTGTAGAACTCCATTCATTCCTATGGAGGAATGTTCCTACTGGGTAGTGCCAATATGGCCGACCGGAGGCCTCAAAGCCTCTCAATACATAGCATCAGCAATCCAGAGTTTATATACAGTGCCTTCAGAAAGTAGTCATACCCCTTGATTTATGACACATTTTTTTGTGTTGCAGCCTGAATTCAAAATGGATTAAATATATTTTTTTCTCTACACACGATACCCCATAATGAAATTGTATTAAAAATGAAATACAGAAATATCTAATTGACATAAGTATTCACACCCCTGAGTTGTGTGCACTGTTAGAATCCCCTTTGGCAGCGATTACAGCTGTGAGTCTTTCTCGGTAAGTCTTGCCATACATTTTCAAGACAATTTAAGTCAAAACTTTAAGTAAGCCATTCAGTGTCGTCTTGGTATGTAAATTCCACTTTCACATTATGGGGTAGGCCAGTGACACAACATCTCAATTTAATTAATTTTAAATTCAGGCTATAACACAACGAAATGTGGAAAAAGTGAAGGGGTGTGAATACTTTCTGAAGGCACTGTACATTATTGGTGCCCACATATGTAGGATCTTAATTTGATCACTCTTTTGTTGCTGAGAATTTTCCTGCAGAGCAGGAAATGCAAACGTGTAGTGTATTCAAGGTTTAAAAAGGCTTCTAACATTTGTAATTTAATTATGAAATCTAAAATGTCAGTCTCCACATAATACTTCACATTTGCTTTTGGTGCAGGTTTATTTTCCTACCGTAGAAAACTGGCTCAAATTAAGATCCTACATCTGTAGGTATTTCATATGAGGAGAGATCGGACACATTTTCAGATTGGATGCTCTCTGTTAAACACAATTTGCATTCCAGATTCCGATGTATTTTTTAAAAAGATTTCTCTTTAAATGTATTTCAATGATGTAGCAGCAATTACCAGTAATGCTGCTGAATGCTTGCCCTGTGGGGAAATGTGTGTGAAACACTGGGCTCCTTCCTCACCTTTGTCTTTTGGAAAAGGATTTCAGCAGTCAGAGTCACAGTAACAAAGTGATTAGAGCCATTATCGATCCATGTCTTTGGGTATCTTCTCTGTTCAAAGTGAATGGACTACGCCTCAATTTGTTTCTTTAGCTCTCCTGATGACTGCATATTTTCCTAAAGCTATTCAACGACAAACAGGATTTAAGAACTGCTCAGCAGCAGTCAGTCGAGCATAGAATGGGGTACAGGCTGTCAACATCAAGGAACGTATTTTCCTACATATGACTCAGGCACAAATCTATTACGCATGTAATCATACGATCATATTTTCTGAAAGTGATCTAGTGCTTGTGGCAATCTGACAGCCTTTAGTGATTTCACAATACAGGCCTTGCCAGATGGAGAGGAAGGCATTTCACAAAAGCAATCGTGTGCTACATAAAAAAAAGAGTTCCTTGAATATTTGTGCACCACAATCAGTAGTTAGTATCACATCATGGATTGAATGCACTGTGTAAATATGATAGACTATCATAGGCAGGTACAGTAATTGTAGTAAGTGTAAGGGCTGTGGGTGATTACATTTGAACATTAAATGGAGGCGGCTACCAGCTTGCT
The DNA here is from genome assembly GCF_045791955.1 of Oncorhynchus clarkii lewisi. Lineage (NCBI taxonomy): Eukaryota > Metazoa > Chordata > Actinopteri > Salmoniformes > Salmonidae > Oncorhynchus > Oncorhynchus clarkii. Next base: position 21,618,640 of record NC_092173.1, on the reverse strand, counting down.
AACAAATACCTAAATATATGTCAAGCCTTGTCTCTTCACAAGTTCTCCTGCGGTGCTTTATTAGATGTCTTGGAAGGCTACGTTAAAGTTTCATAATGTCAATAAACATGCACATGCAGGGCTTGTTTGAATTCCCCTAACACTTTTATTCAGCAAGACAAGGAGGTGTGTGCCCTTTCCCCAAAAAGATAAACCCTTGGGAAGGTTACATCTTCATCTTGGACTTGACCCTGGCTAGCCAGCAGCACAATGCTTTCATGATCACAGGCAGACTTCTGTGCAGTCTGAAGAATATGTTTCCTTCATAGGGTAGACTGAGTAACTTACGTTATTATGATATATGAACGCTCCATCCTATGACCCTTGAATCCTTATTCTTATGCTCGCACCGTAGCACCATCTGAGGCAACACTTCACTTTGTTATTTACATATTGCAGTAATAATCCTCAATATTCTTTCCCCCATTCACATTTGTTTTCATATTCCATTTGCTTTTAGGGCTACGTGAAGCATGCCCGATATAGGCAGAGTAGTGTAAAGTATAAATTAAACATTAGGGCAGCAAAGACAGAGTCCTATTCAGTGGCCACATGCATTTTGCTGCCATTTTAAGTCAGTCAGAACATAGAGAAATAAAGCAGAAGGAATGTATCCAGCCAGACTGAAGCAAGTGACTATAAATGGGCAGCCATCAGAGAGGTCCTGAATAATTGATAGTTCCTCTTGTTTTGCAGCACAATGAGGAGGCTTTATGTCCTACACAGAGACCAGGGTGTTGATTATGCTGTTTCAGCGTGTCATGTTTATACTCCTCATTTGCATATGTATTACATTTACTTTATTTGATTTCTGAATTTTCTGGCATGAGTTTATAATTAATGCATCTGTTACTGATTCTTGAGTAATTACAGTATCAACATGTCAGGTGTCAGAATCCACCAGATATGTCTGGAAACTCTTCACACAGGGGTGTCTCAGGAGAGCCAACTTCTCTATCTCAGGAGAGCCAACTTCTCAATCTCAGGATAGCCAACTTCTCTATCTCAGGAGAGCCAACCGCTCTGTCTCAGGAGAGCCAACCACTCTGTCTCAGGAGAGCCAAACGCTCTATCTCAGGAGAGCCAACTGCTCTATCTCAGGAGAACCAACTTCTCTATCTCAGGAGAGCCAACCGCTCTGTCTCAGGAGAGCCAACCGCTCTGTCTCAGGAGAGCCAACCGCTCTGTCTCAGGAGAGCCAACTTCTCTGTCTCAGGAGAGCCAACCGCTCTGTCTCAGGAGAGTCAACCGCTCTGTCTCAGGAGAGCCAACTGCTCTGTCTCAAGAGAGCCAACTTCTCTATCTCAGGAGAGCCAACCGCTCTGTCTCAGGAGAGCCAACCACTCTGTCTCAGGAGAGCCAACCGATCTGTCTCAGGAGAGCCAACCGCTCTGTCTTAGGAGATCCAACAACACGGTATTCTAAGCCTTTCTGCTGAAATATGCTCTGCCAAGGTTAATACATTTTAGCGATTCAAATTTTCAAAACAACAGATAAATAAGATGGGGAATATTTTAGTTTAGCATAATCACTAGGGTATGTTTCTTCTGTGGAGGCAGCCATTTCCTTTCTTTTATTTTGTATCTGTCAGCAGCACCATGCTTGTTTAGCTACCACTGATCTGGTGTGTCTAACCCCGAGCTCTGGAACATTGACAGTAGCTACAACGCCTACCAAGCACATTACCCAGCTGCTCACCTGCACTGCACCCAAATCCAGGGAGAGCATTGAACAACAAACTGTGATGATACAGGAACCCAAGACAGGGATAGAAAAGTCCTCCCCTGTGCAGCTTTTAATATTGTGTCATTTTTTCATTATTTCCTTCCTGGTCCCTTGTGCAAATTAATCTATTTAAATTAGGCTATTTATTTAATTAGTAATTTGTCTGTTTTCACCAGACAATCTACTAAGCCATTGGTAGCCCTGTTTAAGGTGTACAGATAACAAATCCAAGAGGAAGGTGGCTTCTTTTATGTTACGCATAATTATAAACAGCCCTGGTAAATGACATGTTCATTTTTCAACCAACGCAACCGCATATTAGACACACATTACAGTCATTGTCACGCCCTGACCGTAGATATCTTTATATTCTCTACGTTTGGTTGGTCAGGGTGTGACTCGGGTGGGAAACTCTATGTTCTGTGTTTCTATGTTTTGGCCGGGTATGGTTCTCAATCAGGGACAGCAGGTCTATCGTTGTCTCTGATTGGCAATCATACTTAGGCAGCCTTTTTTCCTTTGTATTTTGTGGGTAGTTGTCTTTGATAGTGGCCTGTATAGCCCTAGTAAGCTTCGCGGTCGGTTTTGTTGTTTCTTGTTTTGTTGGCGACATTTATAATAAAGAAACATGTACACTCGCTGCACCTTGGTCCGGTCATTTTCAAGTCGATTTTCGTGACAGTCATTTACTGCAAGCAGCCATTGAGCCTTACAAACCTCAATAAATTGGACACATCCTTGTTTATGTCCATATCATTGTCTATGGAAACACATGGCTCCAAAACAAAGCTTAATATTACAGGGTAGTTTCACTGACAAATGAAGGTACGATGGAATCCTGGGTCCATTACTGAATGCAAGGCGTAGAAACAGTATTTACCATACATTAGAACGTAATCACCACACTAATGCACCATAATGGGGCATAAATATGGAGGGTCAGTCAAGTACACATGCAATACACCAGCTGCAGTCATTCTCCCTATAATGTAAAAGCATAAGCCTAGACTTAGTACAGTGAACTAATCAATCATTGACAAATAGGTTTGTTGTTTGTTGTTTGATTCTCTTGCTCTTTATGACTTTTTGGAATGTACTGTATTTAAATTGTACTGTATTCACTTTCCTTTTGTATTGGACAGAGTATCTCTGACTGAGTGCCTAATCCCATTCACATTAATGATGACAAACAAGGTTTATCACTGCAGGAGGTTGTCAACTCAGGAGTTGTAGGCATGGACTAAGGTACTGACACATGAAAAATGAGTCAAACAAGTACTCTGTAACATCAGTGCTTACTAAATTATGGTTATTGTGATGGAATACCCCTTTCAGAAAAGCAAACGAAAAATGTTAACATTGATTCACTCTGCTAAATTGACCTTAACACTGACTATTAACTTTCACCGTGTCCAGTCTATGTGTTTGGAAATGATTCTATTGAAAACAATTCCCTGGTACAGTCACAGTACAAAGAGGTCTGGCTCAGCCAAAGACTTGTAAAAAACAGGAATATTCTATTATGGTTTTCCTAGTATGTTTTGTTGGTAAAAGTTGTTAGGACATGCAACTGTATGCCCAAATAATCTACAAATAAACACGTTTAATAGGATATCCCTGTTAATGAAAATTGTCTGTTATTACGACTCTTCTTAGCAAACTGCTCTACCAATTGCCTCCCTAGTGTGTTTGAGACATGCACGCTATTTCATGAATCCATACTTAAGTAGGGGCCTACACATTCCCCAAAATGGTCTTCATTGTGTGAGTAATCGGGGTGTTGTTTGACATCTATTGTTTATAGCCTACACACCCTTGTTTAATTACAGTGTAAGAAAATAAGATAATTGTTGAAGCCTTCAACTGGTGACAACTGAACTGTTGTCATCAAAAGATGTGAAAACAGACATTTACATGGACAAAAGCTATTCAATTTTTGTGTAATGATGCCCCTATACTAAAAGCAACATAATTCCTAACTATAAGCGCTACCCCTGTCAATTCCCTCTAACCCTCCATCGATCTCAGGCAGACAGGCACTACAGGAACAAATTGTATCACTTCCGTCACACCGCAACCCAATCTAACACAGGAAATGAAACTCCAGTATTCGTGTTATGCTTCCATCTCCGTATTTTACACCGATTTACTAAGTGATTACAAAGACGTTATCAGTATTTGGGTCATTCAACGAAATGAGTGCCTTTTCGTCCCTTCCATATTTTAAATAGAAATTGTCCACCAATATTGATTTTTATAAGTGTGTTATATCAAATGAAGTGCCCTTTAATATAGACCACATGGAGAAATGAACGAAGGCCTGCTAAAGTGCCCAAATTCTGCCTTTTGACATGTCCCTCTGTCAACCCCGTGTCACTTCTAGGAAAATTTTAACCCACTTAATTAAAAAATGTCACGATCCTTGTAAAGCCCAAGTTATTTTGTTGCTTTGACAAAGTATTTTCTGAAGATTATTATTTATTTAATGTGATTAGTGATTTATTTATGTCTGTCCCTCATTTTAAGGTCAACCCTGTTACGTACACTGAACTCTCGTTTTAATATGGGTTTAATATGAAACTATTCCTCTTTTTTTTAATTCAAAAGAAACTTTGAACATCTAATAGTTAAATCATAGAGTAAAAGCAGATGAGCTGGTTCTACTCTTCCTGTCAATTTTCTGGTGTTTTTGTGGTGGAAAACTGAGCAGGTTGAGCATAACATGTCAACCCTGGTAACCATAGATAGACAGGATAGAAGCTTGCATTCCATTGTCAACCTTGTTAACCATAGATAGACAAGATAGAAGCTTGCATTCCATTGTCAACCCTGTTAACCATAGATAGACAGGATAGAAGCTTGCATTCCATTGTCAACCCTGTTAACCATAGATAGACAGGATAGAAGCTTGCATTCCATTGTCAACCCTGTTAACCATAGATAGACAGGATAGAAGCTTGCATTCCATTGTCAACCCTGTTAACCATAGATAGACAGGATAGAAGCTTGCATTCCATTGTCAACCCTGTTAACCATAGATAGACAGGGTAGAAGCTTGCATTCCATTGTCAACCCTGTTAACCATAGATAGACAGGGTAGAAGCTTGCATTCCATTGTCAACCCTGTTAACCATAGATAGACAGGATAGAAGCTTGCATTCCATTGTCAACCCTGTTAACCATAGATAGACAGGATAGAAGCTTGCATTCCATTGTCAACCTTGTTAACCATAGATAGACAGGATAGAAGCTTGCATTCCATTGTCAACCCTGTTAACCATAGATAGACAGGATAGAAGCTTGCATTCCATTGTCAACCCTGTTAACCATAGATAGACAGGATCGAAGCTTGCATTCCATTGTCAACCCTGTTAACCATAGATAGACAGGATAGAAGCTTGCATTCCATTGTCAACCCTGTTAACCATAGATAGACAGGATAGAAATGTTTTAAAGATTGTTTGTGTGAAGCTTGCATTCCATTGTCAACCCTGTTAACCATAGATAGACAGGATAGAAGCTTGCATTCCATTGTCAACCCTGTTAACCATAGATAGACAGGATAGAAGCTTGCATTCCATTGTCAACCCTGTTAACCATAGATAGACAGGATAGAAATGTTTTAAAGATTGTTTGTGTGAAGCTTGCATTCCATTGTCAACCCTGTTAACCATAGATAGACAGGATAGAAGCTTGCATTCCATTGTCAACCCTGTTAACCATAGATAGACAGGATAGAAGCTTGCATTCCATTTTCAACCCTGTTAACCATAGATAGACAGGATAGAAGCTTGCATTCCATTGTCAACCCTGTTAACCATAGATAGACAGGATCGAAGCTTGCATTCCATTGTCAACCCTGTTAACCATAGATAGACAGGATAGAAGCTTGCATTCCATTGTCAACCCTGTTAACCATAGATAGACAGGATAGAAATGTTTTAAAGATTGTTTGTGTGAAGCTTGCATTCCATTGTCAACCCTGTTAACCATAGATAGACAGGATAGAAGCTTGCATTCCATTGTCAACCCTGTTAACCATAGATAGACAGGATAGAAGCTTGCATTCCATTGTCAACCCTGTTAACCATAGATAGACAGGATAGAAATGTTTTAAAGATTGTTTGTGTGAAGCTTGCATTCCATTGTCAACCCTGTTAACCATAGATAGACAGGATAGAAGCTTGCATTCCATTGTCAACCCTGTTAACCATAGATAGACAGGATAGAAGCTTGCATTCCATTGTCAACCCTGTTAACCATAGATAGACAGGATAGAAGCTTGCATTCCATTGTCAACCCTGTTAACCATAGATAGACAGGGTAGAAGCTTGCATTCCATTGTCAACCCTGTTAACCATAGATAGACAGGATAGAAGCTTGCATTCCATTGCCACTGTGATGCAAACAACAAGCCTCCACTCCCCTTGTTACACTGGGATTTATGGCTGATTTAAGAAGAAATAGTCAACTGTGTTACAGCCAACCCTGTTACTTTATTTGGCACTTAATGTGCATTTACCATAGTCATTTCTTTCTTTTAAATGGGGAAAAAAAAATGTATGCAGTTGAATATGTGATCTTTATGACAGAATGTTAACATTTTGAGAAATTCAAAGTATTTGTTGACCAAGTTACACTTCTCAAAAGGCACCTAATTGGTGGAACGACCCATTTACAGTGCCACCAGAAAGTATTTACACCCTTTGACTTTTTCCACATTTTGTTGCGATGAAGCCTAAATTTGAAATTGATTAAATTTAGATTTTGTGTCACTGGCCTCCACACAATACCCCATAATGTCAAAGTGTAATTATGTTTTTAGAAATGTTACTAATTAATAACAAATGAAAAGCTGAAATGTATGTATAAATGTAAAAGTATTCAACTGATTTGTGATGGCAAGCCTAAATTTGTTTAACAAGTCACATAAGTTGCATGGACTCACTCTGTGTGCAATAATAGTGTTCAACATGATTTTTGAATGACTACATCATCTCTGTACTTCACAAAAACAATTATCTGTAAGGTCCCTCAGTCAAGCAGTGAATTTCAAACAAAGATTCAACCACAAAGACCAGGGAGGTTTTGCAGTGTCTCGCATAGAAGGGTACATATTGGTAGATGGATAAAAAATGTAAAAACATTGAGCATGGTGAAGTTATTAATTACACTTTGGATTGTGTATTAATACACCCAGCCACTACAAAGATACAGGCGTCCTTCCTAACTCAGTTGCCAGAGAGGAAGGAAACCGCTCAGCGATTTCACCATGAGGCCAATGGTGACTTTGAAACAGTTAGAGTTGAATGGCTGTGATAGGAGAAAACTGAGGATGGATCAACATTTTAGTTACTCCACAATACTAACCTAAATGACTGTCAAGTGTCAGTTGTGCAGAGGTGAGGACGGAGTCAGGTGCAGGACACAGAACTGAGTAAATTAACATACTTTACAGCCAATAAATCCACGCAGGGATAACAAACTCTAACACAAAAGACTAACACAAAACCAGGAACAATCACACACAAAACATAATGAGAACCAGAGGGTTAAATAGGGAAATAATAATAACGTAATGGGAACCAGGTGTGTACAATCAAGACATAACAAATGGAAACAGAAATGTGGATCGGTGGCAGCTAGAAAGCCGGTGACGATGACCGCCGAATGCCACCCGAACAAGGAGAGGCACCATCTTCGGCGGAAGTCGTGACAATGACAGTGAAAAGAAGGAAGCCTGTACTGAATAAAATATTGCAAAACATGCATCCTTTTTGCAATAAGGCACTAAAGTAAAACTGCAAAAAATGTGGCAAAGAAATTAACTTGATGTCCTAAGTACAAAGTGTTATGTTTGTGGCAAGTCCAACACAACATATCACTGAGTACAACTCTTCATATTTTCAAGTATGGTGGTGGCTGCATCATGCTATGCTGGTCACCCGCAAGGACTAGGGAGTTTTTTGTTGTTGATTAAAAACAAACGGAATAGAGATAAGAACAGGAAAAGTCCTAGAGGAAAACTTGGTTCAGGCTGCTTTCCAACAGACATTAGGAGACAAATTCACCTTTCAGCAGGACAATAAAACACAAGGCCAAATATACACTAGAGTTGCTTACCAAGACGACATTGAATGTTCCTGAGTGGCCTAGTTACAGTTTTAACTTAAAATCTATGGCAAGACTTGAAAATGGCTGTCTATAAATGATCCGAAAGGTTGCTAGATTGAATCCCCCGAGCTGACAAGGTAAAAATCTGTTGTCTGCCCCTGAACAGGCAGTTAACCCACTGTTCCTAGGCCGTCATTGTAAATAAGAATTTGTTCTTAACTGACTTGCCTAATTAAATAAAGGTTAAATAAATAAAAAAATCCAGGTGTGCAAAGCTTTTAGAGATTTACCCAGAAAGACTCACAGCTGTAATCGCTGCCAAAGGTGATTCTAACATGTATTGACTCAGGAGTGTGCATAGTTACATAGATGAGATATTTTTTTTGAAAACATTTCTAAAAACATGTTTTTACTTTGTCATTATGGGGTATTATGTGTAGATGGGTGGATATATATATATATGTGTGTATGCATGTGTGTGTGTGTTTTTTTTATCCATTTTGAATTCAGGCTGTACCACAACAACATGTGGAACAAGCCAATAGCTATGAATCATTTCTGAAGGCACTAAATCAAATGTTTACATTATGTTGCCTGAGGTTGATAAGTTATTAGCAAATGTTAATGCCTTGGTTGTATGGTCGACATTTTGCCTAGCAATCAATATAAATGCATGCCTTACATTTAAGACGATACAATCTGCTCTCAATAAACTGCATGCAGTATGCAAGAGTAGTCTAAGGGCTGTCTCTGGATGCAGCTCATAGAAAATCCATAATAAGAGCTATCTGCCGACAGTTGTCTGTCTACAAGGGATATGCACAATTCAACATGATAACTGGAACCAACCTATCTGTATCATGTGCTGCTATTGCTTATTCCCCACAGCACGCCATAACGCTGCTAGATTCACAGTGGCAGAGATATATGAGCAAAACAAATATGACGACCAGACTACAGAAGAAGATGAATCAAAAAATTAATTCTATTAGCTTTGCCTAGCAGCCTCTGCTAGGGTGTTGGTGCTTAAACAAGACTGGTTTTAGTGTGGCTGCAAATGAGAATAGCATCACAGTCATCTGTAAAACCTAATAATTGGGTACCAGAGGTGTCAGTCTCATTTCCTACACTCAATTCATCACCAAAAGAAACCATAATCCCTTTCTCAAAAAAAGTGAGGATAAGGTAATCTCTTTTTAAATGACCGGCTTATCTACTTTCCTGCTTATCTTAATAAAATCACACACCAGAAGCTCCGGGTTGTCACTTTCTAAAAGCTAATTCAATGAAAAAATACCCCAGAGTTCACCCCTGCTTCACAGAGCATTACTAGCTGGCATATGGTACCATTTTCACCCATTTATTTGTCAATTTGCTGCTCATTGAAAAACCACCAGCGGTTTCTACATATTAATTTAATATAGATCAGGTCTGGTACACTGTTTGTTTCATTACTCTTTGTTGTGCAGGTTCTGTGAGAGTATTATGGGATGGAGTGAGGTATTCATTTTCTACTTAAATCAGGATAAAATAAGCATACTCTAAAATGAGCTGACATTCACTTTCTCTGTTCCTATGGAATATTGAAATCAGCTGTGCAGGCTTTAAATAACAAGTGTCTGGGGGCTAAACCACATTCTAAGTTTTCAGATGATGAAGTTGATGTCAACTGCAGCCAAAATCCCAATTTCTGAGAAGACTAGGGTCGATATTGCCCCCTTTAATATGGTGCAAAACTCACAAATCTTCAACAATATGTATTTCTAGGCTATTTTCCATGAATAGAACAGGCTACGGCTATTTCATAGGAAGAAATGATGTAATCTCACTTACCGGTACATATAAACCAGCTTGTGCAGTTTCTCAAAGTATTTTATGTCATTTCAGCTCAATTTAAAACTGGGACCTTCCAGTCTAGACTGGTCAAGTGCATAAACATTACCAAAAAAACTTTTAAATTAAACACATTTGTTTTGTGTCTGAATTGTTTCCCAAGTTCCTTATCTTGTCAACAACATAATGTCACTGTCCTTAGTATCACCCGCAGCATGTTAAGGTTGGTTTCACTGTCAGTCTGTTAATTGTTCTGTCAATCTCTGAAGGTATCAGCAGGGAAAGCAATTGTCCTCTGTGCCTAATTAGTGTAATCGTTAGGAACTGACAAACTTACCTCAACACCACTAAGCAAATGCACCATCGGAGGTATGCATTTTTATTGTAAAATAATGTCTTCTGTAATACAACTGAGTGTTATGTAACAATTTGATATCATAGGTTCATTTCGGGATTTGAAGTAATTATATGTAAAGTGCAACTTCTGCCAACCCAGAAGGAAGGTATGTGTTAGTCCATGAGCAGAATTCAAAGCCCTAACCTTGGCAAATCTAATATATAGTGTGGCCTGGCTTATTAAGATGTGTTGTACAGTCTGTCTTTGTTCTTCTTGTAAAGATCTGGAAAGCTTTTACAGTACAGATTCACAGAAAATATCTACATAACAAACATAGGAATTTAACTCAACAGTAGAAACAATAACATAGTATCCTCCCCACCCTTGCTTCGGTAAAAAGCTGAGGGATAGGGCTGGAGAAATGGAACCACTCTCAAATTCATAGACCATCCGTGATATAAAAAGTATAGCTTTAAGCATGTTTTGAGGCTATATAGTGTTTGTTTACATTTACTTTGTTTACAAACATTAGAGTAAAACCAGCTTATATCTTGAGTTCTGATGGGGTATGACAATTAAACAAAGCTCATGAGCCATTTATATTAAGTCCAGAAATGGGTGTAGCAACTGCTGATTGCCCCTTTAACTTAAATTATTTCTATAAATTATTCTTGAGGAGGTTAGGCCACATGCTTAAGAATTATGAAGAAATTGCCAGCGATATGAAGCTACTCTAAGCTTTCGCATTCTAAAATAAAATAGACTACAACTGGTGCCCATACAGTAGGCTACATTGGGAAACTCATTTACCGAAGGCATATCAGGGCATAATACTTTCCGCTCTCATAATGACTTTTGTTTTAAGGCCTAGAAGTGTTGACAGACAATTACTTTTCCTATGGCTCTGCATGACATTGATGAAGCTGTGAGCAAAAGCAGCAAAAAACAGAGGAAAAGTTTAACACTTAGGCTCAGCTAAAAGACTCAGGCCTCTGTGGACAAAAGTGTACAGCATCTTGCAAACATAGAAACAATTTCGCAAATCTAGTCTCAGTATGAAGCTTGCATATTTTATCCCACCAAAGCATTTGTAAATACATTTGTCTTGTAAGTAGTAAAACAGTCTTCCCTCACATATTTGATTTTTAAGGTGACATCAGTGGCAACCCGTCATTCAGGGCAGGTGGGCAAATCCACCAGTTTAGTTGTTTAGTTGTTTCATGCTTTGCATGTTATTTTGGAATTAATACGTGTCACATTTCAGTTTGCAAACAAAATAAATAAATCATTGAGTTAATAAAGCCGCAAACAAACGTGGTCTCTTTTTTTCCTTTCTTGAGTAAGGCAGCTCCAAAATGCAAGTGTTTTAGCCTAGCTCAGTGCTTTCTGTTGTGGTGGGGCAGCCAGCGGAAAATCCGGAGCGTAGGGGTTGGTAAGGTTTTCTAGTTGCACCGTGATTGGCTCAGTGTTCTGTCACTCATGGGAAAACTACATCACCGCAAAATTTACGGATAGAGCTAGAAAATTCAAGCCCCTTGGGTGCTGCCATATACAGTGCCTTGCGAAAGTATTCGGCCCCCTTGAACTTTGCGACCTTTTGCCACATTTCAGGCTTCAAACATAAAGATATAAAACTGTATTTTTTTGTGAAGAATCAACAACAAGTGGGACACAATCATGAAGTGGAACGACATTTATTGGATATTTCAAACTTTTTTAACAAATCAAAAACTGAAAAATTGGGCGTGCAAAATTATTCAGCCCCTTTACTTACAGTGCAGCAAACTCTCTCCAGAAGTTCAGTGAGGATCTCTGAATGATCCAATGTAGACCTAAATGACTAATGATAATAAATACAATCCACCTGTGTGTAATCAAGTCTCCGTATAAATGCACCTGCACTGTGATAGTCTCAGAGGTCCGTCATGAAGAACAAGGAACACACCAGGCAGGTCCGAGATACTGTTGTGAAGAAGTTTAAAGCCGGATTTGGATACAAAAAGATTTCCCAAGCTTTAAACATCCCAAGGAGCACTGTGCAAGCGATAATATTGAAATGGAAGGAGTATCAGACCACTGCAAATCTACCAAAACCTGGCCGTCCCTCTAAACTTTCAGCTCATACAAGGAGAAGACTGATCAGAGATGCAGCCAAGAGGCCCATGATCACTCTGGATGAACTGCAGAGATCTACAGCTGAGGTGGGAGACTCTGTCCATAGGACAACAATCAGTCGTATATTGCACAAATCTGGCCTTTATGGAAGAGTGGCAAGAAGAAAGCCATTTCTTAAAGATATCCATAAAAAGTGTCGTTTAAAGTTTGCCACAAGCCACCTGGGAGACACACCAAACATGTGGAAGAAGGTGCTCTGGTCAGATGAAACCAAAATTGAACTTTTTGGCAACAATGCAAAACGTTATGTTTGGCGTAAAAGCAACACAGCTGAACACACCATCCCCACTGTCAAACATGGTGGTGGCAGCATCATGGTTTGGGCCTGCTTTTCTTCAGCAGGGACAGGGAAGATGGTTCAAATTGATGGGAAGATGGATGGAGCCAAATACAGGACCATTCTGGAAGAAAACCTGATGGAGTCTGCAAAAGACCTGAGACTGGGACGGAGATTTGTCTTCCAACAAGACAATGATCCAAAACATAAAGCAAAATCTACAATGGAATGGTTCAAAAATAAACATATCCAGGTGTTAGAATGGCCAAGTCAAAGTCCAGACCTGAATCCAATCGAGAATCTGTGGAAAGAACTGAAAACTGCTGTTCACAAATGCTCTCCATTCAACCTCACTGAGCTCGAGCTGTTTTGCAAGGAGGAATGGGAAAAAATGTCAGTCTCTCGATGTGCAAAACTGATAGAGACATACCCCAAGCGACTTACAGCTGTAATCGCAGCAAAAGGTGGTGCTACAAAGTATTAACTTAAGGGGGCTGAATAATTTTGCACGCCCAATTTTTCAGTTTTTGATTTGTTAAAAAAGTTTGAAATATCCAATAAATGTCGTTTTACTTCATGATTGTGTCCCACTTGTTGTTGATTCTTCACAAAAAAATACAGTTTAATATCTTTATGTTTGAAGCCTGAAATGTGGCAAAAGGTCGCAAAGTTCAAGGGGGCCGAATACTTTCGCAAGGCACTGTAGTTACATTAGATGTGCCCGTCAAGAAGGATTTTTTAACAGTTTGTGGGCACCGTTTGTCACCATTATGCATTTTAATGTATTGTTTAGTGCTGTGTTGTGTAGTGGCTTTTCTGGCATGCATCTAAACATATTTTTTTGAGTTTGCCCCACCAAGATTGAAATGCTAAATTCCCCACTGGGTGTCATGGACACACTTTAAAGAAGCAGGAAATGTAACTCAGAGAGCATTGTGGGTGAGGAGCTCATCACTAATCCTCTTTTGAAATGATTGCCTGTCTCTTCTTCATCTACCTGCAATCAATAACCTAAAGCCTGGCTGTCTTAGAACACAGAGTACACAAGAGCAACATATTACTGATATGTCATGGATGGCAGACCCTTATAAAACATTGCTCTCAGCTGTTCTGGGACTGGATTAATGCTGGAGAGAGGTTCCCCCTTGCCCTATCCCAGTTATAATTATCTATATAGCAAATCCCCCTGAATATCTATTACCAACTGTAAATTCCTGAGAGGAATATCAGTGCTTTCTTCTGTTCATAAGTTCATCAGAACCATCTATTGTATGTATTCTGGAGCCATATTCACAGCAGCCCAGGGCATCAGAGGGGCTGTTTTCCCTATTGAGATAAGAAATTAAATCTGCAGGAGCAGAGGATGCTGGGTTTGCTGCAGGGTGGCGAGGCAGCAGCTCTGATAATGGAGCCGACTGGGAGGCAACGGCCATGGCGCAAGCCCAACCCTGCCTATGTGAAAGGATAAAAAAAAACAGTCGTGGTGAAATAGCTACACTGAAACGGGAAGGGAACGTTGCTGTACGGAACAGAGTTGTGTAGCTCTCTCCTTCTGTGTGTGTGTATGTGTGTGCGTGAGTACAGATACTAGTGTATCTGTTAAAGAAATATATTATTTGAATAGCTTTTATAAACCGTTAGTGGGAATAAGGACATTCCATTATCCTGTTTTCTTTAGTTATTATTATCCTGTTTTCTTTCGTATGTCTTCATTCTCAATGCAATGTCTCGCCCCTTCCCCCCAGGTTAGCCTGAACTGCATACAGTATGTAAATAAATTGGCTTCAATTTTTAAAGGTGGCACTCACCAGTATTTGTAGTCTTCTCAATTGCCTCTCTCAATGATGACTTCAAAGCAGGCTGCAGAGAAAACAAACAGTCACACTTTAATGTGCTGGCACAAATAACATTTGGAGAACACCCCGCCACTTGTATTGCTGTCACAATCATAAACAGGGTTCAATTTATAGTTCAATCTTTAATGCCATCAAACAGGGCTCAGCACAAAATGATTTGACATTCGTGTTGCTGTAAAACAGTTATACAGTGCTCTTTTTCAAATAAAATAGTATAAATGTGCAGGAACTAAAACACTATATTTTCACAAGCCTATTTGTTCTTGTTTTAAAAATGTTATTCCACTTGAGTGATGTTACTTACCAACTTTCAGCGATACAAAGAAGTGCTTCTGAATAATAATACATGGCCACCAAGAGCTAGCCTTGGTGTCTCTCTTTCCAATTCGATAATTAACCATCTGTACAGAACAGTCTGTACAGTGAATCTCTGAGGAACTACAACATGACAATACATAACTGCTGAATAACCAAAGTGATAGATCTACAGTGTGTAGTAAAAAAAATAGCAATCATTTATGTTGTTAAACACCTCAGACTGCTCTTAAAGTAACAATTTAGTCTCTGTAAACACCCATGTTTAACCTTTTAAGATATGCACGGTCAATCTATCAAGAGGAAGAGGAATCAAATTTCACTCATCTCCTTTCTCCCTCCCCACCAAGCTGGCTGAGATGGATCAAGGCACCTCTCAATGATCGTTAATTGAAGGTTTGTGAGATAACGAAAGGAAGACTATTTTACCTATCTGCTTTTACAGAGATAGTGATAACAAAGGCATTGCTCCAATTCTCCTCTGTCAAATGTAATTGCCGCAGCAGCCATCTTGATTATGATCTCCACTGTGGTCCCTTATTGGTACCTGCCATAATAATACATATTCTGTGTCCAATGCAGACAGGCTTATACAGCAAACCTCTGACTGACAAACTCTAAGCATACTGCGTTAATCACTCAGTATGACTAGTGACATTGATGTGGCCCTTCGACTGTGCTTCCAAAAACCCTTGTATCTATGCAAGGGCACAATCTCCTCTCTTTTTCTAAACTGAACTTTTCAGACTAAAAACAACCTTTTTGCACTTTTTAGGGGTTCGGTTTTATTTTGGGATGACATTAATTTCCATTTCATATTGATTTAGTTCTTGACAGTATATGTGTGTAATTCCATTACATAAAATCAGCATGTAAGCTAACATTTGGCGGATTTGTCCAAATACAGCATGATTTGGCAGTTCCTTTGTTGGAAAAGGAACATTTTATAGATGCCGATTGGCTAGCATTACCCTGACCTAGGACAGGGGTGTGAAGTACAATTTCATGCATGCATGCCACACTTCACAGAAATGTCAAACCACTGCTAATGTTCCCTGAGCCATCCATCAGTTAAGGAATCTATTGATTTTCTTTGCATCTTTAAGAGTATAAATGGTATGGTTGAAAACATCAGATGTGTTCAGACTCATGCAGCACTTCAAAATGATGTAATTTCAGGTGCTGGCATAGAAGGCTGGTGATTCATTAGATAAGTAAATCATAGCTGTGTCAGGATGGTGTTCTGTTTCCCCCTCCTACAGATGTGCCCAGTCTGGGTCCTCTGCCATCATATGCAACTAATGCAGTCCCTCAGGCAGACAGATATGTAGCTTTGTTTGGTGCCGCGCCAAGGACTCAGAATATAGTGCTATTAAATCGGATGCTTTGTAAAAGCTTTGCTCTTTGTCCAATTATTGAAGGAAATGGACGTTGCGGAGGACATTCCTCTTTGGTAATTGCAGGTACTGTATTAGAATATACAATTAAACTGACTGTATCCCAATAAAGATATTTCAAGTTCCTTTCTTCCTCCATTTTGAGGTCCCCTTTCCCCATATTGTAAAAACTGAAGTGATCACATCCTTGTCCAAACACCTTTGAGAATGTTTACTGAAGAGAGACAACGTGTTACAGTATACAGTACATTTCTCAAACCCCTGTGTGAAAACCTGGGCAAACAGGATATACAGTATCTCCTCTATGAGTCAGTCAACCTCACTTGCCACAAGGCTAACACAAACATTAAGAGGCCAGGGCCCACACCTCCAACTTATATCCTTCTGTAATGAAAATAACATATTTGATCTTGGCCTGTGATGCCCTGGCCTGAACCAGTAAGATAGGGAAGGATGGGACGAGTCCAGACCAGCCTATTGATAATAATACAGAAACTACTGATTGTATACACCTCCTCTCTCCCTTGATGTGGATCGTTATGGACTGTGAAGTATTCATTTTCATAAACTGAAAATGGAGAGGCGGCCATATACTGCCCAATTTTTATTTAATGCGCTGCATGCTAAACTGTGAGGTTTGAATGCAGTATTACCTCTGTCGTTTCCTATTTCCTTCACATCACTGGTTTAAAAAGAGAGGCAGTGGAGCATGACATGGTTTTCATTAGATACCAGTCAGGACTTTGGCAGTAACAGCCTCCATTGACTGTGATTTAACTGATAACATATGGCTCTCCTAGCAGGCCTCTCCACAGTTGGCACTCTGACCAGGTCCATACCTTCAGGGGTGGCCAATATGACCTCCAGAGAAAGACGGCAACGTAGAGCATCCACTGAGATCGGACACCAGAGAGAACAACTCAAATTTGCATGAGTTCAGACTCTTTAGAATTACAAAGTAGAGTTACCCTCTACCATGGAATTTGATTAAATTATCCCTTTTGATTCCTCATCAGAGTGTTATTAGAGAGTCAATGCATTGTTAAGAGAATGATGATCCTAGTTAGTACCACTGAACAATAACAAATATTGCCTTGAAGAATATGATCAAATCAGGTATGCTCCAATAATTTTTCAGATTATGCGGCTATTTAGAAAAAGTTGCCTAACAAATTCAATGTATTTGCAAGTCAGACTTGACCCAAATCATCTCCCACATATACATCAGTCAGTGAACCAAGTCAAATATGGAATTAGATGAGGCACTCAGTCAGCTCATATGAATAATAATTATTTCACAACGTTGTGCACCAGTAGACACAGAGGTTGCTGGGGCTAGATCCTAGGCCTACATGCAAACCACATATGTGTGAGAGAGGGAGATCAAAGTTTTCCGCAGTTGTTGATGAGCTGATGATCTGACGCTCTGGAAATAGGCTCTCTCCCCTCCTCTCCCTCCCATTTGCTTCCCATGTGAGCCTGTGATTCTGATGATGATCACGGTCCAATTTATACGCTCAGCCATGCTCAGCACTTTAACAGACTCCACATAAATAATCAGTAGGTATGAGAAGAGGGTGTCCATGTAGGATGGATGGATTCTTTTAACACAACACTTCTGGCTACTATCCACTTCTGTAGGCCTACTCCCAGCATGATAGTCTCTCTCTCTCTCTCTCTCTCTCTCTCTCGCTCTCTCGCTCTCTCCCTCTCGCTCTCTCTCCCTCTCCCTCTCTCTCTGTGTATTACTCTCCCTCTCTGTATTACTCTCCCTCTCTGTCTTTCCCTCCTTACTGTAATGTACCAGATGATATCCATGTCATAACAAAGTTAATGTTACTCCTTAATGCAAAGGTTAACAATTGCGTGAGAGCATAATGGATTCTGGTCTGGTGCTGCCAGCCAACCCTGGGAGGGCTGTATTGATTGTGTTGAAGTGCCTGGGTGAGGACTTTGAAGGCATGAAGGACCTCATATCTGGGTCGGGGTCATACTCATCATCACAATGTTGGTTCTATGACCTCAAGCCTCACAACTCTCAGGATTAACCTAGAAGGAGCAGGGTATTTTACAGATTGCAGTCAGGCAAAAAGCTTTAGAGAAATGCTCAGTTTAAAAAATCCCCACACTGATGTTGTTGGGTAAACAACACAGAAACAAATCATGTACATGGGTTTGGTTTCTCTCTTTACACTATGAATTATTCTGTCAAACTCAACTTTAGTTTATTTTCCTTTGTATGATTTCATATACATTTGCATCTTCTGCATGAAGAAAATGGAATAGAAAACATTTGGTATGTAATAGCTAATTCATACACTAAAGTGTAAACTGAACGCTTGGGTAAACCCATTTACTTCAAAGAAGTAAAATCAAATACTTCCCTCAGCTTTCCAGAACTGTCATAGTTAGCTGGGCTCAGACAGCCTTGCTCAGTCATGTTGATAGTGCTATGCCACCCAAGACTCTGTGATAGAAATACCACAGGATTCTCCAGTGATGGCCTCATTTGAAGCAAGACCCAGATGTGGAAAGAGCACAATTGTTTGTTTAGCCTCTGAGATGCACTTGGGTCTGAGAGTTGTATATCCAATTATTTGCCTCGATATCTGCAGGCCTTGCACAAACAATGTCTGTGTGTACGGGGGAAATATAAGAAAAGGGCAAGAAAATTCTCTTTACCAAATGCCATCGGTGAGCAACTGCATTCAACTTCGTTTTAAATGTGGGTTGTTGTCACAATGACTCAGTGTACAGTCACCAGAGCATTTACATAACTGCACTATCTAGCAATAGTAACCTGTACAAATAATGACAATACAATGATGTTATGTAGTGCCAGTCCTTTAACAGTAAGCCTGCTCAGACATCTTGTCCACTCATGTCAGTGTATTGACATTCTAACTGATATTGAAAGGGATTATGTGACTTAAGCCTGCATATTTTGCATGCCTAGAGATGTGTTCCACTTGGATAGGAACAGATCTCACAGTGCCAGTTAGCTCTGTCTGAATACTAACTCCTCCCGCTCAGATAATCCCATGAAAAAAAGATAACTATTTAATGCTTAACATCCTTAAAACAGCTCTCTCTATTCCTGGGAATCAGAATTACGTGGCCGTGGACGCCCAAGCACTTTTATGTCACTGGGGAATCTTTCCACATGTCAACAATGATGTGCTGTGAAACATGGAGGAGATTTAAGGTGACTATGACCGATAAGAGCTGAGCTGGAAGTCATCGAGGGGGATGTGTGTAAGAATGTTGTCATCAACAGTAGCCGTGAGTTATGGGAGGGCTTCAGGTGGTTTTACATTTAATACATTCAGTAGTGTTCCGTAATCCTTAAGTCCTCTTTGGGATCAGCTCTTGTGTTGGCTTCAACATTTGATGCGACCCAATGCCTTCGCACAGCTGTCTTACAGTAGAGAAAGGGCATATATCCAGTAAGATATAGTTTCTCTTTCATACTGCACATAGAAAGAATTTCATATTTTGTTACCTACTCACAAAGATCTATGTTCTATCCATGAAGATGTTTTGGTATTTTTGAAGGACAGAAACACTACAGAGATAATCTGGGTACAGTGCGCAGAGTTATTAAACCAGTCACGTTGACTACGTCCCTCTTCAATTAATACTAGACACACCAGGCAAAGCTAACATCCTTCACACATTTCCATGGAAACAAGATAAAGACATTATGGTGAATCATAATTTGACCTACTTGAGGGGTTTTATGCTCTTCATATGGCCAACATACACTCCTGCCTACAGTTCCAAAGATGAAGACCATGACTCAGCTTAATAACTCAGGTCAACATATTACTTATAGTCTTATTTCTATGTGATACAGCTGTTGTCCAATGAAGCATTGCAGATGATTAGGTACAGTACACAGGAGAGTTGTTATCCGTCCTTGGAACCACCTCTCTCTGCAATTTCTGCAGCAGCACTCTACCTGCATTTTCCCCTCTCTCTTTCACAGCCATAACATGAGACTGTCAATGTATCTATCAATGTCTTAAGGCCTGGATCTTGTGCCCCGAGTCTGAAAAAAATCTATTTTTGTCTGTTGAAGTGATGAACCGTTCGGCATTTTGAAATAAATGAGGGCAAGCGTGGTTAGATACAGCCCATTGCATTCCCATTAGTGATTAACACCAACACCCATACGGTGTGTTATGTACTTTATTACAGTGAGATATCTGTGCTATACGGCCTTCAATTATCCTGTTTTTGACCATAAAGAGCAGATCAGCAACAATATTGAGAGAAAAAGGGATTGTTGATTGTTAATGGCCCTGGGAGCAATGAGAAAGCCAATAATGAAACAGCTTTGTAATGTCCCGTTGCACCATGGGAATGAGCTAGAGAGAGCTGTGAAAGGATTTCTGGTCTGTCAAGGTCAATTGTTCCAGGTTGATTCGATTATGAGGGGGAAAACAAGCTTGACAATAAGCCATCTTAATGGCTTTGCATCAAATATTATTGTGGGATAGCACCGCTATCTGCAAGACTAACTGGTATCTACAGTAGCCGAGTGTAGAAAATTGATTACGCTATATTCATTACAAAAATGGTGAACCGTGTCGTTGAAGTAAACACCCTTGCCCAGAATCCTTGGCACAGTTGTACTGTCAGGTTAATATGTGTGAGGTCCCTAATTTGAGCTATCCTCCATACTGTGCGCAATGTACACTTTTCAGCCCAGCATATATAGTACATGCTCTATCAGTATCCTAAGGCATTTTTTTATTTAACCTTTACTTAGCTAGCCAGGTCAGTTAAGAACAAATTCTTATTTACAATGGCGGCCTACACCAGCCAAACCCAGAAGACACTGGGCCAATTGTGCACCTCCTTATGGGAACCCCAATCACAGATGGTTGTGATACAGCCTGGATTCAAACCAGGGTGTCTGTAGTGACACCTCTAGCACTGAGATGCAGTGCCTTAGACCGCTGCGCCACTCGGGAGCATTAACTGAGGCAGCTTAATTAGGGTGGGATAGAAAACTAATGAAAGGGCTACAGCATTATTTGTCATTATTTTGTCATCATATCCATTTGGATGAGAGACTGTGCTAACTATGTACTGTAACCACGCCAGCTTTATCCCTTATGGGAATAAACAGTGAAACAAGACAGCACATTGAGTTCAAAGCCGGGTCTTGGATTGGAGTCAGTCTAGTTAATCCCATCATATGAACAGGGAAGAACTATGGTGGGAAAGGGAAGAAGAAAGGGGATATGCATACACAGAGAATGGATCAGTAATGGAAATTCAGCTAGCCATGCAGAAATGGAGCTGTGTGGGGTGAGCTCCCAGGTTAATGGACTAAGCTGAGTGTGAGCCCCGCTCATTAACCTCACTCTATTATGGAGGAGATGGCCTTTCTGGCCCTGGGGCTCAGGCCATGTGGCTCTGTCCTCCACCCTGCCCAGGCCAGGAACCAGGCCACCAGGCCACCAGACAGCCCCCTGGAGACCCTGCATGCATGGAGATCCATCTGTGAAACGCAGATGATGAGGGACTTGAGTCACTCAACACGAAGCCCCGTGCCTCACAGATGGATGCCAGATTAAGCAGGATTTGTCACCATAATGAAAACGGTGTGGTGAGACTGTGTTGCTGGCTGACTGGTACAGAGGAACGGGGGTGGAGGGAAGGGAGAGGTGGTTTGACAAGTGTATGATGCATGCTCCTGTGACGGCAGGAGCCATCAGAGAGCTGTGGGCTGTCAGAGATTGATAAACCAGACAGCAAGAGAGGTGTAGCATCTACCCAGGCCCCTGGCTTGTCACCAGGCCAGATCTGATCCACAGTTCAATGAGGCCCACTTTACATGACATCTCACATGTAGACTGGGATCTGAGACACGAGCATTGGCAGGAATCTATTTTTCATCCAAGGTAGATTACATTCCTGGTTGACATTTCTCTCAACATCATTATTTCTTGTCCGTAGGTTGGTTTCTCCTACATTCTCAATACAAACTGTATACAAATAAATCCCTTACTTTATTTATTTATATATTAACCCCCTAAGGTCGATGTCCACACCCCAGCGGTGTAGCCTACCCCCAAAAAAGTTCCAGAAATTATTCAATACACATTTTTATTTTTATTTATTTTATTACATTTTTAAAAGAAATGCATGTGAGATTTATTTTCTATAGGTCATTTTAATATAATGTAACAAAGAAATAGTCTGTGGTAATCAAGTTGGCTTCCGACTATTGGTTACATTTTTTTAAAATCATACGGTGGTTTACTTGAACAACGTCACATGACTAAACTTTGTAGTGCATAAGCTAGCAAGCTCTACCACGCTAGCTTACTCGAATTGCCTCACCAGCTAAGGTCATTTAGTAGTTCTAGCAATGGCAAACCAAATGTCGATCGCTAGGTTTAAAAAAAAATAAAAAATACATCTAGAGGAAAAGGAGTGTGTGCCAGAAAATAGTTTGGATCAATCTACCGATAGCTTCCAGAATGAGACATTAACAGGTGGCGCTAGGATAGAAACATCCGCAATCGCCATCACAACCACCAATGCCACATTGAGCCAGGCATGCTTGCCTACCCCACCGTCTCCTCTCGTTCTTGATGCTGCAGGCGGGGGTGAACCTGCAGTAGGTCACCCGACAGATTTGTCTGCCGTTGATGAACCAGCCTGTCAACCAAAGCTAGCAGTTCCCTTCAAGTATGAACAATGGCAAATTACTCTGCTTCTCATCAAGGTGGTATGACGAGTTCATGTGGATTGAGTATAGTAAAGCAAAAGATGCAATTTATTGTAAGTTTTATATACACATTTCTGGGGCAAATGACGAATTCAGATTTATATGAGATGGATATAAAAACTGGAAACTCACAAGAAATGCTTGCTGCAAAACACGAGAATAGCTAATTACATGCTAGTGCTCTTGCAAAATGTGAATCCTACAAGGTGACCTATGGGCCTAGAAGTCATGGGACTGTGTTGAACCAAATACATGGTGATGCAAACATGAATTTTACAGAAAGAAACTGTGCACATGTGTGCAAAGCAGGATATTCCACTCAGAGGGCATAGAGAAACCGAAGAGGCAATCAACAAAGGTAACTTTTTAGAAATCTTCAATTTCATCTCAAAGTATGACTCAGAAATACAAAACAGGCTTAAAACTTCTTAGGGATAGCCCTCTTTTTTTTTCTCCAATTTTCGCCTAAATTACATACCCAAATCTAACTGCCTGTAGCTCAGTCCCCGAAGCAAGGATATGCATATTCTTGGTACCATTTGAAAGGAAACACTGAAGTTTGTGGAAATGTAGGAGAATATATCACAATAGATCTGGTAGAAGAAAATACAAAGAAAAAAACAACTAGTCTTTTTCTACCACCATCTTTGAAATGCAAGAGAAAGATGGATAACTCGAAGTATGACTGAACTACAAGACTTTTAGTGTAAAGTCCCCAGACATTCGCATTCATATTGCATTTTTCTGCAAGAATATCGTCAAATCAGTATACTTGGCCATTGATTTAGCTTTCCAAGTATTACTAGCCATATTATAAGTTCAACATTTGCAAAACAACCACTTTTCATAACTTCATAACTCTGAATTTCCTTATAATGTTTGTCCAAAATGAAAAGGCATGTTGTCGTACAAGGTTAGAAGCTACATTTAACGAAGTATACATGGTTTCCGGATACTCCCGTAAATCCCAGCTCATTGGCTAGCTTTGTTTGACCCTGATTGGTGCTTATTTGACAAAGATACAGTCATTCAAGTGATGGCCGCCCGCGTCATCGGTGTGCTATGAAGGCGCTCTCTGAACAAATATGGTGTCCTATAGGATATACTACACCCCTAATGAAATAGTGAAGTCTTGTTACCTTATAGGATCTCTGAGGAATATATACGAATGTGATTTGACTGGTTGAAACAACGTTTAGGGTGAGATTTTCACAGATTCCTTTCTTTGCAAATTGAAAGAGTGGAAATACAAAATCGATCGTGCATGCTATATGGACCTTTTTAGGATATGAAAATGTATTTTATCTAACAAAACGACACTTCATGTTATTTCTGGGACCCTTTGAATGTTAAATCAGAGCAGGATTTCAGAATGTAAGTACACATTTCACCTTCAGACGTGAATTTATCTAACCTATCGTGGTGAAAAAAGTGTTTTGTTGTTAAGAGCTCTCCTCAAACAATGGCATGGCATTTGTTCACAGTAATAGCTACTGTAAATTGGACAGTGCAGTTATATTAACAAGAAATTAAGCTTTCAGTCGATATAAGACACTATACAGTATGTACCGACATTTGTTGTTTCTCTAAAATCTGCGATGGTGACAGAAGGCGCCGCATGATTTACAACTGTCCCATTGACGGGACACCGATCCTTAATTAATGAGCTACCTCGCAATGCCACGCTTATGAGCCACGAAATTCAGAACGAGTTGCTGAAGTGTGCAGCATCATTGTTACTGTGGAGGATAAAAGATGAAGCTCATTCTGCGCCTTCCACTTATTTTGCCATACTAGCAGATTAATATAAAGAACAATCTAAACGAGAACTTATTACTGTGTGCATCCTACAAAAGCAAAGATTTAAGCAAGCGGTATATATGCATTGCAACACCCACCGATTGAATTTGGTTCTGTAAACCGCGACAAAAGTGTCAGGATATATCAATACTTTTTTTGACAAAGTAAACCAGCTACACACATATATGAGTGGATCCCACAGACATGCTGGATTCATAGAAGTACAGAAAGGGTTGAGTTGAGTTCAAAATCAGGGTCTGTGAGTAAAGTGCTGTTACTGCTAGATGTCATTTTAGAGGTTCTTGCAGATTTCTCAGAGGCTTGTGGACAAACCAAATTAGAAGCCAATGCCCTCTTATAACAAATCCAGAACATTAAGTTTTTTTTCCTGTTAGTCACGTTTAGTAAATTGTTTGACACTAGTGATTTTGCTACGAAGGGATTGACGGACTGTATTGGTTTAATTGAAATCCTCAAAAGCAGCTTTTCTACGTTCAGAGATAGAGGAGACTTTGGTTAAGTTCTCAAGCTAAATGAAGAAATGAAGATTAAGCATGATATTAGATATTGGGATGTGAGTGCATCATGGCAGCGAAAACTGCCTGTATAATTGGCCGCCAGTGTAGTCACAACTTCATTAGGGAAAACATCCAGCATCAAGAGTGACAGTGACCTGAGGCAACTTTGGAACAATATTCTATACAGACAGATTACTGAGTTAAACTCAAGATTTCAAGAAGACACATATGGGATCATGCAAGCGGCAGCCTCCTTTTCCAAAGAATCACAAACCTGCGGCCTTAAAGAGCAGCTGAAGACCACATGCGATCATTATGCAATATCAATTGAGGATTCTGAATCCACTGTTTTCATTCAACAGTTGAGTCGCAAAATTAACATGGGAAAGAGTGACGTTTCCTCCATAATGAGTGTTCTTGACAGCTGCCCTGATGATATTTTCCCTAATATAAACTCTCTGTTAAGGATCATTGTCACACTTCCAATGACATAATGCAGTGTGGAGAGACTTTTCTCAACAACAACTAGGATAAAAAATCGTCTTCGCACATCAATGACAATCGCCCGGCTGAACCACTTCAGTTTGCTGTCTTTTGAGCGTGAACTGACAGATAAATTGGATTATGATGAAATCATCACC
Organism: Oncorhynchus clarkii lewisi; assembly: GCF_045791955.1. Taxonomy (NCBI): domain Eukaryota; kingdom Metazoa; phylum Chordata; class Actinopteri; order Salmoniformes; family Salmonidae; genus Oncorhynchus; species Oncorhynchus clarkii. Next base: position 21,592,865 of record NC_092173.1, on the reverse strand, counting down.
ATATTCAACTTAAAGCCTCGCCGTCTGCGCCTTGTGATGTAGGTCACGCCTTATGATACGTCTACTAAAGGTACCATTTTATAGTACTACTGCCCGTCGTGGTATAAACTGTAACATCAAATATAGGCTTGTTTGCCCATCGAGATTAAGTGCGCCTGAAGATGAGTTTTATGTTGTTGGCAAGTTGGCAACTGGTCTAAAGTTACTGTCATATTTTAATATGCTGGGATAGGTAATTATTTATATATGTAACTAGGTTGCTCTAAGTACTATGCACTAGTATAAAATGATTGTATTACAAAATAATATACGGTGAACATCACAAAATAAATGTAATACATAAGTAGAAAAAATGCCTATCCAACTTTTTCTAGGCCTATCCCCCCAAAACAATCTGGCCACGCCCCTGCCACACCCCAGCGGAAATCAAATTAGCATAATACAAAAATTCCCATAATAATCTGTCAGTTTCAATTCACTGCATCCGGCTGTGCCGCACTAACGCATCTGCGATGAAAGGTGACAGAGTTAGAGCGTCAGACCATGAGAAATCCCCAAAATCTGTGTTTTCACAAAATCGTATGTAACATCCAAATGGTTTAGCCTATAAACTATTAGACTCTGAAGAAACACGATGGTGTCCCCCATTTCACTCTATGACCCCTACAAGTGTCTTGGGACTCGTCTGAAGTTGGTTTAACTTCTGTCTGTAGTGTCCCAACAGTTTAGGCTACACACTAGTATAATAAGGTGAGACTCTCACGAACACATACATGTCAGTTGTTTTGCTCTAAGACGCCCACAGGCCTCAAAAGACTCTTCTGAAGGTCCCCCAGTACCAATTGAAAAAAATCTATGGAAGTATAGAGTATATGGACACTTATGTGCCAAATTCCCTAATCTTTCTTATATCACTCAGATATAGGAGAGACACTTCAGAACAAACTTCCTTTTGATTTTTGGGAGGACTATGTGTTGTTCCATTTAGTGAATCTGTTATTCAATGTGTTTGTATCGGCTAATAGTAGTATTTTTTTTGTATAGTTCCAAGGGTCTTAAAATCCTAAATCAAATAGCTTAGACTGTTATGGGTTAAGGTATTTACAAGTTATTTTCGGACATATTTTTACCTTACATAAGGGAGCTAGGGGCCTCATTAAGGAGATGGCAGGCTGTCTAGGCAAACAACATGAAGCTTGTCACATCCCGCTGACAACAGTGTCCATCTTGACAGCGCTGTGGGTGAACTCAACCATGTACTGTATGGGTCGTTCTACAGAAGTAAAAATACATTTCTGTAAATTGGGGGTTGGAAAATAATTCCAATTTGTATCCTATTTCTAGACATATGTACCCCTCACATACTTTCCCACCATACACAAACTGGTTATATTAATACAGTTTCAACATAGTTCATCAACATATTGTGACATGGAATCTACGTGGAAAATACACTGGATTTGAAAAAAGTTATTAACATAAACTTCTGTTTTGAGGGTGAAATTTCAACCACAGGATTATGTCATCATGGTAACCAGTTTTCAGCATAGTCAAACCTAAGTACCTTTGAAACAATGTCAGATCTTCAACGTTGTTTCCCTATCAGCAAAAAAATAGGCTGTAGATTTACTGGAGAGTAAATCTGAAGCAATCCAATTGGTCTCCCAACCAGGGTTTTAACCAAGTCAATGTCCCAATCGTTGTACGGAGGAGACCAAGGCGCAGCGTGAATTGAATACATGTTATATTTTAATGAAGACGGACACTAAACAACCTACAAAACGAACGTGAAGCTATAATAATGCTAGTGCAGACATAGGCAACTAGACATAGACACAGACAATAACCCACAAAATACCCCCAAAAAAGATGGCTGCCTAAATATGGTTCCCAATCAGAGACAACGATAAACACTTGCCTCTAATTGAGAACCAATCACCAACAACCATAGACATATATAAATACCTACATGATAACCAACCACATAAACCTACAAAACCCCTAGACAGTACAAAAACACATACATCACCCATGTCACACCCTGACCTAACCAAAACAATAAAGAAAACAAAGAATACTCAGGTCAGGGCGTGACAGCCAAGCCCTGCTTAGGTTTGATATTTGTCAACGGCTACTACCAATGTGCTATCGTGAGAACTATTAGTAAGAGATTTCTTAATTAAAAACTAAATAGATTCACAGTTGCTATCAAAGTAATTCCAAAGTGTAGGTTTAACAGAGCAAATGTAATGTAACCATACAGTACTTTATGTCATATAGCATCACTGATGCTATTCAGGCCTATATAGCATTTGCGAAGTCATCAACAGCTGTTGTTTTAAATTCAGCCTAGGGTTAATCTAAAAATAGACAATACGTATAGCCTAGGATTTCAAGCTTTTGTTGAATTCTAATTAAATCATCAAGTTAATAATTAATATGAATAAAATGCACTTAAATAAATAAAGTTTGATTTGATTTAGTCCTATTCCATAACTTAGATTTTTGGTTGAGATGGAGACGCAAATCCAACATATCAATTACTCATTTGACACCTTTGGCCAAGCCGCCAACACCTGTCACCATCGTTTCACGCATCGGCGTATAATGACACTCACCTGGACTCCATCATCTCCTTGATTACCTGCCCTCTATATGTCACTCCCTTTGGTTCCTTCCCCAGGCGTCATTGTTTCTGTTTCAGTTTCCTGTCTGTGTTTCCTGTCTGTGTTTCCTGTCTGTTTCCTGTCTGTTTCCTGTCTGTTTCCTGTCTGTCTGTTGTTCGTGTTTCTTGTTTTGTTCATTTGTTTATTCAATTATGCACTCCCTGAACTTGCTTCCTGACTCTCGCAGCGCACATCGTTACAAATTACGCTTTTCTTTGCAGACGTTTACTGACACCGGCCATATTCAACGGGTGTTGAGCGTTTGTAAATTCAAGTTATTCTGCGCTCTTGCACACTCAGACGAGAATGCTCTGAAATCGAAGTTGAATTAACAATGTCCATTGAGATATATACCACTTAGCTAAGAATTACGTGAATAATCAAGTCAATAAATGGTGGGTAGTTAGTTAAATAACATATAGTTAATATACTGCCTGGCAAGTTCGATGTATTAGCAGCCAACTAACGTTAGGTAACTAGCTAACATAATGGTCCATACTGCTGTAATGCTATGAGGTTCTTAAGGATAGCGTAGCTAACAAATTGTCAGCCAAAATAACGTGTAATATAACTTATTTGAAAAGTCATTACTTTATTACATTGCTCAATATTTTCTTAGTGAGTTAAATAAGAGTTAATTAATTATAATTAGTTAAAGCAATTAATTTGTATCCGCTGTCGGACTTCGGCTGCATATTATCCAACATTTTCTTCAAATCTGAAAACGTTGTGAAACCACCCATTTTCTGAAGAATTTCATTATAGGCCCTAAATGCACGAAAATAGTGTCCACTGCTTGTATAGTTCGTATTTTGGCAAATTTAGCACAACATCCAGGAACTTTTGGCACACTAGCTATATCCATACTATGACCAATAAGCATACTTGCCTTGCAAAAGTATTCATTCCCCTTGGCATTTTTCTTATTTTGTTGCATTACAACCTGTAATATAAATACATTTTTATTTGGATTTCATGTAATGGACAAAAACTGAAAAGTGGTGCGTGCATATGTATTCAACCCCTTTGCTATGAAGCCCCTAAATAAGATCTGGTGCAACCCATCACATAATTAGTTAAATAAAGTCCACTAGTGTGCAATCTAAGTGTCACATGATCTCAGTATATTTACACCTGTTTTGAAATGCCCCAGAGTCTGCAACACCACTAAGCAAGGGGCACCATGAAGACCAAGGAGCTCTCTAAACAGGTTAGGGAAAAAGTTGTGGAGAAGTACAGATCAGGGTTGGGTTAAAAAAAATATCTGAAACTTTTAACATCCCACGGAGCACCATTAAATCCATTATTAAAAAATGGAAAGAATATGGCACCACATCAAACCTGCCAAGAGAGGGCCGCCCACCAAAACTCACGGACCAGGAAAGGAGGGCATTAATCAGAGAGGCAACAAAGAGACCAAAGATAATCCGGTTTGAGCTGCAAAGCTCCACAGCAGATATTGGAGTATCGCTCCATAGGACCACTTTAAGCCATACACTCCACAGAGCTGGGATTTATGGAAGAGTGGCCAGAAAAAAAGCCATTACTTAAAGAAAAAAAATAAGCAAACACGTTTGGCATTCGCCAAAACGCATGTTGGAGACTCCCCAAACATATGGAAGAAGGTACTCTGGTCAGATGAGACTAAAATGGACCTTTTTGGCCATCAAGGAAAACATTATGTCTGGCGCAAACCCAACGCCTCTCATCACCCCAAGAATACCATCCCCACAGTGAAGCATGGTGGTGGCAGCATCATGCTGTGGGGATGTTTTTCATCGGCATAGACTGGGAAACATCGGCAGGGACTTCAGAATTGAAGGAATAATGGATGGTGCTAAATACAGGAAAATTCTTGCGGGAAACCTGTTTCAGTCTTCAGAAGATTTGAGACTAGGACGGAGGTTCACCTTCCAACAGGACAATGATCCTAACCATACTGCTAAGGCAACACTCAAGTGGTTTAACGGGAAACATTTTAATATCTTGGAAATGCCTAGTCAAATCCCAGACCTCAATCCAATTGAGAATCTGTGGCACGACTTAAAGATTGCTGTACAGTACACCAGTGGAACCCATCCAACTACTTGTAGGAGCTGGAGCAGTATTGCCTTGAAGAATGGGTAAAAATCCCAGTGGCTAGATGTGCCAAGCTTATAGAGACATACCTCAAGAGACTTGCAGCTTTAATTGTTGCAAAAGGTGGCTCTAAGCATTGACTTTGGGGGGGGTGGATAGTTATGCATGCATGCTCAAGTTTTCATTTTTTTTTATTCTTGTTTGTTTCACAATAAAACATATTTTGCAAGTGGTAGGCATGTTGTATAAATCCAATGATACAAACCCCCCAAAAATCTATTTTAATTCCAGGTTGTAAGGCAACAAAATAGGAAACATTTGGAACAGCCACCTCTCAATAGAAATAAGTGTATAAACAATGACTTTGTACTATATTTTTTTAACAATAGGTTTGCCTTGGATTGAATTAGAACATATCATGTTGGAATTAAAAGTCTTAAGTTTGAGCTGTTTTTTTTGCTGGTTAGGGTTAGGGTTAGGGTTGGTTGGTGGGACAGAAATGTACACCACTTCTGTGGGAGGAGGGGGCTAGGCCGCACTGGGCCGTGCTGGGCAGGGCAGCCTGGTAGGTGGCATTAAATAAGATAAGATAAAGCTATATAGTGACAGCTTTACTGTCTGACCTATTCTTCGAACTGGACAGCACACAGAGTAAATTCTGATTTGTTTTATTTACTCCTCTAGCTGGGTAGCTGCAGGAGCTTATCCTCCCTCCCTGATAAATGACTTGAAAGTGTGAACCCTGAATTAACTTCAGTACTTTATAACCCCTACCATTCGCCAAAATGTGTTGTTGTTTTCCTTCCCATAATGCCTTCAAGAAATCTATGGAAAATTGGCAGGCTTTGACTATATTGTGTGTTTTGTTTGATCATTTCATTGCTCATAGCTGAGGGCTCACTTCCCACCCACCACTGCACCACACCTACAGTACATGTTCAGGAGGAATGCTCACTTCTATGAATGCAGCTACAGTACTGAGACTGTTATGAAATAGAGCCCTGTTGCTCTTCTCAGGAAATGTTTTAGTATAGTACTGTATATGATTACTACTGTAAATTGTACTGCTACTTTATATCTATTGACAAGAAAGCAAAGCCTTTCACTAGTCTATCACATACTGTATGTTACATCAATCAGTCAATCATAGTACAATGTGAACATATAGGTGCCAAAACACATTTGTTTCCATTTTAAAATGGAAAATAAAAAGTTGCTTTTAAGGTGTGACTGTGGCATCTATATGCTATGCTGACCCTCTATGCTGATATCCCAAGAGATGGCTTGACAGTTTCACTTTGAATTTATATCTTAAGCCTGCTTTGTCTCTTTGTAGAATATAAAAGGGATGTAACTTGGCATCTGTTTGCCACAGAATCCACATTATATGCCACATTCACACAGGGTGTCAAAACGGTTGGGACCTTATGGAGCCTCTGAATGAGACCACACCAGTCTCTGACTGTCTGAGTTCCATTTGACAATATATGCCGAATTCATCACTGCACTCAAGCTTTACAAAGAGAGATACTTTTTTGACATTTTAATACAACCTGCATACAAAGGAAGTACTCACTAATGAAATGTCTTCCAAGTGTGTTTTGGTGGATAGGGGTAAGCCACAAAGAGTTATTCCGTTGCATTTTGACCTCACACTCTCTTTGGATGAGGAAGAGGTTTGTGAATTGCATGAACTACAATACGACACGATTACAAGCCTTTCTTTTTTGATTGATTGGTATTCTGTTTGGTATCTCTTCTTGTTAGACGGAGAAGGGTTTTAGCAATTTATTGAACTAGGTATGTTCTTTCTGATCATCTAGAATTTGGTTGTTATGTGAACTTTTTTATTGATTTATTTGAATACTATGATAGCCAGATGGCCTCCAGCCTATAAATCAAATCAAATTGTATTTGTCACATGCTTCGTGAACAACGATAACTCGGACATATACTCAGAGTACAAGTTCAGAGTTGCTGTGCAGGGATACTACAGTGACTTCAGAAAGTATTCAAACCCCTTGACTTTTTTCACATTTTGATATGTTACAGGGTGGGATTAAAATGTATTTTATAGTAATTTTTTTGTCAATGATCTACACAACATACTCTGTAATGTCAAAGTGGAAGAAACATTGCAACATTAGTAAATAATATATATATATATATATATATATATATATATATATATATATATATATATATAATAATAAAACACTAATATATCTTGATTACATAAGCATTCAACCCCCTGAGTCAATACATATTAGAATCACCTTTGGCAGCTGTGAGTCTTTCTGGGCAAGTCTCTAAGAGCTTTGCACACCTGGATTAGATTTTCACGTCAATTTACGACAAAACTGTAACTAGGCCAGTCAGGAACATTCAATGACGCCTTGGTAAGCACCTCCAGTGTATATTTGGCCTTGTGTTTTAGGTTATTGCCCTGCTGAAAGGTGTCTGTTGGGAAGCTGACTGAACCAAGTTTTCCTTCAGGGGTTTTCCTGTGCTTAGCTCTATTCTGTTTCTTTTTATTCCCCCCAAAAACTCTCTAGTCCATGCAACGTATTATGTGACTCGTTAAAACTTCTTGCGGACCAGTGGGATGCTAGCATTCCATTTCGACAGCTTCCGGGTGAAATTGCAGAGCGTCAAATAAAAAATTAATTACTATAAATATTAAACTTTCATGAAATCACAAGTGAAATACATCAAAATAAAGCTTAACTTGTTGTTAATCCAGAAGCCGTGTCAGATTTCAAAAAGGCTTTACGGCAAAAGCAAACCATGCAATTATCTGAGGACAAAAACCCAGCACACAAATGCATAACAAATCATTTTCAACCAGGGAGTTGCGACACGAAAGTCAGAAAGAGCGATATAATATATGCCTTACCTTTGAAGATATTATTCTGTTGGCACTCCAAAAGGTCCCAGTTACATTACAAATGGTCCTTTTGTTCGATAAACTTTAGCTGGCAGTTTAGCTGGCACGCTTCAGTCAATAATCCACTCGGTTTCCCTCCTTCAAAATGCATAAAAAATGAATCCCAAACGTTACCAATAAAATTGTCCAAACAAGTCAATCAACGTTTATAATCAAACCTTAGGTACCATAATACGCAAATAAATTATACAATTTTAGACAGAGAATCGTTATTGTCTTTACCGGAGAAAAATACCAAAGAACGCGCTCTCATTCACACGCTTGGAAACACTACAGCCAAAATGGGAGCCACCTAGAAAAATTACAATTTCGGGCAAATTTTTCAAAAAACCAGCCTGAAACTCTTTCTAAAGACTGTTGACATCTAGTGGAAGCCCTAGAAACTACAATCAGGCATGATTTTGCCCTATTATAGAAGTGCCATTCATTGAAATTAGTGGTAGGACGTTTACTTTGGGAACGCTTTTCATCCGGACGTCAAAATAACACCCCCTATCCCAAATAAGTTTTAATCACATTTAGGCTTGCCATAACAAATTGATTGACTCAAGACATTTCAGCTTTTCGTTTTTAATTAACCTCCCTAAATGATTACCGCCCGTTAGCACTCAGGTCGGTAGCCATGAAGTGCTTTGAAAGGCTGGTCATGGCTCACATCATATATCACTTAATCCATAGTAAAGACACGACAGTCCCCAGATCCTCAAAAAGTTATACAGCTGCACCATCGAGAGCATCCTGACCGGTTGTATCACTGCCTGGTATGGCAACTGCATCTGACCGTAAGGCGCTACAGAGGGTAGTGCGTACGGCCCAGTACATCATTGGGGCCAAGTTTCCTGTCATCCAGGACCTATATACTAGGCAGTGTCAGAGGAAAGCTCAAAAAATTGTCAAAGACTCAAGTAATCACCCAAGTAATAGACTGTTCTCTCTGCTACAGCACGGCAAGCATTACCGGGGCGCCAAGCTTCAAGACTGTTGAACAATTAATCAATTGGCAACCCAGATATTGACATTACTGTGTTTATTATCAATGCATAGTCACTTTACCCCTGCCTACATGTACAATTTACCTCGACTAACCTGTACCCCCCACACGTTGCCATGGTACCGGTACCTCCTGTATAAAGCCTCATTATTGTTATTTTATTGTCTTACTTTTTATATTTTAACATGCTGACCAGACCGCAAGTGCTTACGAAATAAATGGACACATACTGTACATGTTCTTCAGTCATTTCATCCAATCTGCTCGCACATGTCAACGGGTGTATGCGTAGCCAGGCGCTAAAATATAACTATTTTAGACGGTTCTATTTTACACGCCTGAGTCCCACTTCTCCCATCTACTCATTGGTTTTTACGAGCATATAACCACGTGGGTGATTGAAAGATGAGTACTCCAGCCCAGTTGGTGGCGGGAATATACCTTAAAGTTGGTTGCCAACCGCAATAAAGAAATCCATAGAAGAAGAAGAAGGAGAGATCAGTCAAAGAAAAATAACTGAACACTAACTAGTTTTCCCCTTAAATCTGTGAATGAATTGTCAGAGTAGAGAACACACCTTTTTATGTGACTGAAAGTGGGTCAAAATTCTACAACGATCCAGCAAAAAAAGGACCATATGCATTTAAGGTAAAATAAGCCCATGTTGATTTTCCAGGATAAATGAGCTAGCAACAGCAACCTAGCTAAATGTCCACAAACGTTTCATACAGTGCATTCGGAAGGTATTCAGACCCTTGAATTTTTCCACATTTTGTTACATTACAAACTTATTCTAAAATAGATTTTTTTTCCCTCATCAATCTTCACACAAGCAAAAAAACGTTTTTAAATGTTTCTAATTTCTAAAAACAAAAAACACTGAAATATCATATTTACATAAGTATTCAGACCCTTTACTCAGTACTTTGCTGAAGCACCTTGGCAGCGATTACAGCATCGAGTCTTCTTGGATGTGACGCAACCAGCTTGGCACACCTGTATTTGGGGAGTTTCCCCCATTCTTCTCTGCAGATATTATCAAGCTCTGTCAGGTTGGATGGGGAGCGTCGCTGCAACAGCTATTTTCAGGTCCCTCCAGAGATGTTAGATCGGGTTCAAGTACGGGCTCTGGCTGAGCCACTCAAGGACATTTAGAGACTTGTCCCGAAGCTTGGCTGTATGCTTATGGTCGTTGTCCTTTAGGTGCCTTTTGGCAAACTCCAATTAGACTGTCATGCCTTTCACTGAGGAGTGGCTTCCGTCTGGCCACTCTACCATAAAGGCCTGATTGGTGGAGTGCTGCAGAGATGATTGTCCTTCTGGAAGGTTCTCTCATCTCCACAGAGGAAGCCTGAAGCTCTGTCAGAGTGACCATCGAGTTCTTGATCCTCCCTGACCAAGGCCCTTCTCCCACGATTGCTCAGTTTGGCCGGGCGGCCAGCTCTAGGAAGAGTCTTGGTGGTTCCAAACTTCTTCCATTTAAGAACTATGGAGGCCACTGTGTTCTTGAGGACATTCAATGTTGCAGAAATATTTTGGTACCCTTCTTCAGATCTGTGCCTCGACACAATCCTGTCTCGGAGCTCTACTGACAATTCCTTTGACCTCATGGCTTGGTTTTTGCTCTGACATGCACTGTCAACTGTGGGACCTTATATAGACAGATGTGTGCCTTTCCAAATCATGTCCAATGAATTGAATTTACCACAGGTGGAAGGATCATCAATGGAAACAAGATGCACCTGAGCTCAATTTCGAGTCCGCAAAGTGTCTGAATACTTATGTACATAAGATATTCCTGTTTTTTATTTGTAATATATTTATGAACATTTCTAAAAAACTGTTTTCTCTTTGCCATTATGAGGTATTGTATGACATTTGATGGGGTTTTAATTTAATCAATTTTAGATAAAGGCTGTATTATAACAAAATGTGTAAAAAGTTAAGGGGTCTGAATACTTTCCAAATGCACTGTATGTGTTCCGACCACTCCTCAAATTAATATAGTTGGTTCACAGTTGGTTTTGGTATTTTTAACTGCTTGTCATGAGCGCATCTGGTGGGGAAAGCCAAAATCAACACACACACGATGGCAGACGCACGCGCGGAGGCAGTGTGGTCATCATGTTAGTGATGTGAACACAGAGGAACTTGAAGCTCTTGACCCGCTCCACTACAGCCCTGTCGATGTGAATGGGGGCATGCTCAGCCCTCCTATTCCTGTAGTCCACGATCAGCTCTTTTGTCTTGCTGACGTTGAGGGACAGGTTGTTGTCCTGGCACCACACTGTTAAGTCTCTGACCTCCTCCCTATATGCTGTCTCATCATCGCCATGGTGCTGAAGTCATGTGCCGCCACACAGTCGTGGGTGAACAGGGAGTACAGGAGGGGCCTAAGCACACACCCCTGAGGGACCCCCATTTTGAGGGTCAGCGTGGTGGATGTGTTCTTACCTACCCTTACCACCTGGGGTGGCCGGTCAGGAAGTCCAGGATCAAGTTGCAGAGGGTGGTGTTCAGTCCCAGGGTAGGTAAGTGGTGGTGTTCAGTACTTAGCTTAGTGGTGAGCTTGGAGGGCGCTATGGTGCTGAACGCTGAGCTGTAATTAATTAACACATAGGTGCTCCACTTATCCAGGTCGGAGAGGTCAGTGTGGAGTGCAATCGAGATTGAGTCATCTGTGGATCTGTTGGGGTGGTATGTGAATTGGAGTGGGCCCAGGGTGTCTCGGATGATGGTCTTGATGAGAGCCATGAACAGCCTTTCAAAACATTTAATGGCTACAAATGTGAGTGCTACGGGACGACAATCCTTTAGACAAGTAACCTTGGCATTCTTGGGCATAGGGACTATGGTGGTCTGCTTGAAACATGTACAGTGCCTTCCGAAATGATTCATACCCCTTGACTTATTCCACATTTGTTATGTTACAGCCTGAATTCAAAAAGGATTACATTGATTTAGTTTCTTACCCATCTACAAGCCACTACGCCACTTGGGGCTCCTGAGTGGTACAGTGGTCTAAGACACTGCATCTCAGAGAGGCATCCCAATTGGCCCAGCGTCGTCCGGGTTAGGGTTTGGCCGGGGTAGGACGTCATTGTAAATAAGAATTTGTTCTTAAATGACTTGCCTAGTTCAAGAAGGTACAATAAAAAATACACACAATACCCCAAAATGACAAAGTGAAAACGTGTTTTTAGAAATGTTTGCATACAGAAATGTTTAAATACAGAAATATTTAATTTACATAGGTATTCACAGACCTTTGCTGTGACACTCTAAATTGAGCTCAGATGCATCCAACTTCCTTTGATCATCTTTGAGATATTACTGCAACTTGATTGGAAACCACCTGTGGACAACTAAATTGTTTGGACATGATTTAGAAAGAAATACACCTGTCTATGCACTGAGTGTACAAAACATTAGGAACACCTTCCTAATATTGAGTTGCACCCCCTTTTGCCCTCAGAACAGCCTCAATTCGTCAGGGCATGGATTCTACAAGGTGATGAAACCTTTCCACAGGGATGCTGGCCCATGTTGACTCCAATGCTTTCCACAGTTTTGTCAAGTTGGCTGGATGTCTTTTGGGTGGTGGACCATTCTTGATACAAACGGGAAACTGTTGAGCATGAAAAACGCAGCAGCGTTGCAGTTCTTGACAAAGTCAAACCGGAGTACCTTGCACCTACTACCATACCCCGTTCAAATGCACTTAAATCTTTTGCCTTGCCCATTCACCCTTAATGTTCTTAATGTTTTGTACAGTCTGTGTTTATTATCCATCTCCTTCAGCCACAACTCCGAGAAACATAGGACATTGCAGTTCTTCCGGCCCCATTGGTAGGATAATCTTGAACAAAGCTTGTCCAGTTTGTTCTCCAGTTATTGTATGTTCACCAATAGAACGGAGGGTAGAGGCGATTTATTTACTAGCCAAAGTAGTTTCTCTTCCGAGTCTCTGGTATTAGAGCCTGTTCAGCGGTGAGCAGTATGTCCTGCGCCGCCGACTCATTGAAGTAGAAATTGTAATCCAAATCGAGGTTAAGGATCATTGTTCTGATGTCCAGAAGCTCTTTTCGGTCATAGGAAACTATGGAGGAAACATTATGTACAAAAAAAACGTACTATCAGTGCAAATAAACACACAAAATAGCACGTTTTTGGTCAGGTGTCTGTAAAATGGCAGCTATCCATTCCAGCTATTCACGGCAGCCATCCATTCCATACATATCTCCTTTAGCCATTTTGTCCTATATAACAACAGTCTTCCCACTCCTTCTTACCCTGAACCCAGGCCAATGTAGTTCATTTCAGCACACTACATCACACCTCCCATAAGCTGAGTGGCTACTGCAATCCCTTGATGATGACAATGTGTATTGAATCCAGCATTTAGACCGAGGCCTTGCCAAAGCATACACTGTTAGTCTCTCAACCATCAATAAAGAATATATTCATTTCTCAGCAGCAGTGGTGGGGTCATCCAGTGTCTCATTGTGAGAGAACTGGATTGTGTCTTTCGTGGCATGTTCAGTCTTGTCACAGAATGAGACTGATAGTCGCCAAAGCATGCCAGCTGAAAACAGCCCTATGGGGGAATTAGCATGAATGTTTTAGGGGAACTAAGACTCCCGTTTCTCTACATGCTTTTAATTAATGACAGAGAGAAATGAGGTGGGTTGGGGGGGATGAGGAGAGGAGCTGCACACAATCAACATAAATATTCAGTGTCTGAGGGGAAAGCAGCACAGAGCGAGGCAGAGCCCTGTCAGCCTGGCCTGTTGATTAATGGCAGCACTGCAGTCTGGGGTGGTTTATTCACAGGCATACAGCCCTGCCCTCAGCCCAGAGCTCCTCAAAACTATATTACGCCCCTTATAAATTCACTCATTATAAATCAAACGGAAGTCATTATCTGGAGGAATATCCTGGGCCGAATTGCAGAGTATTCATGTGTACACGTTGGTTTAACAACAGCGAGTAAAATGCAGAACGCCATGGCATTTCAACAGAAACAACTAAATAGAAAGGCCTATTTATGTCGCATTTCTGATCTGCTGCAGCATTTTACAGTGCTGTTAGAGGATTCAGAGCACAGCACTATTCAGGTGTCAGTAATGGCACTGTTATGTGCTGGGGTCACATCGTTAAGTGTTTGTGTCTGCAGCCTTGTGACAAGATGTCTGTTACATATTTGATCATGTCTGCTGTACAACCCTGTTGTCCTATGTGTGTCTGTTGTCTGAATCTATTCAAACATGGCAGGACATTCATACAATTATCCCTTTCCAAGCTGTGAGATTTTGTTTGATGCACAGCAATGGGATATGTTGCAAAGCCCCTTGGGGATGGTCCTCCCTCCTCATTGCTGCTGCTGGTGGATAACAGAGAGCCAGGGCCCACAAAAAAACTGCACTAAATTCAGGATTACAGTTACCATAGAAACCAGCTCTGGCTGGCGTATCCTCCCCAACTATACTATATTTTATTTTGCACTTGACCCACCCCAAAAACAACAACAAAAACATGAGGCGGTGGAACTTTTTTACTTCCCAGTCAAAACCTTGGGAGTTAGTTAGGTGATATGAGAGTCAGGAAGAGGAGAGGATGTGATATGGAATGGTGGAAGAGGAATAAGGAAAACACAATGCTGCCTGCAGAGGCAAAGGGGAGTGAGGAGACAGAGGTAAGGGTTATACTGGTGAGTACCGGTGCCAAAGATGCTTCATGGCCCAGGGAATTTACAGTGACAACAAAACCAAGTAACAGTATATGTTGGCAGTGTATGGCAGGACTGGACAGCACATGATTATAATAGAAATATAGTATACTGTATACTGTACTATGTGTCCTGACCTCAGTATTTTCCTGTGCCTGAAGATATGATTGATATCAGACTGGACACCCAAATCTTCACTATGGGACTCTAGACTGAAACCAAGTAATAATAAATGATGAGTAGGCATTACTTAAATTCAAATGTCCATAGTCTATTTGGGCCCGGAATCAAACAGTGCATGTTCCACGGAGAGCCTGGCGTAAAGTATGGTTTGGTGCTGCCGCTGCATCTTCCTTTATGATATTGCCTATAAGTGTTCTGGATAACTTATTCGGTGCCATCATATCTTTGGAGGCTGCGTTGCATTCTCTATAACCAGGGTGCAATTACCCAGACGAGTGAAGGAAGGTAGGAACTTGGTGCACATACAGTACTATAATTACTGTGTCATTGCAAGTAATTACATCATGGTTACCCAAGACCTAGAATCTCATATAACTATTTGTAATTCGGTCAACTTAACATTAAGTGTGAGAATCATAGCACTGAGTACCGAAAAGCTTTGGGATTAAAAGGAATCAGAGTGGATAAGTAGCTTACTTCACATAGACACTCTGTGTTACTTGACTGTATGTTGTGTGAGGTTCCTGCAAAACAAATTACAACCTTGTGTTGTTGCAGTACAGAAACCGAAAGGTTGCTAGTTTGAATCTCTGAGCCGATAAGGTGAAGAATCTATCAATCTGCCCTTGAGTAAAGCACTTAACCCTAATTGCTCCAGGGTTGCTGTCAGTAATGGCTGCTCACACCTCACAATTGTGTAGGTTACCTGCTTGTACATGCAGTGAAACAGGACAGGTATAAGCACCACCAACTTGACCTTTTGATGTCCTATCATAAAGCTTTATGTAACTTGTAAATTAGCAAAAGCCTGACAGCACCTATTCTTTCTTTTATGTCATCCTCACCTCTTCTTGTAGGCCTTCGATTGTAGAAATTCTATGAGATTCAAAGGTGTAACCCCTGTAACTTTAGCTAATGTAATGACAGCCCTGTGAGAGGAGATACTGTACATGGGTTTTGAATGACTGGATCAGTCAATCCAAGGAAACAGAAAATGAGACGGAATAGCCTAGACTCACTAACGTCAAGCAGGCTAATATAAAATGTTCATGTTTTCAGTGAGACATACTGCTAAAAACCTTTTGGAAAATAATACATGGACGTGGGTTCACCGAAAAGAGATGAATGTGTTTTCTAAATGGAGAAAAGCAGAACCTTATCATTTGGATGCACAGCAACTTGGCTCTGATCCGAGTCACTACAAGCTATACTTAAGCCCCTTTCTCTGCAGCAGTGATAAAGCATTGAGCATTCTGTTGCATACTGAATCATGGAAACACTGAGCACGTTGTATCTTTTCCAAACATGTTATTTTGGAAAATTGGTATTTCAAGCTACACTTGCATGGTTTTACATTCAAAATACCTTTCAATTGATTTGTGTGTGGCTTTGGCAAAACATTACATGTCAATTTCAGAAATGTTGGTAAATTAGCTTTTATTGTTTAAAATAAATTATGTGTGTTTTTTCAATATCTAATCACGGCATAAGAGTTTTCAATGACAGACATGTACAGTGCCCTCCGTAATTATTGGGACAGTGAAGAATCTATACTCTATACTATATATCTATACTATACTAGTTTGGATTTGGAATCCAACAAGAACTATTGGGTTAAAGTGCAGACTGTCAGTTTTAATTTCAGGGTATTTTCATCCATATCAGGTGAACCGTTTAGAAATCACACTAATTTTTGTACATAGTCCCCCCATTTTAGGGGACCAAAGTATTGGGACAAATTCACTTGTGTATTAATGTAGTAAAAAATGAAGTATTTGGTCCCATACTCATGGCACGCAATGACTACATCAAGCTTGGGACTCTACACATTTTTTTGTGCCCAGTTGAAATTAATGGTAAATAATGTATTGTGGTATTTTGGAGTCACTTTTATTGTGAATAAGAATGTTTTTAAACATTTCTACATGAATGTGGATGCTACTATGATTATGGATCATCCTGAATGAATCGTGAATAATGATGAGTAAGAAAGTTACAGCGCAC
The DNA here is from genome assembly GCF_045791955.1 of Oncorhynchus clarkii lewisi. Taxonomy (NCBI): domain Eukaryota; kingdom Metazoa; phylum Chordata; class Actinopteri; order Salmoniformes; family Salmonidae; genus Oncorhynchus; species Oncorhynchus clarkii. The sequence goes on along the minus strand of NC_092173.1, from coordinate 21,576,267 downwards.
AAATATCAAACCCCCAAGATATGCTAGCCATTTCAATAACAGGGGAGGTTAGCGTTTTGCGGGGGTATGAAATTTGTGTCTCTGAAACTTCCTCACTAATCATTATTCACAATTCATTTCCTAATGATCTGTAATCATAGTAGCATCCACATTCATGTAGACGTGTTTAGAAACATATTCTATTCTTATTTACAATAAAATCTTGATGTAGTCATTACATGCTATGAATATGGGACCAAATACTTAACTTTTTAATACTTTAATATACAAGTGAATTTGTCCCAATACTTTTGCTGCCCTAAAATGGGGGGACTATGTATAAAAAGTGCTGTAATTTCTAAACTTAAAAAAAAATGTAATCCTAAATTGTGAAGTATAGAGACAAAAGAAGGACTAGAAAACCGGGAAGGACTAGAAAACAGGAGCAAGAAACAGACAGGAGCAGGGGAACAAACGCTGCTCAGTTTCACGAACAAAACGAACTGGCAACAGACAAACAGAGAACACACAGGGGATAATGGGGAAGATGGGCTACACCTGGATGGGGGTGGAGACAAGCACAAAGACAGGTGAAACAGATCAGGGTGTGACACTATGCTATATATAAATAAGTACTACTGCTAGGCTTTACACAATCAAATGTAGCAAATAACTACATTTGTAATAAAAAACTGTACAAATTATACATTTGTGACATCAATATTTTAAACATGCTCCCCACAAATATTTCAAAACAGTAATATGAGATCTGTATGTAAAGCATTTAAATGTGACATTTTAGTAATTTAGCAGATTATCTTATCCAGAGAGACTTACAGTAAATTAATTCATCTTAAGGTTGCTAGGTGAAACAGCCACATACAGTATCACAGTCAAATATACAGGATACAAACATTCCATTCCAGCTAAACAATGGATGTACAGTATATCGTTTTGCAAAAAAACTTTTTCCTAAAATCTATTCATTAAAATTCCCATAACAGTAATATTTTACACACACATGAAGGTTTTTCTGATGAAAAACACAAATTAGAACAATTTGGGGATATTGCGTTTTGTAAGTAAACTCTTCAAATTCAAGTTTGGCAAAAGTACAAATACAAGACACTAAAGATTTGACCCAAAAATTAAATTACAAGTACAAATGCATGGCGTGCCATGTTTATGAATGGAACATTCCACATCATGGAATAATAAAATGTGCTGCCAGAAGAAGCATCCCTCTTCATAGTCAACCCACATCCCATCATTTGAGAGAATGAGTGGCCAACAGTTGGCCCATGACATGAATGTAGATTTGTCTGTGGTGCTGAGATGAAGGCTGTTCATCCCTGTCCTCTCTCATGTATGGCATATGAGCTCTCTACAGACATCACTACCATGCATGATTAACTGGCCAGGTTAAGTGTCTTGCAGTGGAGGGCATAACGACAGTATGTGCCACCAGGCAGAGAGCAACCCTCAAACACCCAATAGGCCTTTGGAGTGGCAACGAGTCCCTTCCCTGAAGTAGAAAACCAGCCCCGGTGACCACTTCAGTCCTGGTGACATGCAACAGAAGAGAACTCTGTCCTTCCATGGTGGGGGATAGCAGACTGTGAAGGTATGAGCCAATCATACAAGGAAATGGGCACAATGTCACAACAGCCTAGCAGAGGGAAGCAGTGAGTCATTTAATCTGGATCAAAACGAACCAATCTCGCATTCAAAATTAATTAGAGAAAATAGAAAAAGGGGGGGAATAGTACCATGCCCATTAAAGCAACTTAAAGAAAAAAATATATTTTGAAGCTAGTTCAAAGACTTTGCAATCAGTGGTTGATGGTGAGTCTAAATGGGTCAACACTGGGGATTTCTCAGAGCTCAGATTCTTCTGGGTGGAGCTTATTTCTCTGAGGTACTTAACACACAGCTCTGGTGACAGATGGCAGTTTCCTCTGGTTATGTTTGCTCTGCAGTATCCAGAAGGCTAAGTTCAGCCTAATAATAAACATCTAATTGATTTACTGCATGGCATGATGCCTTTTACTTCATGTCCCTCTCTATCGAGATGTCCATTACACATACTGTACACTGCAGGCTACAGAGGAGGGTTGCAAAACATGTTAAAGAAATTCCTTGGTTTTTCAGAAATCCTGGTTAGAGTATTCCAGATCTCCTGTGTATTCCCTCCTGATTCCGGGAAGCCTCTAACCGTGATTTCAGGAAAACCAGGGAATTTATTGATAGTTCCTGGAATTTTGCAACCTTACCTTACTACAGAGTGAATGCCAAGATTATTATTTCTGTATAGCTGCCGTGGCTGCAATTGCCATAGGTCAGAGGTTGTCCTGTAAAAGCAGTTTAGTAAGGTCCCACCTTCCAGAAAATCTTGAACCACAAAAGACCACTAAGTGCAGTACATTTAGCCCTGAAAGGTAAAAGTTTTTATGCCCCCTCTTTTGGAAATGCACAGTGGAGGGAGGGATGGCTGGCATTATCTAGGCGACAGGGACAACACCATCTTCAACGGGATAAAGGACACTTTCACCATGTGATGTTGTGCTTCTCTGTCTGGGTGGGTCTAGAGCGGCTCTAAGTGCCACACCAGGTTCAGGGTTAGGTCAAGTTCTATTGGAGGGAGGACTTCAGAGCACTATTTCCTTGAGCCCCCAGATCCCTCCCTGCTGCCTGCTGTTCTATTGACTCCATTTCCACAGAGAGGGGCTATGGTGATGTCACACTGCTGTTAATACTGCAGTGCCATGGCTGGAGCCTGAAACTTTCCTCCTATCTGTGTGTCCACTCCTTTTTGAAAATGGTGGTGCCGTTCCTTTTGCCCACCTATACACTCTGAAATGTAGGTGTAGATGGCTGACTGATAAATCCCCTGGTGTGTGTGTCCAATATGTTCTCAGCAACACCCGGGTGATGAATATATTAAGGACTGACGAGTCATTAGTTGAATGTCATCCGCTGAGTGTGTGTACTGACGGGGCCTTGGCTTTTAACGTAAGCTCTCTACATGAAATACGACCTTTAGTTAGACCCATGTCAGCCACACTGTAATTTAATAACTTCCCGTATTTTGATAGAGAACTCTATTGAAAAAATTATCTGCGAACCTCTTGCCCTCTCACAATTTAAAATATTCACATAATCACACTTAAGAAGACTCCAGCAGGCCTATCTATATGGATGGCTTGTCATTTTGAAATAGCATACATCACTTCAGCTGACTGGTCCACATGCAATAAATCAGCTTTTAGCCTATAGTTCATTTTGATATAGATGGCTCCTTCTATAATCCGTCATCATAGTGGATCCTTCTAGTAAAGTCTATTACCCCAACTCACAATGCATAATCATATACACCGAGTGTACAAAACATTAAAAACACCTTCCTAATATTGCATATTTAACCTGTCTCCTCCCCTCCATCTACACTGATTGAAGTGGATTTAACAGGTGATCTCAATAAGGGATCATGTCATTCACCAGGATTCACCTGGTCAGTCTTACTCAGCCAGACAACGATGGTCTCTATCTTTATGGGTCCAGAATATGTTAAAAAGTACAAGTGATATTATTAAATCCTTTGATTAACCAACCCAACCTTATTAACACTCTTAGCCCATACCCACCATGAGCAATGGACAGAGAAAGTCAAAGTCCTGTTCTTTATGCAGCCGTATTAGAGCCACTGCTTGTGAGTGATATTAGCACCCTTTGCATGCTAATTCCTCCAGACTTTGTCCTTCAGAACCGTGCGGTTAATAATGAATGCAGGGCCACAATATGCCAATGGCTGGGGTGAGCGGCAGAGCTGCAAATCATTGAATCATAGCACTGGATTTGCAAGCTCAAACACACATTTTTATCCTCCATCTAAGATTTAGACTAGGTGCTGTTCAACTTTCCTGTGAAAAACACATTTTGTCATGTTAAATTTATCCTCCCCAAAGGTTCTGCAACAGGATACAGGACAGTGGAATGTGATCATGTATTAATAGTTTATACCACAGATGCTGCAAAGAATCACAACTGTTTGCAGCCAGCCTTCCCGAAACCACTTCCATCCTGAAGGAAAGACACAGGATCCATTCTCAGTCAGTTCTGAAGATCAGGAGGAAATAACCTTCCTCTCTAAACCGCTGACATTTTACCCAATCTTTAGGGGGTTTCAAACAATGGAATAAACTGTTGTACATTCAGTACATTCTGACATTGTCAGAGAGTACAAAAGAGATTCCTCACATTATTGTAAGTCTACTGTATATGAATGAAGGGAGAGGCAAATTGGTGGGTGGGTTGCAACAATGCATTTAAAACCTGTTACTATAAGCCTGTATGTCTTTAATGCATGTTCATAAACAGAAACAACTTGGCCCTGTTCCAAATTTAGATGCACACAGAAACAAGTCTTCTGTCAGCAGCACTATCTGCGTCACTCCCACCCTGGATGCATTTTCATTGGTGGGCTGTGCAGTCGACTGATAAGACACCGTGCTGAAAGCAAGGAAATCATTTATTCCTAAGTGTGATATTGGAAAAGATACAGTCTGAGGGGAATGGTAATAGTTAGCATGTAAATACTCCATGTTGTGTATAAATAAATACTCCATGTTGTGTATAAATAAATTAGCTAGCTACAGACATTAGCTGGAGCCTGGAGGATTTTTCCTCATCTAAAACACTTAACAAACTTTGAGAATGAAAACAAACACAAGTCACATATCACTGATTAAACAATTAGTAACTGAACTTGCACCAAATGTCGTAGAATAGATCTATGAAATGATCTTCTGAACATTACTCTCTCTGGGGCATTGCCACTGCCATCACTGATGGACCAATCAGTGATGGCAATGGTCTTTGTTTGGTATTTCAAAATCTCTTGCATGAATGACTTTACTCAAAGATACATTTTCCTTTTGCTTATTTGGATGTCAAATGCACCAATTGTATGACAGTATATAAAATGATCCAAGCATCATGACTTAAACACTCTGAAAGAGGCACATATGCAACTCTGTTGAATGAGTTCCAATTTTGGTCAATCTAGTCTGTATGCAACAGCTGTCCAGCGAAGACAAGAAGACTGGTCTCGGCACCAGTGTAACAGATGTGATTGTACTTCGTAAACTCTCTTGCTGTGTGTTTAAAAAAAAGAAGACTGTCCAGCCAGCAATCCCAGTTGATTGGTGTTTATTCTGATGATAGACACAAGGAAGCACATTAGATGTGCAGGACTACAGTATGTTGTTGTCATGGAAATAACATTGAATCAGCAGGGAGATAATGTGACCATTACATACAGAGCGTGCTAGCTAACTCACTCTTACAACAATAACGTATAAAACACATCCCAGGATGCGCCAAATATCTAACAGGTACCGTACACATATTATACACATCAGGACATGTACATAGGGAACTTGTACACATTGTAAATATGAAAATAGAATACAGTATTTCAGAACGTGACCTGCCGCTTGCATGACAATGTCAATATCAGACTGAAAAGACTTTACTTTCACGATCTTCCACTATCTGCAAGCATGACCAATGGCATAAAACCTGATTGATATGTAAATTCAACCAACCAATACGAATACATCAACATTGAATACATATTTCTGCAGTGTCAAGTGGAAACATAACCAACCCTGTTGCATTTACAATACAATAACTATACAAGACAATAGCACATAAAACACATAAAAAGTCTGTGTAACAGGGCAAATATTCCCAAATATTCCACACTAAAGTCATTGACACTCTGAGCCACAATTTGAACACTGTCAACTACACCGAGGACAAAGGGAAACCTGAGGGTGGGATGTGCCAATGATCCCCTTCATGAGCAGACAGCTGCAACGTAGGCCAATGTTGATTTACTGACAAAAACAAGGGCACCTTCCGTGTCAGTCGATACTGGAGGGAAAGCCAGAAACACGGCTTCAACAGGATATTTTACCCTCCGAATGGTGTCCATCTCTCAAATGTAATGGCTTGGAAAATCTAGATGTCTTTAAAAGGCAATGGGGGTTGCAGTCATATGGGGTCACTTAACAAATCTCACCCTGATTACTTTTCCAACTCAATCTAGCCAGTCTGACTGCAGGGGTCACTAACTCATACTATCTATCCTTTCCGGGTCACTTGCATGGTTACATGACTCGAAGTACAAATATTTAATCAATTGAATGGATTCATGTATGATCATAACACAGACACCAATAAAACACTAAATATATAGATAGACCCTCACAACCACAAAAAACATGTGGTCAATAGTTTGTCTGCAAGACTTACCTCCCTTAACCAGCTTATGCTGTAGCTTATAGCCTTTCTAAGCTTCTTAACATGTAATCTCAAAACGAAGCTAATTATTCACGGACAGCCCTCATCTCTGGTTGATGATTGTGAGTCTCTAACATCGAGCTCCTCTAGATTTAGAAAAGAAACATGTATTTTTTAAATTATCTACAGTATATCGCAAACTCCACACACTCACAGCAAAACCTTTCTGAACTGAGGCACACCTTAAAGGCCCAGTGCTGTCAAAAATGTGATTGTATTTCCACACTATGAGGTCAATACTGTATAATTGTGAAAATTATGATAATACCCTTTTAGTGTAAGAGGTGTTTGAAACGACCACCTGAAATGTCAGCGTGTTTTGGTGGGATGGCGTTTTGGCCTGCCTGGTTACATCATCAGGTCTAAATTAGTTAATAGACCAATAAGAAAGAGAGTTCCAAACCAATAAAAGCTAGTTTTCAGTTTTTCCCTCCCCACTCCCAAACAGTCCTATCTAAATTGTTGCTTGAGAAATTGTTCTGTGCTAATAAGCAATTTTTTTATTTTAAAACATTCACAGTAAGATAGTTCATTCTTACCCAGAACTGATTTGATCTTGAGATAAAAACAGCAGCATTGGATCTTTTAAAAAGTTAAAGTTGAGTACATTAGTCCGTTACTTTCATCTCAATTGTTTCAAAGGGACAAAATTACTTTTTCTAAAATGAACATTGGTATGGGTTAATCTGCTGTATCCTTACTGAGTTTTTAGCTCAGCCCTAAGACTTTGCATTTCAACATATTCCCATCTCATCACAATGATCTGATAGGACAACACAAATGAAATAGATTCCGAATACTGAGTCTGGGAATTTGTGCTAGCCTGCTTGTTTGTTTGCTTATTTTCAATTTTTCATTTTGAGAGAGATTTTTGAAAAGTTAATTGCTTTTGATCTTCACTGGTACATTGCATCAATAATATATTTCATATCTAATTTTAACTGATGGCAACCCACTATCAGATGCATAAATATGACTGCTGGTTAAATGTGTTGCCATAATCAGCTCCAGACATTTAAATACTGTTATCTGGATGGAAGAACTTCCCAGTGTGAGCTTAAACGGGCAACCTGGCATGACCTTGTGGAATCTTATGGTTACCTCAATTTGTCCCCCCAGTCAATACTGTACACACAGAAGTCTGGGTTGGAAGTGGTAGATCTTTTCAGATAATAAATATACTGTAGGAACGTGGATCAAATCAAATGAAACCACCACCAATTACTGGTTTTCATCCAGTCAACACACATTAAACATGATGAAGCTGAACATCTACATTTAGTATTTTATAATTACTCAGATGTTCTACTGATATGCCTCTGAGCAAAGGTGGGAGGTAGACACAACTTGGCGTGCATGTCACAAATTAGGAACATACATGTAAAAGACCCAAGCAACAGGAAAATGAGACTCAGAGCCTGTTTGGAGCTCTAGTCAAAATTCAAATCATCACAGTCGCTGCGAATAGATTCACAGTCAGGTCACGTTGCCCATACAACAATGATAATATCAGGCTCCCTCTTCTCACTGAATTACCTGCTTAGGTAGTTTATCCCTTGTCATGCCGCCACATTTACAGCTCAATGTGGTCATCACCTGATTATTTAATAAACTCCCATATGAACATTAGGATTCATTGTGAAGCTCACTAGCTAGCCAAGTGAATGCAATTGTCAAAAACTCCAGGTTAAACTAATTTCACTCGAAGGATGAAGAGTTTAAAATGAAGACGTACTCGCAGTTACATGTGATGTGATCTCAAAATAAATGAGTCATTTGCATGCTGATGTGATGTGACTGCACTTCAGGATGAGTGGACTGTGTTGGATGGACTGGCATACAATGTCCCCACTGCAGAAACTGTATGCCTCAGACCTATTCAGGGAACCTAACCATACATTTGTGATAATTATGAGGAGGTATGGAAAAAATGTGAAAACCATGATAATGATTTAGCATTTTAAGAGGTAGATTAAAGTTTCTGCATAAAATCACTGGAGAAGAAACACATGGAGGTGGGGTTGTATGTAATATATACTGCCATGCAATGTTCCCTCAAATGTTTCTCGGCACTGAGCACATTTCACGTCTGCTGAGCACAAACTTGAACGTTGTGAAAGTTCTGTGCAACTTCCAGTGCTCGTTTACTGTGAACACTGAGGCTGTACCCGCTTTAAGTTACAGTTTAAGCAGTAGCCAAGTAGGTTACTGTGGCTATTTGACCATGCTGCAGGCCTATCAGAGTGGCCTAACATAAAAAACAATGGAGAAAAAGCATCTTATAACATTTTAACAGCTGCTCTGTCATTCAGCCTACAGTAGCAGCCAATGTGTGGTTTCAATGTCTCAAAACAAGCACATCTACTTACGACCACAGCTGTAAAGACAGTCCAGATCAAAGCAAATGGGACAGTTCCATACATATGGCAATGGTCTGTTTGCATATAGGCCTACTGCAGCTCTGATTGATTATGCCGCACCGGTCTGTGTAGGGTATGGGCTGAGTCACGCATGTCAATGCAATAGAATCCTACTCCGATGCATTCTGCCTACAACAAAATTGGTTATATAGTTCATTTAGTTTCGGTATGTTGCATTGAAAGTGGCTAATATTGCATTGATTCGATCCCAATTGCCACAGTAAAGGGAAACGTTTATAGTGTTAATTACAGTGCATTCGGAAAGTATTCAGACCTCTCAACTTTTTCCACATTTTGTTGAATTGTTCCTTTTCCCTCATCGATCTACACACAGTACCCCATAAAGCCAAATTAAAAACAGGTTTTTAGACATTTTTGCAAATTAGTTACAAATAAAAAACTGAAATATCACATTGACATAAATTTTCAGACCCTTTACTCAGTACTTTCTTAAAGCAGCTTTGGTAGCGATTAGAGCCTTGAGTCTTCTTGGGTATGATGCTACAAGCTTGGCACACCTGAATGTGGAGAGTTTCTCCCATTCCTCTCTGCAGATCCTCTCAAGCTCTGTCAGGTTGGATGGTCCATGCCGCTGAAAATATGGCTTGGTTTTTGCTCTGACATGCACTGTCAACTGTGGGACCTTATACAGACAGATGTGTGCCTTTCCAAATCATGTCCAATCAATTGAATTTACCAGATGGACTCCAATCAAGTTGTAGAAACATCAAGGATGATCAATGGAAACAGGATGCACCTGAGCTCAATTTTGAGTCTCATAGCAAAGGGTCTGAATACTTAAGCAAATAAAGTATTTCTGTTTTTTATTTGTAATACATTTGCTAACATTTCTAGAAGCCTAATTTCACTTTGTCATTATGGGGTATTGTGTGTAGATTTATGAGGAATTTAAAAAAAAAAACAATTTTAGAATAAGGCTGTAACGTAGCAAAATGGGGAAAAGGTCAAGGGGTCTGAATACTTTCTGAAGGCACTGTAACAGGGAAAACTTCCATAACCAAAAATACTGTATTTCAGCAATTTGAAGCTGGTGTACAAAACCGAAAGTAAAAGAAGCAAAAATGAAACTTAAGAACGTGAAGCATAGAAATAGAGCACATAGAACAAATCTACCACTTCTTAGACTTGCTTTCAATGACATTTACAGATCTATAATTCACATTTCTACAGTGGTGTGTGTTTTTGGATGCCAAGGGAAGACATCCTTCCCAAAAGCATTTACCAAGATTTATTTTACATAAAATAATTTACCTTTTATCTCTCTGTTTTTCATAATCTTCCTTCAATTTGTAAGAGGCTGAAAGTATCTCACAGGAGAAAGCATCCAAGTGAGCAAAACAGCGCCTCTCTGTCTCTCTACATTTAGGCCATCTATCTGATGCTGTCTGGTCCAAACGAGTATGACATTGTTGCCGCCCATAGCATTGAAGGCAAGGGAAGCCAGCGAGCTGGCCTCCCTTGACAAAAAAGTATAAAAAATGTGCCAATCAGCCTTTAGCTAAAGTGAGCTCAACTGTGAATGGTCCTGGCACACCAAAAAAACTGTCAAGGGAAGCCAGTTTGAATTGGGCGTCAGTCTCATTGAGAGGATACGTCATTGACAGAAAAAAAATGGGATTGTTGCATCTCGTTTTGTTGTCCTCTGGTGGATAGCTAGCCAGCTAGCTAAAATGTACTTTTTTTTCTAAATTAGCCATGGATGTAAATATGGATTTTACTTACTTCTCCTTACTGGCCAATGATTATAACGGCGATTCTGATCCAACCATTAATTCATACATTGTGACTCTGGACTGAGAGGATTGAAGTTCAATATATATACAATATATATTCAATATACGTTGTAAAGTTCAATATACATGTAAAAGGCTAATGTTAAATAGCTAACGTTGCCCATGAATGGAAGTTAGGCTAGCGAGCAATAATTTTAGCCAGGTAGCCTAGGACAACAAAAATAAAAGTGTGTACTGTATGACAGATTGATAGACAGTTTCATCAACATGAAAGAGAAGAGGATGGCATTGGCATTTCTCTACAAGTGGGGTGAGTCAAAATGTTTTTCTATTTGCACATACGCATACAAACACACACACACACACGCACGCACACAGAAATCAGAACCATGGACAGTCACATCATATTTACCTTACGTTGATTGGACTAAATCGTTTTTAATATTTTAGTTGTCACTGTATTAGACTAAGCAGAGGTGATTTGATGATATTTAAATGTTGAAGTTTAAATGGTGCTGGAATAGTGGAGGCAGCTTCTGTTTTCATTGCAACTTGCGGTAACTCTGGGGTTCTAAATCAATAGTTGTTTAGTAGTCCAAAACTGTAGGAAACATTAACTTGCTTGACCATGCTGTAGGTCATGTAACTAACTGTATGTGACTGAACATGCAATTTGCTTGGTGGAATTCACCGGACAGAGGTTGTTATCAGGTTTTGTGATAAAAGTTAATAAGTCAAAGGTGTGATTGAATTTATTCTGCCACTGTGTCTTCTTATTATCTCAACCTTTAGGCCTATATTGTATATCACGGTCGCAAGGCATATTAATTAACAGGTTATAGAGCAAACAACGCAATTATCACAACACATAGGTTGTAATATGGCTTTTTTTTTGGTATGACAATTCGATTAGCGTTAGGCTACCATTAATTGTGAGTGTTTTGGTGAATCAGTCAAGCTAAAACAAGTGGATCACAGTGATTCTTTCATGGTTAGTATCACTGTAGTCAAGAGTTACAGAGCCGTCTACACTGAACAAAAATATAAACGCAACATGTAAAGTGTTGGTCCCATGTTTCATGAGCTGAAATAAAAGATGCCAGTAGTGTTCCATACTCACAAAAAGCTTATTTCTCTCAAATGTTGTGGACAAATTTGTTTACATCCCTGTTAATGAGCATTTCTCCTTTGCCAAGATAATCCATCCACCTGACAGGTGTGTCATATCAAGAAGCTGATTAAACAGCATGATCATTACACAGGGATACCCCCCTTTTTTCAATTTTCAGGGACACTAAAATCCGCACTGAGCTAAAGGGTAGAGCTTCCGCTTTAAAGGAACGGACTACAAAGGGAAGCCCAGCCGCAAGCTTCCCAGTGACACGAGCCTACCAGATGAGCTAAAGGACTTCTAAGTGCGCTTTGAGGCAGGCAACACTGAAGCATGTGTGAGAGCATGTGAGTAAGACCTTTAAACAGGTCAACATTCACAAGGCCGCAGGGCCAGACGGATTACCATAATCCGATTGTTGAAAGGATCTACAGTGGCACCATCGAGAGCCTCCTGGTATGGCAACTGCTCGGCCTCCAACCGCAAGACGCTACAGAGGGTAGTGTGCACGGCCCAGTACATCACGCTTGCTGTCATCCAGGGCTTCTAGACCAGGTGGTGTCAGAGGAAGGCCCTAAAAATTGCCTAAGACTCCAACCACCCTAGTCATAGACTGTTCTCTCTGCTGCCGCATGGCAAGCGATACAGGAACGCCAAGTCTAGGTCCAAAAGGATTCTTAACAGCTTCTACCCCCAAGCCATAAGACTGCTGAACAGCTAATCAAAAGGATTCTTAACAGCTTCTACCTCCAAGCCATAAGACTGCTGAACAGCTAATCAAAAGGATTCTTAACAGCTTCTACCCCCAAGCCATAAGACTGCTGAACAGCTAATCAAAAGGATTCTTAACAGCTTCTACCCCCAAGCCATAAGACTGCTGAACAGCTAATCAAAAGGCTACCCGGACTATTTGCATCCCCCTTTTTTTACACGGTTTATTATCTATTATCTATGCATTGTCACTTTACCCCTATCTACATGTACATTTTAGCTCAATTACCTTGACTGACTTGTACCCCCGCACATTGACTTGGTACCAGTATCCCATGTATATAGCCTCGTTATTGTTATTTTATTGTTGCTCTTTTATTTTTGACTTTCGTTTATTTAGTAAATATTTTTCTTAACTCTTATTTTTCTTAAAACTGCAAACATATTATAAGCTGTAGACCATACTGTTAACCAAGAGAGTTTTCATCTTTATTTTTCGTAGCTGTCTATTTACCACCACAAACCGATGCTGGCACTATGACCGCACTTAATGAGCTGTATAAAGCCAAAAGCAAACAAAAAATGCTCATCCAGAGGCGCCACTTCTAGTGGCCAGGGACTTTAAAAAGAACTTATCATGAGAAAACATTGAGACTTCTTTCATTTGATTTCGCGCACCAGCTCTTATTTACAAATAGACACAGACCGCCACCCCTTGTCTTATCGGAGGCAGATGTTACGTCTTGCCGATGCACATAAAAACCAGCCACGACTTGGTGAAACTGAAGATATTCGTTTTTAATGTGCCTTTGGTAGGATAGGTGGGTTACCCACTCGCCGACTAATTCTCAGCATCTTCTCTTCATGCGAATAATAGGGATTTGGGCCTGGTCGGGTATCTGGAGTAAATAATTTGTCCAGTTTGAGGTGAGTAATCGTTGTTCTGATTTCCAGAAGCTCTTTTCGGTCATAAGAGACGGTGGCAGAAGCATTATGTACAACATAATGTACATTATGTACAACAACATACAGACAATGCCAAAAAATTCACAAAATAGCACAATTGGTTAGGAGCCCAATAAATGGCAGCCATCTCCTCCGGTGCCATTATATGTGCAGGCATAAGCTTGGGACAACAAACACAAATGCATTTTATCGATGGCAATTTGAATGCACAAAAATACTGTGACATTTTTTTTAAGGTTTCTGTGACCAACAGATGCATATCTGTATTCCCAGTCATTTGAAATCCATCGATTAGGGCCAAATTAATTCATTTCAATTGAGTGATTGCCTCATATGAACTGTAAATCAGTAAAACCAATGAAATTGTTGAATGTTGCGTTTATATTTTTGTTTATTATATATTTGTGAGTCCGGATGGGGGACCAGATGCTGCTGGAAGTGGTGTTGGAGGGACAGTAGAGGCACTCTTTCAAAATATCCCAATGCTCTAGGACAGTGATTGGGGACATTGGCCTGTATATGGTGCTGTCATTCTAATGGGATGTTAAATGGGTGTCCTGGCTCTCTGTGGTCACTAAAGATCCCATGGCATTTATTGTAAGAGTAGAGGTATTAACAGTGGTGTCCTGGCCAAAATCCCAATCTGGCCCTCATACCATCATGGTCATCTAATCATCCCCAGCTTCCAATTGGCTCATTCCACTCCTCTCCCCTTTAACTATTCCCCATGTCATTGCGGTAAATGAGAATGTGTTCTCAGTCAACTTACTTGGTAAAATAAGGGGGGAAATAAATATTTTTTCATAACCTTATGAAATTGTTTTTACAGTAACACGATTCCTCTAAAACAATTTTGACTGTGAAATATTTTTGCTCAGATCATTTGAAAATCTGCTTATTTGTAATGCAAGCATCTCTGAAAGGCAGTCTAATTTCTTATCCACTAAATTGAATGAATAACATGATAACAGTATTTATACAAATTGGCATCTACCGTACATATATTTAGAAAGCCATTCATCATCAGAGAACTGAAAGCAAAATACAATTTTCTGTGGGATGCAGAAAAAGGTCACGTCAGAAGGAAATATGTCAACAGGCATCCACGGTGGAATAGAGCTGTTTCTTGATCATCCACGGTGGAATAGAGCTGTTTCTTGATCATCCACAGTGGAATAGAGCTGTTTCTTGATCATCCACGGTGGAATAGAGCTGTTTCTTGATCATCCACGGTGGAATAGAGCTGTTTCTTGATCATCCATGGTGGAATAGAGCTGTTTCTTGATCATCCATGGTGGAATAAAGCTGTTTCTTGATCATCCATGGTGGAATAAAGCTGTTTCTTGATCATCCATGGTGGAATAGAGCTGTTTCTTGATCATCCACAGTGGAATAAAGCTGTTTCTTGATCATCCACAGTGGAATAGAGCTGTTTCTTGATCATCCATGGTGGAATAAAGCTGTTTCTTGATCATCCACAGTGGAATAGAGCTGTTTCTTGATCATCCACAGTGGAATAGAGCTGTGTCTTGATCATCGACGATGGAATAGGGCTGTTTCTTGATGATCTCTATAATATGAGTCCAATACCACTTTTCACAGGGTATGGTATACATCATTTAATGTTCAATGTGTCTGAAAAGTTGGTTTGAAGTGTTGAATCTAGCCCAAAGCTAAAAGTCTAGGAGCTCCATGCCAGCCTTGCCTTGTCACTGAACAATGTCTCAAAAAATACCATGTAAATGTCAAACACTAAAGCTGGAGATCAGACTGACTTGAGACCGGAAGCTATTGTTATCCGAGTGTCAAGAGAAGCTATTTTCGAGAGCCCATTACAAACCAGGGCAGTATGACCAAGCTATATTTTCATTTAAGCCAAAAAGTGCCGTCCTGGGTTCGTATCTGTGCTCAGGCAAAAATGATGTCGCTTTGGGCTCATCAGCCATATGGTGAGAGCACTGATTAGGACTTAGCCTTGCTGAGAAGAACACCATCCCATAAGTAAAATATGGAGGTCCATCTGTTTTTGTTTGGTTTGTTTCACATCTTTCCAACGTCCTTATCTGATTCAAGGGGACAATTCATTCAAGTGTCCACTTGGCTAACCAACAGGTACCCTCCTCTCAAAAGGCATCAGCTTAGTCACAACTAGCAACACTAGCGTGATAATTGATTTAAAACAAAGCATCCATTCAGAAATGAGTCATGTTAAATTTCAATGCGACCACACTGCCAATCATGTAATAAAATGGCTGATTTTAACGAAATACAGCACAAACGCAGGAAGGGTTTCCTTTTCGGGTTATACTGTACTAACAAACTTCTGGAATATTTGAAAAGATACTTTAATAAAAGGTAGTACCTTGTATTTATGTATTATTCATAGTTTGTGCTTCTATGCATGCTCAAATACCCCAACAATCTCTCCTGATGCACATCCCCAATATCTTGTTAAAAGCACTTCACTTGTCCTTTAAAATGGGTCATCTACCTGCAAGCCTGGCTTCACCATCTGAGAGCTCCAAAATCCTCTACTCAGAACGCACTCTCCTGCAGCACAGTGAGAGTCTATGATTGATTGAATGCCTAGGCAGATTTGGTTTGATGTTATGTTGTAAACCTGCAAACACCAGGTTTTAACGATTCTTCCACTGTCCCTACTACAGCCTCAGCACAACAATCATCAATACTTTTAGTAGGTTATAATTTGAGTAAAAAATGCTTTTATAATCAAACAAACTAAATGTAATGGTACGCAGCTAAACAGTCCATTTAAAAAACCTGCAGAATCACAAATCATATTGCATGATTTATACATCTACAGATTCTATACCTTAAAATACAACATAATAGAGCAACTAAAATAGAAATTATAGCTCTTAAAGATAATGATCTTCATTAATGGGTAGACCACCCAACATTTAGCCTCGTACTACCACATTGATCTTACGAGCTTACATAAATGATTCGCTACACGGATCCTTATAGCGTATAATTTATGTAAGCTCGCGAGCTCAGTGTGGTATACGAGGCTACTCAACAATGGCTTTTGACCAAAACCAAAGAGCCTGGATTAATTATTTCATCTGTCAACTTTTTATAAATCCATCAAGCCAAAATGGCATTGATTCTCTTCAGACCTTTTATAGAGCAGCAGCAGTCACAACATAATGTGCAGCTTGTCCCAGATGTGGCCGCTCCTTTTCACCGGCTGCTATTCTGTGAATAATTTGATATTGCACCTGAGTTCTATGTAGATTTCAAAGGGCTACAGGGGATACGCATTGTTCAAGTATTTTTTTCCCAGGCAGACGCCTCAAACCTGAGATATTGAAATAGAAATGTTGGATGGCTAAGCAGCAGTCCTCTCCTCACAATGATTTCCACATAAATGGCATCTTTGAAGACCGTAAAATGCACAGTAGATCTCACTGTCTCATCGGCAGAAGACTCTCCCCCCTAAAACTATTGGGCTGACAGCCAACTGCCAAGTGTCTTCCTCCTTCAGTTAGCTGATCTGAGGATAACTGTCATGTCAAAGTTCAAAGTTCTGCAGAACTGTCAACATGCTTTACAGACACTTACAGACTGGAGGCCTCAGAGCTTCATGATGTGATTATTCTGTGCATTACAATCACATAGCTTGAGCAGAAACAAAGGTTGACCACCATGAAAACGATTTGAGTAAATAGTGCATAATAGTTTATTTATTAGACCATCATTAGATATTTTATATGTTTTCATTGCTTGTCAACCTACAGTACCAGTCAAAGTTTGGACACACCTACTCATTCAAGGGTTTTCTTTATTTTTACTATTTTTGTACTTTGTAGAATAATAGTGAATACATCAAAACTATGTAAAAACACATATGGAATCATGTAGTAACCAAAAAAGTGTTCAACAAATCAAACTATATTTTAGATTCTTTAAAGTTTACCTTGCTACTTTGAAGAATCTAAAATATATTTTGATTTGTTGCACAAACGCACACTAACAATGACTACATCTCATCTGCCCAGACCCGCATGCTCACACCCCCATCCCTAGTGACTGCCTTATTGTTGCCACTTGGCCTTAAATTGTAGCAATATATTTTTCTTGGTCGCACATGATATTTCAATATTTAAAAAATACATAATTCGATTTTTCCATTGTGTTAATAATGGTGGATTGATTGATTTCAAAGTTTGTACATGTAATTTACCTGTATAAAAGGTAATGAAACAATGCTATCAGCATGCCTGCCTGTCCCCAAAATAAAGGGGCGGGGCTCTCCAGCTGCATGTCTATCACGGTCACTTAATCAACTTCTCCACCCCTACCATGCATCAAAGGGGTATCCATGTGCTATTACTGTGCTAATGCCACGTGCTCAGTCCCATTAGAGGATTTCTCTGCCATTAGCTCCTTTTTATCCTGTAGGAAAGCCTTTTTTCTCATCATAAAGAAGCTTACTGCAGCCTGGCATCCAATCATCCAGCAAACTAAACACAGAGCAGCTGCTGTATAAGAAGAGAGAACATTAACTGGATAAGCCAGACATTTCTGTTTGGGAACATTCATCTTCTCAAGGACGTATAGATTTTCACAATGACTCTCTAAAACAGCATACAGTATTGTGAACCATTGCTTCATCATGTGTATGGTAAAATGTTAGCTACGTGCAAATGCAATGCAATTAAATTATAGGAGGAAATGTACAGGGAGAGGGAACATTTACAACAAAAGGAAACATTGTATTGCCCTGGGGAAACACAACGTTTACAGAAGAACTGCTGTTATTGATTGTGAATTGTTGGCAAGTTGTTTAGTTCATTAACAGTTTGTTGACAATTTATAAACCCTTTTGTTCAGTCAAATAGAATGCATCTATATCTGTTTAAAAAATATATAAACATGCTAAATTGATTTTTAGTAACATAAAATGGTGGAGTGTGGTGGAGTGGAGAGAAGGTATTATTGCTAATCCTGGTCACCCTCCGCATCCCAAATGGCACCCTATTCCCTATATAGTGTACTACTTTTGACCAGAGCCCTAATCAAAAGTAGTGCACTATATAGTAATAGGGTGCCATTTGAGACATATATATATCCCCTAAATGAGGTCCATATTCCCAGTGGAATATGGTCTGATGACTGGACTGGTGAGTGAATAAAAAGCCCATCAACACTGACTGAGTGCATGTATCATTCACCCAGCATCTCTACTGAGGATGTTTGTCATTTATTGGACAAAAAAGTAATCATCTCAAAGAGAACCATCAATTCTGAGAAAAGGCATGATATGCCTCTATAAATCATAGGGCAGCTAAACATTGAATTCGCAAATACATTTTTTAAGCACATCTTTAATTATTTGTTGGTTCTGAATGTCATATAGACTGCTCTGGTTTTGGTATTCTAATAATGGAAAGTATTTATAGAGAAATTTCCAGGTGTCTAAACACAAAGCTTGTGTGCTCCCAGACATGCTTGTATCACTCTTATCAATATGATGGTTGACCCTATACTTGTCAGTATTCAGCCACACATTTCCTCCTGACAGGGACGACTGGTAGCTTGCCATGTCTCAATGCATTTTGAGAGACAGGTTTGCTGTGGGCAGACAGGGCCTGTTATGCCACTGTTGTTTTGCATTCCAACGCGTATTCCTTCTGAGTTGGTGGTTGGTGCTTTGTTTTGTCATTTCACATCTCATGCAAGTCAATGTCATCCCCCCTGTTGTGTTCGAGCCCCTTGGTACCCTGTAAACGGAGAGGATCGCTTTTTAAAACCACTCACTCTTTCCCTATAGACTGATACATCAAATACAAGAATGTCACTCACTGAGTACATATTTACAGGTTTGAAATTCTCCCAAGATCTTGCGTTTATTTCAAGATTTGCCACTTTGTTTCTGACACTCATACGGTAGGTATCTAAAAAATACTGTATATTCACATTTGGAATGTTAGTCATGCAACAAAATGAACTACTTGTAACGATTTTCCTCCTCTTCTGAGGAGGAGTAGGAAGAATCGGACCAATATGCAGCGTGGTGAGTGTTTAATCAATAGCACTGAACACTAAAAATACAAAGTAACAAAAAGAACAACCGAAACAGTTCCGTCTGGTAAACTACATACAAAGACAGAAAACAACTACCCACAAATCATAGTGGGAAAACAGGCTGCCTAAGTATGGTTCTCAATCAGAGACAACGATTGCCAGCTGCCTCTGATTGGGAACCATACCAGGCCAAACACATAGAAATAGAAAACCTAGAAAACACAACATATAATGCCCACCCCAACTCACGCCCTGACCAAACTAAAACAGAGACCTAAAAAAGGAACTAAAGACAGGACGTGACACTACTATTATATATGAGCTCAGTCTACAGTTGATCAATGATCTTCAGCTCTAGGCTTTTATTTGAAACACGACCCTTCATCTAGGAACTGAGAGCGTGTTGAACTAGCAAGCTTGTTGTTTCTACACTCCTATAAGCAATAAATGATCCGCTGGAGGATCTTAAGTGCATTTTAGATACATATCAAGTAATACAGGCATCAACACATCACACTAAGTACAACCCATTACATGGATTTGGGTCTGTTAAAAATATTCAGTTATTCCAATAAAAATACTGTTACAAAAAAAAAAAAAATCTGTTATTACGCTAAAAGTGTCTCCATTCCAGGACTGTTCCTTTGAGCTATTTCTCAATTCCCTTACATCATACATTCTCTCTATAATTGTCAAATCCACTAATTGCCTATTGGCATCATTCTTCAATGGGGTACCACAGAGGACAGCATGTCCATAGCAGAAATGCAACAGCACTTGTAAACTCATAATATACACAAGTATACTTTTTGCTCTACAGAGAGTATTTTAGAACAATCTTTATAATTATCCAGTAAGATGCAAGCTCAGTCTGACAACCTCTACTTCAAACTCTAATGTGCTGTTTCATTAAAGATGAAAAAGGAAGGAATAATCATGGAGAACATGGCGGGACTATGAAAGAAAAGCTTATTAGTATCTCTTTATACATGTCCTTCAACCAGCAACAACACTTCTTATTGTGGGTATGAACACATTCAGTGTGCTGAGCTGCATTAGATGAGGAAGTACAACTACCGGGCACATTTGAGACGATTGGTTAGCAAGTATGGCAAGTGGCATAGATTATTGAGGTCGTTTCTATCCTGCTGAAGAACTCTACAGGCAGATTGGACCGGCTACTGTTTTAACATCAGACAGCCATCCGATCCAAACAGAGGTAATTAAGTGGTTGTGCTGTCCCGGACAGTTGCTGCTGGGCTGGTTGACCCAGAATAGTTCATGCTTTTTCTGGTTTGACTGCAGGGAAGGGTCAGCAGAGATGTCTGCTACAAAGTCTGCTACAGAATTTACTACAACACTACTTTGTGCTCAAGGCAATACTGTAGTATCAAATTCTATTGGCGCTAACAATCAATGCAGCACTCATAGGGCCGAAGGAGTCCTAGCTGACCAAACATATTAGAGAGCATAAAACATGCAGAGTGTTTGCAAATGATGATTCCCACAACAGCAATTTATGCATCATGGACGTCAAGGTTAGTGGGCCTTTACTAGGTAGCTTTGAGCCCTGCTCTCCCTAGCACTAAGGCCCATAGTAACTACAAACTCCTTAGTGCAGGGGTCGGCAACAGGCCGCCCGTGTGCCAAAACTGACCTGTAAGTGATTTTGTTGACCCCCCAAAGTGTTTTGGGATTTTAGTTTTTAGTTAAAAAATATATATACTAAAATCATTGTAAATAATAATTTGTTCTTAACTGACTTATCCAGTTAAATAACGGATAAAGCATCTCCTTTTGGGCTTAGTTGTGGTCAATTTATAGTGTACTAATTATTGTAATAATGTTCTGGCCCCCCCGACCATGCGCACCACCAAAAAAACGTCCCGCAGTTTAATTGAATTGCCTACCCCTGCCTTAGTGAATGAGCTGCAAAGAGCTTAGAGAAGTGCTAGTCTGGGATATCAGCCTAATCAATATCATCTGATGCAGCTACTGAAAGAATATCCAGATCAATGTCACCTTCCTTGATTCAAAAAGCAGATATGGTCTAAGAGCTTGACTGGTTGGCTTGGCTGGCGACTACAGTACAGCAAACACTAGTTCATGTGTGGATAATAATATCATATCTCTTCATTGTAATTCCCTTATAAAGACACTGACATCTATGCCCTGTAGCAGTAGTCTAAGGCTGTGCCAATGGAGGAACGGCCACATTGTAGAGGAGCGGTTCTTGGAGGAGACAGGTGCCACCTGTAATCTTGTTATCTTTGCTCCATAGAGTCAACAGAGAGGCTGGGAGGCTGATTTGTAGCTTGGGTATAATAATGCTCTTTAGCAGTAGCAGAAGGTACAGTATGAGATGCTCCAAAGAAAATGACATGGTCAATATGTCCATCTTCCATCTGAATCAGGATATCAGGATTCTAATGAACCTAGCTCAACTTGACCTTACCTGTCATTGGAAATACAGTAACAGTCAAAAGTTTGGACACAGCTACTCATTCAAGGGATTTTCTTTATTTTTTACTATGTTCTACAATGTATAATAATAGTGAAGACATGTAGAAAACAAAAAAGAGTTATATATATTAGATTTTAGATTCTTCAAAATAGCCACCCTTTACCTTGAGGACAGCTTTGCACACTCTAGTTAAAAAAAGGTTAAATAACAAAAATGGCATTCTCTCAACCAGCTTCCTGAGGAATGCTTTTCCAACAGTCTTGAAGGAGTTCCCACATATGCTGAGCACTTGTTGGCTGCTTTTCCTTCACTCTGCAGTCCTACTCAATTGGGTTGAGGTTGGGCAATTGGCCAGGTCATCTGATTCAGCACTCCATTACTCTCCTTCTTGGACAAATAGCCCTTACACAGCCTAGAGGTGTGTTTTGAGTCATTGTCCTGTTGAAAAAAAAATGATAGTCCTGCTAAACGCAAACCAGATGGGATGGCGTATCGCTGCAGAATGCTGTGGTTGCTATGCTGGTTAAGTGTGACTTGAATTCTAAATATATCACAGACATTGTCACCAGCCAAGCACCCCCACACCATCACACCTCCTCCTCCATGCTTCACGGTGGGAACCACACATGCAGAGATCATCCATTCACCTACTCTGCATCTCACAAAGACACAGTGGTTGGAACCAAAAATCTCAAATTTGGACTCATCTGACCAAAGAACATATTTCCACCAGTCTAATGTCCATTGCTCGTGTTTATTGGCCAAAGCAAGTCTCTTCTTATTATTGGTGTCCTTTAGAAATAGTTTATTTGCAGCAATTTGACCATGAAGGCCAGATTCACACAGTCTCCTCTGAACAGTTGATGTTGAGATGTGTCTGTTACTTTGTAAAGCATTTATTTGGGCTGCATTGAACTTATCCTCTGCAGCAGAGGTAACTCTGGGTCTTCCTTTCCTGTGGCAGTCCTCATGAGAGCCAGTTTCATCATAGCGCTTGATGGTTTTTGCAACTGCACTTGAAGAAACTTTCAAAGTTCTTGACATTTTCCAGATTTACTGACCTTCATACCTTAAAGTAATGATGGACTGTCATTTCTCTTTGCTTATTTGAGCTGTTCTTGCTGTTCTTGTCTTTTATCAAATAGGGCTATCTTCTGTATACCACCCAAACCTTGTCACAACACAACTGATTGGTTCAAACTCATACTGGAAAGAAATTCCACAAATTAACTTTTAACAAGGCACACTTGTTAATTGAAATGCATTCCTGGTGACTACCTCATGACACTGGTTGAGAAAATGTCAAGTGTGCAAAGCTGTCATCAAGGCAAAGAGTGGCAACTGAAGAATCTCAAATATAAAATATATTTTGATTTGTTTACACTTTTTTGGTTACTACATGATTCCATACGTGTTATTTCATATCTTTGATGCCTTCACTATTATTCTACAATGTAGAAAATAGTAAATAAATAAATAAATAAAAACTTTGAATGAGTAGGTGTGTCCAAACTTCTGACTGGTACTGTACATCTGGTTCTACCTTGAGTCCTCATCTTCGCTTCCCAGTCAATCAACTGCTCACTCTCATCATCAAGCTATAGAGGTGATTTCTGTTCTTTAAACACCATGTGTTTCTGCCTTTCTCCATCCAATGGTCCTTTGCTCCTCTGTTACAGTGTGCTCCCTCCCTGCTGACTGTGGTGACCAGTTGTGTTCTCTGCTGCACTTGAGCTCCATCCTACATCTCATGCTTTGCATGCCACATGTACCAGGTCAACCCTTTGGCTCCCCAGCCCCAGGACCCAGCCTGGTTTATCTGCTAATGCCAAGAGAGACCCTGGTCTGCCCCAGGACGAGATGCACGCTCCAGGCCTATGCTCATCACCCAGGCCCCCTGGGGGTACTAAAAGCAATTTCCCCTTATTCAGATTTTAAGCTCATCTTTGGGGGCGGCTAAAGGAAAGCCCTTAGGTATAATATGTATCAACCGACCGATCATTCTAAAGGTTGTTTGCTTAGTTAGAATACCACATTTTACATGAGCAAGTCAAACAGCACCATCATCTAGTTTCAATGTTTCATAACTAATCTTTAGTATAACAGTATGCACATTTTTGTTAACACTAACACTCAGGAGGCGAAGGTCAAGTCCTGCGTCCTCCGAAACATGACCCGCCAAACCACGCTTCTTAACTCCCGCCCGCTTAACCCAGAAGCCAACCACACCAATGTGTCGGAGGAAACACCGTTCAACTGACAACCAAGGTCAGCCTGCAGGGTACTTGCCTCCCACAAAGAGTCCCTAGAGCGCGATGAGCCAAGGAAAGCCCCACCAGCCAAACCCTCCCCTAACCCGGAAGACGCTTGGCCATTTGTGCACCGCCTTATTGAACTCCCGATCACAGCCGGTTGTGATACAGCCCGGGATCGAACCCGGGTCTGTAGTGACGCCTCTAGCACTGCTACGCAGTGCCTTAGACCGCTGCACCACTCAGGAGGCCCATGTTAACACTTTTCTAACAGAAATTGCCGGCAATGGGTACTTTTTAATGAAATGTGTACTGAATCTACTGTGCCTACTCCTATAATGAGCAGTAGTACAATAGTGAATGAATTTGGCTATATTGCTTCCTGTGAAGTTATCTTACACATAACAAAACAGATGTTATTGTTTTATACAGCTGTTTGACATCGAGACCTCATTGAGTACAGCTCTACAGTGGGTAGGCTATGCATAATCATTTTCAAATCCAGATTTTCTTTCATTCTCCCAATACAGATTTGGTGGTTTTGGCATCTCTTTCCTCTCGTTTCTGCAGTGACTGATAAAACCCATATCAGCCCTGATTTCATAATGCTAACACATGATAGCAGCAACCAGAGCAGCTGCTGTAACACAATGCAACAGACTGGCATGCCAGAGAGGCTAGATTAATCTCACCCTGCTGCCTATACTGCCAACCTAGAAAGCAGCAGCAGCCTTCCCACCTATCTGCTTGTGGATCTGTTTAACTATTCCCTATTGTCATTTGAAATTATTCTCACATATTTCTTGATATTGTGTGTATTCATGTGTCAATATCAAATCCATGTAGTCAGTATTTGTATTTATTATGGATCCAGCTCCTCTTCCTGGGGACCGGTAAAATGAAGGCAGTTATACCATTTTAAAAACATTAGAATACATTCAGATTTCACAACACACTAAGTGTGTGCCCTCAGGCCCCTACTCCACTACCACATATCTACAACACTAAATCCATGTGTATGTGTGTGTATAGTGCATATGATATCATGTGTGTGGATGCATCTGTCTGTGCCTATGTTTGTGTTGCTTCACAGTCCCTGCTGTTCCATAAGGTGTATGTTTATCTGTTTATTAAATCTGATTCTCCTGCTGCATCAGTTACCTGATGTGGAATAGAGTTCCATGTAGTCATGGCTCTATGTAGTATGGTGTGCCTCCCATAGTCTGTTCTGGACTTGGGAACTGTGAAGAGACCTCTGGTGGCATGTCTTGTGGGGTATGCATATGTGTCTGAGCTGTGTGCTAGTCATTTAAACAGACAGCTCGGTGCTTTCAACATGCTTTCACAAATACAAGTTGTGATGAAGTCAAGCTCTCCTCCACTTTGAGAGATTGACATGCATATTATTAATGTTTGCTCTCTGTGTACATCCAAGGGCCAGCCGTGCTGCCCTGTTCTGAGCCAATTGCAATTTTCCTAAGTCCCTCTTTGTGGCACTTGACCACACAACTGAACAGTAGTCCAGGTGCGATAAAACTAAAGAGTGTAGGACCTGCCTTTTTGATAGTGCTGTTAAGAAGGTAGAGCATCATCTTATTACGGACAGACTTCTCCACATCTTAGCTACTGTTGTATCCATATGTTTTGACCATGACAGTTTACAATCCAGGGTTACTCCAAGCAGTTTAGTCTCCTCAACTTGCTCAATTTCCACATGATTTAACACAATATTTAGTTGAGGTTTAGGGTTTAGTGAAAGATTTTGCACAATCTTGTTATTATCAATTTCTCTCAGCCAATCATCCGTCTTCTGTGTAAGTGCTGTGCTTGTTGAGTGTCCTTCCCTATAAACTTGCTGAAAGTCTGTTTTAAAATGGCATTGTATCTAATCAAACACATTGTTTTCCCAAACTTTGCTAAGGTTGCTAACAGGCTGATTGGTCGGCTATTTGAGCAAGTAAAGGGGGCTTTACTATTCTTAGGTAGCAGAATGACTTTTGCTTCCCTCCAGGCCTGAGGGCACACACTTTCTAGTAGGCTTAAATTGAAGATAAGGCCAATAGGAGTCGCCACATAGTCCGCTATTATCCTCGGTAATTTTCCATCCAGGTTTTCAGACCCCAGGAGCTTGTAATTGTTGATAAACAACAATCATTTGTTCTCCTCTTCCACACTCACTTTACGGAATTCAAAATTACAGTTCTTGTCTTTCATAATTTGGTCAGATATACTTAGATGTGTTGTGTCAGTGATGTTGCTGGCATGTCATAACTAAATTTGCTAATCTTGCCAATGAAATAAATAATTTCATAAATGTGTCAAGTGCAACGTCTGTTTGCTCCTCATTACACACTACAGACCAACAAATAGTATTTACATCAACAACATAGGAATCACTACAAAACTTATTGTATGACCTCCTATTCACTATATTAGGCCTAGCCTTTGGAACTTTGGTTTTCCTAGATATGGCTACTATATTGGAGGCCAAAAGTCTGTGTAGCCAATAGAGAGTCAGAGTCCCGAGTGTGGGAACAAACATAGTCTGTCTGTAACGGGATTCCTCCTCCTCTTCTGAGGAGGAGTAGCGAGAAGGATTGGAGGACCAATGCGCAGCGTGGTAAGTGTCCATAACGTTTATTTTAAGACAAACTGAACACTATGAAATACAAAACAATAAATGTGAACATGAACGAAACCGAAACAGTACCGTGTGGCAACAAACACTCACACGGAAACAAACACCCACAACTCAGAAGTGAAACCCAGGCTACCTAAGTATGATTCTCAATCAGAGACAACTAACGACACCTGCCTCTGATTGAGAACCATACTAGGCTGAACTCAAAACCCCAACATAGAAAAACACACATAGACTGCCCACCCCAACTCACGCCCTGACCATACTAAATAAAGACAAAACAAAGGAAATAAATGTCAGAACGTGACACTGTCCCACGGTTGGGTAAAGAAAGTTTGTAGTCACAAAGTATGCAGGAGTCATGAGGCAAATTGCAAAATAGCTAAATGCACATGAAAAAAACAACATATAACGACTTGGGGCTAGTAAGTTCAACGTGATCAATACATATTGATGATTTCATTCCTGTGCTGTTTATTGCTACCCTGATAGGTTGACTGATCACAGTTTGAAGCTTATTCTTGAGTGGGCAAGTTGATGAAAGCCAGTCAATATTTAAATGACCCAGAAAATATACTTCTCTGTTGATATCACATACATTATCAAGCAGCTTCCCACAAGAATGGGCTTTTGGTGAGACAGAAGAACCTATAGCCATATTACTTCAACAGTATGTATGATAATGTGTATGATAATGAGGCTCTCATGATGGCTGATTTCATTAGGCAAAGGCATGGCACCAGAACCCTGGATATCTACTGTAACACGGTCCAATGCGCTGACAAGCAAGAGAAGGGGTGATAACCTATCTCACCCCAACTGCTGCATAGATAGTCCAAATCTAAATACACAACAATCCACTGGGTACACACTGGTTGACTCAATGTTGTTTCCAAGTCATTTCAATAAAATGAGGGTGAACCAACGTGGAATAGACGTGGAATTTATGTCTTTGCCCAGTGGGAAGGCCTGTTGCACTTGTTGTTTAATTTATTCATAACACTAATCCAATAGGGCTCAAGCGTATTAACGCAACTAAGAATAGACCTCATTAACCTCTGTGTTCAGATATCTTTACAAGCCACTTATAGCAGGCCCTTATTATGTACAGACATGGAGCACGTATTTAAAATACATAACCTGGTGCTGCAGCTTCAAATGTCAATGATTCTGACTGAAACAAATGCTTCAACAGCTCATTCAAATATTCAACATGCACACCCAAAGCAATAGATATCCTAAACTCTATAAACCTGGGGCTATTGATTCCTATTGTTGTAGTCTTCATACCCATAAAGGAACCAGTACTTTGCTCCACGCATGGCTAGGTTGTTTTATCTGTGTGATGAATGTCTCTTATCTTCACCTTTGAAGGAATCCGTCCAACAGGGTGTGGCCATTGCAACACATAAACCATGTGACAGCTCCTCTCCGTCTCAGCACTTCATTGCACTGGGCAGGCTGGGCAGCTGTGGAGAGGTGGTGCCCCTGATGTGCCAGAACATGGAGTCCCATTCCTGATTGAGATGGATGAGCAGATAACGCAGCTGCACCTGGTGAACAGTACTAACCAGTGGTGGAGTGGCACAGCAAGCTTCTATGTAAAATGCATGAGGCATACTGCACTACTGATGTAGCAACTCAGCGAATCGATGTACACAGTTTCCCCTTGGTATGTCAAAGGAGAGTGGGACGAATTTAAATATGAGGGGATGTATGCCTCATTTAATGGTAAGCGTTTTGATATTTTGCCTCTACCTCTCTTTAATGGATGTACAACCTTCACCACTACCCTGTTTACATCTGACATCTCACCTTATTTCTCCCATCTACATTGCCTGAGTGTACAAAATATATAATCCTATGAAACCCACATGCTGACCTCTTTGAGCCCTCTACTGAGTCTGAAGACTAGGATTGGCAAGGACACAAATACCTCCTATCTCTGGAGACTGCCTACAGAGACATAGCTTATTATTCCAGAAACTAACAACATAAATATTGAATGCCTGAAAAAGAGAAAGGAGAAAATAATCCCAAAAAAAACGGCTACCTTTCTGACCATAAGACTACATTCAAACTGAGGTCCATCAGAGTGGTTGGACAGCGAATAATACCTTCGCTAGCTGCTAGAGATAATATTGTGTTGCCATTGTTTTTTAACGTTTGCATAACTCTGTGTTGTTGTTTTTGTCGCACTGCTTTACTTTGTCTTGGCCAGATCGCAGTTGTAAATGAAAACTTGTTCTCAACTGGCCTACCTGGTTAAATAAATGTTAAATAAATTGTTTAAAAAATAATAATAATAACTTACTTTTTGATTTCCTATGTTCTCTTTTGAACTAAATACATAAAGACTCTTAAAAAACATTTCAAAGACTGCATCACTTATGAGCACATTAATTGGTGAGCTAACTAATTAATTTGCATATTGTCCTGTATAGTAACGCCGCTTTCAGGAGTCTACCTAATACAACCTGTAGTTTTCTATGGCTACTTTGTTACGTGGGAAAAAGCTATGTGGCGCTATTGTAAATTTACAACTAGATTCAGCACCATGGTCAGCTATGAGCTCGGAATGCCGAATTATGAAGTACAGCCCCACTGGCCAGTGGACAGCGACCGTAATACACAGGGTCCGCTCTGCTGCCGCACTGTAGCATTCTAGTCTACTCATGATCATTAATAATATGTAATATATATATATAGAAAAAATGCCGTTACATTGGGCTTCGCTTCCTTCTCAACGTCGCGCCTATGGGTAACGTTAAGTCTATGAGAAAAGCCTGCCTTGATTTGCAACCCATGGATAAAAATCGGAACATTCACATTCGTTCCTTATGCATTCGATTAGTCGGTACTGAACTGAATAATAGACGGCTGTAGCTTAGCAGTCAGTGTCCCCAAGCGGCCATTGGGCTTTTCTACAGTGATACACATTCTCCAGTGCTGCTGCTAACTTGAGAAAGTCGACGTTGTGCTGATGCAGACACGCCCGTGCCACTTGCGCTCCAAGCAGGCTGGTCTGTGCTTTCAACCAACATTGGCAACTTCAATGGAGGATTCAACTGACGTAGTTATGTGTGGCCCATGTGTTCTGTATTCAAGCACCTTTTGATCTGAATGCCCACACAGCTTCAGTGGTTGTAGCCAAGCAACACAAAGACATGATAATGAATGCAGAATGCATGCTGCTTCTACAGACACAGACCGGCCTTGAACCAATCTATTATCTGGCTCTGTTCCCTCTGGTTATTTGATTACACACATCACGTAGAAATAGCCTAATTAGGGTCCATTACAACGAATCCATATAAGGGTAAGTATTCCTTAGGAAAATATCCTAATAGGCAGCTGCATGACTCTCCACCACACAGGTTAAATTCCAAACCAGGTGAATAACCCAATACTGCGAAAGGTCAATTGAAATCGTTGTGTGTTACTAGGCTACAATGTCAACCATCTCATATGAAAATTAATATGAGTCATCTATCAACATACAACAATCTTATTATGTTGGTTGCTTTACCCAGGCTGTCCGTTGTCTCACAGCACTAGTTGTAGGCTACAGCCTACTATTTATCATCCTTATTTATCATCTTGATAGGACGCTTTTGCACCTATACAGATGTAGGTTACAGGCTACGTGACTTAAATCAGCAAAATAATTTAACAAAACTGGTCCAGAGCATCAGACGCTATTTATATCATAATGCAATTAGTCAGACAATACTTTAAATTGAATAGCCTATGCGGCATACACGCATTAATAGCCTATAGTCTATACTGACAAATGGCAGAGCAGTTTCTGTTAGCATCACCTGAACATTAAATACCTATCAAGATATCTGTAAACACTACACACAATATCAAATCATCCACCAACGTGTGAGGCCGAAAAAAAGTGTATAGCACAACACTAATTTGCCATTTATTGAGCATGCAATTGCTGTGATCAAAGATAAAATACATGACTGACTTACCTTTACGGGTGTTATTAATAGGATACGCCGCGGATGTTTATGGGTAGGCACATGGGCGTTATTTCCACTGTTCAAACGTTGTCTTACTGAAGCATTTTTAGTCGAAGAGGAGTGAAATTGACGAGAAAGGTATAACCAACAACGGGTTGACTTTAACTTCAGAAATTGGTCGACCAATTGTTAGGCGAAGTCCTTTCTTAAACCATAATTATCAAAAATCCAGTGACCGAGGCAGATGTCATGGGAAGATATATCCCTGATACCTGCATTGGGTTAAAACCCCACCTTAATCCCAATACAATCCAAGTGAGACTGAAAAAGATATGCAAACGAAAAACCAAATCCGAAATCCAGCTATCGTCCCAGGAAAGTGTAGCCTGTCAAATGAGTAGCCTGTCAAGTGAGCCTTGCCGCTTTGAATAAGACACGTTGGGCTGCATTAGAGGTATATTCATATAGTGCAATATGCATGTACCAATATTGGCATTATGAATGATGAAGGTAGAAAGCCATGCAGTTAAGGATCCTTTGAAGCAATGGGTTGTCAGGCTAGTGTTTCTGAACGGACACGCGATTGAAACAGACGCATTGGGATTGGTGTTACATTCAGCCACACCGTTTCTGATATTCTGCTTATCTAAAAGTCTGAGATGGTTGTGAAGGTCGACGACTACAATGACAGCCTAGAATAGATAACCACTATTTATTTTATTTTATGATAATCAAATCAAGGTTGCCAAACATCCTGCTCTCCTTGATAATGTTGGCCGTTAACTTCCCCTGTCGTTTGAAGGAACACCACCCACGCATAGTTTAAAGCGTGTATTTCTCTTGATAGCCAATATATGCTTACCCACGCGAGCAATTAGTTTTCATACATGGCTTGCTTCTTTGTCCACTCGTTCTGCAAAAACAATGCGGTCGATTTTTCCGGGCAGGGTAGTGGCAGAATTAATCCTGCTTCATTCCATAGAGCGAGCAGGCAAGATTTTGCAATGCGTCTCTACTCAACAGCATAACACTTGCGTAATAGGAGGATCACGACTGATAGGCTTACAAATGAATATATATTTCCTCACCATGATGTCTTGAACAGATGCAGAACAGAGAAAATATTTACAAAGTGACCCACAGACGAATTCATGTTACACGAAGAACATTACTTTGCAACATATTCTCAATGACAAGCACAGCATTGCAGCAATGTGATGTCATTTAATTTAAGGTAATACACCAAACATTGCGTATTCTGGTCTCGGATGGGATGCTGATTAAGGTCTCTGATTTCTGGAGAGTTTATCCGTATTGGTGGGATGCCAAAGTGACATGGGATGGGACTTCAGGATGGGCTGGCTGTTGTGACCAGTGCATAATGAGATACTGCGTGGGGGGTTGTCTGAATGCCAGTTGAGCTGCACATTGTAAAAGTATTCGTTTTCAGATGATCATCCCTTTCTTCGTCACTCTCCACCTAATCCATATCTCATGGAATGTTGATGGAACAAATAGAACACATCATCTTTATTTTACAGGTGTAAACCTACCCCTATGGAAATGTGGTTGAGAAAAGTATATTGGTCAGGATTAGGATTACACTGACACCACCATAATGCTCTCTTAAGGGTGTTTTCACATATAGTCCTCTTTAAAATAACCGATCTCAGTCCTCTTTAAAGTGAAGGGGGGGGGGGGGGGAACTCAGTTCTCTTTGTATTCACATTTCTATGTTTAGAAAGGAACCAAGGTATTTTTCCAACATGCACTCTTAGTTTTTACAAAGTGCAGGACAAGCCATTCAATCAGAATGTGTTATCAGACAGCTACTTACATTTTGGAAGCTAATAGATTGCATTTCATTAAAATATGGGACATATTAATTGTAATCAGAAGATACTATTAACATGTACACTACAGTTCAAAAGTTTGGGGTCACTTAGAAATTTCTCTCCACGCCTATGTAGATATTCCATTAAAAATCAGCCGTTTCCAGCTACAATAGTCTTTTACATTAACAATGTCTACACTGTATTTCTGATCAATTTTATGTTATTTTAAATGGACAAAAAATGTGCTTTTCTTTCAAAAACAAGGACATTTCTAAGTGACCCCAAACTTTTGAACAGTAGTGTACATTTATTTGCGTTCACCTTGCCCTAAAAAAGGGAACCTGACCTCGGGATTCAAGCGAACCAAACCCAGACCTCTCGAGATGGTCTCAGTTCGGTTCGCTTCGGGGGCTCTTTTGAGGGGTCCGAGTTCCTTAAGCGAACCGAACTGAGTTCACAAAAATTGGCTGAAAGGGACCAAGTGTGAAAATACCTTAAGACACCTCATAGTTCCTGACACACTCAGTCCTGTGCTGGATCAATGAAACTGGCCAAACAGTGCATGAAGAGACAACCTCGTGAATATCCACCCACCATAAAAACAATGGGTAATCCACTCAGGGCTGCAAAGTGAGATACCACCAGCCACATCATCTCATGGTGAAATGAATTGGGAGCATGTATAGTTGTGTGCTCTCTACAAGCTCTTTGTAAGATGAGGAACACTATTCTGTCCAACTTAAAGAACTGCATCTGGAAAAGCTATTGATGCCTGTTGTTAAAATGGCCAGCTTCAGTCAACTGATTCTAGCCATCCTTTATGGTTAGTTCAAGTCGGGCAGCTTTGTCTCCTATTCAGAAGACCCCCGATTTTGTTAGTGTCTTATTGGTCAAGGTCACTTCACATACTTATTACCACATCTCGTTCAGCCTATCAGCAGCCTTGATTTCGGGGACTTCAGTTTCAGTTGGTCTATGACCCCAGTACGCTGTGTGGCCA
This sequence comes from Oncorhynchus clarkii lewisi, assembly GCF_045791955.1. Taxonomy (NCBI): domain Eukaryota; kingdom Metazoa; phylum Chordata; class Actinopteri; order Salmoniformes; family Salmonidae; genus Oncorhynchus; species Oncorhynchus clarkii. Next base: position 21,542,743 of record NC_092173.1, on the reverse strand, counting down.
GAAACGTGCCTTCCCTATCCTGATGAGCACTTCCACAGTTTTCCCTCCTTCTGAACTTTTCCTCCTGTGGACTGTGCATGCATCTAAATGAACATATAGTTAATGTCTGTTCTCACTGAACATGATTTTCAGTTGTCTGAACCATGAGAGGTCAGATGTGTGTGTGATGTGTAAATGTGGACATCTTCTTCCATTAAACTCCCCTTAACTTGGACATCTGCCGCCTCATCCTTGTTCTGGCCGTAAATTCTGTGGTGGTTGCTACCGGCCTTAAGCCGGCACCAACGATTTCTTATTACATTCATGTTCCATCGATTCTCTACAACCCTACCCCTATTTTTCACCTGTAAAGCAGCTAAATGTCACAAACTGTATGGGACAGGAGAAAGTGCTGACTGAGGGAGTGTTTCCTGTGGTGGTTATTCAAGTCTTTTATGTGTATACATTTTTTAAAGTAATTTATCACAGAACTCGACACCCAAGTCCCAAGTCGAGGAAGATTATGGCAACAAAAAACCACTGTTGCCAGCTGGATTCATTAAAAAGGCTTGCTGCTGTAACTGTCTGCCATGAAATATTATGACAGACATCAGGTCATGCTTATAAGACATTTTATAACAACACTTCACTGCATTTGAGATTGTGTATTTACCTACAGTATCATCTTGACACGTTGTGGTCATTATGTTTTCGTATAAAGGGTGTTTATCTAAAATATTATTATAATAACCTTTCAATAATTGACTTCAAAAGAAAGATCCAATGTTAACAATCCAAGAAAGACCATGTGGGGTGTGTTGCTCATACTCACACAATGATCTAACCATAACAACCTAATATCCCTCAACAACAATCATTTGCGCAATTGAATACTGGGATATTTTGCACAGTTTTCGTTTACTTGTTAATTGTTCATAATGAAATGTTGTAAATGAGAGCAAACCCAGCATGATTTAACATGCATGTACCTCTACCAACAGAGAGATCCTTTCATCATCTGCATACTCAGAGTCTGTATAGCCCTGCAGGGGCTATTTAAAGTCCATGAATATATGTGTGTTCATGGTGTAGATGAATGCATAGGGCTCATGCACTGCATGCTGTTAGAAATAGTAAGAGATCAAAGAAGGAAAGTCAATCCACCGTTTGTCAGGCTGCAACCTATGAGGCCAGGCTCCCTCTCCCCATAATGCACTGTAAAAGTGATTGATTGGTATGATATTGAGAGATTGTCCATCTGAACTGTCCTCACTCACCAACGTGATGAAATTACTGTGCACTGATCTTTGAAAGTGTAATCGCAGATTAGGTCAGTGCTATCCATCTATTCTAATGCGGAAACTTGCCATTTCCTAAAGTGCAGATCATACTAGAGGCGAATACACACGCACAGATCCAGAACTCACCACCAAGACACTAATATCCCTAGAGGCTGTGCTTAATGTTCTGGAACATATTAGAAGTTGATGCTTCCTGGCCCGGGTACAGGTGCACATGTGCCTGATATGTGCATTCTCGGCAGGTCGGCTACTGCGTAGCAATCTAGAGGTGCCAAAAGCCCCAGGCCTAGATTCACAAAACCTTCTAAAGAAGAAATGTCTTCCTAACTGCCATTTTTTCCTTAACTATAGACTTAAGAAGAAAGTTAAGCAAAGTTGCTATTTCTCAAAAAGGTTATTGGAAAATATACTGCGCTGTTTCTTATGTTTCTCCTTAAGAAAAAAGTTAAGGAGAAATTGGATTCTTGAAAATAAAGTCCTTGGAAATGTTTTTAATTCCAACAAAGCTAAACCCTGGTCTTAAACTCAGGGCAGTGAGAGAAAAAGCTCATGGAAGCAGTTGAACATGTGTAATTCACTCACAAACTTCCTCTGAAAGTTTCAGTATTGATTATTTTAAACCAAAGAACATGTTTTAGAACAGTACGAAATATGCTAACATGATTGAAATTGCTATCTAAAACAGTTGCCTTGCAACACACATCTTAAGAAGATATTTGAGAAGCTCGTAAGAAAATCATTCAATCTTAAGATATTGTTGAGGAATTGCACTTACAAACTATCTTCTAAAGTTATATTTTTGAAAGTTTTTCTTAAGTTTTTGCATAAGAAGTGTTTTGTGAATCTGGGCTTGCCTGTCTTGTCTGCCCTGTCTTTTTACTGTTGTTTCATTTCTTTACCTACCTATTGTTCACCTAATACCTTTTTTGCACTATTGGTTAGAGCCTGTAAGTAAGCATTTCACTGTAAGGTCAACACCTGTTGTATTCGGCACACGTGACAAAAAAACATTGATTTGAAAGCCTATGTAACTTATGATTGCCAGGAAGGCCAACAAATGTTTTTTAGATGGCCATTTTGGCCTCTAAAATGTGCTTATTATTATCAAATGACCTCCCCACTATTAATTATTTTAAAGTTCACTACAAATTGAGAAATGTTATGAAATAGTGATCCATTGTGACTACTATGCTTGACTACACAGGAGCCTTGTGCCACTCACCGCTCTGCTCAGGAGACAATATAGGATATAGCTACATGTTTTTATTAATGTTAACGCAGGTAACATCTGTTGAACAATGTAACTATCGCATACCATGTGATAAATCTGTATGAAACACTGGATAACCACGACTGTTTATATCCAAGGCTTCCGGTATTGACTCAGACATCATCTAGGAGTGTTGGGTTGACTCTCTCAGGCAGGATGAAAACATCTACATCGACCATGATCCTTTGCTAGTTACGGCCCACTTTCACCATGATCCTTAGCGATTTTTGGTGCCATTCAGCCTCATTCAGCAATATGGCGTGTTTCAAATTCATATACCTCATGCGCCATTGGGAGTTTTCCATAGGAATACGTGGAGGGCGTCAGCTCTATCACTATATGGTTTTAATGTCTATGGATATGGGTCCAGCTCAAAATGTCATTTTTGACACAACATAGTGGCCCTCGATCAATTTCCATTAAGAACACTGCAGTCCCCTATTCCTTCCTGGTGAGTGAGCCAAAAGGAGTCCTAATCAGATGCATCAGTTCCTGTGCACATGCTCTCCTGTGTAGGCCTTTGTGGCTTGAATGATGATCAGCATTATTTTATTCAGGTATATAGACTATTAAATAATACTGTGATGAGCCATTGTTTAGGACCTGCAGGAACAGAAACATCATTACAGTATGTTAGATGGTGGTGATTGTCATGTGTCTATTTCTATATCTCAGTGAGCACATTATTTAATCACTCCTACAAAATACTGTCCCATTGTGCGAGATGTTAGATATTCGTCTTAATCCAACATAAACCTCATATCACAATGATGAGAGCATGCAGCCTCCCTGTGTTTTTCATTATAACAGCCTGTAATTGGCTTGTCAGCAGCGATGTTCACACCCAGAGGAAATACATCCTCAGAGAGAACAGAACAGTGTGTATCCTCCATGGTCAACCTTACTGGATGTGGTCCATTGTGTCCTGATGATTTTCGTCTGTGGGTTAGCACATGCCTCAAGACCCTGATGGATAAATAAAAAGCTCAATTGTGTTTTTCAATAGGATCATTAAAATGTGAATTATCCATATTATGCTTGATGTGTACGGTCAGTCAACAGGGTTTCCTAGCTTGTGTCTAAAACTGGGGATAACCATGTGACATAGTGATAATGACTCATACACACCAACTAAAACTATAGCTACTGCAACACAAATTACCCACAAAAGATACATAACACATTCTGCATCCATTTAGAGGATGTATGCCATTTAGCAGACACTTTTATCCAAAGCAACTTACCTACACATGCTATATGGGCGGGGACCAGGCATGCATACATTTTTTTTGGTGGTCCCGGGACTCGAACCCACTATCTTTTTGTTGCAAGCAAGCTCTACCAACTGAGCTACAGAGGACCACATTGTAAGCACTGTCTGAACTCTTCTCTTGGTTTGATAGATTTGTATTTTATTATTGTTAATTGATTGCTTCTATTGTGTTACTAATTGTGTGATTCTGTGATTATGGCTCAACTACATGAAATAACCGCTGCCTCACAGTGACACCATGTGCTGTTTTTTAACAAACCATCATTCTAATTAAGTGTTGATTTATGTTAATTTTATGCATCACTAAAACAATGTTGATGCATATACATATACCTCATTCATTTTAAATAAGGAAACAGCAACAGAAGGTGTATTCGGGTGATGGTGTGGTTCATCAACGACTTTGTTTCTAATTACCTTTCCTCGCATATTGTGTTTTAATTCTGCCTCCCAACTGAAGCCAAAGGTCTGTTTCTGAAATAGGCAGACAGAAAGAAGAAGTCAGGATCACTATCTGAGGGAAAAATCTCAGCACTACATTTTTCAGAGTACCATGGCAACCGGGCAGTCAAAAGAATTTTGATGAGAGCAGCAGGGAAGGAGATGCTGATGACAAGGGAGACAATTTGTTACCCCAATTGAAACAGCAACAGAGCCTGATTTCATACATAAGTATTTTGCCATAGTTCTTATCTGGACTAACAAAAACACTGATGTCTTCTCCTTTTATCCTATTGCAATAGTCCCTCTGTCAACGAAGTCTGCATCATCTTGATTTCCCTTAGATGAAGTACTCAGTTCAGGTTGCTGTTGCATCAAGTACACTGAGACAGCAACTGAAGCATTAGCATAGCGATGGAAGGTGGATACTGAGATGTGATTGGCATTGCTGCAGCATGAAAACCTGCACATGCTACTGTGAATGGGCGGGACCAGGCAGTGCTTTTTGAGAAACTCAATTTCACATCGCATTGGGGGGAAGTGGCAATCAGCATAATGGTCCAGCTGTCTATCTTGGGCAGCCCTTCTTTTACCCATCCAATCTCACTGCTCAGTGCTCGGCAAACAGGACGTTGTCTTGACAAAAATAATCACACACAACATTGAGATCCAGAGACCGTCTGTCAGCACAGAGCCGGCTGAACAAATATCACACACAACATTGAGATCCAGAGACCGTCTGTCAGCACAGAGCCGGCTGAACAAATATCACACACAACATTGAGATCCAGAGACCGTCTGTCAGCACAGAGCCGGCTGAACAAATATCACACACAACATTGAGATCCAGAGACCGTCTGTCAGCACAGAGCCGGCTGAACAAATATCACACACAACATTGAGATCCAGAGACCGTCTGTCAGCACAGAGCCGGCTGAACAAATATCACACACAACATTGAGATCCAGAGACCGTCTGTCAGCACAGAGCCGGCTGAACAAATATCACACACAACATTGAGATCCAGAGACCGTCTGTCAGCACAGAGCCGGCTGAACAAATATCACACACAACATTGAGATCCAGAGACCGTCTGTCAGCACAGAGCCGGCTGAACAAATATCACACACAACATTGAGATCCAGAGACCGTCTGTCAGCACAGAGCCGGCTGAACAAATATCACACACAACATTGAGATCCAGAGACCGTCTGTCAGCACAGAGCCGGCTGAACAAATATCACACACAACATTGAGATCCAGAGACCGTCTGTCAGCACAGAGCCGGCTGAACAAATATCACACACAACATTGAGATCCAGAGACCGTCTGTCAGCACAGAGCCGGCTGAACAAATATCACACACAACATTGAGATCCAGAGACCGTCTGTCAGCACAGAGCCGGCTGAACAAATATCACACACAACATTGAGATCCAGAGACCGTCTGTCAGCACAGAGCCGGCTGAACAAATATCACACACAACATTGAGATCCAGAGACCGTCTGTCAGCACAGAGCCGGCTGAACAAATATCACACACAACATTGAGATCCAGAGACCGTCTGTCAGCACAGAGCCGGCTGAACAAATATCACACACAACATTGAGATCCAGAGACCGTCTGTCAGCACAGAGCCGGCTGAACAAATATCACACACACCCACGGTTAATTTAAACATCTTTTACACAAGTCAGTAGTACACAACCCTCTGCTGAATATTATCAGTTGATGACTTCTTCAGTGGAAACACAAGCTTACTAAAAGTCCCCCTCCATAAAGATTTTGACAGGAAACAGCATTAGCATTTGTCAACATTGATGAACAGTTGTTTCATGTGTCATGTCTATAACAATTTAATTTGCATTGAAGTTAACATACTGATACCATATGGATTGAAGGTGGCATCAATATGTACGCCTGATGATACGTGAAGAGAGTGTAGGGCGCATACCTACTGTATTACCATGTCATCCCATCACTTTCATACCTGCAGTAACATTTCTTCAAGATCATCAAAATACAGCGCATTTCTGCATTTACTTGGCTGCACCACCCACAGTGAAAACAGGTCTTCTACGGTTGTATGTAATTGTAACAGTTGAAGCTAACAGTTCTAATATTTAAATTATGTTACACCCTCTAGTTAAGTGCTTATTATCTGCTAACTCAAAATTCTGAGAAAGCTAATTTAAGGTCAGAGCAGAAAAGCGAGAGGAAATCCACATCTTAATGAAATGTAATCTCATAAAAATTCCAAAATCCAAATGGCATTAAGGCTCAGAGAGGCGCTACTAATAAGTGAGCTACGTAACTTTCTTCCCTAAAATCTCAGATTGAGCTTGAGGGTGAGAGAAAGGTTACAGGTGTAGGATCTTAATTTGATGCAGGAAATGTAAAACTTGTAGTGCATTTGAGGTTTAAAAAGGCTTCTGAAGTTTGGAATTTTCACGTTTTAATTTCAGACTTAATTTTCCCTTACGAAAAATGTATCAACCCCTACAAAAATGTCCATTAATTATAATCCACATAATAATTCAAATTTCTTGCTACTGCAGGATTATTCTCCTGCTGTAGCAAACTGGCTCAAATGAAGATCCTATATCTGTAGTTGATTAGATAACTGCGGGGGATACCTATATACTGAGCTGGTGGAGGTGAGCTTTAAGGTTCCTGTTGCTGGTTTTATGGACCAGTAGAATAGATGATTGTTAGGGTTCAGTGGCTGAATGGAATAGAGGGGAGCAATGTGAAGGTACAGGAGGATGCTGGCTAACACAGGGGAATGCTACAGTGACAGAGGGCCCTACCTGGGAGCAGAGCAGCCCTGATCTCTTCCACCCCGGGACCCAGGCGGCCAGTCAGGGTCAGGGATGACTCTCTGATGGAGGAGTGTGTTATCAGTGCGGGCAGGCAGGCTAAATCACTGGTTGAGCAAAGGTTACAGCCACTAGTCTGTTCCTCTGCCTAGGAGGGCAAGTGGGTAAGTGACAAAGCAGACTGAATCACAGGGGAAAAGCTCAGGGGTGAAGGACGGGTGGAGGAGGGTGGGGGATGGTGACTTTATCCCCCCTGGGCCAAGGCTGTGGTTTATGCATTACTAACGCTCAATGATGCAATGCAAAATCAAATCAAGCAAGTGTATAATGAGACGAGTAATCTGTGAACAGCAACAAGCTTCCTGTGGTTGATTGTGGGAGTGTAAACAATTATGAAAGACATGAAATCTGTTGAAATCTAAATCCTGGCAAAAACAACTCCTTGTTTTTCAAGCTTGGTATTGGAGTCATAACTCAGTATATTCTTGTGCTCATCGTGTGTACAGAAATAGAGGTGCCAGTGAACCATTTTCACCTTCTCACAGTCATTTGTAAACATTACAAGAGTGGTAACCGAGCACATTTATTATTTTTACACTGAGCTTGTATGGAGAACTACAGGAGTACTACAGTATGGAGAACTACAGGAGTACTACAGATTTTGAAAGGACATTTGTCTTGTTTCAACTGGCTTATAGACAGCGCTCTCTTAAACTACTACTCTAGTAATTGCCTGGTAATACATTAGACTATGCATGGTTCCATTAGTTCAGCTGTTCAAATAGAGAGACAAGCTGTTTCAGAGGCCTTTACACCATCACTGCTATGGAAATACTAGTCAGTCATAAAACTTACCCTGCTTCACACACCCAGAAAATAGTGGTTTCTTGGGATCTTTCTGTCTTTTAACTGCCCGGCACAATCTCATACTCAATTCGCGCAAATATGTACAAAAGTATTTTATGCATGATGGACAATGGTGTTCTACATGGCCTTTTTTTGTGTCCCACATTTATTTAGATATTTAAAAAAACATGTTAACAACCCAATATTGTTAATCAACCAGGTTATCACAGAAAAAATGATAATAGTAACCGTACATTGTTGTTTTTTAAATTAACGCCAGTACTGTTTTCTATGCTTATTTTCACTTAATATTTCAGGATAATAGTGCACTGGTAGTCAGCAAAGCCTTTTTTCATGTAGGCAACAGCAGGCCAACACGATTTTCTTCATAAAGCATTTCATATTTCGTGGAGCCTACATTACACAATTTTCTTCATAATCTATTTAATACAAGACTCCACTTTTTAATTTACATTACACAATTTCTTTCATCATGCATTTTATACAAGTATGTGTCGAATTTTATGAGGGTTGCCAGATAGGAGAAAAAATATCGTTTTTTTTTGTGTGTGTTATCGATGAAGGTATTTGATTGGGAAATGGAGATACATTTTTAGGATGGGAAATTATAATACACACCATAATACACACACCCGTACACAAACACTTACACACATATACACGCACCCACTTTCTTTTATACTCATGTTATAGCCTACTCTTGACTTTTTTATGAATTATTTTTAACAAAATATTTGTATCTAGTTGTCATGTATTCATTATCTTTAACTGGTTAAATGTTTGTAGTTTGTATGTTTCAGTAATGAATACTATGGTTAAATAGTCGTAAAGCTCTGCTTGATTTGGCTTTTGGTATATTTTACATTTTTATACATATTCTGTATTTCCACTGAAGAAAGCAATAATTAACCAACACACTACTGTAATTAAATGAACACTACCTGTATTAAAACGGAAATTGCTCTTCGTAAATAAATGGTGAGAAATGCTCAGTCTGAAGCCATTCGACTATGGGTTTCACAGCCCTATAATAATTAAACAAGTTCTATCAGCTTAAAAATGGTTTATTTACAACCTCAGGGGTATAACATGTTGGGCAAAGTGGTACAGGAGAGTCTGACATATAACCCCTAACTTGAGTTCAGTTTTAGCCAATGAGAACCAAGAGGGGCCTAGCTTGATCCTTTATGACTGGGAAAGGACTTGATTCTAGGCCATATAAAATCCTACATCCATCTCATTAGATCAGAACAGGATGGATCAACATATTACTGGTTTACATCCTAAAAAAAGGCTAGTTGTGTTTTGCTGCGTAACACACTTACATTATCTGTCTACCCATATGATGTGGATCATTGAAAGGTTATTAGATGTATAAGCTTCAGTAACAAAATAACACCATGGTTGTAATAACACTTCATACAGATTGTTTGTAAATGTGTAGAATGTGTTTGTTTTGGGTCCACGCTGATATGTTAACTAATTAGAAAGTCAGAGGATTTTGTTCTGAATAACTGGTCAGGGTTCAGCACTTTCCATTCAGCTTCAGACAACTTTGATGTAAGGCTTGATCACACCTGTAGTGACTACTTCTATCCGTCATGTCCATTGTTGCTTATCCATTGTTCACTAGATATATTAATGTAATTACACCCAACACAATGTTGAAAAACAGAATGCTTCCAACCACTAGTTCACATAACTAGACATGAGCTAGGCATGATCCCAACACTTCTACCAATGTAGCGGAAGAAAGTGAAAGCTGCAACAGGGACTCTAACCAGAGCTCATACGTAGCAAAGTGAGCTCTAACGGCCGTTGACATGAAAGCCCAGTCGGCCTCTGGGCAGAGGCAGTAGGCCTACAATGCTGTCATATGCCTTGTTACAACAGCCTAAGTATATAACATGATTGATATGACCGTAATAATTATCATGAAATGGCCTTGGAAGTGCCATAAATGTAAGCCAACGTAATTCATTATTGTACATTAACCTGTTTAACTGCATTGATATGGCTTAATTGATCATAGTCCAGACTTGTTATAGTTGCAAATAACATGCAGTTGCTCCAGAGGAATTTAAACCAAACAGATTTCTTTTTCCACACATATATTAATGAATTAATTTCCCATCATGGAAATGTATTCCCATTCCCCAATCAAATACCTTCATGGATAAAACAAAAAAACAGACAAATATAGCTAATTACTCCAATCTGGCAACCCTTATAAAATCTGTCATAGCACCAGTATCCCAAAGTATTAAGGCAAAAACTACTATTATATTACGTTTTTTTTCTAAATTAAATTAGGCAAGTCAGTTAAGAACAAATTCTTATTTACAATGACGACCTAGGAACAGTGGGCTAACTGCCTTGTTCAGGGGCAGAAGGACAGATTTTTACCTCATCAGCTCGGGGATTCGATCTAGCAACTTTTCTAACCACTAGGCTACCTGCCCCTGTTGATCACCTATTTCGATGACAACCTGGTTGATTAACAGTATTGGGATGTTAACATGCTTGTTTTTTTATATAAATAAATGTGGGACTCAAAAAAAGGCAGTGTAGGACACCATTGCCCAAAATGCATTGCTCCAATAACTTTGAAAAGATTGTTCCCGATGTTGCCCCCCAAACATATTTTCCTATGAATTAAGTCTCACAAAAATGTGACTTTTCATACGAATGAAGTAGCAAGCCATTTGGGGTATTTTTACACTAATTAATCGACACACAATCTTATGAAATACGTTTTGTACATAATATGAACACGAATAATATTGCACGATTGTGTTGAAATGTCATATACGTTTATGAAACGTCATCTTATCCCGTCTGACAGGGATCATACTGCAGCGTTTTCTTGATGTTGCTAGTTATGCAAAATACAAAAGAGGAGTTGGTGCAGTTGTTAGCAGAAAGAGAGAAAGTGCTCCCTCTCTCGTTATACAGTAGAGCAGCGCGTGCAAAACGTTCCCTGACTGACAATGAAAATAGGCTTCACACTGTGCTGCTTTTGACAGTCCTTTGTCGAGGAATCCCGAGTTGGACAGCGGTGCTTCAGGTCACACAGCTGTTGTTGCTCTTTCCGCAGTGCAGCGGAGCGTGTACACAGGAAGAGGCAGTGCGCTAAATAGCTGGGAGAGGCGGAGCCACCCTGTGCCCTGTGGGCCTCCGCAGCAACTTCAGTAGATAACAGTCAGCCCAATCAGACATGTTTTGGCCCGTGGCACTTTTCCTTTCCACCACCGTGATTATTACCACAGCCGGGATCCAGCCCCTCCGCTTTAATACCCCATTAATTTCCCCTGGCGCCCATCATTCAATATTCAATAGCTACTGTTCTGCGGCTCCAACTGTGGATCAAGCTGTTGAGGTTGCCTCCCTCCGTTCCTCCGTCCAATATCATCATCAATGCTCAGACAGGCATCTCGACAAAGGTGGAACACAAGCTGCTCTTTCAGAACGGGAACATAACCTGCTGTAGTTGGGAATATAGATATAGAGAGTCACGATACTTCATGTTTTGAAAAAAGGGATTTCTTTATTTGATCAAGTTAATGAACATGTCCAATTTTGAAGAGATTTCTGAACTGTGGAGAGAAACACTGTGGGGATATACAATTAATCTTTGATTGTGTTGGTTTTATTCTATACACAATAATCTATTTCACACAGTGTGAGAGATTCTAACAATGCACTAAATGTTCTATTCAACCGCCTAACAGCATACGCTGAAAAATGGAAATTAGCACCAATGAATTAACTTTCAAATGGATTGAAAAGACAATCAAAATATGTTTTATTTATAATTCAGTAAACCAATATAACTGTAGTAAGAAAGTGTTAACAGTTTAGAAAATGACTTGATAGAAAGACTAAGTCATAGGAAGGCCAGATAAGAAATAAGATAACTAACTAGACTTTCAGGAAGAAGTGAGAACCAACTGACAGGCCAGGTCATCTTCTGATAATGCTTTCTCTCTCTGTGACTAATGTGAGGTCAGAGAGAAGACCAGAGTCACTGGAGCTTCATCCTAGAGTGGCAGTAACAATTTAAGGTGACACTTACTGTCTGACCAGCGGTAATGGCTGCCTGCCCTCCAATGCCAGCATTCAACTTGCCTGTTAGTGTGACTGGTTGTTCTCAAGGGTGACTGGGTGAACACACTATAGAGTAATGACGTTAGGAGATTATGCCAGAGACATTGTCTAAATTGCTTTAAGTGTCAATTCTTGACGTCACATGGCAGCAGAATGAGACTGTAATGGAAAATATATTGTATTAGCCGAAAGTACAATGTCACGTTTTAATGCATTCTCCTCACTGTACTGTAGACTGAGTCCCTGTACTGTAGACTGAGTCCATGTACTGTAGACTGAGTCCCTGTACTGTAGACTGAGTCCCTGTACTGTAGACGGAGTCCCTGTACTGTAGACTGAGTCCCTGTACTGTATACTGAGTCCCTGTACTGTATACTGTGTCCCTGTACTGTAGACTGAGTCCCTGTACTGTAGACTGAGTCCCTGTACTGTAGACTGAGTCCCTGTACTGTAGACTGAGTCCCTGTACTGTAGACTGAGTCCCTGTACTGTAGACTGAGTCCCTGTACTGTAGACTGTGAACAGAACAGGACATGTGTATATAAAAGGAGATTTGGGTCAGGATGAAAAGCCATTCTCAATATGACATACTAGGCTGTTTGTGTGAACCTCAACTGGTTTATTCAAGATGTTTGAAGTACAGATGAAGTGCAGCCTTGGTACCATCTCAGGTCTAAAACATGCGCTTTCTCATTGCCTTCTCAACGTATAAATTCACATAACGTCTTTGCATTTCCTTACCATTACTTATACATGTATTATGTGCAATGCTAAGATCAAAGTTTCGATTTTTGGAGATTAATGAATTCAAGTCTGGTTTTATTAGGACATACAGTAGATTCACACGCTGCAACTTTGTTCTCTTTATGGCATGACTCAGTTGATGTTCCTCCTCCCAGTCCATGGATACTTCTGCAGGGGAGAGCTGTTCCTCCTCCCAGTCCATGGATACTTCTGCAGGGGAGAGCTGTTCCTCCTCCCAGTCCATGGATACTTCTGCAGGGGAGAGCTGTTCCTCCTCCCAGTCCATGGATACTTCTGCAGGGGAGAGCTGTTCCTCCTCCCAGTCCATGGATACTTCTGCAGGGGAGAGCTGTTCCTCCTCCCAGTCCATGAATACTTCTGCAGGGGAGAGCTGTTCCTCCTCCCAGTCCATGGATACTTCTGCAGGGGAGAGCTGTTCCTCCTCCCAGTCCATGGATACTTCTGCAGGGGAGAGCTTCACATACTGTCAAGATTACAGGCTCAAGGTCTAGCTCCTGCTGTGAGTTCATGAATTCCACAACTCTTCTTGAAGAACTAAATCATTATTTCTGAACTCTCACCATGGGCAGAATATTAGAGGGGAACAAAATGTGTTTACTTCAAGCAACAATAGAGAGCCCATGCTCAGAGATAGAAAAAATGAGCCATGCTACTGGAGGTACTCTGTGAGTAGAAATAAACTGAATGAAAGAGTACAGCACAGTCTGACCACACATACAGGCAGGCTAATGCTACAATATAGATCCCTTGGTTAGGGTCCAGGAGCATAATACATGTGTCTTCAAATTTAATCTACACTCACTATGCCCATTCAACAACAATCTCCAGATATTCTCTGATATTACAAACAGGCATATCTACACAGACATACACTACTGTACATGAAATATTCTGCTTTTACAAAACGTGATGCTGTTTTCAAATGAAACACAATACCTTGCTCTTGTTAAAGCTTTTAGAATTGAAATATTCTGCTCGAACCAGCCACCCTCGAAGCATCGTTACCCATCGCTCCACAAAAGCCGCGGCCCTTGTAGAGCAAGGGGAACTACTACTTCAAGGTCTCAGAGCGAGTGACGTCACCGATTGAAACGCAATTAGCGCACACCCCGCTAACTAGCTAGCCATTTCACATCGGTTACAATAGAAATATGGCATTTTTTGCCATTCATTGTTATGGAAGTCTGTGGTAATAACGTTACTTCCACAGCAAATGGAACAATACAATTACATTTACAGGCTGGCATTGTTCTGTGAAAATAAACAATTCTTGGCCTTTATAGATGTACTGTGCACTCACAGGCTGGCTTCTTTGTGCCATTGTCAGGTTCACTCTCTTACCTTAAATGAAACACTTTGTCTAAAACACTCTCTCTAAATTGAAATTCTTATCAATGTTCCTGCTGCTCTACTGAAAGATGAATAGATATTGGAGATTCTCATTTCCATGATTACTTGTTAACCCTCAATGAATTTGGTGTTGCGTTTGATGTTGTCAGTTGCCACAGTGGAAATTGCCACAGAGAAAGTTCAAGAGAAAAGGTATTAAAGTCGCTCCGCATGTTTTTATGTGACAGTATAGAGAACTAGCATTTCCAGTAGTGTCCTCTCGCTACCCTTACTAACAGCTGATCTGTGAGTCAAAATGTGTTTTTGTCTTCTACTCGGGTGTAACTTTTGAAATCTGTCTAGTGATTATTCCGTTGATTTAATTGTCCTCCTTTAATGAAAATCTCTCCCAGCTCATTACCAGACTACACATTAGTTATACTTCAACAGAGACACAAAAACGTGCTAAGGCTGATGAAACAGTCAACATGGAAAAGAAAAGCCTTAGGGACTTGTGGGTTTATTTGTATTACTAATGTACTACAACTACAGCTACATATAGATCTGCTTTCTATTACCGTAAGCTGCCACCCACATTCAGAACCAAAACAAGATACTGTACCTGATCATAGGGACTTAACTCCAGATGCTTGCAAGTATAACTGACAAATATGAATTGATGTCAATGGAAGAATTACACAATGGCTCGAGTTAAGCATACAGTACATATTTCAATTTAGGATTCTGACCTAACGCAGATCTAGAGGTACTGTGTATGTCATGGCATGTGTCCCTACATGTCCAGTGTGCTCTTAGATAGAGAGCACTGTATGTGAATATTGCTCTGAAAGCTTTAGAATAGATAACCAGGCGATAGACATGGACTTAGAGGTGACATGGGATGATCCTCAGTATTTTATAGCAGCTTTAAAAACAAAGTGGCGGATGCAGAGATGTCGTCAAGATACTTTCGATAGAGCTGAAGGAATTATTTGTTTTTGACAGAAGAGTACTCATCAGAGAACAAACAGCTGGTGGTATGGATGCTTGTGCTTGGCAGGTAATGGATTCAACGCCTGGGAAATTAAATGGAGACACTCACTAAAATCACACGACAGTCTTAAAATACATTTCTACCCTACTTTAAAAAAGAGTTATATTGAGAATTGTTACCATGGTTTGAAAATAAAATCTGGTTGAAAGAACAGCTATGTAGAGAACAAAGGCATATTCCTGATTATGTTACTTCACACTCACAGTCAAGGACATCTGAGTGCATCCAGCGTCATGCTTCCTCTTATTGGCCGACTCAGACTCAACCTTGCACTCTGTTGCTACCCACCTTCTAGCAGCCATTATCAGGTGGGGTAATGACAGACATAAAAGTTGTGACATACACGGCTCCATGTGGCCATGCTTTGACAGACCTGTGATCCATGGAGCAAAAAGCCTGAATGTTGAAGTAGGAGGGAAGGACTGAAGTAGCGATGGAGCGATGCCGCTGGGCATCCCTGGTATTTCTTTATTCACCTATAGTGAGGCTACAGACAGATGCTTGTTCAGTCAGAGAGGAGGTAGAGAGGTGGTAGAGAGAGGAAGTGGAGGTACAGCCCTCTCAGAGTCTGACACAGCGCCTCCAGCTCCCTCCTTGATTGCCTGACATTCTTTATCAACAGTCAAGTATTTATGTTTCCTTGGCAACAGCTTCCCGCTGATACAAAGAATCAGACCTCACCTTGAAAGTTTAGAGAGGCTGGCAGTCTCTTCTGTTTTCTGACGCGTGCAACTGCAGCCTTCGCTTGCCTAGGGAAGTCTGAAGTTGTCATGTCCAATCTTATGTAAGTAAGGTGCTTCCCTTACTGTTCTTCCTCCTCGTTTAGATCATTAACTGCTCTGTTTCTTTTGCTTATTACTTCTGATGGCAGTTGTATGCCTCTGCTTGTATACGGATTAGGTTCACAGTCTGGGAGGCCTGAAACTACATCATGATAGACTTGGAAGAGGTCTGTATGTCTATAGTCTTGACTGTATCCTTGCCATCAGTATTGTTGGGCCTCTGATGTACTGTGAAGAATGTTTTGGGGACATGTACATTTTAGTAATTTGTCAGACTCTCTTATCCATAGCGACTCATGAGTGCATACATTTTCATAATGGTCCCCCGTGGGAATCAAACCAACAACCCTGACATTGCAAGCGCCATGCTCAACCAACTGAGCTACATGGGACTACAAAACAAGATACTGTACCTGATATCCACAGACCAGACTGTTCCAATACCCACAGGCCAGACTGTTCCAATACCCACAGGCCAGACTGTTCTAATACCCACAGGCCAGACTGTTCCAATACCCACAGGCCAGACTGTTCCAATACCCACAGGCAGACTGTTCCAATACCCACAGGCCAGACTGTTCCAATACCCACAGGCCAGACTGTTTCAATACCCACAGGCCAGACTGTTTCAATACCCACAGGCCAGACTGTTCCAATACCCACAGGCCAGACTGTTCCAATACCCACAGGCCAGACTGTTCCAATACCCACAGGCCAGACTGTTCCAATACCCACAGGCCAGACTGTTCCAATACCCACAGGCCAGACTGTTCCAATACCCACAGGCCAGACTGTTCCAATACCCACAGGCCAGACTGTTCCAATACCCACAGGCCAGACTGTTCCAATACCCACAGGCCAGACTGTTCTAATACCCACAGGCCAGACTGTTCCAATACCCACAGGCCAGACTGTTCCAATACCCACAGGCAGACTGTTCCAATACCCACAGGCCAGACTGTTCCAATACCCACAGGCCAGACTGTTTCAATACCCACAGGCCAGACTGTTTCAATACCCACAGGCCAGACTGTTCCAATACCCACAGGCCAGACTGTTCCAATACCCACAGGCCAGACTGTTCCAATACCCACAGGCCAGACTGTTCCAATACCCACAGGCCAGACTGTTCCAATACCCACAGGCCAGACTGTTCCAATACCCACAGGCCAGACTGTTCCAATACCCACAGGCCAGACTGTTCCAATACCCACAGGCCAGACTGTTCCAATACCCACAGGCCAGACTGTTCCAATACCCACAGGCCAGACTGGACTCATGCACTTCAGAGCTGCAAATGGAGCTACGCTACTTTAACCTGAGCTATGCATGTGCATAGCATCAACCAGATGTCTCCCATCCTGTCCTTCATTTCACACACATGTTCTCAAGGTGTAAATGTAACTACCAGTGTGAGTATAGATGGGTATAACCAAACCCACGCTCTATACAGCACAAATCAAATATGCTGTGCTAGAGTGATACTTGCCAGATTGTTAGGAATCAACCTCAATAATTTGAGTCATTGTATGGGTATAAATAACATATTATTGCAACAGATTTGACAAAAATAATTTGGACTTGTCCCACATTTATTTGACACAAGGCTTTTCAGTACATCCTGTACAATAAATGTAGACGTCATACTCTTGGATAAAGAATACAGCAATGTCTTATCCTTGTCCCAAAATAATTTGAGACATTACGCCTTTCAATACATATTATAGAATTACACTTCATACCCTTTGAAAAAGGATATCCTGCCTGATAGTACCATGGTAACGATTTGTAGAATATTCCTCCTCACATGTTCCTACTCATATGTTTGTAGTCCCTCACCATCTATTTCACCAGAGCACAGTTCATTTCAGTTTACTTCACCACTAGGTACATGTGACATGAACCCCATTCAGCAAACAGCAAGAGACAGTCTGTGCCTGCCTTAATATCACAAAAGTATTTTGAGATGTCCGAAAGATGACAGCAGTTTCATGGTATGAATAATTTACCTTTCCACAATC
The DNA here is from genome assembly GCF_045791955.1 of Oncorhynchus clarkii lewisi. Taxonomy (NCBI): domain Eukaryota; kingdom Metazoa; phylum Chordata; class Actinopteri; order Salmoniformes; family Salmonidae; genus Oncorhynchus; species Oncorhynchus clarkii. The sequence continues at coordinate 21,524,734 of NC_092173.1, read as the reverse complement.
TAAAATATGTTTGATCATGGAAAGGTGTTAGAGGGGATACCTGTGTGTTACAATATGCAGTATTGATTAAAAAAATCATGAATGGTTTTCAGGGGACACAGGAAAATCATCTAAATGAGTGGTGTCGCCCTCTCTGTACTCAGGTTGCTCCATACTTCTGATGCTGCCACATGGCCTCTCAATTATTCACATTGGAAAGGTTAGCGCATGTCAAACATTATCAGGAGAAGCGACCTCACTATTGCCAAAAGAAGACTGAAACTCAGAGGTAGCTTAGAGGTCTAGCTGATTATCATGGGTCAGAAGCTTTTTAGTATTCACTTGAACAGACAGCCAAATGTGTTCATCCACATTTCAGCTGCACTCATGTTCATGGCATCACTCAAGAAAGATGATGGAGACTTTCCATAAATAAGCATTTGCATAAATGAGTTATGTTTTGTAACACTGGGTTAGGTTTACTAAGGAACTGCATGTTTGTTTGTAAAAAGGTTTAAATGCAGACACTCATCCCCATGTAAAACCAAGGCTTATTTGCCAACAAAGCGCATTTCTCAAATTAGCTACTGTCAGGAAAATAAAACGCTCTGTGTTCTCTGCAAATAATTCCCTCCAAAGCCAAGTCCAAAATGCCAAGGTCATTGTCCTGGTTATTTGCCATTCACCACCCCCAATTCAATGTGTAATTGCATAGATATAAGAGAGAGATAAACATAGGAATTTGGATCAGGGTCACATTGTAATTAGTGAATGTTCCTAATTATAATCGTTGCTTTGATTTGAACTAATAAGGGTTGGTAAGTATTACTACTCAGCATCTTTGGTTAGTCAATCTACCATGGTGTTAGACTGTAGGCCTATTTGTATAGATACTGTAACCCATCATTTCCTATGCACATGTAACGATTCTCGTTGGTGGAAGGAGAGGAGGACCAAAATGCAGCGTGGTAAGTGTTTGTCATAATTTAATAGGAAAACTGAACACTACACAAAATAACAAAGAGAAAACGAAACAGTTCTGCCAGGTGAACAGACACTAAACAGAAATTAAACACCCACAACCAAAATGGGGAAAACAGGCTACCTAAGTATGATTCTCAATCAGAGACAACGAACGACACCTGCCTCTGATTGAGAACCATACTAGGCCAAACACATAGAAATATAACATAGAAAAAAGGACATAGACTTCGCACCCCAACTCACGCCCTGACCAACCTAAAAGAAAGACAAAAAAAAAGGAACTAAGGTCAGAACGTGACAGTACCCCCCACCCCCCAAAGGTGCGGACTCCGGCCACAAAACCTGAATCTATAGGGGAGGGTCTGGGTGGGCGTCTGTCCACAGTGGCGGCTCTGGCGCGGGATGTGGACCCCACTCCACCATAGTCGTTGCCCGCTTAAGTGGCGCCTTTGGAGCGGCGACCCTCGCCGCCAACCTCGAACTGGGGACCCTTGCAACGGGCCCCGAATAGATGGAAGACTCCGGCAGCGCCGGAGTGAAGGGCGACTCCGGCAGCGCCGGAGTGAAGGGCGACTCCTGACTGACGGGCGGCTCTGGCAGCTCCGGACAGGAGGGAGACTCTGGCAGCTCCGGACAGGAGGGAGACTCTGGCAGCTGCGGACAGGAGGGAGACTCTGGCAGCTGCGGACAGGAGGGAGACTCTGGCAGCTCCGGACAGGAGGGAGACTCTGGCAGCTCCGGACAGGAGGGAGACTCTGGCAGCTCCGGACAGGAGGGAGACTCTGGCAGCTCCGGACAGGAGGGAGACTCTGGCAGCTCCGGACAGGAGAGAGACTCTGGCAGCTCCGGACAGGAGGGAGACTCTGGCAGCTCCGGACAGGAGGGAGACTCGGGCAGCTCCGGACAGGAGGGAGGCTCTGGCAGCTCCGGACAGGAGGGAGGCTCTGGCAGCTCCAGACAGGAGGGAGGCTCTGGCAGCTCCAGACAGGAGGGAGACTCTGGCATCTCCGGACAGGAGGGAGAACCTGGAGGGAGGAGACGGAGAGACAGCCTGGTGCGTGGGGCTGCCACAGGACCCACCAGGCTGGGGAGACCTACAGGAGGCCTGGTGCGTGGAGGAGGCACCGGATGGACCGGACTGTAGGGGAGCACTGGAGCTCTGGTGCGCAGCCTTGGCACCACTCCTCCAGGCTGAAAGACCACTTTAGCCCGGACCCTCCAGAGTGCAGGCACAGGTTGAACCGAGCTGTGGGTGAGCACTGGAGATCTGGTGCATAGTACTCGCACCTCTCCCTTAGGCCCAATGCCCACATTCACCCGGCACGGGCGGAGCGCAGGCATAGGACGCACTGCACCCTCCCAGCGCCCCGGAGACACAGCATGCAGAGCCGGCACAGGATACCCTGGGCCGAAACGGCGTACCGAAGACCAGACACGCTGAGCCGGCACAACACACCCTGGCTGGATGCCCACTCTCACATGGCACTTGCGGGGGGGCTGGCCTATAGCGCTCTGGGCTATGAGCGCGTACTGGCGACACCGTGCGCTCCACCGCATAACACAGTGCCTGACCAGTACAATGCTGCTTTCGCTAAGCAGGAGTGGGCTCAGGTCTCCAACCTGACTCTGCCACACTCTCCGTGTGCCTCCCCCCAAAACATTTTGGGGCTGTCTCTCGTGCCTGTCGCACTGCCGTGCTACCTCCTCATATCGCCGCCGCTCAGCTTTCACTGCCTCCAGTTCTTCTTTGGGGCGGCGTTATTCCCCAGCCTGTGCCCAGGGTCCCTTGCCGTCCAAAATCTCCTCCCAAGTCCAGGAGTCCAGAACCCTCTGCTCGAGGTTACCACGCTGCTTGGTCCTTTTTTGGTGGGTGTTTCTATAACGATTCTCGTTGGTGGAAGGAGAAGAGGACCAAAATGCAGCGTGGTAAATGTTCGTCATAATTTAATTGAAAGCTGAACACTACACAAAATAACAACGAAGAGAAAACGAAACAGTTTTGCCAGGTGAACAGACACTAAACAGAAATTAAACACCCACAACCAAAATGGGGAAAACAGGCTACCGAAGTATGATTCTCAATCAGAGACAACGAACGACACCTGCATCTGATTGAGAACCATACTAGGCCAAACACATAGAAATATAATAACATAGAAAAAGGACATAGACTACCCACCCCAACTCACGCCCTGACCAACCTAACAGAAAGACATAAAAAAGGAACTAAGGTCAGAACGTGACAGCACATTTACATACAATTGTTTGGATAAACTGGATAAGAGATATTTTTGTTTCACCTCATCTCGAAGGTGGTGGGGGTTGATATATCTATTATTAGAGATAGTACCCACTGAGCACAGATGTCAATTCAACATCTATTCCACATTGGTTCAACGCAATTTCATTAAAATGACGTGGAAACAACTTTGATTCAACCTCTGTGTGCCCAGTGGGTAGACTGGGGCTCTTTGAGGTTCCAGCTCTGCAGTGCCTGGCTGTTGAAAAGCTCTTTGTTTGAAAAGTGGTGGCGGAGGGATGGTGGTGAGAAGCTACAGGAGAAGAGTCACTGTCAGGGCCAGGGTAAGCCAACGCCCTTCTGTCACTAGTAGACGGGATTCCCATTCGAGGAGAGATTTGTCAAGGCGTCATTGATTTGGTGCTGTGGTTCAGAGGGTGACATGCAGAACATGCTGAAACAAGCATCTCTACAGCCCCACAGAGCAACACCAATATTTCACCCTGAACTCTTTCCAATAGCGATTTAACACCACAAAACATAAACACACTTGATTTAATACGGTTAAAAAATGCAATTACAATTATTGATAGTCAACATCCCTTATCTGTTTATGGTCCACCAATGTGTATTAATAAAGCTATCCCTTATTTGACACAGTGTGATTTACTAGCCAGTGATGATTGATGTTATGCTACATTTAGTTTCTGCCAAATAAAAATGCATTACTGAGGGAGTGTGCCAAGAACTTCAAGGTGCTCTTGATTTTTTAATTAGGTAAACAGCGTGAAATATGAAAGAACTCAAGTCTTTGTATACCAACAAAAAGTGGGATAAAACTGTATGTACTTGACAACATGAACAGTTTCTTCACCAAGCTGAAAAAAGAAAATGTATGAACAAAAAGCAAGCGTGAAACACAAACCTATTGACAGAATCCATTTCCTGTTGCAGTGCACTTCAGCTTATCAAATTGTTGGATCACAGTAGATTCAGAGTTTTCTCTCCTCATGCACCAAAACAGAAAATAACCATGACTCCAGTTCTAGTGTTTGTCCTCGCATTGTGTTCTATTTCCTGTGCGGGGGAAAGAATGCAGAGGTGTGTTCTGTCTCAGTTGAGGATTATTAAATGGCTTCAACTGAGAAGAAAAGGCATTTAGGAAGTCACAGAAGGAAATGTCTTCTTTTATTTCATCGCTCAGCAGATTATCATGTTCAAATTGAATGTATTTTCATTCCAATTGTAAACAAAGCACTTATGCATATAATTTCAAATGGGGAGCTTCTGGAGTGCTGATATTCAAAAGATTATCAACTAGATGATAGATGTGCCTGTAAACAGAGCATTAGTTGTTTTATTAGCAAACGCAGCTGCATGTATTATTACATACAGCATCTAGCTGGAACATTGTTCCATGTCTGCATTTCCCAAGAATGATTATGTTTCACAGCTAACAAACCTGTACATGAAAACAATACATCTAACAATGAAACAAGACGTTATGTTTTTCAGAGACATTCCTAGCCATTGTAAATGTATTGCAACAGCACTCCATCAATTTAGGAGAAGGCTCCCGGTGAAGTCCACAATTAGTATACATATGCAGTTTTTTAGACCCCAAGGACTGATATGCATGAGAAGGGCAATTAAATATGAATATGTGGACAATTAAAATAAATTGTACTAATTGCATCCATCAACAATCCTCTCTTAGCTCTTTATGAAGAGCTATATTAACAATGGATTTATATGCTCAGCTCAGTTGCAGGCCAATAGTGGTCTAATAATTTTTTTCATTGGCACTTGAGCGCTCTAATACACATTCCTTTATCATGTGAGAATTAGAATGACAATTTTGAACACTGATGACATGACTATTTCATTTCCTGCTGTGTGCAGGCAGAACTCCCTCCTCTATTGCCTATTAGTGGATCCATGCACCTGTACCATTCAGCCAAATTGACTGAGTATGACAAACCATATCTGCTAACCCAGAATTGATTCCTTTGAATGGCCCGCTGTTATCATAAACAAATGTTTACAGCAACACCATTATCTTCCTAAGGAAATGTAGTTGGATTTGTTGAGTCGTTATGTGAAAATCATCAAATCTAAATAATTGTTGAGGGCCTGCAGAGCTGCCAGCATGGAGGAGATCAGCTCTTCACTCCCCATCTTCTTATGCCGTAGCAGTTCAAACAGGCATGGTAATTTCAGCACCTCAGACAGCAACTGGGAGATTCAGCACCACGGACAGCAGCCAGTTAATGGCCAAGCAGGGCTTTGAGGATGAAAGAGGAGGAGCAGATTGTAGAGCTTAATGAAACACACCTGGAGCTCATCAAGGCTGACCTTTATCAACTGTCTTAGTGTCTCCGCCCTGAATGGGAATAATTTGGCTGAAATGAACATGTGTGTCCTGTGTGTTAATGTATCCTCATTGTGTTAATGTGTCCTTATTGTCTTAGATACTAACAGTCCAAACCAGTCAGACTATGGACAGGAAGGCTCCTTTAAAATATGTTGACCTATGAGCAACTCAATCTGCCCCTCACTTTTATGAGCTGATGATGTAGAACATTTTTCAACTTCTTTTTTAAATGTATTTCTAATTTATTTTTCTTAAATCAAAATGAATTACCCTGTGAGGGGTGCGTCATGCACCAGCAGCGCTGTGGATTTCATGCCTTAAGGCTGCAGGTCCAATACCACATCGGACCCTGTTATCACAGAGGACATTAATCCCCTGAACTTCACTGCCTCAACTCTCGCCTCCGACAAATGAGGGAATGGCTGATAAGGATGTGATGTCCTTAGAGAATCCTGTTTCCTTCCTTCACTGTGAGGTCTTGCTGCCATTTGCACACACCAATAGCTTGGCCCTGACCTTTCCTGTGAATGTGGTTGTCTGTGTCACTTCTCTTAAATGTCACTGAGTATCTGCTTCCATCCTGCATCCTGACAGCAGCCAGCCAAAGGGAGGTGTTTTCCATTAGCTCTAACTTTCAGACTGGTGGTGCAGCCAGAAAGACAAGTAGGTATCACAGCTGTCAGAAAAACTGTGGAACCTCTTCCTCCACACATACACTTTTCAGTTTCCACTTCCACTTTTAGTTAGAAGTCGTAAACTTCACACCATGTCTGAAATAAACCCCAGTTCACAAAATATATGTGGGGGGAAACATGAGGGAGCAAAACAGGGTACAAAAAACACATTTCTGTCAATTAAAAACCCATCTAAACCGAAGCCTAGTTTGTTGGTGTGTCTTTTTCTCTGATGTTAGTGTGATTGCAGTGTCCAGGAAGGACTGATGGAGTGGCTTTGTCCAGGAAGGTGAAATTGAATCTCTTGTGCCTTGACTCAGGAATTGCCTTGCAGCACTCCAGCTAGTAGTTACCACTTCACACTCCACAGGTCAGCCAAATTGCTCGGCACCCAGTGTAAGTTAGTATAGCCTATAAAAACAAATAACCATAAAGACGGGAAGCTATTGATACACAGCATTGTATTGCTTATGTAAAAGAAGAGTATATTCACTCAAATACTCTCCTGTGTTTTCTGTGCCTGTGGAAGCCCTGTGCCAATTGTTCTATCCAGATCTCTGCTATGATATGGGTTAATTTTCTACTCAGAGAGACCCGACTTACACAAAACACTACAGGTCCATTTTAGCCCTTAACCTATCAAGTGCCTGCTGCTGGGCCATCAAGTGGAGAACAATCTGCAGTCCCCAGTGTGAGTGTAGTAGCATAAATCAAATACAAGAAAATGTTCCTCAATATGAGTTGTCCCACTTCATTTTGGTTTGCGATATTGAACCTTATTTCCTATATCAGTAGGTGTCTCTGGTGGTACATTCCTGGAGAGGGATATATGGTCAGTTTCTTCAGCATCTCTGAGAGGTCTGAGCTGGGGAGTTCCTTGCCTTCTAATCCAGGGCCCAGAGGGAGAAAGACAGGAATGAACCAGACAGAGTGCGGCACACTGAATGGATACTAAAGTGGACTCAAATGTGGGGCACAAAAACTGTTAACAGCCCAGACACTTGGTTCAGTGCAGCATGTCATAGTTCTGTACCCACGGCTGCATTTTTATTTCCCAGTGGCCTCAATTTGTCAGAAGGGATTGTGTAAGTGTCAGGAGTGAGGTAGCCCAGCAGTGTGACAGAATCCCTGGATAAACAGCTGCAATGAAACTATTCTCATACCCACCCTCCTCTACTTAGAAGAGAATAATCAGTGTCAAATATTGCATAGTCTACCCCTTTCCCTCCCCGTCTCTGGCTACATCTGCTCCAGGGTGTTCGTGTGTCATGTCCAGCATGTAAATAGAAAACAACATTTCCATCTGTCTGGTAAACTAACAGGGTTAGTCATCCCCTCAGATCACAAATACAGGCGGGGGTTTTCCAGATGAGTTCAGATGGTATATTCTGATTTGTGTTTTGTATGCTGAATAGTCTGGAACTTTACCTCAGAATTCATTCATTTAAATTGAAATGTATTAATGTATCCCTGCTTAAAAATATCTGGGCATCTGGATAATTGGCGGTCTCTCTTTAAAAAGCATATTGATGAGTTAATGAAGAATAAAAATAGGCTTCTTATATACTAGAAATACAGTGCATTCGGAAAGGATTCAGACTCATTATAAAATGGATTAAATAAAAAGCAATCAACACACAATACCCCATTATCGAAAACAGGAATACCTTATTTACACAAGTATTCAGACCCTTTGCTATGAGATTCGAAATTGAGCTCAGCTCCATTGATCATGATCATGAGATGATTATACAACTTCATTTGAGTCTACCTGTGGTAAATGAAATTGATTGGACATGATTTAGAAAGGCACACACCTGTCTATATAAGGTACCACAGTTGACAGTGCATGTCAGAGCAAAAACCAAGCCATGAGGTCGAAGGAATTGTCTGTACAGTTCCGAGACAGGATTGTGTCGAGGCACAGATCTGGAGAAGGGTTCCAAAAAATGTCTGCAGCATTTAAGGCCCCCAAGAACACAGTGGCCTCCATCATTCTTAAATGGACGAAGTTTGGAACCATCATGACTCTACCTAGAGCACACTGAGCAATCGTGGGAGAAGGGCCTTGGTCATGGAAGTGACCAAGAAACTGATGGTCACTCTGACAGAGCTCCAGAGTTCCTCTGTGGAGATGGGAGAGCCTTCCAGAAGAACAACCATCTCTGCAGCACTCCACCAATCAGGCCTTTATGGTAGAGTGGCCAGACTGTCACGTTCTGACCTTTATTTCCGTTGTTTTGTATTTATTTATTATGGTCAGGGCGTGAGTTGGGGTGGGTAGTCTGTTTGTTTTTCTATGTTTTGGGGCATTTCTATGTTTTCGGCCTAGTATGGTTCTCAATCAGAGGCAGGTGTCATTAGTTGTCTCTGATTGAGAATCATACTTAGGTAGCCTGGGTTGCACTGTTTGTTTGTGGGTGATTGTCTATGTTGATGGCTTGTTTCAGCACAGTCCATATGATTAGCTTCACGGTTGTTATTTTGTTTACTGGTTTTGTATAGTGTTCAGTGTTCACTACTTTCTTTATTAAAGATTGACCATGGACACTTACCACGCCGCGTATTGGTCCTCAGATCCATCTCGCCTCTCCTCTTCAGATGAAGAGGAGGACGACCGTGACACAGACGGAAGCCACTCCTCAGTAAAAGGCACATAACATCCCTCTTGGAGTTTGCCAAAAGGCAACTAAAAGACTCTCAGACCATGAGAAACAAGATTCTCTGGTCTGGTGAAGCCAAGATTGACACTTTGGCCTGAATGTTAAGCGTCACATCTGGAGGAAACCTGGCACCATCACTACGGTGAAGCATGGTGGTGGCAGCATCATGCTGTGGGGATGTTTTTCAGCGGCAGGGACTCAGAGATTAGTCTGGATCGAGGGAAAGATGAACAGAGAAAAGTACAGAGAGATCCTTGATGAAAACCTGATCTAGAGCGCTCAGGACCTCAGACTGGGTTGAAGGTACACCTTCCAACAGGACAACGACCCAAAGCACACAGCCAAGATAAAGCAGGAGAGGCTTCAGGGCAAGTCTTTGAATGTCCTTTAGTGGCCCAGCCAGAGCCTGGACTTCAACCCGATCGAACATCTCTGGAGAGACCTGAAAATAGCTGTGCAGCAACCCTCCCCATCCAACCTGACAGAGCTTGAGAGAATCTGCAGAGAAGAATGGGAGAAACTCCCCAAATACATGTGTGCCAAACTTGTATCGTCATACCCAAAAATGCTCAAGGCTGTAATTGCTGCCAAAGGTGTTTCAATAAAGTTTGGAGTAAAGGTTCTGAATACTTATGTAAATGTGACATTTCAGTTTTTTATTGTTAATACATTTTCAAACATTTCAACCTGTTTTTGCTTTGTCATTATGGGGTATTGTGTGTAGATTGACGAGGGGGAAAAAAACAATTGAATCTATTTTAGAGTAAGGTGGTAACGTAAAAAATGTCAAGGGGTCTGAATACTTTCCGAATTAACTGTAGGTCCTACCTCTAACTTAATAGTAGAAAGCAGGTCATTCAATCAATGTTCCTACCGGTCCTAGACCATGGCGACATCATCTACATGAATTTAGCTGCCACTTCATTAAAGCCATTAGATGCAGTTCACCATACCTCACTTTATTTCATTACAGAAGAAAGGTTCAAAACACATCACTGCATCATCCTTTACCAGAAAAAACACAGGGCCTCTTTGAAGTCACATAGATGACAAATACAGGCCTTGCATATCAAATGGCAATTTCACAGAAAATGATTTCATTGGAATGTTTATAGAAAGCCACATTCTGAGTCCTTCTTGCATCCAACAATGTGCGTGTGTCTATATTCAGAGCTGCAACAATACATTTATATGCTGATAAGTAGTTTATTCTAAAAGGCTATGGAATGCTTTTGATGTTGCTTTGATCTTCAACGCGTTGCTATGAAATCAAGTAGGTGAGATAAATTGGTCAACAAAGTACAAGCTGCCAATAGAATCACACAATCAAATGCGAGAGAAAGCAAAGAATGAAAACAGATTGCACTGTTATATTTTATCACATAGTCATACTGTATGACATGACATCTCTAGATGGACAATTCTTCAGGAGATGGCTTTGCTGTGGTGACATGAGAATACCCAATGCACCCCATTACAACCCCATGTTAAATCTACTGAATGTCCTGTACAGTATATCGGTTGATCAGGAAATGTGTGAACAATAACTAAGAAGAGACAGCTATGTGGTGAGAGATGACTGCACTGCAAAGAGGCAGGGATGACTGCATTGCAGATATGACAGTAGCCCTCTTTATACAGAAGTTATTATTCAAAGTAATCAGCCACCCTGCTGCAGGTAATCAATGCAGACAGGAGCATATGGCCATCCCTCTGATTTGTTTTCTGTCGGGATACAACCTGCATTACAAACCCACCACCAGTCAATGCTTGGCAGATACCTCACACACAAGTGATTGCTTTTGGGAGTCTGACACTTGTAATGACAAGCAGGAATCCATTTGATTCTGCTCATTTGAGAAAAGTTTAGGAGGCAAATGGTCATTTTTTCTCATCAAGAGAGAGGTAATTTTCAGTGTTGTGGAATCAAATCTATTTCTGATTACCCAGGCTGTGTTTAAGAGGAGTATCATGTTTCCATGGGACACTGCCAATGGTGCAGGTTTCTTAGACAGATTTTTCAAAACCTACTGTCTCATTAAGTCAGGCTCCCTTTCCGAAAGTTGTTTAAACACCAATCTGGGTACACTTTGCACTCTATGCTTACATACAGTGGTGGGAAAAGGACCCAATTGTCATACTTGAGTTAAAGTAAAAATACTTTCATATACAAATTGGGTACTCGCTGAAAAAGGTTTGAATGCCTCTGGTCTAGGGGATATCTGTGTGGCATGCCATAAACTGCATTAACAGTTAGTAGTCTTGGTGGTCTTCCTGAACAGTAAGATGTATTATCATTAAGCAGCCTGACCCATGACGACCAACCCCGGTGGCAGCTGACGTATAAACACTAAGCAGATAAAAACAAGACCTGACCGCAGTTTGCAGCCATTCTTGCAGTGGTGGAAAAAGTACCCAATTGTCATACTTGAGTAAAAGCAAAGTTACTTTAATAGAAAATGACTCAAGTAAAAGTGAAAGTCACCCAGTAAAATACTACTTCAGTAAAAGTCTAAAAGTATTTGGTTTTAAATATACATAAGTATCAAAAGTAAAATTAATTACTCAAATATACTTAAGTATCAAAAGTAAAAGTGTAAATAATTTCACATTCCTTTTATTAAACAAACCAGACGACACAAATTGTAACATTACATTTTTTTACAGATAGCCTGTGGCACACTCCAAAACTCAGACATCATTTACAAACGAAGCTTGTTTAGAGTCCACCAGATCAGAGGATAGTGTTTACCAGGGATGACCAGGGGTGTAGGGATGACCAGGGGTGTTCTCTTGATAAGTGTTTGAATTCCTGCCCTACTAAGCATTCAAAATACTTTAAGATGTCAGGGAAAATGTATGGAGTAAAAAGTACATTATTTTCTTTAGGAATGCAGTGAAGTAAAAGGAAAAGTTGTCAAAAATAAGTAGTACTTGAAAGTATTTTTATATAAGTACTTTACACCACTGTTACACCCTGATCTGTTTCACCTGTCCTTGTGACTGTCTTGACCCCCCTCCAGGAGTTGCCCATCTTCCCCATTATCTCCTATGTATTTATACCTGTGTTCTCTGTTTGTCTGTTGCCAGTTCGTCTTGTATGTCAAGTCAACCAGCGTTTTTATGTCTCAGCTCCTGCTTTTCCCAGCCTCTCTTTTTCTCGCCCTCCTGGTTTTGACCCTTGCCTGTCCTGACTCTGAGCCCGCCTGCCTGGCCATCCTGCCTGCCCCTGAGCCTGCCTGCCGTCCGGTACCGTTGCCCCACCTCTGGTTTACTGACCCCTGCCTACCTTGACCTGTCTATTGCCTGCCCCTGTTGCATTATTAAACCATTGTTAATTCGACATTGTCTGCATCTGGGTCTTACCTTCATACCTGAAAACCACAGCTTACAGTGCCTTGCGAAAGTATTCGGCCCCCTTGAACTTTGCGACCTTTTGCCACATTTCAGGCTTCAAACATAAAGATATAAAACTGTATTTTTTTGTGAAGAATCAACAACAAGTGGGACACAATCATGAAGTGGAACGACATTTATTGGATATTTCAAACGTTTTAAACAAATCAAAAACTGAAAAATTGGGCGTGCAAAATTATTCAGCCCCTTTACTTTCAGTGCAGCAAACTCTCTCCAGAAGTTCAGTGAGGATCTCTGAATGATCCAATGTTGACCTAAATGACTAATGATGATAAATACAATCCACCTGTGTGTAATCAAGTCTCCGTATAAATGCACCTGCACTGTGATAGTCTCAGAGGAAAGCATCATCAAGAACAAGGAACACACCAGGCAGGTCCGAGATACTGTTGTGAAGAAGTTTAAAGCCGGATTTGGATACAAAAAGATTTCCCAAGCTTTAAACATCCCAAGGAGCACTGTGCAAGCGATAATATTGAAATGGAAGGAGTATCAGACCACTGCAAATCTACCAAGACCTGGCCGTCCCTCTAAACTTTCAGCTCATACAAGGAGAAGACTGATCAGAGATGCAGCCAAGAGGCCCATGATCACTCTGGATGAACTGCAGAGATCTACAGCTGAGGTGGGAGACTCTGTCCATAGGACAACAATCAGTCGTATATTGCACAAATCTGGCCTTTATGGAAGAGTGGCAAGAAGAAAGCCATTTCTTAAAGATAGCCATAAAAAGTGTCGTTTAAAGTTTGCCACAAGCCACCTGGGAGACACACCAAACATGTGGAAGAAGGTGCTCTGGTCAGATGAAACCAAAATTGAACTTTTTGACAACAATGCAAAACGTTATGTTTGGCGTAAAAGCAACACAGCTGAACACACCATCCCCACTGTCAAACATGGTGGTGGCAGCATCATGGTTTGGGCCTGCTTTTCTTCAGCAGGGACAGGGAAGATGGTTAAAATTGATGGGAAGATGGATGGAGCCAAATACAGGACCATTCTGGAAGAAAACCTGATGGAGTCTGCAAAAGACCTGAGACTGGGACGGAGATTTGTCTTCCAACAAGACAATGATCCAAAACATAAAGCAAAATCTACAATGGAATGGTTCAAAAATAAACATATCCAGGTGTTAGAATGGCCAAGTCAAAGTCCAGACCTGAATCCAATCGAGAATCTGTGGAAAGAACTGAAAACTGCTGTTCACAAATGCTCTCCATTCAACCTCACTGAGCTCGAGCTGTTTTGCAAGGAGGAATGGGAAAAAATGTCAGTCTCTCGATGTGCAAAACTGATAGAGACATACCCCAAGCGACTTACAGCTGTAATCGCAGCAAAAGGTGGCGCTACAAAGTATTAACTTTGAAATATCCAACAAATGTCGTTCCACTTCATGATTGTGTCCCACTTGTTGTTGATTCTTCACAAAAAAATACAGTGTTATATCTTTATGTTTGAAGCCTGAAATGTGGCAAAAGGTCGCAAAGTTCAAGGGGGCCGAATACTTTCGCAAGGCACTGTATATATTATTAAAATTGATGTTTATTTCCTCTGTTATTTCCCATATTTAAATATAAATCATTGGATGTTTCTTTACATTAACACCAGATTTGAGGTGAAACTACGCAAGAAAGAGGAGATAAAAGCTCCTTTTGAACCGTGGAGATATCTGCCATGATATGTTTCCTGTTTGATAACTTTTAAGCTCTCTCAGAATTTCTCCTCTGTTGGCACTGAGACAAGTTCTAATGAATTCAAAATAATTTAATGAGTTAGAGGAATATTGGTATTGTATTTTTTTATCAAGGACAGTATATTCTGTCTAGACAAGGACAGAAGGCACACACGCTCAATGTTTAATGTTTATACTGTGGAAAGAGCGAGAGAGCACAGAGAGACAGAAAGAGCGAGATGGTGAGAGAAAGAGAGAGAGAGAGAGGTTAAAGAAAGAGAGTGTGAGCAAGAGACGGTGAAAGAGAGGTAAAAGAGAGAGGGTGAGAGAGAGAGCTAGTGAGAGAAAGAGAGAGAAAGAGAGAGAGAGAGAGAGAGCGAGAGAGTGAGGAGAAGAGAGAGAGGGGGTTACGAGAGCAAGAGGGTGAGAGAGAGAGCTAGTGAGAGAAAGAGAGAGAACGAGAGAGAGAGAGAGAGAGAGAGAAGGAGAGGAGAGAGAGGGGGTTACGAGAGCAAGAGGGTGAGAGAGGGAGATTGTGTGAGAGAGAAAGAGAGAGAGAGGGTAAGAGAGTGATAGAGAGAAGAGATAGAGGGGGTATGAGAGCAAGTGTGAGAGAGATGGTGTGAGAGAGAGACAGAGAGAGGGATAGATGGAGAGAGGGTAAGAGAGAGAGAGAGAGAGAGAGAAAGAGAGAGAGAGAGACAGAGAGAGGGAAAGATGGAGAGAGGGTAAGAGAGAGAGAGAGAGAGAGAGGGAGGGTTAGAGAAAGAGAGAGAGAGAGAGACAGAGAGAGGGAAAGATGGAGAGAGGGTAAGAGAGAGAGAGAGAGAGGGAGGGAGGGTTAGAGAGAGAGAGAGAGAGACAGAGAGAGGGAAAGATGGAGAGAGGGTAAGAGAGAGAGAGAGAGAGGGAGGGAGGGTTAGAAAGAGAGAGAGAGAGAGAGAGAAAGAGGGAGGGTGAGAGAGAGAGAGAGAGAGGGTTAGAGAGAGAGAGAGAGAGAGAGAGAGAGAGAGAGAGAGAGAGAGAGAGAGAGAGAGAGAGAGAGGGTTAGAGAGAGAGAGAGGGAGGGATGGTTAGAGAGAGAGAGAGAGAGGGACGATTAGAGAGAGAGAGAGAGAGAGAGAGAGAGAGAGAGAGAGAGAGAGAGAGAGAGAGAGAGAGCAGGGGGGGTTAAATGAGAGCGAGAGGTATAACAGTGAATGTAGAAGCCTAATTTTCCTATTGAAATACTCAAATGAAGGTTCTTTCCACCGTAAGTAATTGTCAAATCTTTAACAACAGAGCACTTGATTTTATTTTCAGCTGTTGAGTCACTGAGTAAAACTGTCTGATTGAGGACTAGATAAACACACTTTGAGGGCGTTTTGATGTATTTATGACAATAATCCAATTTTATTAAGGTCAGAGCAGTCTCATGTTGTCTTGATGGCTTTCAGCCCTGTCAAAACACAAATACATCCCTGTGTGCCTGATTTTACACCAACCCACATAGAAATAGCTTTTGGGTCATCTTTCTATGAATACGATATGAGATGACAGCGTTTTAAGACTGTTTGTGTGCTTTGATCTTGGTGTGTTCAACTGGTTTTAATGAAAACACCTGCCCAAAAACACATATGGGGAGATTAAGAGTGAGCTTGTTATCTTTGCTTGCCACGTTTGCTTCTTTTTCAGCAGCAGAATGTCAATGCAGAAGCAGACAGTGTCAAAGTGTTCCCTCTGCCAGGAGAACAGAGGCATCATTCATTTGTCGTAGAAACGCTGCCAGTTTACCCACATTAAGGGCTCCCTTACGTAGCCTATATAAAGGAGTACTGTATATATAAACTAGGTAGCTTCTTCTGTAGTAATTCATGCAGGGGTATATACAGTGGAAACTATGTTGCGTCTTCTGTTGTGATTAAACAGGTTTTGAATATTCATCTCTGCAATAGGAGAAAAAAAATAGATGAGCAGGAAATTAAAAAAAAGGGAATGAAACTAGCCTAACAGATAAAACGGCATACTGATGTAATCATTGTCGACAGCAAAGAAATTGTTACCAGTCTGATGAAGAGAAATGGGGTCACACCATGCAGTCACAATATAAATCGAAAGACTTACAGGTTGTGGTGAAATATTTTTAAAGAATTGATGGTTTGTTGATCATGTGTTTTTAGGTCTGAAACCACTTCTAATAGTGAAAGGTAGGTCTGGTTTATAATCTCCCTTGACTAAAAGTATTCTACTGACCCTTGCTACCAGAGATGTCAAAGAAGACAATGGTTGATGAATGACACTACTTCTCTGCTAGCCACCTTTGACTATTCAGTATATTTCAAATAAACAATGTGGCAGTATTGATGTGTATGTCCAGCACACACACAGGTAGGCTGCAAATCCCAAATCAAATTTCAGTGTGACAAACAAAATATGATCTTATCATCAGAAAAAGGTAATACCAGTCTGCTACTACTGTGGATTCCACACAAGGGCTTAAGGAGGTTAGAATGACACCAAAGATAATTCGTTCTCTTGACAAGATACCCACATAATGGATTTCTTAATGAAAAATCACTGTCTGCTATGAAGAAAATAGGTGTGTATCTGTATACGTGCTCTGAGACTTTGCAAGAAAACATGAACTATTGAGTCGCCAGCGCAACATTATTTTGCTGCAGGAGACAGTGATTTATATGTAATTATAAACTGGGTGGTTTGAGCCCTGAATGTTGATTGGCTGACAGCCGTTGTATATCAGACCGTAAACCACGGGTATGACAAAACATAATTTCTTTACTGCTCTAATTCTGTTGGTTACCAGTTTCAAATAGCAAAAAAGGCACACTGGGGGTTTGTAGTATATGGCCAATATACCACGGCTAAGGGCTCTATCCTGTCACTTCGCATTGCATCGTGCTTAAGAACAGCCCTTAGCCGTGATATATTGGCCATATACCACACCCCCTCAGCCCTTATTGCTTAATTAGACTTGCTGGTTTGTTAAACAGTTAGGCTAATTTTGGTGTGTAGTTTTAGAAGTACCTGCCAAACACATTGGTATTGTCAAATCAAACCAAATCAAATTGTATTTATCACATGCACCGAATACAACAGGTGTTGTAGACCTTACTGTGAAATGCTTACTTACAAGCACTCAATGCAAATAGTCTGGGTAGCTATTTGATTAGCTGTTCAGGAGTCTTATGTCTTGGGGGTAGGAGCTGTTAAGAAGCCTTTTGGACCTAGACTTGGCGCTCCGGTAGCGCTTGCGGTGCGGTAGCAGAGAGAACAGTCTATGACTAGGGTGGCTGGAGTCTTTGGCAATTTTTAGGGCCTTCTTCTGACACCGCCTGGTATAGAAGCTCTGGAGGTCCTGGATGGCAGGAAGCTTGACCCCAGTGATGTACTGGGTTGTACGCAATACCCTCTGTAGTGCCATGCGGTCGGAAGCTGAGCAGTTGCCATACCAGGCGGTGATGCAACCAGTACAACTTTTTGAGGATCTGAGGACCAATGCCAAATCTTTTCAGTCTCCTGGGGGGGAATATGCGTTGTCGTGTCCTCTTCACGACTGTCTTAGTGTGTTTGGACCATGATAGTTTGTTGTTGATGTGGACACCAAGGAACTTGAAGATCTCAACCTGCTAAAGCTCCGTCGATGAGAATGGGGTGTGCTCGGCTCTCCTTTTTCCTGTAGTCCATAATAATTTCCTTTATCTTGATCACGTTGAGGGACAGGTTGTTTGCCTGGCACCACACTGCCAGGTCTCTGACCTCCTCCATATAGGCTGTCTCATCATTGTGGACGATCAGGCCTACCACTGTTGTGTTGTCGGCAAACTTAATGATGGTGTTGGGTCATGCTTGGCCACGCAGTCATGGGTGAACAGGGAGTACAGGAGGGGACTGAGCACCCACCCCTGTGGGGCCCCTGTGTTGAGGATCAGCAGGGCAGATGCGTTGTTACCTACCCTTACCACCTGGAGGCGGCCCATCAGGAAGGCCAGGATCGAGTTGCAGAAGGTGGTGTTTTGTCCCAGGGTCCTTAGATTAGTGATGAGTTTTGAGGGCAATATGGTGTTGAACGCTGAGCTGTAGTCAATGAATAGCATTCTCACGTAGGTGTTCCTTTTGTCCAGGGGGGAAAGTGCAGTATTGAGTGCAATATAGATTGTGTCATCTGTGGGTCTGTTGGGGCAGTATGGAAATTGTAGTGGGTCTAGGATTTCTTGGATAATGGTGTTGATATGAGCCATGACCAGCTTTTCAAAGCACTTCATGGCTACAGACGTGAGTGCTACGGGTCAGAAGTAATTTAGGGAGGTTACCTTGGTGTTCTTTGGCACAGGGACTATGGTGGTCTGCTTGAAACATGTTGGCATTACAGACATAGTCAGGGAAAGGTTGAAAATGTCAGTGACACTTGCCAGCTGGTCAGCGCATGCTCGGAGTACACGTCCCGGTAATCCATCTGGCCCTGAGGCCTTGTGAATGTTGACCTGTTTTAAGGTCTTACTCACATTGGCTACGGACAGCGTGATCAAACAGTCATCTGGAACAGCTGGCTCTCATGCATGCTTCAGTGTTGCTTGCCTCGAAGTGTGCATAGAAGTCATAGCTCATCTGCTATGCTTGTGTCACTGGGCAGCTCGCGACTGAGCTTCCCTTTGTAGTCCGTAATAGTTTGCAAGCCCTGCCACATCCAACGAGCGTCGGAGCCGGTGTAGTAGGATTCAATCTTAGTCCTGTATTGACGCTTTGCCTGTTTGGCTCATCGGAAGGCATAGCGGGATTTCTTATAAGCATCTGAGTTAGAGTACTGCTCCTTGAAGTGGCAGCTCTACCCTTTAGCTCAGTGCGGATGTTGCCTGTAATCCTGTAATGGCTTCTGGTTGGGGTATGTACGTAAGGTCACTGTGGGGATGACGTCATCAATGCACTTATTGATAAAGCCGGTGACTGATGTGGTGTACTCCTCAATGCCATTGTAAGAATCCAGTCAACTCTGTCAGCTGTATGTTATTAATTTGTTATTGTTATTAATGTTATTAAATGTCCCGTTGGTAGGATAGTCTTGATCGGAGCTCATCCAGTTTATTATCCAATGACTGCACATTGGCTAATAGGACTGATGGTAGAGGTGGGTTATTTACAAGGCACCTCAACCTACGTCCCCTCTGTCTCTGTCTCTTCTTTATGCGAATGACAGGGATTTGGGCCTTGTCCAGTGCCTGAAGTAAATACTTCGCATCTGACTTCTTGATGAAAAAATATTTGTCCAGTACGAGGTGAGTTCTGATATCCAGAAGCTCTTTTCGGTCATAAGAGACATTATGTAGAAAATAAGTTACAAATAACACACAAAAAATACACCCAATAGCACAATTGGTTAGGAGCCCATAAAGCGGCAGCCATCTCCTACCCACATTGCCATTGTCCTACCCACACTGAATTTACAGTAGTAAACAGTCAGCTATCTGGTGTGCGCAACCTGTCAATCTTTCTGTCTCTTCAAGCTACACTGATGCTAATACTATCTCAGTGACCCCTGCCAATACCTCACTATATGATCTTGTGATTTTCAGGGCTGATACTGAACGCGGTGGTTTATGCCAGCATTCATTTAAGGAGTATGAGATCAAAGAGGCTCTCTTCCTCACCCCTCATTCCCCTTAACTCCCTGTCACTACTTTCATCAAATCCTCAGCACCACTACTTGTACAAGCTTGTGTAAACTCCATTCCTACAGCGCGATGCGGGCGAAATTGTTAGCTCGCTTCAACAGCTGCACTTGATACATTTGCATTTGAATGTGCATGGTTTGAAAGGGTTTTAAAGAGATTTGGCAGCAAGACATCTCCCTCCAGCTCTGGTTGTTTTGAACGACTGAGAAAACAGCGGTGAGCAGTGTGTCTAACTGTGTGTCTAACAAGTGTGGTTACACTTTTATCTAATTTAGGAAAGGTCATAGAGGAGGTGAGTGGTTTTACAAGTCAAACAACTTTCAATCTGAACATCTTACCAGTAAACGTCCACATGCCCAACAGGTGTAGGCTACATTTGAAAAACCATGGACAACAAGGAATGTACTGTATTACTATAGATCAGGTTAACTTTTTGTCATGATCAAGTAAAAAAAACTCACTAAATATGTTATTTATTTAAGGCAGAGTGTTGTCCCAAAAAATTCCTTACCATGTAAACCAATAAAGCAATAGACTCTGTTATGTTTTAAAAGGGTCTGTACAACCTTTTATTCTCAACCCGTTTCGACACTGTGCTCTATCTAATGAACATTTACCCCTGAGAAACAGTAAACCAGTTTAAGTTGCGCTGCTTACTTGCTTGACTAGTTATGACAGGGGTATTACTACTATCTGCTGGCCAAAGTCCAATACACTGCAACAAAACAGTAGGAAAATGAGGACATCGCCACAAACCATGTTAGTTTATTGGTTGGGATCCTCTAAAATGACATATAGAGTTATTAATGTGATGCTGTAATGCCACATGCATACAGCTGTTTCTGCCATCTCACCACTTTATCTTATTAGCAGAACATGAGTAGTACATGTAGCCTACATGTGATTGGCATTTGTGAAGCGTTATTCAGAAACAAAATATGATACATGTTAATTTAGTGTAACATTTACTTGGACAAAATCTGGTGTCCAATTAAAATATTTAATGACATGACAAATTGCCCTGTAGCGCTGATTAGATATGAAACATCATTTAAATTGCATAACATAATGAAATGTCCTATTGACCAAAAAATATTCTAACCTCAAAGAGGTATACCCACATTTTGAATAGCAATTGGATTCAGCAGGATAGCCAAGAGTTTGTTTATGGTGAGACTATTTTGTAGACTCCCAATTTTGTAGCATATCATGTATCATATTTCTTACGGCTAAAATGATTGTTGACATTCATGTAGACAAATCTGAATTCAATTAGCGTATCTAAATTGCATTTATTTGTGTCCAATCCGGTGGCAGGCATCTACTTAGATTGGAAAAAGGTACAATACAAAATGCTATCCCTTAGCATTTGGGTGCCAAAATTGCAGTACTTATTGTCCACAAGTGTGATATGGAAGTATTCCCTCTGTCTAGGGGTCGCTGGGGAACTGCGGTGGTGTCCCCCCCCAGAAATGTATGATAATAATCAAATCAAATTTATTTATATAGCCCTTTGTACATCAGCTGATATCGCAAAGTGCTGTACAGAAACCCAGCCTAAAACCCCAAACAGCAAGCAATGCAGGTGTAGAAGCAATAAAAAAAATGTTTTGCCAAAAGGCACCTAAAGGACTCTCAGATCATGAGAAGTAAGATTCTCTGGTCTGCCAAGTGTCACGCATGGAGGAAACCTGTCACCATCCCTACTGTGAAGCATGGTGGTGGTAGCATCATGCTATGGGGTTGTTTTTCAGCCACAGGGAAGACTAGTCAGGATTGAGCGAAAGATTAACGGAGCAAAGTACAGAGAGATCCTTAATGAAAACCTGCTCCAGAGCACTCAGGATTTCAGACTGGGGCGAAGGTTCACCTTCCAACAGGACAACAACCTTAAGCACACAGCCAAGATAACTTCAGGCCAGAGCCTGGACTTGAACCAGATCGAACAAGCACGTAGCGTCATACCCAAGAAGACTTGAGGCTACAATCACTGCCAAAGGTGCTTCAACAAAGAACTGAGTAAAGGGTTTGAATACTTATGTAAATGTGACATTTCATTTTATTATTATATTTTTTATGTCTAAAAACCTGTTTTTGCTTTGTCATTCTGGGATATTGTGTGTAGATTGGTGAGAATACATTTTAAAAATCAATTTTAGAATAATGCTGTAATGTAAAGAAATGTGGAAAAAGTCAAGCGGTCTGAATACTTTCTGAATGAACTGTGTATATAATTACTAAGAGTAGATATTATTGTATGGGACAATATACAAAATTGTATTTATTGGTTTCTTTTCATTTTTAAAGAGAGGAAAATACAATTAATTGAAGGTTACTTGTTGATGTAAAAATCTACATTTACTGATATTAAGATTGTGTCATTGTATTTGGGTTGGAGGTTGGGGTCGCGAGAAATTCTTTGGGAAAAAATGGGGTCCCCAGAAATTCTGATGGAAATAAGATTGGGTCCCCACTGAAAAAGTTTGAATGCCTCTGGTCTAGGGGATATCTGTGTTTAACAGTTAGCATTCTTAGTGCTCTTCTTGAATAGTAAGATGTATTATCATTAAGCAGCCTGTCCCAGAGGCCATGCTGTGGTCTTCAAATGACGGCCAGCCCTGGCGGGAGCTGACGTATATCCACTAAGCAGATAAAAACAAGACCTGACATCTAATACACTATACATGAGCATATTGACCGCAGTTTGCAGCCGCTTGTGCAGTGGTGGAAAAAGTACCCAATTGTCATACTTGAGTAAAAGCAAAGCTACTTTAATAGAAAATGACTCAAGTAAAAGTGAAAGGCACCCAGTAAAATACTGCTTGAGTAAAAGTCTAAAAATATTTGGTTTTAAGTATACTTAAGTATCAAAAGTAAATGTAATTGCTAAACTATACTTAAGTGACTGTATTAAAAGTAAAATTATAAATCATTTCAAATAATCTATAAAAGCAAACCAGATGGCAGATGGTAACATTACATTTTCATGTTCTTTTTAATTTACGGGTAGACAGGAGCACACTACAACACTCAGACATCATTTACAAATTAAGCATGTGTGTTTAGTGAGCCGTCTGATCACAGGCAACAGGGATGACCAGGGATGTTCTCTTGATAAGTGTGTGAATTGTACCATTTTCCTGTCCCACTAAGTATTCAATATGTTAAGAGTACTTTTGAGTGTCCGGGAAAATGTATGGAGTAAAAAGTACATGATTTTATTCAGGAATATAGTGAAGTAAAAGTAAAAGTTGTCAAAAATATAAATAGTATTTTACAGAACTGTGTTTGTGTGTGAGCCCTAGTGAATTGAGAAAAGACGAACATCCTCCTTGTAACTGTTACATCTTGTTCGTATACAACAGAAGAACAGTATAGACGGTGGTTCTCAAATACTTGTGAAAACAATGTTATAAATTACAGTACCTGTGGCCATCTAACAATGGCATGGACACTGGAAAACAATTGTTTTCTATTAGCATATCTATACAGTACAAAACACTAGCGGCCAAGTACCGGGTCAGTATATTAACTTTTTTTTAAAATTATTATTATTTTTTTATTTGAATTTTACCCCTTGCTCCATGTCACGTCCTGGCCTTAGTATTCTGTGTTTTCTTTATTATGTTGGTTAGGCCAGGGTGTGACATGATTTATGTGTCTTGTTTTGTCTAGGGGTTTTGTAGTCTATGGGGTTGTGTTCAGTTGAGTGTTCTAGGCAAGTCTATGGTTGCCTGGAGTGGTTCTCAATCAGAGGCAGGTGTTATTCGTTGTCTCTGATTGGGAACCATATTTAGGCAGCCATATTCTTTAGGTATCTTATGGGTGATTGTTCCTGTCTCTGTGTTTTGCACCAGTTAGGACTGGTTCGGTTTTTCCATGTTTTCTTGTTTTGTATAGTGTTCAGGTTTTCATATTTTATTAAAGATGATTAACAATAACCACGCTGCATTTTGGTCCTCCTCTCCTTCCCAGGAAGAAACCTGTTCCACTCCAACAGTCCAGTAATATCTAACAAGTAATATCTAATAAGTAATATCTAATAATTTCACAACATATACCCAATACACACAAATCTAAGTAAAGGAATGGAATTAAGAATATATAAATATATGGATGAGAAATGTCAGAGCAGCATAAACTAAGATACAGTAGATAGTATAGAATACAGTATATACATATGAGATGAGTAATACAATATATGTAAACATTATTAAAGTGTAAAGTAGGGTTCCTTATTAAGCAGATGGTGCACATTGTACACTTTTTGATCTCCCTGAAGACAGCCATTATGGAAGATAATATAGCCATTTATTGTGTTTTGGGGTGAAGGCTAAATGCAGTAACTGACTATTCTGCATGGCATTGAGCAAAACGCAGATGTACTTTTACATTTGATGAAGTGTAATTGGGGTGTGCATTAGGTCTAGACCTACTATGAATGAAATGAATGGTAGAACACTTTGTTGTTGTCTTCACCTTCAGTGTGTTTGATACCTTGCACAATATATATGTGTTCCTTTTAATGCTCCAAGCTACGTATCTTTTCCGCGGATCGTCTACAACCAAGTACTGTAGATATCAGCATACTGGCACAATATACAAATGGTCAGAAGCAGTAAAATAATAACAGCCAAACTAAAACATGAACTGGGATTGGTTATTTAGAATCAACAAAAATGGCCCAAGTTTGACTTTCATAGGCCTTACTTTCCCCACCCTGAACTCACTTATTATTGGGTGTCCTGTAAACCTCAACCTTTAGAAATGTCAGATGTGTCCTGCAGGCCACTGTAAAATAAGATTTTAGTGGCCATGGTTGGCGGTCAGTGCCGTTTATGATAAGGGAGGACGATTATGTTTTTCATGGGCATGGCCTTATTTCTATTACAGCATGTTGGATGACTGTGGTTCATATTCCATTCACCCAGTTCAAAGTAACAGCTATAGGTTTAGGCTACTACTTGATACTAAAAATGTTCCCTATACCCATCATGAGTTTGCTACAACCTAGCCTATTAATGAAAGTTTACAATGTAGGTGCACACAGGTCGAGAGATCAATTTGAGGTGACAGACAGTGACACATTCAATACCGCCTTTCAAACTCTTGCCTGCAACTAGCTTATCTAGGGTGTAATCATTAGTCCAACATTTGCAAACAAGAGTTTATATTGGACAAATTCAGGTATTTATATTCCTGTTTAGTTTGCTTCCGTTTAAGAAACGTTTTTAAACAGAATCGGCGGAATGAATACACCCCTGATCATAGCAGCCATGTTGTATTCATTCTAGTCTCTATGCACTCTCCTCCTCTCACCTTTTCCCTTCGCCTGTGGACTTCAATGAAGAACACATCAGCTGTATGTGATCAGGCCAAAATAACTTTCCAAGCCAAACGATGTCATAACCGCTACACACAGCCTACATCGTTGTTCCCATATTAGCTAAAGTAACGTCATAGTCAACATAGCTAATAGAACTAATGCAATAGTAAACATGCTACAATCATGCAGTAACGTTACAGTGTATAGTCAGTAAGCAGTTACACTGACGGGCCCAGGTGGCAACAAATTAATAAAACTAAAAGCTTACCTTAACTTGGAAGAGTTCCAGTGTTGTGTTGGATAGTCATAGCCAGCTAGCTAACATGTTTGAGCCGGGTGTTTGAGTAACTAAGCTAGCTAGCTGCATTTTTTAGCTAAGTAAGCAAAACTGAAAGTGAAAAGAATGACAGAATCTCTCTCTCTTGCTTCCCCTTCATTTTTGAAGAAATTAATTTGTTGAAAACTTTCAGTACTAGATAAATCCTCTGATCCTTTGATTGGGTGGACAACATGTCAGTTCATGCTGCAAGAGCTCTGATAGTTTGGAGGACGTCCTCCGGAAGTTGTCATAATTACTGTGTAAGTCTATGGAAGGGGGTGAGAACCAAGAGCCTCCTAGGTGTTGTATTAAAGTCAATGTACCAAGAGGAAGATGGAAGATAACTGCCCTCCGGCTACACCATGGTGCTACCCTACAGAGTGCTGCTGAGGCTACTTTAGACCATCATTTCAAAACAGTGTGTTTTAATAAATTATTTGGTGACGTGAATATATTTAGAATAGTTTTATCTACAAAGGATCACTTTTCAATGTTTTACCATTTCTATTTTTAGGAAATTCACTGAGGAGGATGGTCCTCCCTTTCCTCCTCTGAGGAGCCTCCATATGGTTGCAGCTGTAGCCTACCAAACACATGCAGCCAAATATTTTCCCGCAATTTGGGTCATCTTAACAAATGAGCACAGGGAATATACGTATTTTTCTAGTGTTCCGGTTGCCATCCAAGTAATATCTATTGTTGTTAGCACAGCAGTCTCTCTTCATATGCATAGAAGCATCATTACATTTAACAAGTGCCTTTCTTCCAAAAACACCCCCTTCTTTAAGTCTTAATGAACATTTGTCATTGATGATTTGTATGTGTAATATACTTAGCTAGCTGTTGTACTAGCGCAGTAACTCAACATCTAGTCAATTTTAAATTATGCAGTGGTTCCAAAGATGTCAGTCCATTACAAACCACCCTACCATGTCTCCTTGAATGTCTATTTTCAATAAGTTTCTCATCGCTGAGGCTTTTGTGCCTCCTTAATGTTGCTTCCTTAGGTGTCGTGATTCACAGTCAACTGCAAACAGAAATGTGTCCGCCCAGGGCTGTGGTTGTTAGAGCCACACAGTCTTTTCCAGACCATTGTGATATGGTCACTGTTTGAGGTCTTTGAGACTCCCTTATGCTGCTGTCCTATCATCACCAAACCTGAAGGCATGTTGCTGCCTACAAATTGATGATTGTTGGTCACATTTGGAAACAGGAAACAATAGCGGTAGGGACAAGAGGATGGTTCGTGGTACAACTAGGGTGTAATGACCCGCAGAACATGTATCATCCTTGACTTTATTTATTCCCTTGGCCTTCCTCCCTGGACTGTGGTAATGGTGTATGGACCATGGCTTATCTAGTCTGAGAAATAGGAGCAGGTCACTGCAGCAGGGGTTAAAGATAGCTGGGTTAGTGAGGCTGGATTCTCTGCTATGGTGGGGCAGGATGCTTGTGCTAACCAAGGGAGAATGACTGCCCCCTCTCATTGAAGCCACGAAGTTCAAGGATGATCGCACACATTGTTTTCAGCAAACAGGATCCCCCATTATAGTGAAGGGGAAAGAGGCAATATTTATGGTTAATCTTTTATGGTTAATCTTTGTGTAAAGACAATCGTGGTAATTGCTTTAATTGAACAAGATGTAGAGTACCAGTCAAAAGTTTGGACACACTTACTCATTCAAGGGTTTTTCTTTTTTTTACTATTTTTTACATTATACAATAATAGTGAAGACATCAAAACTATGAAATAACACATATGGAATCATGTAGTAACCAAAAACGTGTTAAACAAATCAATTTGATTTTCTTTGAGATTCTTCAAAGTAGCAACCCTTTGCCTTGAAGACAGCTTTGCACACTCTTGGCATTCTCTCAACCAGCTTCATGAGGTAGTCATCTGGAATGCGTTTCAATTAACAGGTGTGCCTTGTTAAAAGTTCATTTGTGGAATTTCTTTCCTTCTTAATGCGTTTGAGCCAATCAGCTGTGTTGTGACAAGGTAGGGGTGGTATACAGAAAAAGAACATCTCAAATAAGCAAAGAGAAACAGTAGATCATTACTTTAAGACAGATATTGTATATTGTGAACTTCGAAAGTTTCTTCAGGTGCAGTCACAAAAAAACATCAAGCGCTATGATGAAACTGTCTCTCATGAGGACCACCACAGAAAGGAAGACCCAGAGTTACATCTGCTGCAGAGGATAAGTTCATTAGAGTTACCAGCCTCAGAAAGTAACAGACACATCTCAACATCAACTGTTCAGAGGAGACTGTGTGAATCAGGCCTTCATGGTCGAATTGCTGCAAAGAAACCACTACTAAAGAACACCAATAAGAAGAAGAGAATTGCTTTCGCCAAGAAATACGAGCAATGGACATTAGACTGGTGGAAATCTGTCATTTGGTCTGATTTTTGGTTCCAACGTCATGTCTTTGTGAGATGTTGAGTGTGTGAAGGATGATCTCCGCATGTGTAGTTCCTACCGTGAAGCAAGGAGGAGGATGTGTGATGGTGTGGGGGGGTGATTTGCTGGTGACACGGTCTGTGATCTATTTAGAATTCAAGGCACACTTAACCAGCATGGCTACCACATCATTCTACAGCAATACACCATCCCATCTGGTTTGCATTTAGTGGGAGTTTCATTTGTTTTTCAACAGGACAATGACCCAACACACCTCCAGGCGGTGTAAGGACTATTTTACAAAGAAGGAGAGTAATGGAGTGCTTCATCAGATGACCTGGCCTCCACAATCACCCGACCTCAACCCAATTGAGATGATTTGGGATGAGTTGGACTGCAGACAACAGGAAAAGTAGCCAACAAGTGCTCAGCACATGTGGGAAATCTCTGAAGACTTTTGGAAAAGCATTCCAGGTAAAGCTGGTTGAGAGAATGCCAAGAGTGTGCAAAGCTGTCATCAAGTCAAGTGTGGCTACTTTGAAGAATCTATAATATAAAATATAAATATATTTTGATTTGTTTAACACTTTTTTGGTTACTACAGTACATGATTCCATATGTGTTATTTCATAGTGTTGATGTCTTCACTATTATTCTATAATGTAGAAAATAGTATAAAAAATAAAAACCCTTGAATGAGTAGGTGTGTCCAAACTTTTGACTGGTACTCTATGCCTATCAGTTAATTAGGTCAGATAGGAGCGTTGTGCTGTGAGTTCTTGTGATACTTGTTTTTTAAAGCTGATTTAGCTTTTTGCATGAGTGATTTCAGATGGAAGGGAGTTCCATTTGAGATATCACTCTTGTAGACCGAAGAAGCACCCATAAAAATAGGATATTCAAAGTCCAGTGTATGGGCTTAGAGCAAGTTATTGAATAGCTAATGAATATTTATAATTGTATTTATTTATAACTACCTTGTAAATAATGTATCAGTAGTAATTGTAATGACATTTATTTAAACTTATAACATTTCAATCCAGTAACGAGCCTATCATTGCATTTATGTAGAATAATTGATAATAGTTCAAAGTTGGACATTTTCAAAGCTAATTGGTACAAATGACTATAAAAAAGGATTTACATTTCAGCATTTTTCAAATGATAAAGCTGATGGATCTTAATATATTTTTGATTGGAGCGAGAGAATATTCTATATCATTAATGTAATTATCTTCCATTGTCTTCCAACCAGACATCCCTTTCTTTGCACTTTGCCATCGAGTTGTCTGCTTGCTTTATTTGTATTTTTTAAATGGGCTCTTTGTTTCTATAAAATCCTCTGGTGATGCAGGACAGAGGGAATGAGGCTTTGAATTAGTGGCTATAAATCTGCTTGAAAGTAATACCTGTAGAACAGACATTGCAACAGCTGCAACTTGTTTACCTATGATTGACATTAAAGCAGTGAGGCGGGGCAGCTTTGACAGACTGTAAAGAGTCACTTGAGATGTTGCATTTGGTGATGCACATTTCTGATTGAAGACCTCAGTAATCCCAGTGGCAGAGAGGAGCCACCAGTGCAGCCCTGTTATTTCTATCTAAATCATTGATCTCACGCTCTCAATGCACCTCCTCTGGAAGATCACCAGATTAGTGGGTTCAAGCGTATTGTCCAAGGGAATTTGGTTTCTGTTGCATCAAAGTGGGGCTACATAAATAATGCATGCTTTAAGCAGGACTCTTTAATGAGTCCCATTGCTAAGGACACCCTAATTGTAAAAAAAGACCCAAACTAGATGTGCTTATGAAAGATAAATGATGTGGGCTTAATCTCATTTTAGGGTATCAATGGTGAAAACAAACAAAGAAATAGCTAAACAATATTCCCATAACACACAAATAAGTTCCACAGTCATGGGAATATAACTAGCATGTAAATCTACAACAAAGTTAATATAACTAGTCTCATACAAAGCTACAACAAGGTTATTATAACTAGTCTCATACAAAACTAGAACAAGGTTATTGTAACTAGTCTATTACAAAGCTAAAATAAGGTTAATATAACTAGTCTCATACAAAGCTAAAACAAGGTTAATATATCTAGTGTCATACCAAACTAAAACAAGGTTAATATAACTAGTGTCATACAAAGTCAGAACAAGGTTAATATAACTAGTATATTACAAAGCTAATACAAGGTTAATATAACTAGTCTCATACAAAGTTAATATAACTAGTCTCATACAAGGTTAATATAACTAGTGTCATACAAAACTAGAACAAGGCTGAAAATACCAGTGTAGCCAGCTTCATAAAACTTTTTATCCATTCAGATTTGAAGAATGAAGTGTCATGACCTATTCTGTAATGATGTCACCAATTTGTGTTGTCCTAGAATAGAAGAAACAATGTGTGCACGGCAGGTTGTCACCGCCACTGTCCCTATTGTCATGTCTCCTAGAGGAAGCCACAGAGGAAAAATGTTACATACAGCACACAGTTTAAAGGAATATTGCCAGGAAGTCATTTCCAGCCATAATAAACTTTTCCAATGAAGTGGAGAGGACGGTGCTGATGCTGCATCATTGTAAAACTAATGTTCAGAATGCATAACATCTTCGAAACCAGCAATCGGGATCTGACTGATCATATAGCCGCTGTACGAAAGTGCCTTGGAAGTTCTCTACTAACTAAATCAGGCTGGTGCTTTTGATCCCTCAGCCGGAGACATGCCTTCTGCCCTAGCAGCAGGCCATGCTGTGTGAGTGAACAGAATACAGAGGAAAGCCCTGAAGTACCACATACTAAAGAGATAGACTATTTTAGTAGCACTCAAGACCTCTTCACTATTTCAGTATGATGATGAGGGGCCTTTAGGGCATGCTGACTAAGTATCCCAGAAGTCAGAGGATTTGTCTTTGTCACCCCACAGGTTAACGCCAGCCAATTAATTTCCTTGGTGCAGGAAGTTATATTTGCCACAACAATGACAAGAGCTGAAACAAAAGAGTTATGTATAATCACTTTAATGAAAGTATTAAGGAGGAGTGACAAGAGCTCTGGAGCTGCGGACTGAGTGTTGCCTCTCTGACTCACCAATGCAAACCAATGGATGTTGGGTGGTAAAGGGCTGTGACTCCCTGCAGCCAGTGATGGGCTAAAATGACATAATAAAAATACAATGACAAAATACAAATACCATAAAGACCAATGTATCAAAATATATATAGATATTTAATTCAAATACATGTATTTTGTATTTTAAAATACAGAAATACATTTGCGAGTAGCTGACCCGAACAGCAACAACATTCTCAGAAACAATTAAAGAAATGTTTTACTTGCTATGAGTGTGATATGTTGTTGTTTATCTACCTTAGTTAAATAAGTCACTCTGGATAAGAATGTCTGCTAAATGACCCAAAATGTATACTGATCAAAGATATGAACGCAACAAAATTGTTGGCACCCATTTTTCATGAGTTGAAACAAAAGATCCCAGAAATGTTCCATACGCACAAAAAGCTTATTTCTCTCAAATTTTGTGCTAAAATGTGTTTACTTCCCTGTTAGTGAGCATTTCTCCTTTTCCAAGATAATCCATCCACCTGACAGGGGTGGCATATCAAGAAGCTGATTAAACAGCATGATCATTAAATAATTGGGGCGACAGGTAGCCTAGTGGTTAGAGTGTTGGGCCAGTAACCGAAAGACTGCTAGATCAAATCCCTGAACTGACAAGTCTGTTGTTCTGCCCCTGAACAAGGCAGTTAACCTGATGTCATTGTAAATAAGAATTTGTTCTTAACTGACTTGCCTAGTTAAATAGAACATTTTAAAAAAACAGGTGCACCTTGTGCTGGGGAAAATATAAGGCCACTCCTGAAATGTACAGTTTTGTCACACAACACAATGCCACAGATGGCTCAAGTTTTAAAGGGGGAAGTGCAATTGGCATGCTGACTGCAGGAATGTCCAACAGAGCTGTTGCCAGATAAATGGATGTTAATTTCTCTACCATAAGCCGCCTCCAGCGTCGCTTTAGAGAATTTGGCAGTACATCCAACCGGCCATGTGTAACCACACCAGCTCAGGACCTTCACATCCAGCTTATTTACCTGCGGGATCTTCTGAGGAGGGATTCTGTATTTAATAAAGCCCTTCTGGGGAAGAAATATAATGTTCTAATTAGCTGGGCCTGGCTGCCCAGTGGGTGGACCTGGCTCCCAAGCGGGTGGGCCTATACCCTCCCAGGCTCACCAATGGCTGCACCCCTGCCCAGTCATATGAAATCCATAATTTAGGGCCTAATGAATTTATTTCAATTGAATGATTTCCTTATGAACTGTAACTCAGTAAAATCTTTTAAATTGTTGCATGTTACGTTTATATTTTTGTTCAGTATATATGTGAAAATCAACATGCCAAAATGGACTGCAAAGCACACTGTGTAATATCATTAGCCTTATTTCTGGGCAGAGTAAATTATAATAATACTTAGCATGCTTTGAAATTGTTCATTTGTACATTTTTAACAACAAAAAATGTATAAAAATATGGAAATGCTCTTTTACCAAATAGGGCTATATTCTGTATACCAACCGTACCTTGTCACAACACAACTGATTGGCTCAAACACATTAAAGAAAGACATTCCACAAATATTTTTTTTTACAAGGCACACCTGTTAATTGAAACGCATTCCAGGTGACTACCTCATGAAGCTGGTTGAGAGAATGCCTAGAGTGTGCAAAGCTGTCATCAAAGCAAAGGTTGGCAACTTTGAAGAATGTAAAATCTAAAACACACACAACAACTCAACAAAAAAGAAACGTCCCTTTTTCAGGACCCTGTCTTTCAAAGATAATTCGTAAAAATCTAAATAACTTCACAGATCTTCATTGAAAAGGGTTTAAACACTGTTTCCCATGCTTGTTCAATGAACCATAAACCATTCATGAACATGCACCTGTGGATCGGTCCTTAAGTCGCACATTTGTTTTGTTTTATTTCACCTTTATTTAACCAGGTAGGCCAGTTGAGAACAAGTTCTCATTTACAACTGTGACCTGGCCAAGATAAAGCAAAGCAGTTCGACACATACAACAACACAGAGTTACACATGGAGTAAAACAAACATACAGTCAATAATACAGTAGAAACAAGTCTATATACGATGTGAGCAAATGAGGTGAGATAAGGGAGGTAAAGGCCAAAAAAGGCCATGGTGGCAAGGTAAATACAATATAGCAAGTAAAACACTGGAATGGTAGTTTTGCAGTGGAAGAATGTGCAAAGTAGAAATAAAAATAATGGGGTGCAAAGGAGCAAAATAAATATGCCATGTCTACTGCTGTCTTGACTAGTTCTTATTGTTTTATTTCACTTGTGACGACCCTCCCACTCTGTCTGCCGTATTCTGTCTTTGTTCTTGTTTCCTTATTAGGATGCCGGTGGGCGGAGTTGGGAGGGTCGTCAGCTTCATGGGAAACACCTGGGCCAGGTGTCTCCCAGGATAAATAGACCTCTTCCACATTCATGGAGGAGACTCTCTCCATGCAGACACCTTTGTAGATTGTGTTGTGGTTCTTGGTGGCCGTTTGTTTGTTTGCTTTGGAACCTTTCAACACCCTGCATTATCACATTCATGCATGCAAAACACTCACTTACACTACTGATTACACACACCATTGTATATTTTCCTTAGTTGCTTTAGTTAATAAAGATATATTTTGTTACTCCTTATCTCCAAGTTGTCTCCCTTTGTTACGGGCTTGGAGCCGGTTCGTGACACACTGTAAAGCCCTCAATCCCGCTAAAAATGCCTTAGCCCTTTTGTTCCACCCCACACACATGCAGAGACCTCACCTGGCTTAACTGGTGCCTCCAGAGACGAAACCTCTCATCACTCAACTCCCTGGTTTACCTCTACTGTACTCACATCCTACCATACCATTGTCTGTACATTATGCCCTGAATCTATTCTACAACACCCAGAAATCTGCTCCTTTTAATCTCTGTCCCAACGCACTAGACGACCAGTTCTTATGGCCTTTAGCCGTACCCTTATCCTACTCCTCCTCTGCTGCACTGGTGATGTAGAGGTTAACCCAGGCCCTGTAGCCCCCAGCTCCACTCCTATTCCCCAGGCGCTATCATTTGTTGACTTCTGTAACTGTTTTATTCACTGCTTTAGCATACTGCGCCAACCCTGATGTCCTAGCCATGTCTAAATCCTGGCTTAGGAAGGCCACCAACAATTCTGAAATTTCCATTCCCAACTACAACATTTTCAGCCAAGATAGAACTGCCAAAAGGGGTTGGAGTTAGCCTGCAGAGTTCTGTCATGCTATCCAGGTCTGTGCCCAAACAGTTCCAGCTTCTACTTTTAAAAATCCACCTTTCCAAAAAGTCTCTCACTGTTGCCGCTTGTTATAGAACCCCCAGCTGTGCCCTGGTCACCATATGTGAATTAATTGCCCCCCATTTATCTTCAGAGTTTGTACTGTTAGGTGACCTAAACTGGGATATGCTTCACACCCCGACCGTCCTACAATCTAAGCTAGATGCCCTCAATCTCTCACAAATTATCAAGGAACCTACCAGGTACAACCCTAAATCTATAAACAATTGCACCCTCATAGATATCATCCTGACCAATCTGCCCTCTAAATACATCTCTGCTGTCTTCAACCAGGATCGCAGTGATCACTGCCTCATTGCCTGCATCTGTAATGGGTCCGTGGTCAAAAAAAACTCCTGTCAAATGTTCCCTAAAACACTTCAGCAAACAGGCCTTTCTAATCGACCTGGCCTGGGTATCCTGGAAGGATATTGACCACATTCCATCAGAGGATGCCTGGTTATTCTTTAAAAGTGCTTTCCTCACCAACTTAAATAAGTATGCCCCATTCAAAAAAATGTAGAACTAAGAGCAGCTATAGCCCTTGGTTCACTCCAGACTTGACTGCCCTTGACCAGCACAAAAACATCTTGTGGCGTACTGCATTAACATCGAATAGCCCCCACAATATGCAACTTGTCAGGGAAGTTAGGAACCAATATACACAGGCAGTTAGGAGAGCAAAGGCTAGCTTTTTCAAACAGAAATTTGCATCCTGTAGCACAAACTCCAAAATGTTCTGGGACACTAAAGTTCATGGAGAAGGAGAGCACCTCCTCCCAGCTGCCCACTGCATTGAGGCTAGAAAACACTTTCACCACTGATAAATCTATCATAATCGAGAATTTCAATAATTATTTTTCTACAGCTGGCCATGCTTTTCATCTGGCTACCCCTACCCCGGTCAACAGCTCTGCACCCCGTACAGCAATTTGCCCAAGCCCCCCCATTTCTCCATCACCCAAATCCAGATAGCTGATGTTCTGAAAGAGCTGCAAAATCTGGACCCCTACGAATCAGCTGGGCAAGACAATCTGGACCCTCTCTTTCTAAAATTATCCACCGCAATTATTGCAACCCCTATTTACTAGCCTGTTCAACCTCTCGTATCGTCTGAGATTCCTAAAGATTGGAAAGCTGCCGCGGTCATCCCAACTCTTCAAAGGGGGAGACACTCTAGACCCAAACTGTTACAGACCTATATCTATCCTACCCTGCCTTTCTAAAGTCTTCGAAAGCCAAAATTAGCTCAGACAATTTCGACACCCACATACCTTCTACGCTATACAAACTGGTTTCCGAGCTGGTCATGACTGCACCTCAGCCACATTCAAGGTCATAAGCGATATCATGACCTCCATCGATAAAAGACAATACTGTGCAGCCATCTTCATCAACCTGGCCAAGGCTTCCTACTCTGTCAATCACCGCATTCTTATCGGCAGACTCAACAGCCTTGGTTTCTCAAATGGCTGCCTCGCCTGGTTCACCAACTACTTCTCAGATTGAGTTTAGTGTGTCAAATTGGAGGGCCTGTTGTCCGGATCTCTGGCACTGTCTATGAGGATACCACAGGGTTCAATTCTTGGGCCGACTATTTTCTCTGTATACATCAATGATGTCGCTCTTGCTGCTGGTGATTCTCTGATCCACCTCTACGCAGACAACACCATTCTGTATACGTCTGGCCCTTCGTTGGATCCTGTGTTAACAAACGGCCCAGACGAGCTTCAATGCCATTCAACTCTCCTTCCGTGGCCTCCAACTGCTCTTAAATGCTAGTAAAACTAAATGCATGCTCTTCAACCGATCGCTGCCCGCACCTGCCCGACCGTCTAGCATCACTACTCTGGACGGTTCTGACCTAGAATATGTGGACAACTACAAATACCTAGGTGTCTGGTTAGACTGTAAACTCTCCTTCCAGACTCACATTAAGCATCTACAATCAAAAATTAAATATAGAGTCGGCTTCCTATTTCGCAACAAAGCATCCTTCACACATGCTGCCAAACATACCCTTGTAAAACTGACTATCCTACCGATCCTTGACTTCGGCGATGTCATTTACAAAATAGCCTCTAACACTCTACTCGGCAAATTGGATGTAGTCTATTACAGTGCCATCCGTTTTGTCACCAAAGCCCCATATACTTACCACCTGTCACGGCAGATTTCCTCCTCTTCGTCTGAAGAGGAGTAAGGATCGGACCAAGATGCGGCGTGGTAAGTGTTCGTCATTTTAATGGAAAAACTGAACACTACAAAACAACAACGTGACAACCGTGACGCCAATGCACTGTGCTAACGTGCAACATAACATAGACAATCACCCACAACCCACAATGACAAAACAGGCTTCCTAAATATGGTTCCCAATCAGAGACAATGACTAACACCTGCCTCTGATTGAGAACCATATCAGGCCAAACACAGAAACAGACAAACTAGACATACAACATAGAATGACCACTCAGATCACACCCTGACAAAACAAAACATATAACCATACAAAACAAACTATGGTCAGGGCGTGACACCACCACCTGTATGCTTCGTTGGCTGGCCCTCGCTTCATATTCGTCGCCAAACCCACTGGCTCCAGGTCATCTATAAGTTTTTGCTAGGTAAAGCCCAGCCTTATGTCAGCTCACTGGTCACCATAACAGCACCCACCCGTTACATGCGCTCCAGCAGGTATATTTCACTGGTCATCCCCAAAGCCAACTCCTCCTTTGGCTGCCTTTCCTTCCAGTTCTCTGCTGCCAATGACTGGAACAAATTGTAAAAATCACTGAAGCTGGAGTCTTATATCTCCCTCACAAACTTTAAGCATCAGTTGTTAGAGCAGCTTACCAATCATTGCACCTGTACACAGCCCATCTGTAAATAGCCCACCCAACTACCTCATCCCCATATTGTTTTTTTCTCCTTTGCACTCCAGTATCTCTACTTGCACATTCATCTTCTGCACATATATCACTCCAGTGTTTAATTGCTAAATTGTAATAATTTTGCAGCTATGGCCTATTTATTGCCTTACCTCCCTAATCTTACTACATTTGCACACACTGTATATAGATTTTTCTATTGTGTTATTGACTGTACATTTTGTTTATCCCATGTGTAACTCTGTGTTGTTTGTGTCGCACTGCTTTTCTTTATCTTGGCCAGGTCGGAGTTGTAAATGAGAACTTGATCTCAACTGGCCTACCTGGTTAAATAAAGGTGAGAAAAAAATAAAAAATAATAAATAAATGTAAAAAAATATATATATATATATTGACATTAGAGAGAGGCATAAAGCAATCACAGATGTTGATCAGGAGACCAAAGACAACAACGGGTAAATGGCGATGAAAGGGCAGAGCAGGTCAGTTAGATACATACAGGACCTGAGTACGAGGCTGGGGCCGACAGGTAAACAAAATGAGGTACCGTGTTATTGAAACAGTCCAGGGGGCATCAGCTGTGTAGCCGAGTGATCATAGGGTCAAAAGAGCAGCAATA
This sequence comes from Oncorhynchus clarkii lewisi, assembly GCF_045791955.1. Classification (NCBI taxonomy): domain Eukaryota; kingdom Metazoa; phylum Chordata; class Actinopteri; order Salmoniformes; family Salmonidae; genus Oncorhynchus; species Oncorhynchus clarkii. The sequence continues at coordinate 21,487,093 of NC_092173.1, read as the reverse complement.
GGTGAGTCAGGGTGCCGTTGGTAGGCACTACTACGCTAGGCGAGCAGGGGACACAGCGTTCAGAAAAGCTAGCAGACTGGGGCTAGTAGATGGTTGTTCAGCGAACAGAATAGCATGTTGAAACCACATCGGGCGATCACATCTTCAGTCCAGTCATAATGGATCGGCTGGGTCTCCGTGTCGACAAGAAAGGGTCCAGGCCAATTGGCAAAGGAGGTATTGTAGCTCTAGAATTAGCTGATATATGGGCCTAGCTCGAGGCTAGCTGGTGCTTGCTTCATACGGTAGGCAATTAAGGTCACAGTTCTGAAAACCTAGGACACTAAAGAGGCCTTTCTACTGACAAATACCAAAAGAAAGAAATGCTGCAAGGAGGCATGTGGACTGCAGATGTGACCAGGGCAATAAATTGCAATGTCCGTATTGTGAGACGCCTAAGACAGCACTACAGGGAGACTGAACGGATATCGTCCTCGAGTGGCAGACCACGTATAACAACACCTGCACAGGATTGGTACATCTGAACATCACAGCTGCGGGACAGGTACAGGATGGCAACAACCACTGCCCGAGTTACACCAGGAACGCACAACCCCTCCATCAGTGCTCAGGCTGTCCGCAATAGGCTGAGAGAGGCTGGACTGAGGGCTTGAAAGCCAGCATCCTGGAGTCGCCTCTTCACTGTTGACTTTGAGACTGCTGTTGTGCGGGTACTATTTAATTAAGCTGCCAGCTGAGGACTTGTGAGGAGTATGTTTCTCAAACTAGACACTCTAATGTACTCTTGCTCAGTTGTGCACCGGGGCCTACCACTCCTCTTTCTTTTCTGGTTAGAGACAGTTTGCGCTGTTCTGTGAAGGGAGTAGTACACAGCGTTGTATGAGATCCTCAGTTTTATGCAATTTCTCGCATGAAATAGCCTTCATTTCTCAGAACAAGAATAGACTGACGAGTTTCAGAAGGAAGTCCTTTGTTTCTGTCCATTTTGAGCCTGTATTCGAACCCACAAATGATGATGCTCCAGATACTCAACTAGTCTAAAGAAGGCCAGTTTTATTGCTTATTTAATCAGAACAACAGTTTGAGCTGTGCTAACATAAAAACATAATTGCAAAAGGGTTTTGTAATGATCAATTAGCCGTTTAAAATTATACATTCGATTAGCTAACACAACATGCCATTGGAACACAGGAGTGATGGTTGCTGATAATGCTGCTAATGTAGATATTCCATTAAAACCAGCCGTTTCCAGCTACAATAGTCAATTACAACATTAACAATGTCTACCCTGTATTTCTGATCAATTTGGTGTTATTTTAATGGACAAAAAATGTGCTTTTCTTTCAGAAACAAGGACATTTCTAAGTGACCCCAAACTTTTGAACGGTAGTGTATATTATTTGTTGTTGTAGCTAAACAGGTGTGGCTCAATGCTGTTTGATGTTCAATGAACAGCAGAGCAGAACCTCTGAAAAATGCAAGTGCATTTTCAAAAATAAAGTTATTTACTAACTATATGCTTTGAGGAAAGGATGTAATTAAATAAGAATAATTCATGGTTGTTAATTTACTACTTATTAAGCCTTTATAAAGCCAGACAGACAATTCCATTGTCATGCATTAGACCGGCCATTAAATCTCCTAAATGTATCTCAAAGCAAACCAAATGTACCTCAAAGTAAATCAAATTTACCCCAAAGCTCATGTCTTCTACGTGAAACTAATGAACAGTGACCTCATGTAATTGTGCAGGTGAAAATGAATGGCTGGCCTCCCGGGTGGCGCAGTGGTTAAGGGCGCTGTACTGCAGCGCCCTCAGAGTCCTGGGTTCGCGCCCAGGCTCTGTCGTAACCGGCCGCGACCGGGAGGTCCGTGGGGCGACGCACAATTGGCCTAGCGTCGCCCGGGTTAGGGAGGGCTTGGTCGGTAGGGGTGTCCTTGTCTCATCGCGCACCAGCGACTCCTGTGGCGGGCTGGGCGCAGTGTACGCTAGCCAAGGTGGCCAGGTGCACAGTGTTTCCTCCGGTGCATTGGTGCCCCACATTTCTAGCAAAACATTTTTTTAAATAAATTGTTTTGGGGGGCTCCCCTGTCTTGCATGTTATTTTTGGCAGTACGTGTCACATATCAGTGTCAAAACAATGCAAAAAAACAATATATACAATTGAGTTAATAAAGCCACATACAAACAGTAAAAGTTAGGCAGCTCCAAAATGCAGGTGTTTCAGCCTAGTTCAGTGCTTTCTGTGGTGTTGGGGCAAGCCAGCAGAAAATATGGAGCGTAGCGCTGTGATTGGCTCAGTGTTCTTTCACTCATGGGGACACTATTTCACCGCCAAGTGAAAATTTAAGCCCTTTGGGTGCTGCCAAAGAGTTACATTAGAAGCACCCATCCAAGAAGGCTCAAGGTCACTGGCCACAGATATAATGACGTCAAATCTATGACCTGAAGATCACTGACATCATGATGATTCAAACTTTTTTGAATCAGTTCCCAGTTGTCTTGAAAGCACCATAAATCCAGAGAATGCCAGACTTTGATGACAAAATTTGCCCACGAAGGACCGCCGTGCCACCTTCCTGTCCAAGTGAGCACAGAGTCCAACAATGTCTGGTATCCAACAATGTCTGGTATGAATTTTAAAGCTCTACCCTTAGACTTTGTGGTGAAATAGTATCCCTATGAGTGACAGAACACTGAGCCAATCACAGCGCTGCGCTCCATATTTTCTGCTGCCTGATGAGCCGGCTGAGGCATGACGTGGGATCAGAGCCTGCCGAGCCAACTGAGGCAAGGAAACCTCTCTAGCCAGCTAAGACGTGGAAGCCCGACGAGCCAGCTGAGGAAACCTCTCTAGCCAGCTAAGACGTGGAAGCCCGACGAGCCAGCTGAGGCACCCCCGGTTCCTCCGGCAGTGGCACCTAGACCCGTCATCACCAACAAAAACTAAAACTCCCTGATGGTTCAAATTGTGGTGTCAGCATTCTATAAGGACAGATGCTGGGAGACGAGAAGCAAGTACAGGGAGTGAACATTTCATAAATACGGACATGAAACAGAACACAGACAGTGTCTGGAGAGGCGAAACAAAAACAACATTAGTGCTGACACGGGGAACAAACTGAGGAACACACAGATATAGAAGGGGCAATCAACAAAGTGAAGGATTCCAGGTGAGTCCAATATTGCGCTGATGCTCATAATGAGGGTGACAGGTGTGCGTAATGATGGGCAGTCTGGCGCCCTTGAGCATCAGGGAGGGAGAGAAAGAGCAGGCGTGACAGTTATAGTGTAATTAATGTATTATTTAGTGTTGTGCTGTGGCTTAGCTGACATGCATTCCACACATTTTTTTTGGGCCCGCAAGATTTACATGCTAAAATCACCACTGATTGTGGAGTAACTACAATGTTGTTGATCCATCCTCAATTTCCTCCTATCACAGCCATAAAGTCCCCATGGTAAAATCCTTAAGCCATTTCCTTCCTCTCCGGCAAATGAGTTAGGAAGGGGGCCTGTACCTTTGCAGTGACTGGGTATATTGATACACCATCCAAAGTGTAATTAATAACTTCACCATGCTCAAAAGGATATTCAATGTCTGTTTTTCCCCCCATCTACCAATAGGTGCCCTTTTTTGCAAGACATTGGAAAACCTCACTGGTCTTTGTGGTTGAATCTGTGTTTAAAATGCACTGCTCGACTGAGGGACCCTACAGATAATTGTATGTGTGGCGTACATAAATTAAAATCATTCAAAAATCATGTTAAACACTAGTATTGTACACAGAGTGAGTCCATGCAACTTATTATGTGACTTGTTAAGCAAATGTTTACTCCGGAACTTATTTAGGCTTGCCATTACAAAGGGGTTGATTACTTATTGACTCAAGACATTTCAGCTTTTCATTATGTATTAATTTGTAAAAATTGTACTCCAATTCAATCCATTTTAAATTCAGGTGGAAAAAGTCAAGGGGTGTGAATACTTCTCTGAAGGCACTGTAATTACACCGAATCATTCAATTTGGCATGAACGCCATCATTTATACCTGCAATTGGGGCTCATTTGTTACATTTCTGCCCGTGAGCATAAATTTGTGCTCTAATGCTGATTGTTTATTTAATTTAGAGCTATTGTAAGACAGGCAAATAAGAACCGAGCAGCATTCACTCTCCCCTGCTGACCCAATCAACCATCAGTGGGGTCCCCCACCGTTCTCTAATTCCCCCTGCCACGACTACACATCTCTCAAATCGTCAGAGGGCAACTATTGTCAGGATTACAACGTCACAGCTACTGTATGTGAAACCAGTGGGTGGTGCGACGGACGTCGCTGTGGTCTCCAAGCTCCCAGGAGATATGATGATGTTGCGACAACATATTCATCATCAAGTCTGTGTGTGGGAGAAGTAGTGACCTTTAAAAACACAATGTTGTCTACAATGTTGTCTGGCAAACTCTGCCAAGCTACAACAGAACAAGCGGGAGTCCATCTCTTATCAACTCATAGAGTAAGTCCTTTGCGTTAGTGAATGCTCTCTCTCTCACACTCTGAGCTGCATAATGGGACTAAGGGATTAATGCCACAATGCAGTACCAATAAATCCATCTAGGTCTTCACTAATGTAACCGCTCCATCCCCAGCAGCACAATGATCTGCCCTAAACATTCATATTCATAAGCCTTTAATAACTGATCTAAAAGGTTCATCACATTATAATTAATCCCAAGAGTAAATACAAGAGTAAATACATCCCAACTGCAGTATATGCATTTGAAGTTACCGAGATGTCCAGTGAACCTACAAACATTGGATTCAAACAGCTGAATCTAATGTGTATGACAAAATGGACAAAGCCAAACATATGACGTTTTAGCACAAATCGACAATACATGTTTTAGTTCCACAGTGATATTTTTCCCAGTTTGCTCTGAACTATAAACATGAATAAATTGAATCACTCCACCTGCCTGCCCTGGAAACTGCATGGAGCCCATTTCATTTGCAATGGCCTCCCACGATTTCCCATTTAATTGAAAATAATTAATGAACAATTGAGTTCCCTGCTGACAGGATATACTGTACACTTTGAAAGGGCAACCCAAGAATGAATTTTAGACCAGGAACTTGACTTGGGTTGCCTGAGCTTTCACTGGTAATAAGAGGGAAATCAACCAGTGTTGGGATGCACTGCATTTAATCAGTGGACTTGAAGAGGTGGTTGTTTTGAGTCGCAGTTGAAAGGCCGAGAGTTAATTTGAATAGACACACATAGGCCAAACTAATGGCTTTCCTGCTTCATTACCTTAGTCTGCTCTTGCAGTGCTGAAGGAGTATAATTCAATAAATCTCTCTCACACACATCTATTCTCAATCACTCTCACTATCCAAAAGGAACTGTTTTTTTAATCTGGTGTTGGTGCATTACAGAAATGGTATTTCTAAAAGCCATTCCAATTTGATTCCCAGATTTAAACTGTGGGCTGGCTATCATTGTGGTGTGAATAATCTCCTGCACCGTTCATTTACCCAGTCATGACTGGAATCTGATATGTTAAAATGAGAGTTCCTCTTGGGGAAGTGCTGAAGATAACAGGATGATTCATAGCCTTTCAAAGGAGGTCACAGCTTCCTGTGCTTTTCTGACAGGAATTTGGGATCGCCTCTACTCTGGCAGTCAGGGGCTGAAAGCCAAGCTTCCTGGTTGGAATGCAAAATGAGCTATGGATGCAGAGCAAAGCATGTCCTCACAACTCCTAATCCTACACTCATTTTGCAATTCACCATTTCAGAATGTTGTCTATTTTTTGAATAAGAATGGAAAAGCACCTTTTTGAGAAATAAGATCCCAAATCCCTACCTGTGAAAGGTTTCTCCTTCTACCCTCCTAAGCAGAGAAAGCAATTTACAAAAGGTAAAAATAGCTTGCCTGCAGGACGCCAAGGTGTCTTTGTGCATGAAATGTCAAGATAACGAGCACTGAAATGTCACAATCAGAGCCAAAGTTTATACCATTATACATTTAAAATGAAATAAAAACCATTGCAGTTACAACATTTACTGCACTGGTCATCTGAAACACACGTGACAACAGAAAGGGGACTACAAATATATTCATAAACATCTGGATTACTGTGGTTCGCACCAAAAACAGGATGCTAACAGAAAACAGGAAGGAACATTGGAAGATGTAGCAAATTCACTGAGAAGAAAACAACGATACATAAAGGTTAAATACATTCTCTTCCCTCCATTCACCCTGTTTCTAATTATTGAGCAAGAGCGTGAAAGAGCAGTGCTCCTGATTGCAGCTGCTTGGTGCTGCAGCGAGAAGCACATCTTCTGTTGTTAATAATATTGAAAGTGACCAAAGCTACAAGGTCCTCAACTGTGTTTCTGTGGAGACAATGGCTTCCACTGTTGAGAACTGATTCTAAGTTCAACATGTCCATTTTACAGACACGCTCCCTTTCTGTCTAAATTAAACTGTATCTTAATTCCAGCATCATTGCACAAGACAGTTGGCAGGCAGTGAAATGGCATATTGTCAGTGTGCATGTTTATGAACTGATCTGTGAGTCACATCATCATGATATTGTTCATTAAAGCTACACTTAATGAGAACAAGTGTTTGATATACACCTAGTGTAGAAAACATTAGGAACACCCTCCTAATATTGAGTTGCACCCCATTTTGCCCTCAGAACAGCCAAATGTTCGTCGGGGCATGGACTCTACAAGGTTTTTAAAGTGTTCCACAGGGATGCTGGCCCATGTTGACTCCAATGCTTCCCCACAGTTGTGTCAAGTTGGCTGGATGTCCTTTGGGTGGTGTACCATTCTTGATACACAGGAAACTGTTGAGCATAAAGTACCTAGCAGCGTTGCAGTTCTTGACACACCGAAACCGGTGTGCCATGCACCTACTACCATACCCTGTTGAAAAGCACTTAAATATTTTGTCTTGCCCATTCAACCTATGAATGGAACACATACACAATCCGTCTCAATTGTCTCAAGGCTTAAAAATCCTTCTTTAACCTGTCTCCTACCCTTCATATACACTGATTGGTTGATTTAACAAGTGACATAAGGGATCATAGCATTTCAGCTGGATTCACCTGGTCATTAGGTCTATGAGGTGGTCCTAATGTTGTTCACTCAGTGTACAGTACTGTAGTGTGGGGATACTGTATATGCATTAAACATTTTCAACCACAAACAATGGGTCACAGGAAGATGTCACAGGAAGGTCAAAAAGATCATCAAGGGGCCTCCCGGGTGGCGCAGTGGTTAAGGGCGCTGTACTGGGTTCGCGCCCAGGCTCTGTCGTAACCGGCCGCGACCGGGAGGTCCGTGGGGCGACGCACAATTGGCCTAGCGTCGCCCGGGTCATCGCGCACCAGCGACTCCTGTGGCGGGCTGGGCGCAGTGTACGCTAGCCAAGGTGGCCAGGTGCACGGTGTTTCCTCCGGCGCATTAGTGCGGCTGGCTTCCGGGTTGGATGTGCGCTGTGTTAAAGAAGCAGCGGCTTGGTTGGTTGTGTATCGGAGGACGCATGACTTTCAACCTTTGTTTCTCCCGAGCCCGTACGGGAGTTGTAGCGATGAGACAAGATAGTAGCTACTACAACAATTGGATACTACGAAAAAGGGGTAAAATTATATGTTGTGAAATTATTAGATATTACTTGTTAGATATTACTGCAATGTGGGAGCTTAAAACACAAGCATTTCGCTACACCCGTAATCTGCTAAACACGTGAGTGTGACCAATATGTTTGATTTGATTTTGATGGGGGTTTTTTGGACCATAAAGATATTTTGGATTTGTTATAAGAGGAAAGATTGTAGAAGAGAGATTTATATTTACGTGGCTCATACTTTTCACTTTTATAATGGAAGAAGACAAACAAAGTATATTGTTTACTTTGAGTCTGGTTTGTTTTCTATTTCCAGGTGAATCAAGGAGAGCTTTAACAGTTCTACATAGTGGATTATAGCCTATTCATCAAGGAGAGCTTTAACAGTTCTACATAGTGGATTATAGCCTATTCATCAAGGAGAGCTTTAACAGTTCTACATAGTGGATTATAGCCTATTTATCAAGGAGAGCGATGTTACTAATTAGTTCTGGAGATTGAGCTGCACTTTCTCTGAAGTACCATATCACAGCATCATTAATTAGCACATTCAAATCACTTCCTTAAGATACTGTCATAATCCACACGTTACATGCTAGATGTTATATGAATTGATAAAGTCATACAAAAACCCAACAGTCAAAGTAAAATAATAACACTGCTAGGAGTCCTTGGCTCTAACATAAATATGTCATTTGTGGCAAATGCATTTCTGGGCTATGTCTGGCGTTCTTTGCTATGCCTTTCCATCAAAAGTGTGCGCCATCCGCTGGCTCTTACACGCCTCCCATTGTGGCAACAAGGATTTGCCACTGCAGGAGAGAGGGAGGGGTTATGAGACAGGCAGGAAACTCTCTGCCATGAAGATACAGTATGCCACAGGGAAAACAGAAGTACAAAGAATAAGTAATGCACTGGAAATATACTGTAAATACAACATACTGTTTCTTTGTGGTGTAAGGACATACAAAAGCCCTAAGCAAACAAGAAAATATTGGATGACAAAAAATAAGCTGTGTGCATGTACTAAGTTAAAGCTTGTATACAGGGAAATATCTACAGTAGGATACTGTGGGCTTATCACTGATAGTGGTATCCAATATATTCACCAAATGCTTTTCTCAGGGAACACAAGTTACCCAATTCAGCAATATTTCAAAACTGTTATGAGTACTGCTTTAACAACACAAGTAAGTGTATTTATTTGGTGAAAGGAAAAAAAATATTTGAAAAAGTCCTGTAGTTTTGATGATTCATAATGCAATCCATACTCAAGGCTGAATTTCAGTGGGATTCATTCACAGGAGGCAGCAGAGGGGAGGACGGCTCATAATAACAGCTGGATTGAAGTCAATGGAATGGTATCAAACACATAGAAACCATGTGTTTAAGGTGTTCAATGCCATTCCATTTATTCCATTCCAGCCATTACTATGAGCCCATTCTCCCCAATTCAGGTGCCACCGGCCTCCTGTGGCATTAATTTAGTAACAGTGAAAGAACTTGTCAGCTGCAGAGTTTCCTCTGCCAGCACAACTCCTGCTTGCTCGCTGAAATGTATTCCTACTCCCTGGGTGGACAAGAGGAATCTCTCGTCAAGCCTTATCCATCCGGCATGAATCTGGAATCAGTTGGATACACCCTCCTCTGAATTCATGTCCTAGATACAGAGTGGATGATTCTCATGATTATATTCCTGCTCAGGACCCAACACATACAGACACAGACAACATTACCACCCCTGAAAGACTCATACCCCATTTCACAGATTTTTATGATTCTGAACCACATATTATTTGGGAACATATTGTCTTCAGGTGTTGTGAACATTCCAAGCGTGTTCTCCACCCCCGATTTCTTATTCTACAGATTAGGCTGAGAGGGAAAATGTTCTCCCTCAAAGGAAGAAGGGAAAGACCCAAACAGACTAAGTATGTGTGGCCAATCAACTTTGTGCCTTGCTGTGCCTTGTGTCCCTCTGGGCACGTTGATCCAGGTGCAGTGAAGTCCTCCTTCTCCCCCGGCGCCTGTAATACCTGCATGATGAGAGCCAGGGCGCTGGCAGCTGCAGCAGTCACACTCCCCCCACAGCACCCCACCTCCAACCACCGTCCAATCTACTGCGCACACACACAGTCTGCTGAAGCTCTTTAGAGCCACCTACTGCATTCCTGACTGTACAGCAGTGTTACTACTGCTTCTCTGCTCTGTGGGTTGTACTGAGAGTGATGTTTAGAACAACATGAGAGATTGCAATCGTAGGAGTTGATTGAGGCATCTAATAAACACTATGGCAGATGGGATGATTCTAATTAGACTGAAGCTAAACATAGTATGGTGACTAATTTTAGACCCAGTCATAAACCAAAAAGTGTTACTTTCCTTACTCATTTGAAAGTCCAATTTTGTGTATTTTGGGTACAAAGGCAATTGTTACCGTGTCTGGGAGGATTGCTGATTCTGGGAAACTCAATGAAAGTATTCCCAGTTTCCCACAACAACATCTAAACCTAATCAACCAGAACAGCACTCTTTGTTCAGCACTCTAAATCCAATTAAGGTTGTTTGGACAGATATCTGAATAAAAAAATGTACCATGCAAAAACATAGTTGGTACTCAGCCAAACAAGATTGCTTTCCATTGGGATAACTATGCTCTTCTTCACAGCAGCACAGTGAGCAATCATCCCTCCCTAATAGCATGATGTGATACTGTAGTTCCCACTGTGGAAACTGATTATATCAATCACACATCATAAAAACACTTGGTGGAAAATGTAACAAGTCAGAGGAAGGGCAAAGACAGTAAGACATACAGGACTTGGAGATCAACTCATGGGCCAGTTCTAAGATTATGCCTTAGTGGGCAGTCAGAAATGTTTTGGCTGTTTCAAAGCTTGCTTACTGCAATTGTATATGTTTAACATTAACTCAGGCATAATCCATTGGGTGGGCAACATGACATTTTTGGTGGGCATTGCCCAACCCTGCAGCCCCCTATAGCCAACGGTTATCACCTCTAGAGGAGAGCTACAGAGAGAGTACTCAAGAAAGAAAATCTAAAGTTGAATGTTGAATGAGTTTACTGTACGCATATGAAGCTGGAGGAATCTCTAGCCAGGCAAAGGCATTCATGTTCACATCCACTGTTACATTCCAACACTACACTTTAATAGTTATATGTGCCCAAGAATGGTTTTGTGGGTTAAATGTGTCCTCCAACATAGAAAACATTTTAACATTAGACTTATGGAAATATACAAGGCCATCCCACTGAGCAAAAACTGGTTGAATCAACATAGTTTCCACGTCATGTCTACAAAAAAAAATCTGTGATGTTGAATCAATGTGGAAAACTGACTGGATTTGAAAAAAGCCATAAACATGAGGGAATTTTGTCATTTTTTTCACCCAACTTTTAACCTAAATCCAATTACATTATATATTTTTTGTGGTTTTAACATTAGTTGACAACAACCAAATATACAATCAAAACTAGTCGTTGAAATGAAGTCTGTGCCCAGTGGGATGGCTCCCTAACACTGTGCATTTTGAGTGCTGCCATGGAACTTTTCCTAAAGTATGGTGACATCCTCCTTAGTGGATAAAAGGTTCAATACAAACAGTAGCATAAAAAATAAACACTCTAGATTAAATCAAAGCTTCCATCTGAAGACATACCACAGTGATGATTCCTAAGATGACTGCTGACAGAAGTGATCCATTCTCCATGCTCACTCAATATCAGGACAGCTGTCCACTGTACGGCTGTCCACTGTACTCTCCACTGTATTATTGCACACTGCACACATCAATTAGCACAGAGGCCTCTCTTTGTGTGTTTCCATTAATACCAAATTGTGTTCACACAAAGTGGTCAATCACTTCACTGCATAGGTAAATTATGCAATTAATCCATGAATGGGTCCCCAAAATAACCGTCAAATGAAAATCCTTGCATTACATGCTTTTTGTTCTCCGTGTCTTGTTTGGGAACATTTACAAAGGCATTCATTTCTTTAATTTGCCTAGTTAAAAAAGGTTAAATAAATACAAAAATGTATTTCTTTAATTAATCCATGAATGGGTCCTCCATTCAATTAATTTACTAAAGGGATAGTTTCTATTTATATATGCAAATACAATTTCCTGTCTGTCACATTAGAGGTCTGCTTTATTGAATTCTTCCAGATCTGCTTTTAGTCCCAGCAGAAGGGATGTGTAAATGTACAAATAACTGTATCATTTCATCAGCCTTCCAGGCGCAAGCATCATCGACAGAGAGATGGCATAAATTCAACAGCTTGGTAAGGTTTTCAGGTCATGTGAGGACAAGGCACTAAAAAGGGAGTTTTATTTTCTGATAATACAATGCTCCCTTTGATATAGCCACTACTGAAACATGATATTGAGATTACTTCGCAATACAAAATGGAGGCCTTCTGAAAATCACCATCATGCTGGAATGTGTATATTGGACCAGGCTACAGCAATAGCCTCAAAGCACAAGGCACAATGACTCAATAATCAAAACGTAAGGGTAGCCTAAATGTGCTTCCATCATCATTACTCTGATTCCAACACAGGCTCAGTGGTAGGCTGAGAAGATCAATAGACCAAAGCTAGACAGAGATAGAGCTCTTCTCAGTAGGTGCTGCTTCATGTTCTGTTCTCAGCACTGTTCTCAGCTCTTCTCAGTAGGTGCTGCTTCATGTTCTGTTCTCAGCACTGTTTTCAGCTCTTCAGTAGGTGCTGCTTCATGTTCTGCTCTATTATCGTCACTCACTGTCTGTTTGCTCTAACACTGACAAACGGCTTCAACTCGCATGCAATTGGATTCATTTTGTGTTAGGCATTCAGCAATGGCTTCAATTGTTCTCTAATTTGATAGGAAGTAACACAACGGTAAAATCTCACATGGATAGAAGCTTGAGACATTTACCTGCCTTACACCCCATAGTTTTAGTTTACCTCTGAAAACTATAGGCTATACAGGAAAGTATTGGATTATTCAAGTAATTAGGACGAGTCAAAAATTCCCTTTCAAGTACCTTTCTTTCGCCTTCAAAGGAATGACACAAAATATATAAAAAATTAATTTGCAAATGGTTTATACCACCAGCTAGGTCCTCAGCAGCTTGCCAGCAGGTTGCCATCCACATTATCTACTAGAAGTCACATCTGTTCGTCTCCAGTACCCTACATTTGGCAATGGTAATTCATTGACCCATTATTAGACCTGTATGTGTTCCATATTGTCACCAAACCAGCCTTGATTCTGTTCACTTCAACCCAAAGAATTGATACACCTCTACACACATGGTGTATCATTACCATGAATCCGAAGTTTATTGTGAGCAGAGAAAAATGGGTGAATGTGCATCAGAATTGAAATAACATAGTATCCACAGAGTTTAAGACATTGGTCTTATATTGTAAATTATAAATAGATAAAACAGGTAGCTAGGTATACAGTGAATGCAGTAGGTAGGTATATGTTAATAGAGCGAAATGGAAGAAAATGGAGTGAGTCAACTGGTTGTCCACTGAGTGAGGCCTGCCTCCATAGTGTTTAGTTAGTAGCCTAGTTGTGGTTCACTTCCACCAGAAGGTCTTTGTTATTCCCACCAGGTGTCCATCCTCCGTACCCTCACCCTCTGCTTGTAATGGTACTCCTTCAGGTGTTTCTTCAGGGTGTTGGGGATGGGCAGCACGTTGATGCCGTCGTAGGTGGTGCAGCTGCTGATCACCGCCCTGCACACGTGCTGCAGGCTGAAGGGCAGGGTGCGGTGGATGGGGTTGGACAGCAGAGGCTCGAAGAACATGCAAGAGTTGGGGTCCTTGTAGTGCTCCAGCAGCCCCGTGACGGTGGGCGCATGGAAAACACTGGGGTCGTGCACGTCGAAGCTGAAGTTGTGGTTCCACTGCTCGATGCGGGCGTGCAGCGAGCGGCCATAGCGGCGGAAGCTGACGGAGAAGAGGTAGTCTTCCTGGGCTGAGTCGCGGAGCAGGAAGGCGCCCTCTGGCTTACCCTCCAGCAGTGTCTCGGCCTCATAGCGGTCCATCACACCCCAGTAGCAGGGTAAGTTAGTGATCTGCAGCAGGTCAGGCACCAGACAGTGGATGTAGTCGATCTGGGTGTGGATGCGATAGCCGTCCTGAGTAGGGGGACCCTCAGCCTGGGGCACAACAATTTTGGTTGGCTGGAGGCTGGCTGTGACCTCAGGGTCAACCATGGGGTCAGGCACAGAAGCAACTTCACAGACAGGGACCAAGGCAGATGCTGAGGCAGAAGAGGAGGAGGCCACGGCCACCACCTCATCCAGAGTGTCCAGACAGCTCTGCAGCAAGAGCTGGTGCTGCTGTTGCCTCTGGAGAAGCAGCTGCTGTTGCTGGTGAATGGTAGCTCTGTCATCCCCTGCAAGCTCATTCATACCATGGGCCAGTTTGGGCCCCAGCTTGTACAGAGGGTTGATCTGGGCCGTCACCTCAAACGTGTGGATCTCTGCGTTGGGCGGCGGCTCCACGCCTTGCTCGATGCTGATGCGCCTGCGCTCTCGTAACCGGTCATCCACATCCTCCACCACGGCGGCCAAGTTTGAGGCCGAGGCACTAGCGCTGACCACCAAGGTGTCCACTACGGGAGGTGTGGAGATGGGGGCTGTGTGCTGCTTGATAAGGTACCACTTCTGAGCCAGCTCGGTGCCTGCAGCGAAGGGACAGTCATCCAGCATGAGTTCAGTAAGGTGGATCTTGCGGCGCGAGGAGGACCCAGCCCCGGCAGCAGCAGCTTGTGGCATAAAGACATGCTGAGTGGAACTGGACGACGGAGTGTTGGTCTTTATGGGGAAACACTGCCCCATGGCATCCTGGATCTTTTGGCGGAGTGTGCGACTGCCACCTGCCCCCCTGCCCTCAGCCTCACTGGTTGGTGGCTCAGCTGTCCCCAGTGCCAGCCTGGCTGTCCCCCTGTCCTGGCTGAGTGAAGTGACCCCCTCCAGGCCCTGCCATCTCCTGCCCTCCTTCAGTGGAGAGGAGGAACAGCGGTCCCTGGGCTCCAGACCAGTCAGCAGGTCCCCATACTCAAACCCATCGCTGACAGGCCGCTCCCCAGCTTGCTCATGGGACGTCTGGCCTTTCTTTTTTCCTCTTCCTCCCTTTTGCCCCCCGCCGGCATCTCTTCTCTCCTCAGACCGGCTCTGTCTCACCTTGGGACGGGCGCCCCGCTCCCTGTCTTTCCCACGATCACCCGACTCCTTTGGTTCAGACATGACAGGTTAATTATGGGCTGGAATAATGGTAGTTGCAGTCGGGGTCAGCTGCAGGGAAAAGGTGATTTGTGGCTGTAGTCAGTTCTCAGCAGCAAGCCCTCCCATTCAGAATCTTCCCAAAGGCTGTCAATAACATGTCCCATGAATCACTGTCACAGTCACTTGGGGCTACAAGAGAAACAAAAAACAGAATTTCTCTTAGCTGCAGCAATTAGGGGTAAACGATCATATGTACATTAAAAATAACTAAGGCCTATAAGCAAGATTTTTTAAAAGCAATCCTAGAAAAAAATTTGATCACACTAGACTTGTCAACTGATTTTTACAAGAAATGTATTTTTTTTTTAAAACTAGGATAAAACTCATAAAATGTCTTTAAATTAACAAAACATGATGTCAAACAGTGAAAAGGTATTTTTGCTGCACCCTGACAGCAAAGACTATCGGTTGGTACAGTCAATAAACTATATTCATTGTCAATAACCCATCTAGTAGATCAGGGGTTCTCAAAGTGGGGTCCGGGACCAGATCTGAAATGAATATTACTCACAGATTAAATTCATTTTGGCCAAGGATCAGTGGAATAAGTTGAGGGTGTAATATTTTTTGCTTTGTAATTTCACTCCACTATTACTGTAGATAAAGTACAAGGTCATTTCCTGGAATTACAGTACAGCTCCTTTAATCTATAATTTACGCTGGGCAACATGGGCCTGGAAGGCTCACAGGGATATTGGTATCCACAGTACTCCACCATTTAAAAAAAAATCAACTTAACACTTCTTGTATTCCCCTTACAATGTTTTTGAAAAATGTTTTTGAACATAAACGCACTAGAATACCTCACAATCAAATGCCGACCGTCCCAAGAGAATTCTCTTCGGTTATAGCCACAGCTGTGTATATTCCCCCTCAAGCCAATACCGTGACAGCCTTCAAGGAACTACACTGGACTTTGTGCTAACAAGAAACCACAAATCCTGAGGCCGCATATATTGTAGCTGGGGATTTTAACAAATCAAATTGAAGGAAAACGCTACCGATGTTCTATCAACACATTGTCTGTAGTAATCGCACTTCAAAAGCTACAGACCATTGTTACTCTACCTTCCAGGATGGCTACAAGGCCCTCCCCCGCCCTCCTGTCGGCAAATCAGATGAGGACTTGTGGGAGAAAGATGTACATATAGGAAGAAACATAATACTGTACCACAAGAGAAAGATAGAGTGCATTTGCCATTCTGGTAAAATGCATTGTCTATTGTATAGGACAGGAAGCCAAAGTAAGGCCATAAGAGCATAGGACAGCTGGACATACCAAGGTCAGAGGGACATACAAATGAGGGGGTCAGCCAAATGACCAACTGATGGACTATAGACATAGGACATATATTTTTAGGACATGAAGAGAAGAGACACATAGTCTACTAGTCCTAATAAGGACAGACATACCAAAGACCACACCAAGCTGAACTTAAGGGGCCCATAGGATAAGATGGGCATGTATTATTTTTGGGACATGAAGAGGTCCTGTCACCATTATAACTTGACTGAAAGCAGATATGGGCGTTGTTGGGCATGAACAAGCAGGAAGCACAGATTGAAAGATAATGGTGGCAGATGGACTGAGGGAAGTAACTTAATTTGCATGTGGGATGGACTCATATGTTGTATGTGTATAAATCAGAGCCAGTGCTCTGGAAAAGTGTGTGTTCCGTGGACCATCTAGGCTTCTGATATGTTTGTATTAAAAGCCTATATTGAATTCACAAGTTCTTGTAAGTGTTCAATTTTGTTACGATTCTCCACGACAGACTCCATTCTGCTCCTCCCTTCCTAAAGGCAGAAACTCCAACAGGAAGTACCCGTGCTAAGGTCTATCACAGCTCATCTGACCAATCGAAATCCACACTTCAATATTGTTTTGATCACACGGCTGGGATACGTTCCGGGTTGCCTCTGAGAATTACATTGACACTGAGTTCATCAGGAAGTGTATAGGGGATGTTGTTCCCACTGTGACTATTAAAACCTACCCAAACCAAAAACCGTATATAGATGGCAGCATTCACGCAAATGCGAACCGCTGCATTTAACCACGGCAAGGTGCTGGGAATATGGTTGAATACAAACAGTGTAGTTATCCCCTCTGTAAGGCAATCACGCGGATAACACAGTGCCACCGACGCAACCCACTCCCAAGGACTGTGGGCTTTCGTTCTACGTGGCCGACATGAGTAAGACATTTAAGCGTTAACCCTTGCAAGGCTCACGGCCCAGACGGCATCCCTAGCCACGTCCTCAGAGCATGCGCAGACCAGCTGGCTGGTGTGTTTACGGACATATTCAATCTCTCCCTATCGCAGTCTGCTGTCCCCACTTGCTTTAAGATGTCCACCATTGTTCCTGTTCCCAAGAAAGCAAAGGTAACTGAACTAAATGACTATCGCATTGTGGCACTCACATCTGTCATCATGAAGTGCTTTGAGAGACTAGCTAAGGATAATTTGACCTCCACTTTACCTGACACCCTAGACCCACTGCAATTTGCACCCCAATAGAGCCACAGATGATGCAATCACCATCGTACTGCACACTGCCCTATCCCATCTGGACAAGACAAATACCTATGTAAAAATGCTGTTCTTTGACTATAGCTCAGCCTTCAACACCAATGTACCCTCCAAGCTCATCATTAAGCTCGGGCCCTGGGTCTGACCCCCGCCCTGTGCAACTGGGTCCTGGACTTCCTGCTCCCAGGTGGTAAAGGTAGGATACAACACCTCCACTATGCTGATCCTGATCAAGTTTGCAGACGACAACAGCAGTAGCCCGATTATCAACAATGATGAGACAGCCTACAGGGAGGAGGTAAGGGCCCTGACGGAGTGGAGCCAGGAAAACAACCTCTCCCTCAACAAAACAAAGGAGCTGATCGTGGGAGCGAGCAGAGGGAGCACACCCCTATCCAGATCGATACGACCGCAGTGGAGAAGTTGAAACGCTTCAAGCTCCTTTGTGTACACATCACTGACAACCTGAAATGGTCCACCCACACAGAGAGTGTGATGAAGAAGGTACAATAGTGCTTCGTCAACCTTAGGAGGCTGAAGAAATTCAGCTTGGCTCCTAAGACCCTCACAAACTTTAATAGATGCAGAATTGAGAGCATCCTGTCGGGCTGTATCACCGCCTGGTACGGCAACTGCATCGCCCTGCAACCACAGGGCTCTCCAGAGGGTGGTGTGGTCTGCCCAACGCATCCCCGGGGGCACACTCCCTGCCCTCTAGGACACCTACAGCACCCGGTATCACAGGAAGGCCACAAAGATCATCAAGGACATCAACCACCGAGCCACGGCCTGTTCACCCCGCTACCATCCAAAGACGAGGTCCATATAGGTGCATCAAAGCTGAGACAGAAGCTGTTTTTCAGTCTCTCCGTCTCAAGGCCATCAGACTGTTAAATAGCCATCACTAGCCAGCTGCCTCCCGATTACTCAACACTGCACCTTAGAGGCTGCTGCCCTATGTACATAGACATGGAATCACTTATCACTTTAATAAGGTTTACATACTGTTTAACTAATTTCATATGTCTATACTGTATTTTAGTCAATGCCACTCTGACATTGCTCATCCTAATATTTATATATTTCTTAATTCTATTATTTAACTTTTAGATGTATGTGTATTGTTAGATACTACTACACTGCTGGAGCTAGGAGCAGAAGCATTTCGCTACACCTGCAATAACATCTGCTAAATATGTGTATGTGACCAATAAAATGTTCATTGTAAATTTTGCCATGAGACTTCCTCCTGGCAAAATGTGTAGAATTGCTGTATTTGAGGTTTAAAGCTGCAACAACAAAAAGTCGCTCCGCTGCGTGACAAAATATGTAGAATTGCAGAAAATGTGCTTTAAGCCTAGAAAATGTGTTTAATTTAAAAAAAATACAACTGCTAAAAAAGTTCCTTCCAGGGGGGGGAGACTTGGTTCATCCGAACATGCAATGCCAAAGTCAAAGTAAATCTCATTGTATGCTATTTTTTCTCACTCCAATTGTGTTCTGATTATGTGGCGGTTCCTGATGAATTTGCTATGACAAATGGGATTCCTGGCTCCAAAATGCTTGAGAACCCAGGTAGATAACGGACTTACTCCCTTCCTTCCTTCCTTCCTTGATAACGGAGATGACGCAAGAGTTATTTTATAGCTGGATGCGATTGAAGCGGTGCCCCTGGCTAGCCAGTTAACGTTAGCTAGCTAAATGGCTATGTAGCATTAGCCTAGCATCTTC
Source organism: Oncorhynchus clarkii lewisi (assembly GCF_045791955.1). Classification (NCBI taxonomy): domain Eukaryota; kingdom Metazoa; phylum Chordata; class Actinopteri; order Salmoniformes; family Salmonidae; genus Oncorhynchus; species Oncorhynchus clarkii. The sequence goes on along the minus strand of NC_092173.1, from coordinate 21,467,870 downwards.
TGAAACGTCTCAGGAATCACTATTTTCTTTAGCAAGATGCGTTAGCTTACTTAAACCTTAGACAAAAACAATATATATTTGTTTCATAACAAAAACCCTTTGTCAATGTGCTAAAAACGAACTAAAATAGTTCATGATAACGGAAGCAAGTTTGCTAGTTGAGCTAACAGAAGGCAACATCAAGGGGAAAAAAAGGTTCACTCAAAAGTATTACAAAGGAATGTTCGTGAAGTCTACTTATTTGACCGTACTGTTATACTGCAATGAAAATGTTATGTCATTTTGATCAGATCAATTTACTTACCATAAAAACTTCGTTGTTGTTCTCTCCAAAAGCTAGTGAATAAAACCAGGAAAAGTTCACAACCCGGAAGTAAAAACAAAAATCAAAGTAACTATGTAATCTATAACACAGGACATTTCAAAGCAAACGTATTGAAAATGGATTGGTGTATTATCCAGACGAAATGTATGAATGTACATGCAGTTCATTTATTGTAGTTTGTAAATATTGACTTACTGAGTCTCCTGAAAGTGTTGACTAACTGACTAGGCATGTAGTGTACTGGAATGGAATGTACTGATGGCACCATTACATGCAAAACATACACACTTGTAATCCATACTCATAGGTATGATAAATCAGAATGACCTATGATAAGGCTGTATGTAACTGTTGCAAAGTTTCTTATATAATACAGTTGAAGTCAGAAGTTTACATACACCTTAGCCAAATACATTTTAAACTCAGTTTTCACAATTAATGACATTTAATCCTAGTAAAAATTCAGTTTTAGGTCAGCTAGGATCACCACTTTATTTTAAGAATGTGAAATGTCAGAATAATAGAGAGAATTATTTATTTCAGCTTTTGTTTCTTTCATCACATTCCCAGTGGGTCAGAAGTTTACATACACTCAATTCGTATTTGGTAGCAGTGATCATTGATCAAATGTTTCGGGTAGCATTCCACAAGCTTCCACACGCTTTTCTATAGGATTGAGGTCAGAGCTTTGTGATAGCCACCCCAATACCTTGACTTTGTTGTCCTTAAGTCATTTTGCCACAACTTTGAAAGTATGCTCGAGGTCATTGTCCATTTGGAAGACCCGTTGGCGACCAAGCTTTAACTTCCTGACCAATGTCTTGAGATGTTGCTTCAATATATCCACATACTTTTCTTTCCACATGATGCCATCTATTTTGTGAAGTGCACCCACAACATGCTGCCATCCCCATGCTTCACGGTTGGGAGGGTGTTCTTCAGCTTGCAAGCCTCCCCCTTTTTCCTCCAAACATAACGATGGTCATTATGACCAAACAGTTTTATTTTTGTTTCATCAGACCGGAGGACATTTCTCCAAAAAGTACAATCTTCGTCCCCGTGTACAGTTTCAAACCGTAGTCTGGCTTTTTTATGGCGGTTTTGGAGCAGTGGCTTCTTCCTTGCTGAGCGGCCTCTCAGGTTGTCAATATAGGACTCGTTTTACTGTGGATATAGATACTTTTGTATCTGCTTCCTCCAGCATCTTCACAAGATCCTCTGCTGTTGTTCTGTGATTTATTTGCACTTTTCGCACCGAAGTACATTCATCTCTAGGACAGAACGCATTTCCTTCCTGAGCGGTATGATGGCTGCGTGGTCCCATGGTGTTTATACTTGCAAACTATTGTTTGTACAGATGAATATGGTACCTTCAAGCGTTTGGAAATTGCTCCCAAGGATGAACCAGACTTGTGGTCTCCTTTTTTTTCCTGAGGTCTTGGCTGATTTCCATTGATATAGTTTAAGAAATTTGTGGAGTGGTTGAAAATTGAATTTTAATGACTCTGACCTAAGTGTATGTAAACTTCCGACTTCAACTGTGTATGTAATAAATAAATACACACAATACTGTGAATAAAAGAAAACACTGATGATACCACAAACATGAGTCACGTAGCAAAAAAATGTAACTCCTTTATTTGGACTGTCTATCTGATCAATGCTCTATTTCAGATTATTCAAACAATGTGTGACAGTAAAAAAGTAGAGTGTGTAAGCATGGGATGCAAAATGTTCATTCATAAAACATTAGAAAAATGTTTGGGGAGTCCGAATTAAATATAAATTGTACAAGACAGAGATGCAAAAAAAAAAGCCTACAACGTACTGCTTATTTATTATGCCAGGCAGGGACATTGACCACGTCTGACAGACCACTGGAGAGAAGGAGTCTCATGTATGACAGGCTGGCTATGTACCTCATAATTCTGCGTGGCATGTGAAAATAAAGCCAGACTCATGAAGTGCACTTTCTAACCCATTTCACTGGAATGTAAACATGGGGGTAAACAAATTTCATGGCCAGTTGTTAGTGTTAGGCTAGACTCAAACTCACATATTATGGCTCAGATTGGCCATTTCATCCCTCTCTGCATCCTAAACCCCTGGCATGAACAGACTCAATTTAGCCTGGCCTAAAGAACTAAGCCTTTTCTACAAGTGGACTGGCTACCTCCTAAATGGAGGACTTACTTCGGGTGCCATTGTATGCATTGAGAGAAATTACAACCTGAGCCATATTACATGTAATGCTAGTATGAATGTATTATCAGTTTAATAGCTTAGATTGAGATCATTGGTTGCCTATCTGAATCTGAAATTTGTGAACATTTTTTTAAACCATTCGACTCTCTTAATGAGCATGAATCTATTCATAAAGTCAGATCTATCCAAGAGCCAGCTTAGAGGAAAACCATGACAACTAGGACACTACTCTGGCTCAATAGCCAATCAGAGAGAGAGAGGAAGCTGTCACTGCAATTCAGGTGATATCAACGGTCTATCAGCCTGCTGCATCTGACAGTTCAAACACAAGGCCAGGCAATATCAGTCTTCTCGTCATTCAAAAACTTCAGGAGCACAGAGCAGAGGGTACAACAACATACCCTCATACAGGTCTCACTCACTAGACACTAGTATCTAGTCTAGTGAGAATGATGATTACAGCAAGTAGATAAGCAGCTGAGGGGGTAAAAGGCATCTGTCATTCTCTACCCAGCTAGCTCACGTGTTAGAAGGCTTAGCTACGCGCTTTAGGCCTTACATATTGAGGAGACAGTATATTAATGAGCACTGAAGTGCCAACAGTCATTTTCAGACCCATCATTACACATCACAGAACATGAAATGGGCACTCCCAGAGGGAGGTAAACAGTGCTATTAGGAGGTATCAACATTGAACAGTCCCATCATCTCTGCTCTCTGGAGGATTTGTAGACATTGAGCACTACTGTGACTGTGCAACACTGCCCTCTCTCAATATCTACAACAATCGTTCAATTAGTGTGGGGGAAAACATGCAATTATAGGAAAAAAGGACAAGATATAAATATTAAGGGAGGGTAGTAAAAAAAAAAAGTGGAAAAGTCAAGCTTGTAAATAACCATGTTTACTAAACAAATAGACCAGCCATGGCTCTGCAGAAATAAAATGTGAATGGATATCCCTGCCTCGTGATGCAACCAAAAGGTGATCCAAACTTTAAGACCATATACATACATGCACCTCCGCTCTGCCACATTCAAAGACAGAGGTTGTATAGGAGTTTCTGATTCAACACTGATACCACAAAATAAATGTTAGGGTTTTACAATTGGAACACAAAGAGATCCAAACAGGACATATTTCAAGCACCTTAAAAAGTTAGCCAGAATAGATTCCCACCCTACGCTTTCTTACAGTTGCACCGGGGTCGGACAGGCTTCCTGTTTAGATTAAGACACCGCGGAGCCGGTGTGAGATGTTGCTTGGAAAACGTACCTCAATCCAGGGATGAGAAATGCGTTGTACACCGAATTGTCCCATTATCCCAACTGTTACACCGAGAATATTGAACAACTGCTAGTTTCATCCTCGTGGTAGGTAGCAGAAGCCACAGCAGCCAGTTTGGAATGGCAGTGTCAGCCAATCAGCTCCATTGTTGTTCAACGCGACATGCCAGTCCATAATGGCTGTTGTGGCTACGGAGGGCGAAAACGGCAGTTTACTTAAAAACTAGCAGTCGTTCAATATTCTAGATGTAACATTTGAGATAATGAGCCAATTCGGAGTACAAACGCATTTCTCATCCCTGGATTGAGGTACGTTTTCCGAGCCATAGATGTCTTAATCTGTCATCTTAAACTATAAGTAAGCGTAGGGTCAAATCTATTCTGGCTACTTAAAAATTATGATTCATCAAATCTCTACACTGGCCATGTTGAGGAGAGGGCAGGGTGAGGGGGTGGGTACTGGTTCATTCTGAGAGGCAGAGACAGCGCTTCCTTTGCATTTTTCAGAGCCAATCATAAATGGGACCTCAGGGTAGAAACGGAATTCATTAAGGTTCCTCACACAGCATAACATAGTGAGGTAACTACTTGAAAACAGATGTACCAACAGCTCCCCTCTTGGAATTGTTTTTTTTCTCCATTTTCTTTACCAATGCAATTTCTCACTCAGGCCCCACATAGAACAAACCTCATCAGCCCTTATTCAACCCTGTGGGGTTTGCCTCGGCGCTTAACTTGCAAATGAGATGCATCATCATTTTTGTAGTAGGGAACAAAATATCAATGCAGACAAGTTCCAGCCGACACGTTACCTTCAAACAATTACCATGTATACTGTCGCATTGGCCACTCCAAAAATCATTCTAACATAGGGATTCACACAGAGCCCTTCTCTTTGGCCTAGTAGAGGTGGAGAGGTGTCAGAGCCAGTAATACCCATGTTGGGGGTAAACCCATGCTGGGTACGTGAGGGGAATGAGCCAGGGTGTTGGGTGTTTCTACGTATAGGGCCTAACTAGCTCTGGCTGTAGCTGAGTAAGGTGGTTGTGTAGACTGCTGTAGATGTGTTTTAGGATCAGAACAGCGCTACAGGCTGGTCGTGTGTGATTAATCACTGTTCTAGTTCCCAATTCCACAGAGTGTGTGGGAGGCCAAGTGCCTTACTCCTGGTCGGGAGACCCTGGCGGTACAGTTACAGTATCTGGGGGTGAGAGGCGTGGCTCTGCGTGTTTCTGGGAGGAAAAGGGGAGAAACCTGTAATATAGAACACCCTTAAGACAGCACCAATCCTCCATTTTCCTCTCAAAGCTCAACAATCTGAGCCTCATTCTGCTCGTTTTAATGTCACAGTCCTGCAGAAGGCATTGAGCATGTTGCACAAGTAACCTCTTCTCCCTCCTGTAATATAATAGTCATCTGTATTCCATTTATAATAAACTTACTTAAGTATAATAAAGTAGAAAAATATCAGAGAACATTTACAGTTGTCGTTTTGTAGTGACCATTTTGCTTTGTTTTTTAAGCATATATTTTTGTGCTGGGCAAGAGAAACTGAACAGGCCTCAGTTGAAGTGAAGTGTCGGTTTGGTTTCTTCTTTTCACTGCTTTTATTTTCAAATTGTTGATGTTCGGTCAATTCCATCTACAGGAAGGAGGATTGGGAAGAAATGTATAATAGATACAAAATGTATTATTTTTTCATTTTGATTTCATATCGTAACTTTATTTCACTCTCTGCCAAATACAAACTATTCAACAAGATCAGAAAATTCCAATGAACCTAAATGTGGTTTTAAATATCAGTGTCATAACACTTCCAAGAAGTTGGATGTGGGAGTGTAAGACGTGTGTTTCGACTCACCTCCTAAGGCATGCTCTGTCATACTGAGGCACAGTGACTCCAGCGTGGGGTTGATCTCCAGGTCTGCACCTGGAACTTGGCATTCTGGGAGACGAGACACAGGTCACTCAGTTACCCCGCTTGTGTGTGTACTATATCTGGACCATAAATCACTTTTTTTTTTTTACTGACAGATGCATTAGATATGGAGCCGTGTGAATGCGGTTTGTAGGGCGATGTGTGTGGGATGTGTAAGCTGCCGTAAAATTGGGTTTAGAAGGCTGTGTGGGTGAAATGCATAAAGACCATGTATGATTGGGTTTGGAAGGAGATATCGCTGGGATATAAAAGGAAATGTGAATGAAGGTTGTAGTGACACATGCATGTGTATGTGTAAAAAGACAATGGGAATAGAGATTGAAGCAAGGTGTGACTAGTATGTGTAAAAGACAGTAGGAATAGAGATTGAAGCAAGGTGTGACTAGTATGTGTAAAAGACAGTAGGAATAGAGATTGAAGCAAGGTTTGACTAGTATGTGTAAAAGACAGTAGGAATAGAGATTGAAGCAAGGTGTGACTAGTATGTGTAAAAGACAGTAGGAATAGAGATTGAAGCAAGGTGTGACTAGTATGTGTAAAAGACAGTAGGAATAGAGATTGAAGCAAGGTGTGACTAGTATGTGTAAAAGACAGTAGGAATAGAGATTGAAGCAAGGTGTGACTAGTATGTGTAAAAGACAGTAGGAATAGAGATTGAAGCAAGGTGTGACTAGTATGTGTAAAAAGACAGTAGGAATAGAGATTGAAGCAAGGTGTGGATGGTATGTGTAAAAAGACAGTAGGAATAGAGATTGAAGCAAGGTGTGGATGGTATGTGTAAGACATTGTATATGATGTTTAGAAGAGGTTGTGGTAATGTTTGGGAAGGGGGTGCTATAGGATCCTACCGTGCTGCTGGAACAGGAGCATGGTTTGCGGGGAGGTGTGGACAGGGAGTGAGTGGGTTCGTTGCACGGAGCTGCGACTCTGGCTTGGCATGCTGTTGCTGCCCCCAGGGTTGGCAAACCACAGGTTCTACAGGGACAACAGAACGTCTCTTTTTATTTTTTTTTATTTTACCTTTATTTAACCAGGTAGGCTAGTTGAGAACAAGTTCTCATTTGCAACTGCGACCTGGCCAAGATAAGGCATAGCAGTGTGAACAGACAACACAGAGTTACACATGGAGTAAACAATTAACAAGTCAATAACACAGTAGAAAAAAGGGGAGTCTATATATACATTGTGTGCAAAAGGCATGAGAAGGTAGGCAAATAATTACAATTATGCAGATTAACACTGGAGTGATAAATGATCAGATGGTTATGTACAGGTAGAGATATTGGTGTGCAAAAGAGCAGAAAAATAAATAAAAACAGTATGGGGATGAGGTAGGTGAAAATGGGTGGGCTATTTACCAATAGACTATGTACAGCTGCAGCGATCGGTTAGCTGCTCAGATAGCAGATGTTTGAAGTTGGTGAGGGAGATAAAAGTCTCCAACTTCAGCGATTTTTGCAATTCGTTCCAGTCACAGGCAGCAGAGAACTGGAACGAAAGGCGGCCAAACGAGGTGTTGGCTTTAGGGATGATCAGTGAGATACACCTGCTGGAGCGCGTGCTACGGATGGGTGTTGCCATCGTAACCAGTGAACTGAGATAAGGCGGAGCTTTACCTAGCATGGACTTGTAGATGACCTGGAGCCAGTGGGTCTGGCGACGAATATGTAGCGAGGGCCAGCCGACTAGAGCATACAAGTCGCAGTGGTGGGTGGTATAAGGTGCTTTAGTGACAAAACGGATGGCACTGTGATAAACTGCATCCAGTTTGCTGAGTAGAGTGTTGGAAGCAATTTTGTAGATGACATCGCCGAAGTCGAGGATCGGTAGGATAGTCAGTTTTACTAGGGTAAGTTTGGCGGCGTGAGTGAAGGAGGCTTTGTTGCGGAATAGAAAGCCGACTCTTGATTTGATTTTCGATTGGAGATGTTTGATATGGGTCTGGAAGGAGAGTTTAGAGTCTAGCCAGACACCTAGGTACTTATAGATGTCCACATATTCAAGGTCGGAACCATCCAGGGTGGTGATGCTGGTCAGGCGTGCGGGTGCAGGCAGCAAACGGTTGAAAAGTATGCATTTGGTTTTACTAGCGTTTAAGAGCAGTTGGAGGCCACGGAAGGAGTGCTGTATGGCATTGAAGCTCGTTTGGAGGTTAGATAGCACAGTGTCCAAGGACGGGCCGGAAGTATATAGAATGGTGTCGTCTGCGTAGAGGTGGATCAGGGAATCGCCCGCAGCATGAGAAACATCATTGATATATACAGAGAAAAGAGTCGGCCCGAGAATTGAACCCTGTGGCACCCCCATAGAGACTGCCAGAGGACCGGACAGCATGCCCTCCGATTTGACACACTGAACTCTGTCTGCAAAGTAATTGGTGAACCAGGCAAGGCAGTCATCCGAAAAACCGAGGCTACTGAGTCTGCCGATAAGAATACGGTGATTGACAGAGTCGAAAGCCTTGGCAAGGTCTATGAAGACGGCTGCACAGTACTGTCTTTTATCGATGGCGGTTATGATATCGTTTAGTACCTTGAGCGTGGCTGAGGTACACCCGTGACCGGCTCGGAAACCAGATTGCACAGCGGAGAAGGTACGGTGGGATTCAAGATGGTCAGTGACCTGTTTGTTGACTTGGCTTTCGAAGACCTTAGATAGGCAGGGCAGGATGGATATAGGTCTGTAACAGTTTGGGTCCAGGGTGTCGCCCCCTTTGAAGAGGGGGATGACTGCGGCAGCTTTCCAATCCTTGGGGATCTCAGACGATATGAAAGAGAGGTTGAACAGGCTGGTAATAGGGGTTGCGACAATGGCGGCGGATAGTTTCAGGAATAGAGGGTCCAGATTGTCAAGCCCAGCTGATTTGTACGGGTCCAGGTTTTGCAGCTCTTTCAGAACATCTGCTATCTGGATTTGGGTAAAGGAGAACCTGGAGAGGCTTGGGCGAGTAGCTGCGGGGGGGGGGGGGGAGCTGTTGGCCGAGGTTGGAGTAGCCAGGCGGAAGGCATGGCCAGCCGTTGAGAAATGCTTGTTGAAGTTTTCGATAATCATGGATTTATCGGTGGTGACCGTGTTACCTAGCCTCAGTGCAGTGGGCAGCTGGGAGGAGGTGCTCTTGTTCTCCATGGACTTCAGTGTCCCAGAACTTTTTGGAGTTGGAGCTACAGGATGCAAACTTCTGCCTGAAGAAGTTGGCTTTAGCTTTCCTGACTGACTGTGTGTATTGGTTCCTGACTTCCCTGAACAGTTGCATATCGCGGGGACTATTCGATGTTAGTGCAGTCCGCCACAGGATGTTTTTGTGCTGGTCGAGGGCAGTCAGGTCTGGAGTGAACCAGGGGCTATATCTGTTCTTAGTTCTGCATTTTTTGAACGGAGCATGCTTATCTAAAATGGTGAGGAAGTTACTTTTAAAGAAAGACCAGGCATCCTCAACTGACGGGATGAGGTCAATGTCCTTCCAGGATACCCGGGCCAGGTCGATTAGAAAGGCCTGCTCACAGAAGTGTTTTAGGGAGCGTTTGACAGTGATGAGGGGTGGTCGTTTGACTGCGGCTCCGTAGCGGATACAGGCAATGAGGCAGTGATCGCTGAGATCCTGGTTGAAGACAGCGGAGGTGTATTTGGAGGGCCAGTTGGTCAGGATGACGTCAATGAGGGTGCCCTTGTTTACAGAGTTAGGGTTGTACCTGGTGGGTTCCTTGATGATTTGAGTGAGATTGAGGGCATCTAGCTTAGATTGTAGGACTGCCGGGGTGTTAAGCATATCCCAGTTTAGGTCACCTAACAGAACAAACTCTGAAGCTAGATGGGGGGCGATCAATTCACAAATGGTGTCCAGGGCACAGCTGGGAGCTGAGGGGGGTCGGTAGCAGGCGGCAACAGTGAGAGACTTATTTCTGGAGAGAGTAATTTTCAAAATTAGTAGTTCAAACTGTTTGGGTATGGACCTGGAAAGTATGACATTACTTTGCAGGCTATCTCTGCAGTAGACTGCAACTCCTCCCCCTTTGGCAGTTCTATCTTGACGGAAGATGTTATAGTTGGGTATGGAAATCTCAGAATTTTTGGTGGCCTTCCTGAGCCAGGATTCAGACACGGCAAGGACATCAGGGTTAGCAGAGTGTGCTAGAGCAGTGAGTAAGACAAACTTAGGGAGGAGGCTTCTGATGTTGACATGCATGAAACCAAGGCTTTTTCGATCACACAAACATTCGATCTCTCAACACAAACATGCCACTCATCCTATATGTTCTACACCGTGTTAGTCTTCCCAGCACGATGACTACAAAGAGACTCTTCCAGCTATGATAATGAACCAATGCATATCAAAATGCAGTGCCTAACCCAAGTGTTTCCCTGGGTATTGCATTGATTAAACTGTCAGCACTTTCTGTGGTTGCACTTGTTAATCTGTCAAAACAAATGTTGTCTAAGGAAAGTTCATCACCCTGTGGGTATAATAACGTGTAGATCAATAGAATAATGTTACATCTAATGTTGGCTAACTAGCTATAGCCCTCAATGAAAAAGACTTCTTAGAAAATAATTTATCTTGTGAATGAATCTGACTTTCCTATAAATGAAGATCAGTGGGTGTATCCCATGCCAACAGGCTATATGACATATGATCCCATCCTATGACTGACCTGTCTGCCCTGGCCTGGCAGTGTGGGGCTGGTGAGGGTGTGGCGTGGGGAGGCAACCCCAATGCCAACTGGACTCAGGAGCCCCATGCGCCCGGCAGGGAGGCCACGAGGGGGCATCTGGAATGCCCTCTGCCCCCTACGTGCCAGACCCCCAGCACTCACAGAGCCTGCTGTGGGGAGGGAGTTGGAACCATATGCCCAGCTAGAGGAGGCAGAGAGAAAAGTCATAAGACAGAGCCCTGGGGGAAATCCAGCTAGAGGAGGCAGAGAGAAAAGTCATAAGACAGAGCCCTGGGGGAAATCCAGCTAGAGGAGGCAGAGAGAGAGAACCTGGACAAACTGCATACTAAAGTAGCAGAGAGAGAGAGAACCTGGACAAACTGCATACTAAAGTAGCAGAGAGAGCATGGCACAAAAACTCAGCTGCCATGACAGGAGAGTGATAGATTAAAAGGAGAAAAGAAGTTCAGTGGTCTTACCCTTTCTGTCGGTACACAGGCATGTCCAGCATGGCTTTCCTTGGGAACAAGCGGAGCAGCTTGAGAACCTGCTGCTTCCAGGAGACCAGCCTCTTCCTCTGAGTCTCTGTGAAAGCCTGAGAGACGGAGACAAGAGAAAACGGTAAGAGACAGACAGAGATAGTGATAGAGAGAGGGTGAGCGAGAGAGAGGTAAAAGAGGGAGAGGTAAGAGAGTGAGCGGTAGAGAGAGCACATAGCAGCAAAAAACACAAAACAAAAAACCCATTCCATTACCTTCTTAGTGCAGTGAAAGTTATCTTTACAACATACCGTTGAGAGTAGCATTACGTGTTGTTACACGTTGTTTGCCGCCTTGTCACATTTTAAACTACCAGCTGGCTGAATGTGACAAAGTTTAAATGTATTTATTTTCTAGATGTGGTTTTGCGCAGTCTCACCTCATGTGTCAGACATTTCTCAATGAGCTGCAGGTAACAGCTGATATTCTCCTCGTCCGGCCTGGACACCAGTAGCTGAGTGCACACTGCAACACATGGACAGGAGGTTCACACAATGCAACACAACACCCACACACACAAACCCTCCAACACTAATTCCAAACAAAACACACATCTCACACCCACAACAACCAAGAGCAACATTTGTCCAAATGGAAAGTATTCAGACTCCTTGACTTTTTCCACATTTTGTTACGTTACAGCCTTATTCTAAAATGTTTTTTCCCCCTCAATCTAAACAAAATACCCCATAATGACAAAGCAAAAACAGGTTTAGAAATCTTAGCAAAATTATGAAGACACACACCCTCCCACAAAAAAATATTACCTTTACATACAGTTGAAGTAGGAAGTTTTTCCAACCACTCCACAAATGTATTGTTAACGAACTATAGTTTCGATTAGGACATCTACTTTATGCATGACACAAGTCATTTTTCAAACAATTGTTTACAGACAGATTATTTCACTATCACAATTCCAGTGGGTCAGAAGTTTACATACACTAAGTTGACTGTGCCTTTAAAAGCTTCTGATAGGCTAATCGACATCATTTGAGACAATTGGAGGTGAACTTGTGGATGCATTTCAAGGCCTACCATCAAACTCAGTGCCTCTTTGCTTGACATCATGGGAAAATCAAAAGAAATCAGCCAAGACCTCAGAAAAAACATTGTAGACCTCCACAAGTCTGGTTCATCCTTGGGAGCAATTTCCAAACGCCTGAAGGTACCATGTTCATCTGTACAAACAATAGTACGCAAGTATAAACACCATGGGATCACGCAGCCGTCACACCGCTCAGGAAGGAGATGCGTTCTGTCTCCTAGAGATGAACGTACGTTGGTGCGAAAAATGCACATCAATCCCAGAACAACAGCAAAGGACCTTGTGACGATGCTGGAGGGAACCGGTACAAAAGTATCTATATCTGACAGAACCTGAAAGGCCGCTCAGCAAGGAAGAAGCCACTGCTCCAAAACCGCCATAAAAAAGCCAGACTACGGTTTGAAACTGCACATGGGGACGAAGATTGTACTTTTTGGAGAAATGTCCTCTGGTCTGATGAAACAAAAATGGAACTGTTTGGTATTAATGACCATTGTTATGTTTGGAGGAAAAGGGGGAGACTTGCAAGCCGAGGAACACCCTCCCAACCGTGAAGCACAGGGGTGACAGCATCATGTTGTGGGGGTGCTTTGCTCCAGGAGGGACTGGTACACATCACAAAATAGATGGCATCATGAGGAAAGAAAATATGTGGATTTGTTGAAGAAACACCTCAAGACATGACTCAGGAAGTTAAAGATTGGTCGCAAATAGGTCTTCCAAATGGACAATGATCCCAAGCATACTCACAAAGTTATGGCAAAATGGCTTAAGGACAACAAAGTCAAGGTATTGGGGTGGCCATCACAAAGCCCTGACCTCAATCCTATAGAAGATTTGTGGGCAGAACTGAAAAAGCATGTGCGAGCAAGGAGCCCTACAAACCTGACTCTGTTACACCAGCTCTTGTCAGGAGGAATGGGCCAAAATTCACCCAACTTATTGTGGGAAGCTTGTGGAATGCTACCCGAAACATTTGATCAAAGTTAAACTATTTAAAGGCAATGCTACCAAATACTAATTGAGCGTATGTAAACTTCTGACCGACTGGGAATGTGATGAAAGAAATAAAAACTGAAATAAATAATTCTCTCTACTATTATTCTGACATTTCACATTCTTAAAATAAAGTGGTGTTCCTAGCTGACCTAAGACAAGGAATTTTTACTAGGATTAAATGTCAGGAATTCTGAAAAACTGAGTTTAAATGTATTTGGCCAAGGTGTATGTAAACTTCCGACTTCAACTGTAAGTAGTCAGACCCTTTCCTCAGTACTTTGTTGAAGCACCTTTGGCAGCGATTACAGCCTCGAGTCTTCTTGGGTATGACTCTACAAGCTTGGCACACCTGTATTTGGGGAGTTTCTTCCATTCTTCTCTGCAGATGCTCTCAAGCTCTGTCAGGTTGGATGGGAAGCGTCGCTGCAAAGCTATTTTCTCCAGAGATGTTCGAGTCCGGGCTCTGGCTGGGCCACTCAACGACATTCAGAGACTTGTCCCGAAGCCACTCCTGCGTTGTCTTGGCTGTGTGCTTAGGGTTGTTGTCCTGTTGGAAGGTGAACCTTCGCCCCAAGTATGAGGTCTTGAGCGCTCTGGAGCAAGTTTTCATCAAGGATCTCTGTACTTTGCACCGTTCCTTTTCCCCCCTCAATCCTGACTAGACTCCCAGTCGTTGCCGCTGAAAAACATCCCCACAGCATGATGCTGCCACCACCATGCTTCACCATAGGGATTGTGCCTGGTTTCCTCCAGATGTGACACGTGGCATTCAGGACAAAGAGTTCAATCTTGGTTTCATCAGACCAGAGAATCTTGTTTGTCATGGTCAGAGTCTTTTAGGTGCCTTTTGGCAAACTCAAAGCAGGCTGTCATGTGCCTTTTACTGAGGAGTGTCTTCCGTATGGCCACTCTACCATAAAGGCCTGATTGGTGGAGTGGTGCAGAGATGGTTGTCCTTTTGGAAATTTCTCCCATCTCCACAGAGGAGCTCTGTCAGACTGACCATCAGGTTCTTGGTCACCTCCCTGACCAAGGCCCTTCTCTCCCAATTGCTCAGTTTGGCCAGGCTGCCAGCTCTAGGAAGAGTCTTGGTTGTTCTATACTTCTTCCATTTAAGAATGATGGAAGCCAATGTGTTCTTGGGGACCGTTAATGCTGCAGACATTTTTTGGAACCCTTCTCCAGATCTGTCCCTCAAAACAATCCTGTCTCAGAGCTCTACGGACAATTCCTCCAACTTCATGGCTTAGTTTTTGCTCTGACATGCACTCTCAACTGTGGGACCTTATATAGACAGGTGTGTGCCTTTCCAAATCATGTTCAATCAATTCAATTTACCATAGGTCGACTCCAATCAAGCTGTAGAAACATCTCAAGGAAGATCAATGGCAACAGGATGCACCTGAGCTCAACTTCGAGTCTCATAACAAAGGGTCTGAATACTTATGTAAATAAGGTGTATGTTTCTTTATTTTTAATATAGTTGCTAAAACGTATAAAACCTATTTTCGCTTTGGGCTATTGTGTGTAGATTGATGAGGAACATTTTTATTTAATCAATTTTAGAATAAGGATGTAACGTAACAAAATGTGGAACAGTCAAGGGGTCTGAATACTTTCTGAATGCACTGTACAGTCGTGGGAAAAGATTTGAGAATGACACAAATATTAATTTTCACAAAGTCTGCTGCCTCAGTTTGTATGATGGCAATTTGCATATACTCCAGAATGTTATGAGTGATCAGATTAATTGCAATTCATTATAAAGTCCCTCTTTGCCATGCAAATTAACTGAATCCCCAAAAAACATTTCCACTGCATTTCAGCCCTGCCACACATCATGTCAGTGATTCTCTCGTTAACACAGGTGTGAGTGTTGACGAGGCCAAGGCTGGAGATCACTCTGTCATGCTGATTGAGTTCGAATAACAGAATGGAAGCTTCAAAAGGAGGGTGGTGCTTGGAATCATTATTATTCCTCTGTCAACCATGGTTATCTGCAAGGAAACACATGTTGTCATCATTTCTTTGAACAAAAAGGGCTTCACAGGCAAGGATATTGCTGCCAGTAAGATTGCACCTAAATCAACCATTTATCAGATCATCAACAACTTCAAGGAGAGCGGTTCAATTGTTGTGAAGGCTTCAGGGCACCCAAGAAAGTCCAGCAAGCGCCAGGACCGTCTCCTAAATTTGATTCAGCTGCGGGATCGGGGCACCACCATCACCACCAGAGCATGCTCAGGAGTGGCAGCAGGCAGATGTGAGTGCATCTGCAGGCACAGTGAGGCGAAGACTTTTGGAGGATGGCCTAGTGTCAAAAATGGCAGCAAAGAATCCACTTCTCTCCAGGAAAAACATCAGGGACAGACTGATATTCTGCAAAAGGTACAGGGATTGGACTGCTGAGGACTGGGGTAAAGTAATTTTCTCTGATGAATCCCCTTTCCGATTGTTTGGGGCAGCCGGAAAAATGCTTGTCCGGAGAAGACAAGGTGAACACTACCATCAGTCCTGTGTCATGCCAACAGTATCCTGAGCATCCGGAGATCATTCATGTGTGAGGTTGCTTCTCAGCCAAGGGAGTGGGCTCACTCACAATTTTGCCTAAGAACACAGCCATGAATAAAGAATGGTAACAACACATACTCCGAGAGCAACTTCTCCCAACCATCCAGGAAGTTTGGTGACGAACAATGCCTTTTCCAGCATGATGGAGCACCTTGCCATAAGGCATAAGTGATAACTAAGTGGCTCGGGGAACAAAACATCGATATTTTGGGTCCATGGCCAGGAAACTCCCCAGACCATAATCCCATTGAGAACTTGTGGTCAATCTTCAAGAGGCGGGTGGAAAAACAAAAACCCACAAATTCTGACAAACTCCAAGCATCGATTATGCAAGAATGGGCTGCCATCAGTCAGGATGTGGCCCAGAAGTTCATTGACAGCATGCCAGGGCGGATTGCAGAGGTCTTGAAAAAGAAGGGTCAACACTGCAAATATTGACTCTTTGCATCATCTTCATGTAATTGTCAATAAAAGCCTTTGACACTTATGAAATGCTTGTAATTATACTTCAGTATTCCATAGTAACATCTGACAAAAGACACTGAAGCAGCAAACTTTGTGGAAATGAATATGTGTCATTCTCAAAACTTTTGGCCATGACTGTCCACGTACTCAGCCCTGTAAAAGCCTTTTTCCTCTCTTACCTTTACCCATGACACGCGTGAACTGCCCAGCAATGTCGCCGTCTGAGATGGGTGTGGCTGAGGACTCTCCGTCACAGGGAGGGGGGTTGTGGGGCTGGAAGCCCTCCTGGGCCAGGTCCTTGTCCTCCCCAGGGTTGGTGTGGTCTGAGGGGGATCCACTCCCCTCCATATCTCTGTGGGAAACATTGGGAGGGCTGTAGCTGTAGACCTTGATAGGGGTGGTGATAATCTGCTGTAGTTCCTGTAGGGCGTTACGCAGGTTGCCCCCCTCCAATATATCCTGTTGGATCAATCATAGCATTATCTTATTAGCAAAGCGGTCTTGAAGTGTGACAGGAAATTTTCACGGAACTTGCTGGTTAACTTTTAATTGAAAGAAAATGTGAGTCGTATCATATCTAAAATATTGGTGATAATTCTCCATATAAGCCACAGGGATCCAAATGGAAACTAACAGTTAAGTTGTTCAGAACAGCATGCCTATCATGAGATAAAAGTGAATCTGAACTGCTTTTAAAATAATAGTGATGACAGTATGTGATTTACCTTCTCTAAAGACTTGAGAACGCTTGGCCTCTCCCGTAGCTTCTGGACACTCAGGGCTATCTTGTGCCGCGCACCTTTGGTCACATTCTGGAAGACGACGAAGAGTTAACAAAAGGAGGAATCATTGCTCACAGAAACATGGACATCCAGATATCCAGTTACTAAATAACACTTCTGATCACCATCTGTTTCATTAAAGCTATGGAGCAGAGCCAAGACGTTTATCTGTGCTGGGGAGGCTGTGTATAACTGTATAACTCTATGCAGCGATGATTAATTTCATGGCTCATTGAGGTATCACTATGCTGGACAAAAAGTGGGCCGTATCTATTCAACACTGATGAGGAGGGCAGGGGAAAGAGAGGACTAACGAGAGAAGCTGACCAACCTGTGACAAACGATGACAAACCTGTGACTCCAGGTGGTGCTCTGTCAGAATCATCATCTCCTCATAAGTCATCTGGGAGAAAAGTGCTGCGTACTTATGAAGACGGAGGCTCTTCAGCCACATGGGCACATCTGAAACAGAAAGTACAAAAACAACATGCTCAGAAGTTATTCTTCTCCTGCTGAGTCCTTGTAACTCTAGTCCATGAACAATGAGAAAGATAGAACTCTAACGAATATTATTCAACAGGTGGGTCTAATCCTGAATGCTGATTGGTTAAAACAGCATTCCAGGCAGTGTCTATTCCACAAGTCACCACCGGCTAAAATCTATGACATCAAAATGCCGATTTACTCTGTTCCACCTGACTAATCCAATGTGTCATCAGCCCAGCCAGGCAACTTAGAAACTTGATCTCCACTATAAAAAGTATCAAGACCTTATCTCACATTTCTTTAAGACTAACGTAGTTTTCCACAGCGGAGATTTGTAGAAACATTGCTGTCTGTCTCTCCGACATTTACGACATTGTTTCAATATTCAAATTGAATCTCCTGTTGTCCCATAGTAATGAACGAGTCGGGAGTCGACGAGACAGACAGGCAGAGTTTCTCAGCCAGTCGAAATGATGAATTAGCTGGCATCATTTTTATGGATATATACAAAAGAATGTCAATTGAAAAAAGGTAAAACAAAACACAGCTAATTTGCAGTCTTTTCAGCTTCAGCTTGAAGTGATGGTGTTACTGTAGCTGTGTTGTTAGCTAGCTCCTCTGAACAGTGTCCTGACGAGTAAGCACATTTTCTATGCCAGGTGAAATTGTGCCTCATTAGCTCATTGTTATGGATACAGTGCATTGCGAAAGTATTCGGCCCCCTTGAACTTTGCGACCTTTTGCCACATTTCAGGCTTCAAACATAAAGATATAAAACATAAAGATATAAAAATCAACAACAAGTGGGACACAATCATGAAGTGGAACGACATTTATTGGATATTTCAAACTTTTTTAACAAATCAAAAACTGCAAAATTGGGCGTGCAAAATTA
The DNA here is from genome assembly GCF_045791955.1 of Oncorhynchus clarkii lewisi. NCBI lineage: Eukaryota > Metazoa > Chordata > Actinopteri > Salmoniformes > Salmonidae > Oncorhynchus > Oncorhynchus clarkii. Next base: position 21,449,681 of record NC_092173.1, on the reverse strand, counting down.
TTCAGCCCCTTTACTTTCAGTGCAGCAAACTCTCTCCAGAAGTTCAGTGAGGATCTCTGAATGATCCAATGTTGACCTAAATGACTAATGATGATAAATACAATCCACCTGTGTGTAATCAAGTCTCCGTATAAATGCACCTGCACTGTGATAGTCTCAGTGGTCCGTTAAAAGCGCAGAGAGCATCATGAAGAACAAGGAACACACCAGACAGGTCCGAGATACTGTTGTGAAGAAGTTTAAAGCCGGATTTGGATACAAAAAGATTTCCCAAGCTTTAAACATCCCAAGGAGCACTGTGCAAGCGATAATATTGAAATGGAAGGAGTATCAGACCACTGCAAATCTACCAAGACCTGGCCGTCCCTCTAAACTTTCAGCTCATACAAGGAGAAGACTGATCAGAGATGCAGCCAAGAGGCCCATGATCACTCTGGATGAACTGCAGAGATCTACAGCTGAGGTGGGAGACTCTGTCCATAGGACAACAATCAGTCGTATATTGCACAAATCTGGCCTTTATGGAAGAGTGGCAAGAAGAAAGCCATTTCTTAAAGATATCCATAAAAAGTGTTGTTTAAAGTTTGCCACAAGCCACCTGGGAGACACACCAAACATGTGGAAGAAGGTGCTCTGGTCAGATGAAACCAAAATTGAACTTTTTGGCAACAATGCAAAACGTTATGTTTGGCGTAAAAGCAACACAGCTCATCACCCTGAACACACCATCCCCACTGTCAAACATGGTGGTGGCAACATCATGGTTTGGGCCTGCTTTTCTTCAGCAGGGACAGGGAAGATGGTTAAAATTGATGGGAAGATGGATGGAGCCAAATACAGGACCATTCTGGAAGAAAACCTGATGGAGTCTGCAAAAGACCTGAGACTGGGACGGAGATCCAAAACATAAAGCAAAATCTACAATGGAATGGTTCAAAAATAAACATATCCAGGTGTTAGAATGGCCAAGTCAAAGTCCAGACCTGAATCCAATCGAGAATCTGTGGAAAGAACTGAAAACTGCTGTTCACAAATGCTCTCCATCCAACCTCACTGAGCTCGAGCTGTTTTGCAAGGAGGAATGGGAAAAAATGTCAGTCTCTCGATGTGCAAAACTGATAGAGACATACCGCAAGCGACTTACAGCTGTAATCGCAGCAAAAGGTGGCGCTACAAAGTATTAACTTAAGGGGGCTGAATAATTTTGCACGCCCAATTTTGCAGTTTTTGATTTGTTAAAAAAAGTTTGAAATATCCAATAAATGTCGTTCCACTTCATGATTGTGTCCCACTTGTTGTTGATTCTTCACAAAAAAAATACAGTTTTATATCTTTATGTTTGAAGCCTGAAATGTGGCAAAAGTTTGCAAAGGCACTGTATATCCAAATAAATGGCACTATTAAACAGCTTAAACAAATGCAAATACTTTGCTGTTATTCTGGCTGACTATGTTAGCCGTAGTTGGCTAGCTAGCAAGCAAGGGATAAATACGTTGCCAGCCAGTATGGCAATGGAACATTTAGAACGAACGACTGGGTCGCGTCCATTGATACAGAACAAAAAGACTGAATGACTGGGTCGCGTCTTCAGCAACCATAGATTTGTGTCGGGACTATATATTGTGGAAGGATGAAATAGTATGAATAAATTAATCAAAATAATGTTTTTCATGAAAATATGTCACTCATTATTTGAATCAACTTGAGACACTCATTATTTGAATATGTTGGTAACACGTTGTATAAAAGTGATAATGCCCTCAAAGCCGGTGTTTGGAGACTAACAACACCTGTGCCAATATATCCTCCAAACACCGGCTTCTCAGGTATTATCACTTAAATAGATACTGCTCTGGAATGCTTGACGTATCCGTGCAGTGCATGTCAACATAAACACTTTAGATGTATTAGTTGGAGAACGCTGTCCTACTTCATTTTCATGGACATCTGGAGCACACGCAAACAAAAAAAACTGAAACATGAGAGGAGACCAAAAAAATAACATCCCACTGACTGGGCAATTCAACCATCGCTAAGTGCAGTAGCCATTGGCATGTCATGGCTTTTGTTGTTGGTATTTCACTCTGGCAATGTGACCGACCCTGGCCTGTTGTTGGCTTTGAACCCCTGGCGTATTATGGTTGACCTGACCTTTCATGCCACTGCCATCCTCCTGGAAGGTGTTTCTGGAGCCCTGGTCCTCAGTCTGCTCGCTGCCTGAGGATGCCACACTACTCTGGGGGGACAGGGGGGCATGGTCAAAGGCCTGTCGCCCCCCCAGGTCATCCTGGCTCAGCCAATCTGCGCCACAGACCTGGGAATTGGAGGGGATTAGGGACGAGGACCTCTTCAGAGGACTGGGCTGGCCCATCTGACCCATGCCTGGCAGGGGACACAGTAGGGTCAGGATGTTAGAGACAATCACAGTAAACCATCCCTTTAATGAAGGCTAGGCCTAAACAGAGAGATTCTTTAGATGTGACAATCATTACAAAGATCACAGACTAAATAGTTGATTAATAGCATGATTACATAACCACATGAAGAAAAAGTTGTATTGTATCTCGGTTATGTTTAGCATATTCCTATTCACCCCAACAACACGTCCTTGCTCTCCCTCAGTCTGTCTTGGTAAGAGATGTGAACCACTGACCTGCGTTGTTGCTATTTATGGGTGAGGGCATCCCACCCTGGAAAGACATGTGTCCGTTCTGCCCTGCAGGGGAGGAGCTAGAGGAGGGGGGCTTGTCCAGCCAGCCATGGCCAGGGTCCAGGACCTCTGCTGAGCCCGGCCACTCATCTGAGCCCTGGCGGGGGTGGTAGGGGCCAGAGGGGGGCCGGGAGGGTGCAGGGTAGCCGCTGGAGAGGTGCTCCTCCAGGTGGTTGAGCCACATGGCCAACGAGGTGCGGTCGTCCAGGGTGGTGGCCGGGTGGATGAGGGCGTAGGACAGCAGCTGTCTACTCTCTTCCACAAACAGACTGCTCTCGATGGTGTGGCTCAGCACCTTCTGCAGCAGCTTCATGTACTCACACTTGGCCTCGCTGTTGCGGGGCTGCAGCAGGGGCAGGTGGGACAGCAGCAGGGACACCGCCTTTTCCATGGGTTCCAGGTGCCACTGGCTCACAATGTCTGGAGAGGTGAAGGACAGAGGGGCAATTGTTTACAAGTAAAATACATTTTTACAGGTTGTAGGTCTTTTTGTTACATGGTTTTTACACCATAAGATAGGGTATACCGGTAATACAATATGACTAATCCAATAGGGTTTCAAATGTGTTCTTCAGAAATCTGCAGTTATTAGCTACCTGCATTGTTGGCCTCAGCCTCCAGGATGTGGATCTCAGTGCAGTCTGCCAGCCAGTGCTCCAGGCAGATGTGCAGGAAGCGGGCCTGGGTACGAGATGCTCTCTTCAGCAGGGACAACAGCGCCACCGTCTGCTCACACTCGTTCCAGCCCTTGAACCAGTCCGTCAGGATGCCCACCTGGTCTCGGAACATCATGGCGCGTTGCCAACAGGAAGGGGGGCAGGAATATGTGGGTGGAGGTTAGGGGGAAGACTGCTTGCTCACACACAGGTTCACTCTGGCCCCGCTCAGTGGCTGCTTTTACACAACAGTCCTGGGATCCCCTCAAAGTGGAGAGAGGGGCCCTCACATGGTTCAGATGCAGGAGATGGGGGTGCTGAGGGGAGGGCTGGGAGAGGGTGTGTTAAATCCAGCTGGCTGTGTCTTAGACAGGAGGGTTCTCTCTCAGGTGCATCAGTATCAGCATCATCCAAATCCTAACAAATCAACGGAAAGGAAAACTACATAAGATACACTGAACAAAAATATAAACATGTAAAATGTTGGTCCCATGTTTCATGAGCTTTAATAAAGATCCCAGAAATTGTTCATACTCACAAAAAGAGTATTTCTCTCAGATTGTGCACACATTTGTTTACATTCCTGTTAATGAGCATTTGTCCTTTGCCAAGATAATCCACCCACCTGACCGGTGTGGCATATAAAGAATCTGATTAAACAGCATGATCATTACACTGGTGCACCTTGTGCTGGGGACAATGAAAGGCCACTAAAAATGTGCAGTTGTCACAACACAATGCCACAGATGTCTCAAGTTGATTGACATGCAGACTGCAGGAATGTCTACCAGAGCTGTTGGTGCCAGAGAATTTAATGTTCATTTCTCTATCATAAGCCACCTCCAACGTTGTTTTAGAGAATTTGGCAGTACGTCCAACCAGCCTCACAACTGCAGCCCACATGTATGGTGTCTTGTGGGCAAGCGGTTTGCTGTCAACATTGTGAACAGAGTGCCTCATGGTGGCGGTGGGGTTATGGTATAGGCTGGCATTAGCTACGGACAACGAACACAATGCTAAAAAAAAAAATACAGTAATGAGATCCTGAGGCCCATTTTTTAAAAGGTATCTGTGACCAACAGATGCCCATCTAAATTCAGTCATGTGAAATCCATATATTAGAGCCTAGTAATTGTATTTCAATTGACTGATTTCCTCATATGAACTGTAACTCAGTAAAATCTTAGAAATTGCATGTTGCGTTTCTATTTTTGTTCAGTATAATTTAACTAGGAATTTGATGCTAGTACTGAACCCTGATCATGACGATGAAATCCCAATACCAGAAATGCTGTTCATGCAATAAATTGAACTAACCAATATTAACATGGTGGCATGACTACTATAGACCACAGGCTTATGCAGGACAGTCTGGGCAGTCTACAGTTGTGGACAGGTGTCTTTTATACTGATAACAAGTTCAAACAGGTGCCATTAATACAGTTAACGGGTGGAGGACAGAGGAGCCTCTTAAAGAAGAAGTTACAGATCTGTGAGAGCCAGAAATCTTGCTTGTTTGTAGGTGACCAAATACTTATTTTCCACCATAATTTGCAAATACATTTATTAAAAATCCTACAATGTGATTTTCTGGATTTTTTTCTTCTCATTTTGTCTGTCATAGTTGAAGTGTACCTATGATGAACATTACAGGCCTCTCATCTTTTTAAGTGGGAGAACTTGCACAATTGGTGGCTGACTAAATACTTTTTTGCCCCACTATGTTTTTTTTATTATTCAGTACATGAGAATTTTTGCGCAAATGTGAGTGCACTAATGTGAGTGCACTCATGTGCACTAAGTCATCACGCACAGCCTTTCATCCACAAGTCAGTTTTGATGGAAACAAACTGGTGGGAAAAAGTGCATATTTTTTATGCATAATTTATAATATTCACATGAAAATCTGTCACAAATTGGATGGAAGCCTAGCTACTGTTCACTTTAAAATGTATGTCAAACAAAAAACAATGATTGCAAAGTAAAACAAAACATACACAATGACTACTTTAACAATTTCAACAGAAAATGTTACTAAAACACAATTACTTGACGAATAGAATGACGGCACAAACAGTCATTATGTTAACAAATGTTGCATATGCACTATTCTTCATCAAAAGAAACTGCGGCCCTCTCGTGACAGCGAAGATTAAAAAAAAAAAGAAAGAAGTTGAAAAGTACATTTCCTGCAATTCTGTACATTTTTCCATGGGGCATAGAGAAAAAGATGCCATTTCAAAGCAAGTTTGTTGCAATCCTACACATTTTGCCATGCGGCACAAAGAAGGTTTAGCAATTTTATAACTTGTGTCATGCAATTCTACTTATTATGCCCTAGGGCAGAGAGAAAAATGAGCAGTTTTACAACTAACTCACTGCAATTCTAAACATGTTGCCATAGGGTGGAGGCAAATGTTTGCTGTTTTTAATATGATAACTAATGGGCCCTACCCCGGTCGGTATTTCGACAACGCTTACTACAAGTTTAGATAGCTAGCCACTAGACTAATTTACCAATCTAAAAACATTTTGTTGACATGGGCGGGCTAATTGAGTGACTGCTGATGCACAACCAAATTTCAAAATTGCACCTTGTGAATTATATTATTCTTCCAACAGTAAGTTGAGACCCCGACTGAGTAACTAATTGTATTTTATTATTTTAATTGGTCTGCAGGCCTACAAACAGGGGGGGCCATGCGCACCAGTTGCCCATCCCTGATCTAGGCTACACGTGAGCCAACAGCTCGCAGAAGGCGCTATTAGCTAGAGTGCACGTGCCAATACCAGAGTGGGCACATGCTATATAAAGCATAACAAATTTGTGAGGAAAATAATCAGTAAAGTTGAAAATATGATGGAAACACATTTATCTTGTATTTTTTATTCCTTACATGAAAAAAAATAACTTTTGTGGTAAAATTATGTGCACTACCTCATCACGTACTGCTTTCAAATTGACAACAAGTCAATTTGATGGAAACATCTGGTAAAATGTGCATAGTTTTTAATGCTCATTTTAGAATATTCACATGAAACTTTTGCCAATTGGATGGAAACCTAGCTAGTGTCACTCTGTTACCGTGGAATTGCCAGAGTAAAGATGGTCTCTGTACAACATGCTAATATTTAGGCCAGCTAATCATAATGCAGGATAATCAGCTTCATGGTGCAGTGAAAGTAGAGCACATTATTGCCAGCATCATCACTTCAGCATCAACACAGAGAACTTCCATGCAGTATGCATGCACATTTCTATTGACCATTCAGCCAACATATGTGAATGTTTGATAAAGCCAACATCTAGGCCTAACTGCCCAGTCAATGCATGAGTTTGTTTGACTTGAAGCAAAAAACAAAGACTACATTATCTCCTTGCAATCTACATGACTGTTATATAGTCTTAGAACAATAAATACTAAGTGATGACTTGCAATAGAGCTTGTTACAGGGTAAAGTAATGGTGTCACAGGTTGCCAATAGGCCATGGCATGATCAATCAAATCTGAAACAGTCATCCAACCATCCCAGTATTGCAATACCACCTTAAATTGTGGGTATAGAACTTGCAATGCCTAGTTGTTATGTTTCATTTACATAAATAGAACTAGCCTGGTCTAATAGGCTAGACTTAACATAGTAAACTTAAATCCGGGCACTCAAACTACCATAATATGTTATGTTTGGTATGGTTACACCATACAGATGTTAACGTATGGTAAAAACGAAAGTAGGGTGGTTGTCGTGGGGTGGGCGTATAACGAGAACGTCTAGCAACCCAAAGGTTACAAGTTGGAATCTCTTCTCTGACAACTTTTTAGCTACTTTGTAACTACTTAGCTAACCCTTCCCCTAACCTTAACCCTTTAACTAACTCCTAAACCCTAGCTAACGTTAGCCACCTAACCAGAATTCATAAGATATTGTACGTTTTTGCAAATTCGTAAAATATATACGAATTGTAATTCGTAACGTATCATACGAAATGGATGTTAGACATCCACAAATTAATACATACCATACGAAACGTGACATATCATACTAAATGGAGTGTCTCGGATTTACGTACAGAATAATACGTACGAATAAGCGTTGAGACCAGCCAGCATCCTATAGATATTTGTCCGTTTTAAAAAACAGAACGTAACGTTAGTAGCTAAATTCTGGCCAGGATGGTCTGTATTAGTAGTAACTTGCTAACAAATATAAGGGGTATGTTATTCTAACTAGGCTAACGTTCGCGTAAGACAGTCCAGAAACAAGGGCCTGTCTACAGAGCTAACGTTACTCATCTACGTTAGCTAGTTTGTTGGTAGACGTAGCAAGTTTGCCAGTAACTATGTCAAACGTAGCTAGCTAACGTCAACTAGCAGCCTTACCTATGCAAGTTAGCTTGCTAGCTACGTTTGACCAGGTCATACGTGTAGCTAGCTAAGCTAGTTGGTCAGAAAACGTAAAAACAAACCTGTGTGACAACGGTGACGTTTCCAGGGTACGGCTTTTGCCAGGGTGTATTTGATGGGCTGGGGGGCAGTCAGCTAGCTAAAAAACTAGCACCAGGCCTTCACCGTGTAAATTGATGGGGGATTCAGGAATGGTAACGTTACTGTTTTTCAGTAGCGACGTTGCTGTTGGAATGTCTCTCTATTTTTCATCTCGTAAAACGACATTTGAGTCCTCGCGTTGCAAAGGTCCTCCATGGTCCATTTAGAAAAAAACACGTCAGATTACTTACATTATATCCACATCCCATTCTCCAACCTCTAGCGGTTGGTTTGTTTACCTTCTTTGTAAATTGTCACTTGTTAGCTAAAGTAGCAGGCAGCTATTGCTTCATTTATAAACGCTGGATGAGACGAAGATTTCGATCCAACAGTTGTCGTTGGTTGCTTTGAAAATAATGATTTTCTGATTATTTCAAAGATAACATTTAAAACAGTCTAGCTATGTACAACATGTTTATTTGAACACAGATAAATAGGGAAAGTACGCTTGGCTCAATCTAGCTAGCCAACTTCGATTCAGATTTGACGCAACGTCGGAGACCAACGTAATGGCGTTTGGGCGGGGTAAACACAGAGAAAAGTCCTCCATCTAGTGGATTAAACGCAAACACCCACACCACTACTAAACTGAAGTTGATCAATATGATCACATAGTATACATTATATTGACCAGATACTCAAGTGGCCACTCTAACAATGGAAATAAATAAAATGGAAGGCAGTCGGGAGGAGGCAAGATCAGGTGGGACGATTCTAGCCAATGAGAGTGCAGACGCGTGTGAACAACAGGCACAACTCCGATATAAAGTGTTTTTTCTCTAAATTGCCGGCATATTACGTGTCCTACTTATTTCAGTACAGTTGTAACAACCTAAGCATTACGAAACTTCTATTCGATCAAATAAGCCACACGTAGCAAATAATCCATGCAATGTTTGTTGCCCAAATTCAACATCCTCATGACCTCCATACAAAAACACCACCTGCGGGAGAAGAGAGATTTTGGGCCCATTATCCCTCTCGCTTCTTCTCTTCCTCTTTGATATGCTGCATAGCTGCTGTCAAACCAAGCACCCCGCACATTCAAAAAGAGAATATCACTTTGTTATTTTATCTTGTTGCAACACTAAATATTTTGGTTATTTTTGTATTTAACTAGGCAAGTCAGTTAAGAACACATTTTTGTTCAGAGGTAGAACGGCAGACTTTTACCTTGTCAGCTAAGGATATAGAAACCTTCTGATTACAAGCCCAATGCTCTAACCACTAGGCTACCTGCCGCCCTGTATACAACATTGTATTATTAAAAAGGCACAATTTGCTGTCGGGTACAGCGACAAAGGATTGCAGATAGAACTAACGATATCCCTAACAAGAAGGCTAGATCTGACACAGTGCGGTGAGGGGGTACTGGGGATGCTCATATGTGTACATGTCTGCCCTCCCCTACTGTATGTGCTATTATATAAAAGGAGGATCTTGAGAGTAAGACAGCATCCTGTCACAAGCAGTTGGCAGAGAAGTAACAACCTCAACAAGAAGACAATACTTTTGCAGACAAGAAACCAAAACAAGACCTCTTCTAGAATGGTATGGGAGACCGTTTATTTTTTACAATATTGCACTTTACCTGGAAAATGTATTTTGGCATGGGCGGTGATGTCCTAGTTTATGTTGTAAAGGTTTTTAGGCTGGCGTAAATGTATTTTTGCTACTTCCCTCCCTTACCCCATACCATCTTGACACAGGAAGCTGTGTCGTTCCATGATGCAACAAAAGCACTTCCTGGTCTCAATATGTCACTTTAAGATTTTGTTATGAGCTATGCGTTCATGGAATCTTGCACTTAAGATATCAAAACAAGTTGCTCTAAAACCTCTTTCTCTGGTTCCCTCCCTCCCTTCCTCTTTCTCTCTCCCCTGTCCCCATTCTCTCTCTCTCTCACTGAGTGAAATATGACAGAACTTTCAATGATGTAGCCTGACAGTAGCAATATGACCAACATATACAATTACAATGTGTCAAAACTTCCCACGGTTGATGAACTTGTTTCACATTTACATTCTAGTCAAGCTCTTTGGTTGTGTGCGAGGTGGATGAGAGTCTGAAAGAAAAACTGAAGAAGTTCAGATTTCGAAAAGAGACCAACAATGCAGCCATCTTGAGTGAGTAAGACTTAATCGAAAGCGTGTTCCAATTGTCCTGTTTCACCTAATTAAAAAAAACAAACATAATAAACCCAGAAACAGAAAAACATATGTTAAAGACTCAATATAGAATGATGATCCTATTCCCTCAGTGAAAATTGACATGGCAAAACAGCTTGTGATCCTGGAGGAAGAGTATGAGGCAAGTCACAATGTCTACCTGAGATGTTGAATATCCCATACTGAGTTAATAATTACTCAAATCCATCCACGCCTTTATCAATACCAGTTCAACTCAAAACATGCTCTCACATTTTAGGACATCTCCCTGGATGAACTGAGGAATGAACTTCCAGAGCGGCAGCCAAGATATCCTTTTGTAACATGTCAGAGTGATACAGCAGAAATCTATTAACCTCATATTCACCAGCACTGCCAGTGTTGAGTTGTATCATTGACCAGTGATTGGATCTCCTTGACAATATAGTGTACATTCATTGTTTACAGCTACAAATACATCCATACAGATGGCAGGGTGTCCTACCCGCTGTGTTTCATATTCTCAAGTCCAGTGGGTGAGTAAACCACCCTAATTCAGTGAACAGCCAATTAAGTGAAGAATTAGCATTACTGTACTGCAACATCCCTTTGAACAATAACTTTTTAAAGGTAGTAAAGGTTGATAATTGAAAGTAGAAATGAGATTCAGTGTTTATATGGAGATGAAAAAGGTTCAGTGGACAGACATCTGTAGCTTTATGCACCCTTATGCACCCTCCTCATCTCGACAGGGTGCAAGCCTGAGCAGCAAATGATGTACGCAGGAAGCAAGAACCAACTAGTCTCCGCAGCAGAGCTCACAAAGGTCAGGACTATTGTCCGTTTCGAGTATTGACTGATAATAATGATCTGAACATAAGTCCAACACTAAACTCACAAAATGGAGAAGTTATAATAGAACATGTTCAGAAAATAAGCATGTTAAGCCTGATCCTCCTACCCCTTTTTTCTCAATAGGTTTTTGAGACGCGAAACATAGATGACTTGTCTGAAGAGTGGCTGATAAACAAACTGTCTTTCTTTCGCTGAACAGTGTTCATGTTGGCAAAAGTGCAACATGAACTTCATTACCAGTTTGCAATAAATTGCTTTTATTGTCACTTGTGTTATTGCATTCTTATTCCTTAGCTATACTCAAACCATTACTACTAGTAGCCTGGTTGCCAGTTTCTGCTCTCTTAACAACTCCTCGTGGAATGGTCATGCCAATGAGTGAGAAGGAGTTGCTGATAGGCCAAACAGATCTAGGACCAGGCTACATTATTACTACATCAGAAGGAAAATGTTTCAAGGAATACAAGTTAATCTAAAAACAGGGGACTTTGGAGAGGGTAACTGTTAGCAGTATAAGAAGCATACAGGCATAAATGTTGTGAAGTCAGCTACTACCATTTATTTACAATGTCTAAATGTTAAGAAGTTTCCATCACAACTGAACTTATTCAGGTTCATTGTAATAGTTTGAGGGGGAAACAAGAAATGGGCAGAAAAATAAATGTTCTTTTGAAAACATTTTAAAAAACAACAACTTTTCCTTACAAAACTAGCTCACATTTTATTGGCTGCTCCAATTACATTTATAATGCATTGAATGCTCAAATGCTGAGGACAAAAAAAAACATTTAATAGATTTATGCACAAGAAAAGTCTACAGAATGATGTATTTTTTTTAGTTCTGCTTCACACCACTAAGTGCCTCATATTGAGTGAGACAAAAAAAATAAAAGAAACCCAGGCTTAAAAGAACAAACTAAATATGTTGTTGGTAGGAAATAATTGTATTCAATGAAGCATGTCCTGTACACAAAACTACTAAGATAGTGGCTCCAACTATATCTATGAGCAAAAGTCTGACATTTGAGTAACTGGCACTTACAAGTACCCAAAAGCCTTGTAGTAGTCTTTTAGAGATTGTGTCTCTCCTAAAAAAAAAGTAGCAGACCAACTCTCAACAGGAATGAGATGCTGGCCTCTGTAAAGACAGGGCTGTTCTGCGGGTGGGACTCGTGAGACTGGGCTGGCTGGAGCTCGGGGGTAAGGCATGGAGTGCCAGCGTTGTCACAGTAAGAAGGCCTCTTATTCACTGTCACTGCCATCGCTGGAATCTGAGGCCTGCTCACTGCCACTCCCGCTCTGGGCACGGCCACCCTCTGAGTGGTCACTACCGCTACTGTGGGCCGGAGACACGCTCCTACTCCTCTCCCTATGGCTCTCCTTCTCCTCCTCGCTCCCACTGCCCTCCTCCCCACTGCTCCGGGCTGCTCCATTCTTGGGCTCGTTATCATCGTTATCACTGTCGTCATCACTACCGAAGATCTCCACCTCATCCGCCAGCTTGACCTCCTCCTCGCCACTCTCACTGCCGCTACCACTGGCCTTCCTCCTCCGTTTCGCTCCCTCCTCGTCATCATTCTCAGCTCCACTCCGCTTCCCATCCTCATCCTCCCTGTCAGAGTCACTGTCAGAGTTGTCTGCCTCACTCTCGCTGCCTTTCTCCTTCTCATCACCTGGGGTGGAGACAAACAGATACAGACAATTAGTTCATATGGATCTAAGAAGCAGTCGTAAACAGAGACTCTTCAGACACAGTAGTAATCATTGGGGAGGACAGAGACTGACCAGAGTCCTGCAGTTTACCCAAGTCCATGTCCTCTTCTTCATCCTCTGGTTCATGGTTCTCCAGCTGAGCCTTACGCGCATCCTAATGGACAAAGACAGATGTTGTTATTACTCTAATTATTTCGATGTTTGCAAATGTACACTTTTCTGCTGATGTCCAGCACTACCTGTTCATCTCTATCAGCGTTGAGGTCCACGTATTAAGTAAACACAGTAGTTTCCACAGATTTAAAGTAATGCTCAGTGTAGAAAACAGAAGTAAAAACAGAAGTAAACCCCCCCAAAGGAGGGCCTGACTAGCAGTTTCACCTGTGCTTCCAGCTCCTTGTCGTTCATGTCTCTGTGCTTACACACCAGCACAGCGTTTGTAGTAGACTGGGCTCCAGCCTTAGCTCTCCTCTTACTCAGCCTCACTCTGCAATCCAGGACAACACAGTCAGAACAACAACCTTCACAGGTGGTGTCCTCAGGCCAAAACAAACTAACTAAACCCACCCTAGAAAATACAAATCTACCAGAATGCGATTCTCTCTTCCAAGAGAAACCCATGTCACCTCTTGTTACAGTAAACCCAACAGACCCCCACTTTGAGAACCCCCATTCCAGCCAGTGGTTACCTGGTCTCCAGCTCATTGTAGTAGACTCCATCTCCGTCTCTGAAGATAAAGAAGTAGTTCTCCTCATAGCCCTTGCTGGCTTTGTTCTTCACGTTCCAATTGTACTCCCTGGCTATCTTATAGTCATACCTAGAACACACAAAGAAACCATCCTCATCACATCTAGTTCAATGTTACAGTAAGTGTGTTTCAGAGATTCCAACACCATAAAGGTTCTGTACTTGGACAAGGTGAACCAAGTAGGTGTGAGGGAGTAGACAATGACAACGTGAAAACTATACCAATAATATTCAGTTAACATATCAGTAGAATTGTTGGTGTCCCGTCTACTCAAGTGTGTAAATGCTTGTTGGATGACTCACAGATCATCAGGCATGTAGTCCAGCTCCTCATCCACGTCTCTCTTGCGCTTGCGAATTGTTTCCTCATTGGGCAGGAAGTAGGCCACAAACTGGTTTCCTTCCTCATCCATCATACCTCTGCAGGTCACAACAATAAACAATTCAGAACATTATGTAAATTGTCATAGCGCAGGATGGTCACAGAAAATCACAGACACACACACACAATGTGGCAATGTTTTCTCCTCACCTAATCATGGCCTGTGACATCATCTCCACACCCTGGGGTGCTGACATGTCTTTAGGCGCAGGATCAGAGTCGAAGATTACCTGAGCACACGGGTTGATCCACATCTGGGGAGCAGAGAACAGAACATACAAATGCTTACTCTTTACCACAACACACTAGGGCAAGACAACAACAGTTAAACACATCCAGCTCGAAACAGATACAGGAACCAATGACTCCCCAGGAACAAAGACAATGGGCATAATCCAGATAGGTAGCCAAGACCAGTACAATGATACTGTGTGTCCGGATGAGTGCTATGGATGCTCACCTTGAAGTCAGGGAACACAGGCATCACCTCCACAGGAGTGACTCTGGGTTTACTGTAGTGCTGGGCAATCTGGGGGAAGAGGAGGAACACAGCGTGTGATGTACAGATACTAGGATCTTAATTTGATCACTTTTGTTGCTGAGAATTTTCCTGTTATATTATACAGCTACATTAACAGTGTACCACTTTTCATGTAGCCACATTTTGACCAGCTAATAGCCTATCCACCAATCAAGCAACATTATGGACTAAACATTAAAATCCTGTTGCTGCACAATTATTTTGCTGTGACAATTTAGGTACAAATAAGATCCGACATTAACTTTGTTTGTGATGGAATTAATCATATTAGAAGGAGCATACAATGAACTGTGTCATCTCTGTGTAGCTGGACATTGACTTTGAAGTTGTTACTGAAAGACCTATTTGGACTGAATATCGCACAGTAAATTGTGCAGAGCCAAACACGGGGCACTCTCACCGGTTTCTGTGCATCCTCAAAGGTCTTTTCAATAGCAGCAATCTGGCTGTCCCTATCCTTGTATATCTCCTCCTCTGTGAACTGCTGTTTGACAGACACACCGATCCTAAGGACAGAACACATAGGTCATAGAAGGGGTGGGACAAACAGAAAACATTACAAGATGGGAAGTGTGAATGCTGAATGTGGTGGTTAGCTAGCCTGTTAGGTCACACTTACTTGACTTCCACTTTCTCATTGGAGACACCATATCTGTTGAACTCTGTAGAGATGTACTCAGTTTTCCTCATCCACGGGACCACCTTGGCGTGCTGCTGAGATCTACAGGAAAACAAACAAAGAGCTCATAACACAGATTCCAAGTCATTCTTAACATTTTAGTTGAATTTTGTCACACAGATACTGTATTGACTGGTACACAGTCTGTATCCAAACCTTTTCGAGCTGGATGGAGCTGTGATGTCTTCCTCCAATAACTTCTCATCAGCTGGATCAAGAAGAACTAGAAAAATAAGGATGGGACGATTCCAATTCAGTACTACACAAGCTTCAAGTAACCACCACAAAAATATACTGACTGTGTGGTATAACTGTGTATGTCGTTCAGAAACGTACTGCTGGGGTCGACACGGTAGGTGTCTGGGTTAATGAGGTCGATGGTGACACCAAGGTCAGGCTCAGTCAGCAGCTCATGTTTGTGTTGCTTCTCTAACGATGTAGCCTTGTACTGCACAAACCTGTCAACACCAGACAGAGCAACATCCAGTCACATCAGAGTCAGCGGCAGATCGGTATTTATGTGAGAAGGCTTAGAAAAGAAAAGCTGCACACTGTGGTTCCAACAACAATACATTTAATATACATAGCAACATCGGGACTGACCTTTATAGCAGAAGGAACTTGGTAGGAACAAGGGTGTTTACCTGTGCTGGTCAAATGGATATGTGATGAATTTGGGATCAAATGGGATGTCAGGCAGGCTATTGCAGTACTTTACCCGACAGACCACGCCAGACCTGGGAGAATGGTTGGGACAAACATGGAAGCACAAATTTAAAAAAAATGTACAGAGAAGAAGTAGTCATCATCATGTTCTATCAACCACTGATGCCACATATCCTCATAACCACCTAATGGTCATATGGGTTTTGATCTGTCAATGACGGGGCAGGTGGCAGGCAGGCAGCCTAGAGGTTAGAGCAGTAACCGAAAGGTTGCTGGATCGAATCCCCAAGCTGACAAGGTAAAAATCTGTCGTTCTGCCCCTGAACAAGGCAGTTAACCCACTGTTCCCCGGTAGGCAGTCATTGCAAATAAGAATTTGTTCTTAACTGACTTGCCTAGTTAAATAAAGGTTAAAAGAATAGAGATCTCCAACCCTATTTGCATTTTTTAAAAACACTTATTGAATTGTAACTGATTCTGTTTTGTTGAAACATCAAACTGCAAGCATACCTCTCTGGAACAGTTCTGTGTGATGAACTCCTAGACATGTTGATAGAAAAAGCAAGTGTTGTTAGCTACACACTGAGCTGAGACTGAATAAATAGGAAGTAACACAGCCCCCATTTCAATAGTAACAGTCAGAACATATGTAAATTATGATGTTCGCTAACTAGCCATGCCGTCAGTAGCTAGTTTGCGGCAAAGCAAATACATCGGAGAAAATATTTACCTGTGACCGTCTGAGTCTCGCTGGGCTTGTGTCTGTATAGTTGGAGCCATTCTCTTAAAATAATGATCACGACTGGAAACACAGCTTCACGTAAATTCAAACAACCGATCAAGTAACTCCTTACTAAAACACTTTACCTGAAAGAATAAGAACCTCCGTTGACTACCTAGCTATTTACTCCAAAGTAGTCAGAGCTTGCGCTCTTTTTGCTTTTCTGTCTTGGCTGGCGGCATCTTACTACTAGTAGGACCCCTAATATTTTCATGGGTAGCTTCGGAGCGGCCTGAATGTAATTGCGTAGCAAATCTACCGTCATGTATTTGCTATATATCGTATGTGGATTTGTGGTAGGCAGTTGTACCTTAAACCGGTCAGTATCAATTTAAACGATTCTACGTCGGAAAGCAAGCTACAAAAATAAAATATCATCGCCCTCTACTGTATTGGAATATAAAATGGAGAAATTACATACTGACAACCAATCTGTAGCATAAAACTGTTTGAAATAGAAGTGCAACAAGCTTGGAAAATGCTAGAATTTATTCTGTCTTCGGATGCAAAGAAATAAAAACAAACGTACCATTGATGTCACTTTCCTAAACAAGAAGTCGACATTAAAGACAATACTTGTTTTAGGCTATGCCTGACATTACAGAAGGACAATCGTTCAATTAAGACAATTGACATGTTATGAACAGGTACAAATCGAAATGTGGAATTAATCTATGGATTCTAATAATTTTCCTCATTTGCTATTAGAGCATTCATTACATTTTTATTGAGGTGTGAGCTTTACAACAGCAACAAAAAACAAGGAAACCCAGATCTATGGTCTTCATCAAAAAAGCTACATTCAACATTTTAGTTTGAGCGCAAATTTCAAAACTTGCAAAATACTGATGAGTGCAAATTATATTTTCATAATGTTGTAACAGTTCCAAGAGTAAAGCTTTTCATTAAATGTGTGTGTCATGTCAATAATGTTAGTGTTCTACATCACAAAACAATCCAGTGACACTGTCATGTAAGTGCCCAGACTGAAGCGGATTATGTATATAGACAGATTTGTGAAAACAAACAAACGTGTACAACCATGATAATGTGCAAGTCTGCCGAAATCCACAAAAATGACATTGACTAAGGACTAAATCACAGTTAAAAAACTTTTTTCAAAGCATCTGCCAAGTGTTGTTCACATTTTTTGACCTATATCACATATTAACACAGACAATAGAAATAGAACATGTGTATGATGGTTCATGCTTTGGTGGGGAACACTTAGCAGCCTTACTATGCATCATTTCCAGTTACTGCAGGACCCCCTCCCTGGTTCTTCCTGCCAAGCTGCAGGAAGCTAGCTCTACCCATATCCAACAACAATCCAACTGCATTCAATGCAGTTTGTTCATGTTGACAAAGACCATGCGCTATATCTAAGAGGGAACCAGTAGCAGGGAGGTAGAAAACGACTACTTGTTCTCATTATTTTATAGGAGTGGCTCAAACATACAGCTCCCAACATTTTATATCTGGAGAGATCCATCCAACAATCCATGATGTGCTGTTCCTCATATTCTTTCCCTATCTCAGGTCTGCATCTGTCCAGAGGGATCCACTCTGTGGAAAGAGAACAATGGAGACTTTATTCATGAAAGTGTCAAAAAACTTGACCAGATCATGCCTATTCACTTGTCAGTATCTGTAAACACATTCTTGTGACATGCTACATGGTAATAACTATTAACAACGGTATAGTTTCCCATTTTAGATACAAGTTATAGTACTGCATTTAATCTGATCACATCTAAGAACAGATAGAAATCAAAATTAGGACTCACCTGCTCAACATGTACAGCATTTGGCCAGGGTCATCTGCAAATACCCTGAAGTAACACAATGAGAAAGGAAGGTCTGTTTGATACTTCATCTGGATATTTGTAAGACGATTGAAAATCAGCAAGTTGCCTGTGTGTAAAATATGATTAGATACTCATACCCATCTCCCCAGTGATAAAATGCCTGGTCCTGGTAGAAAATACATAGGAATAGCCACACGCTTATGGTCTCCACCCAAAATATTACAAAAAGGAACCATAGTGAGGAGACAAGCAGCTCACACACCATCCTGGGGCTTCTACATTGAGACAGAGCAGAGAGGAGAGTTAAACCATAGGGGAACATACCAACACTACAGTCCTATGCAGACAAATAGGTAAGGTACTGGTGGCAGCAACATGAGAACTGCTAGTCCTGAAGAAAGATAACAATATTAAGCAATGCCAATTTTAGATCTGGATTGCAAACACGGTTTGTTTTTTGGTTGAAAGCAAGGACATTTCAGGGATTATCAACACTAGCACATTAACTCAAGCCCATACCAAACAAGCAGTACGTTGGTCTTTGCAAACTAGCAGATGTCCTAGCTAAGTAGGGAGGAACGTTGATCAGCTGTGTTCAGTGAGAGGGTAGCTAGCTGCTAGCTAACTCAATCTTGGTGACATGCATCATTGCCAGCTAACAAAAAATATTGGAAATAAAGTATCTTACCTTTAATCGTGATGGGAGCAGAGTTAATGGTATCCAAGTCCGTGAATATCAATAACATTCATGGAGGCAAGATGTTTAGCTAAACTTGGTTGGTCTAGCTAGCTAACGTTAGCT
Source organism: Oncorhynchus clarkii lewisi (assembly GCF_045791955.1). NCBI lineage: Eukaryota > Metazoa > Chordata > Actinopteri > Salmoniformes > Salmonidae > Oncorhynchus > Oncorhynchus clarkii. The sequence continues at coordinate 21,430,646 of NC_092173.1, read as the reverse complement.
ATACGCAATGCTACATACAGCTAGATAGCAATTAGCACCAGCTAACTGAGGTTTTGTATTGTTGGCAAGCTAGAACACTTAGCTAGCTTGCTTAATAACTTATTTGGGAAGTTAATATCATTTTACTTGATCAAATATAACATTGCATCGCTATTTAGCCAGCTAACATGCATGTTTTCAATGTTCACGGGCAGCTTTGCCTGCATGCACCAGCAAAGTTACTGCGTTACCAGTGAGTTATTTCCGGTGTTGTGCCGAAAAGCCCCCCCTCGCGTTTTAGGCAGCGTTTCATGTATTTTTTTTTATGACGGTTTGATCGCGGGGAGGCACTAGTAATGTCTGCAGTTTTCGGTTTGGCTATTTGTTTCAAGTGTATTAGTCTATAAATAAATCTCTTTGCCAAAATTCGTCTTATTCGACGAGTAGTTCTGAAATGTTTATTGCTTGCCTACAAACTGATTTGTTGGAAAGGTGGCATCCTATGATGGTGCTACGTTTAAAGTTACGGCGTTATTCAATAAGGCCATTCTACTGCCAATGTTTGTCTATGGAGATTGCATGGCGGTGTGGTCAATTTTATACACCTGTCAGCAACGGGTGTGGCTGAAATAACCAAATCCACTCATTTGAAGGTGTCCACATACCTTTGTATATATAGTGTATATATATATATAATATATAAATTCAAAAATTATGGAATTAAAATGCAATGTCTGTTGGCACTGAAATTGTGCCATACATATTCCAAATTTGGCAAATGACAGTACAGGTAGTGGAATGTAATAACTGAACAAAGAATGGCAACCAGGCTCAATGATTCTGTACAAAGTGAACATTTTCTAACACAATGTTCAAATTTCTTCTGCTCCAAATTGAAAAGACAGGACACAAATTATATACTAAAATTACTTTATTACAGCTGATTTCTGTTCAATATCCCTCTGCCAGCACAATAGTCATTATAATACAAACAAAATAGTAGATTTGATCCTAGTTTTATTCTTCTGTTTCATGAATCTTTTTACACATTTCAATTAACTTTTTTGTATATTGTTTTGGTGAAAATGTATGTATAATCTTCATAATCTTTCAGACATTCAATAACAGGTTTCACAATTTATACATTTTAATACAGGTTATATATGAGTTGTAGTGGTAATGCTGTGCCAAGGAAGAATACTGATATCCTCATAGAAATGGATCCTCTGTTTTCATAAGTAGCCTATCACCACTCAATCTTTTCAAGCCTCTACATTGACCATCTGACCAGAACCAAATAGCTCACATCATGCTATTTTTAAAATGTCATGCCATCAGGCCAAGCCAAAGGGAACTCTGGAGATGAAACAATGCAGTGGTGGGCTTGGCAGCTCTGGGATGGCACAGTGTTTGACCAGAGGGAGGACCTCCATTTTTATTTAGCTGACACCATCAATGCTAAATTATAATTAAAAGCATTATCCAGGTTGGTGGAGAAGCCTTGTACATCATTAAAACAAATATGAATACAAATATCTAAGTAGTCTCCCTCACAAAAATAAAATACAAAATAAAACATGAACAAAAATGTGTGATGGGTTGGCAATCGATCTCATATGAGATGAGGTTTCATTGGCGGTTAGTGCTATCCGGGGTCCTTGGGACATCCCTACCCTGAACCCTAAGTATTTGAAAATGTCAACTCCAATGGGGTAGGGACATCCCAAGGACCATGGATAGCAAGGACCTTTCATTGGCCTGACATGTGAATTAACCATTGACCTAAGAAACTGTTGACCTGAACATGGGCTAGGTCCCAATAATCAGAAATACCTTTTTTCCCCTGACCACTGATCATAGAAGACTTGGTCGGTATAAGCATTATAGTGGTAAATTAACCTATTGAGGCGTTTCAACTCTCTGTGGTTACAAATGAAAGGAAACATGAGGTGGAAGGTTTTGGAGAGTATTGGGACACACTCACAGCCCTATGTACTGTAACATAATGAAACCCATGCCTGCTTTTTGGAAAGGACAGTTGGATATGATTCTGAGGCAGATATTGGAGAATTGTATTGGGGGATTAGAGTCTGCAACCATTTAAAACAAACTTCTCCTGCATCTCTTTGTGCCCGTAAAATCAAACAAGTTTTTGCCGCACAATTGAAGCATCACATTCAACAAGAACAAACATCAGAATAGGTACTAATCTGGTGGATGTGAATGTAGAGAGGGTGGAGTAGAAGGAAACACAGGAAGTACAGACTTACTGCAATGACAGGCGTCATGAAGGGTGCAATGACTAACAAAGTGTGTGACAGTAAAGGAAAATGACAGTGTAGGCTATGCATGCACAGGAAGCAGTAAGAGTCAGTGTACACACAACCAAGCTCACTTTTCATCAGTTACTTTTACAGACCCTCATACCAATCTCAACGTTGTTTAATATTTGGTTAGTGTCTGTCAAGTTAAATAATGTTAGTCTTATAGATTTTAAAAAAAAAAATGTTCTTCGTCACAAAGCAAGTTTAGTTAAAACATTTAATCTCTTAAATTGTAGATATACACAATATGAACATTTCACCCCACTTTAATTTCCTAAGATATCTGCAACATTAGGTATTTTAGAGCCTTGTGGCATCCTCAATATATATGTTTTTAAAGTGTTTTAGATTTCCATAGAGATAGTTACCCTCATAGTAATTGCAGACTTGGTGATTGAGGGAATGGAGGGTGAGAAAATAAAGAGGGGAACCACAATGGCATAAACTCACCCATGAAAGAAGCAGTTTCATGGGTGAGAGAATGAGCTTACAGATAGAACCCACTGTGGGTGTCCAAGGAAATAACTACATAAGTGCTTTGCCACCTTTAAAAGATGGAATCCGCATTAGGGGAAACAGTGCCACTGTCTGCCCCAGCACCTTGGTTATTAATTTGTGGACGAAACTGAGAGGTGCGTTGAGCAGTGTGGTAAAAAAATATAGAGCGTGCATTGATGTCCGATAGGAAAAAAAATAGTGTTCGTTGTTTGCAGTAACTTCGGTTGTTGTAACATCCCAAATGGAAGTGGCAGTTTTACCATTAAGGATTCCAGCTTTAACCACTTTTTAACCACTCACCAACATAAGTGTAGAATGATCATTTAGTGTGAGTGTTATATTTACATGCAGAACACCAGTAACTAACAAGTATATGCGCTTCATTTACCTGCCATTGTTACTTTTAGGGTGATGAGATGGTCTCTTTTTTCCTGATTGCAGAGTTTTTAGTGTTGCTCAAGTTGTGGACCATTATCATTTTAAACACTGACAACATTACATTAACCAGCTCCCACAACATGTTCTCCTTGCCAAGCCTGCTGTCATGGTCAAAAACAGCCATTACATTGAGATTAAATCTTTCCCTTTCAAACACATTCTGAAATCATATATATTTGTCCTACTTATGGAAGCTATGCTCTACTGTGCCCACTTACGTCGTTAAACCTGGCCTGCAACATTTAGTGCAAAAGGTGTTTTTTAAACAAGCATACAATAGAAGTCCTTTAACTATCCCTGTCACCATACACCATAATCTGGTTCGTTCTTGTCCAACATGAATCCTCCATAGCGCCATAGAAATAGGTCTATATACTGGTATGACTCTGCTAACTCACTTGTAATTAACCCCAGGTATTCAAATCCTCACTACGTATCTGACTTTAAGGTAAACTATTAGCTAAACTTTTCAACTTCCCCACCTCAACCACATAATACAGACACAAAATATTCATCCCTCATGTTGCTGTGCCTAAAATAAAGTCAAACTACCATGTGTTTTACTGTATACATTGTATGTACTGTATAAAGTGCTTTGACAAGGCAGCAGTATTTAAAGGCACTAAAATAAAATCAACTGATAAATGTCAGGGTTCTTAAAGGTATTACAGAGTCTTGGCTCTTGTATCAGACAATCATGTAGCCCATCATTAATTATACTGATCCCCTCCTCGATCATTCAGCCAACTAAGATGGAACTCACAATCTGTCATCCTCCGCACAGCAGACACCCAGAACCAGCCCTCAAGTACCTGTATGCATGATATTATCACCTTTAGAACTTCTGTTCAATTGATCACTTCACAAAACTCCTGATATCGACATCCTTTTCAGAGGTACATGAGGATAGATGTTAGGATCCTCTCTTCCTGAATTACATAATTTTTATTGAATGATGCGAAATGTAATACAAACTTGGTTAACTATTTAATCAATCTGAGCTGAACTAAAACATAAAAAAATATGCCAGTTTTACACTGAGAATAAATGATCAGTATCAGGGCATACAAAGGCACCATCTTACTGAGTATTAACATTCATATACACTTTTAGCTATTAGCTAAGCCTATAGTTTATTATGGATCTGCCATGTCCCTCTGGTTTTGGCTGATGTAGTAATGCTATGAGAGACACCGACCCACTTGGAAACTCTAAACAACAGTGAAGATTTGGATCTACTGTAGGTGTGCTATTATGGCCTAAGGAGCGGTTGAAGACTGCAACCTAGTGGCCAATGCCACACACTACAGTAGTACAGAACAGCTGAATGTGGCCATAGTTGAAGCTATGGTTAGCCTGGACCCCTAGCATTGCATTCGAAACAGACAAATACAAAGAATAGCATCTAAAAACATTCATATTCTGCTTTAGTGTTCTTATTGGCAAATGGATTAATTAGCAGCTTAAACTCCCACAGGGAGGCATAAAATAAAATGCAGATCACTAAATGTTGGCAAAATGCTCATTGATATAAAAAGGTTCACTGTCTGTTACTGCTTCTTCAATATATTAAATGTAAACATTTAAATCTTTCAAACTGCAAGTCTAAGTGTGAAATTCACAACAAAAATCCTACCTCGATGATATGACATTGCTAAAAACACAAACTTCTCTTGCTCTTACCAGCTGCAATTACAAAAAAACTATTATCTTCCTTTCTTAATAAAAAAAAGGACAAATAATAACAGCCAAAATATAATTGATCTAATTCTACAAAATCCTCAGATTCTTGTATGTAAAAACGTTTAAAAAATCCTATTCACAAAATTTCACCACATTCCTGCAACAGGGGTTGATAGTAAATAAGTTGTGAGATGTTTAATAACAACTGCCTGGATTAAAAGTAGGCTTGGATACAACAACAAAAGCGAGTTTCATGGAAGCTGGCCAAAATACAAGCCAACAACATTGTGTCCCAGTGTCCCTCACAATCTCAAACCTAAAAGATAATGTAAAACCAACTTTCATTTGTTTCAGGTATTGTCAAGCAGCTCTATACGGTATCTGAGCAGTTTATTAAACCTCTCCCTGTTAAAACATTTTAGAATCTTCAGATTTGGAAAAAGAAACAATCTCTGCGATTTAAAATGACCATAAAAGCAGGCTAGCATAAGGAGAGTAAACAAATAAATAATAATAAAGTAACTGGATAGATAGATGGGCCAATATATTATCAAATTTGGAGCAGGGGCATTTCCTGGGCTGTCTTAGTTTGCTGTGATTGGTAGACACTAAGCAACTTTTAAATTAAAAGCAGTTGGCAGATGTCAATAGGCTTTTTGACAGTGGTCTCAGTGGTGCAAAAGGAGAGCAGTGGCTATGGATAACACATATATGTACATGAAAATGATTTCTAAGAGAGAGAACACTAAATAATAAGTATTTAGTGTTGACACTGAATGGTTTCTATAGAAACAGAAGAACTGATCTGTATGTGTGCTAATAAACTGATGTGTAGAGGGGGTGTGCCTCTTTCAGCCCTTTTGACCTGAGCAACATTTATTTCCACACGCATTCACATCTGTACACAGGACAGGAGAGGAATAGGAGAGAGGGGATGAGAAATGTGTGAAAGAGAGGTGGAGGTGTAGTAGAGCTCAGCCCATACTGTCCCACTCTGCTCTGTGGACTTGGCAGCATCCTACTCTGACTCTGGGACTGGGAGTCTATGTGTAGGACAGGTGCGACCCGTTGGATATCTGAGAGTTGACGCTGGTGCTCCTGCTCATAGCCTGCTCACTGCGCCCCCCTGAGGCTGTCCTGCTCAGTGCCTGGGGGCTGTTCTGCACACCTCCACTGCCTCTGGCCCCCAGGGGCACTGCCGAGGGGTGGCCCCACGGCTGAGGACCCCCACCCCCCTGCATGCCTTGGCCCCAGGCTTGCTGCATGGGGGACCCTCCTTGACCAGAGTGATAGTGGTGTTGGTGATGGCTGCCTTGGTGCCCTGACCCTCCACTGCCCCAGTGTGGCCCTTGAGAGCCCCCAGAATGGTGCTGTGTCTGGGGGTGGGCCCAGCTGCCTGGGGCCCCTGGGAAGCTGTGGCTAAAGGCCTCTGGGGAGAGGTTGGACAGCACCATGTTGTTGAAGCCTAGACGCATGCTCTCTGAGTCGAACGCTTCGATCTCCCTGGCCTGGCGCTCCAGCAGGCTACGGATCCTCTCCGAACGCTCGTTCTGAAGGGCCAGCATCTCCTCCTCAATCTGAAGATACACACGTACACACAGCTGCTCAGTATCATAATATTTTCATGTAAAAATAGCACTGGTTTAGCAATGATAAGAGCGCAAACTGGAGCTTGACATTAAATAAAGCCTAAATTTCAATTGAAGCTTTTTGCCACTAATACACCATTACTACATCCCAAATGGCACCCTATCCACTTAAAATGCACTACTTTTGACCACAGTGCACTATACAGGGAATAGAGTGCCATTTGTGACGCACCCATGTAAAAAAAAAATCCCAGTATGGAAGATCAGACCTTCTGCTCCAGTAGGGCCCTCCGGAGCGACACTCTCTGCTCAAGGTCCTTCCGCTCACGGTCGTGCTGGGCATCCGTCTGCATCTTGATCTTGCTCTGGTAGGCGTTGAGTAGCTCCAGCTCCTGCTGCAGCTGCATCCTCAGCACCTGGCACTGAGCCTCCTGAGCCTCATCCAGACGCAGCTAGAGACGAGGGGTGCCAGACAGGGGGTCAGCACAATGTTAAAGTGATACTTCGGGATTTTGGCAATGAGGCCCTTATCTACTTCCCCAGAGTCAGATGAACTTGTGGATACCATTTTTATGCCTCTGTGTCCAGTATGAAGGAAGATAGAGGTAGTTTCGCTAACGAGGATTAGCACAATGACTGGAAGCCTATGGTATCTGCTAGTGTGCTAGTTAGCAACTTCCTTCAAACTACAAGCAGAGACATAAAAATGTTATCCATGAGTTCATATGACTCTGGGGAAGTAGATAAAGGACCTCATTGCCAAAAGGCCCATCATCAGTAGTCAGATTTTTAAAAACATATCCCTCTCCTGCCTCCCTCCCTGCAGTGTTTTCAAGGTCTCTGTGTGACTCACAGCCTGTGTGGAGAGCATCTCGTTGATAGAGTGGTCGTACTGCTCAGCCAGGATGGCCAGCTTGCGGGTCTGCTCCTCCTTTAGACGCTTCAGGACAGCCTTGTGGTCAGACTTTGGTGTGCTCTCCAGTAGGTGGTTTCTCAAGGCCTTGTACTGTCTGGTCTGGATCTTACATGTGTCTTGGAACTGTTTCTTAATCTGGAGCTCTTTGGACTGGGACAGAGGAAGAGAGGACAAACAGAACAGTGAGGGTCAGGTCTGGAGCTCTTTGGACTGGGACAGAGGGAGGAGGAAGAGAGGACAAACAGAACAGAGAGGGGTCAGGTCTGGAGCTCTTTGGACTGGGACAGAGGGAGGAGGAAGAGAGGACAAACAGAACAGTGAGGGTCAGGTCTGGAACTCTTTGGACTGGGACAGAGGGAGGAGGAAGAGAGGACAAACAGAACAGTGAGGGGTCAGGTCTGGAGCTCTTTGGACTGGGACAGAGGAGGGAGGAAGAGAGGACAAACAGAACAGTGAGGGGTCAGGTCTGGAGCTCTTTGGACTGGGACAGAGGAGGGAGGAAGAGAGGACAAACAGAACAGTGAGGGGTCAGGTCTGGAGCTCTTTGGACTGGGACAGAGGGAGGAAGAGAGGACAAACAGAACAGTGAGGGGTCAGGTCTGGAACTCTTTGGACTGGGACAGAGGGAGGAGGAAGAGAGGACAAACAGAACAGTGAGGGGTCAGGTCTGGAGCTCTTTGGACTGGGACAGAGGGAGGAGGAAGAGAGGACAAACAGAACAGTGAGGGGTCAGGTCTGGAACTCTTTGGACTGGGACAGAGGGAGGAGGAAGAGAGGACAGACTGGGACAGACAAACAGAACAGAGAGGTCAGGTCTGGAGCTCTTTGGACTGGGACAGAGGGAGGAGGAAGAGAGGACAAACAGAACAGTGAGGGGTCAGGTCTGGAGCTCTTTGGACTGGGACAGAGGGAGGAGGAAGAGAGGACAAACAGAACAGTGAGGGGTCAGGTCTGGAGCTCTTTGGACTGGGACAGAGGGAGGAGGAAGAGAGGACAAACAGAACAGTGAGGGGTCAGGTCTGGAGCTCTTTGGACTGGGACAGAGGGAGGAGGAAGAGAGGACAAACAGAACAGTGAGGGTCAGGTCTGGAACTCTTTGGACTGGTACAGAGGGAGGACAAACAGAACAGAGAGGGGTCAGGTCTGGAGCTCTTTGGACTGGGACAGAGGAGGGAGGACAAACAGAACATTGAGGGGTCAGGTCTGGAGCTCTTTGGACGGGGACAGAGGAGGGAGGACAAACAGAACATTGAGGGGTCAGGTCTGGAGCTCTTTGGACTGGGACAGAGGAGGGAGGACAAACAGAACATTGAGGGGTCAGGTCTGGAGCTCTTTGGACTGGGACAGAGGAGGGAGGACAAACAGAACATTGAGGGGTCAGGTCTGGAGCTCTTTGGACGGGGACAGAGGAGGGAGGACAAACAGAACATTGAGGGGTCAGGTCTGGAGCTCTTTGGACTGGGACAGAGGAGGGAGGACAAACAGAACATTGAGGGGTCAGGTCTGGAGCTCTTTGGACAGGGACAGAGGAGGGAGGACACAACAGAACATTGAGGGGTCAGGTCTGGAGCTCTTTGGACTGGGACACATGAGTGAGGACAAACAGAACATTGAGGGGTCAGGTCTGGAGCTCTTTGGACTGGGACAGAGGAGGGAGGACAAACAGAACATTGAGGGGTCAGGTCTGGAGCTCTTTGGACGGGGACAGAGGAGGGAGGACAAACAGAACATTGAGGGGTCAGGTCTGGAGCTCTTTGGACTGGGACAGAGGAGGGAGGACAAACAGAACATTGAGGGGTCAGGTCTGGAGCTCTTTGGACTGGGACACAGGAGTGAGGACAAACAGAACAGTGAGGGGTCAGGTTCCTACATAACGGTTGTTAACAGTAACAGAAAACAACAATTTGTCTGTTAGTATACAATGTGTGCTCACCTTGAGGCTCTTGGGCTGCTGTCGGACCTCCATGACGTGTTTGCGTCGGAGCTCTCTCTCCCTCCTCTTGTTGTATTCCTGCTGGTTGGTGAGTTCTGTCTGGTGCTGCAGGCGGATCAGCTCAGCCCTCATCTTCTGGATGGTGTTGACCTGGCGGAACTCCAGCTCCTGCATGGACTCATGGTGCCGCAGCAGCATGGCATGCTCCAGGTCCTTCTGCGTCTGACGCTTATTCAGCTCCTACACACAGACGGACAGGCAGGGAGGAGAAACCATACGTTAGGAGAAAACTGCATTCTATAAGACAAAGGGCAGTATTCGAAAGGAATGTTTGAACTATGTATAGAAGTAGGAAAATGAGCAGAACACACAGCTGAGCCATGGTTACAAAACAGGCAATGGGACCCTCTTTTGAGGAGAGAGAGAGAAACAAGGGACTGTATGAATGAGGAGAGCTGAGTGATTACAGCTGACCTCTCTCACTAGGTCCTGCTCCACGTTGTGGCGAGCGATGAGGATCCTCCTCTTGAAGCGTCGACACTCCAGCTCTAGGTATTGTCTCTGTCTCCTCAGCAGGTTGGCCTCCTCCTCAGCCTGGAAGTGCTGGAAGTTCTCCTTCTGCTTGGAGAGCCACTCCTGCTTCTCCTTCTTAGGGGTCGACTGGTTCTCATTCAACTCCTGGGGGAAGAACAAGGGCGGACATTAGTTTAGTTCAACTGTCGTACCCCATCAGTAGCCAAAATAGAAGCTTGTTTTTCCAATGTTTGCAAACAACGTAAATGTAAACAACACTGTATAGCCTCAAAACATGGTTAAAACTATCATTTAGATATCATGGATGGTCAATCTATTTTTCTACGGCTGGCCATGCTTTCCACCTGGCTACCCCTACCCCGGTCAACAGCACTGCACCCCCCCCAGCAACTCGCCCAAGCCTTCCCCATTTTCCTTCTCCCAAATCCAGTCAGCTGATGTTCTGAAAGAGCTGCAAAATCTGGACCCCTACAAATCAGCCGGGCTAGACAATCTTTTCTTTCTAAAATTATCTGCCGAAATTGTTGCGATCCCTATTACTAGCCTGTTAAACCTCTCTTTCGCGTTGTCTGAGATTCCCAAAGATTGGAAAGCAACTGCGGTCATCCCCCTCTTCAAAGGGGGGGACACTCTTGATCCAAACTGCTACAAACCTATATCTATCCTACCCTGCCTTTCTAAGGTCTTCGAAAGCCAAGTCAACAAACAGATTACAGACCATTTCGAATCTCACCATACCCTCTCTGCTATGCAATCTGGTTTCAGAGCTGGTCATGGGTGCACCTCAGCCACGCTCAAGGTCCTAAACGATATCTTAACCGACATCGATAAGAAACATTACTGTGCAGTCGTATTCATTGATCTGGCCAAGGCTTTCGACTCTGTCAATCACCACATCCTCATCGGCAGACTCGACAGCCTTGGTTTCTCAAATGATTTCCTCGCCTGGTTCACCAACTACTTCTCAGATTGAGTTCAGTGTGTCAAATCGGAGGGTCTGTTGTCCGGACCTCTGGTAGTCTCTATGGGGGTGCCACAGGGTTCAATTCTTGGACCGACTCTCTTCTCTATATACATCAATGATGTCGCTCTTGCTGCTGGTGAGTCTCTGATCCACCTTTACGCAGACGACACCATTCTGTATACTTCTGGCCCTTCTTTGGACACTGTGTTAACTAACCTCCAGACAAGCTTCAATACCATACAACTCTCCTTCCGTGGCCTCCAATTGCTCTTAAATACAAGTAAAACTAAATGCATGCTCTTCAACCGATCGCTGCTTGCACCTGCCCGCCTGTCCAACATCACTACTCTGGACAGCTCTGACTTAGAATACAAATACCTAGGTGTCTGGTTAGACTGTAAACTCTCCTTCCAGACCCACATCAAACATCTCCAATACAAAGTTAAATCTAGAATTGGCTTCCTATTTCGCAACAAAGCATCCTTCACTCATGCTGCCAAACATACCCTTGTAAAACTGACCATCCTACCAATCCTCGACTTCAGCGATGTCATTTACAAAATAGCCTCCAATACCCTACTCAACAAATTGGATAGTCTATCACAGTGCCATCCGTTTTGTCACCAAAGCCCCATATACTACCCACCATTGCGACCTGTACGCTCTCGTTGGCTGGCCCTCGCTTCATACTCGTCGACCAAACCCACTGGCTCCATGTCATCTACAAGACCCTGCCAGGTAAAGTCCCCCCTTATCTCAGCTCGCTGGTCACCATAGAATCACCCACCTGTAGCACGCGCTCCAGCAGGTATATCTCTCTGGTCACCCCCAAAACCAATTCTTTCTTTGGCCGCATCTACTTCCAGGTCTCTGATGCCAATGACTGGAACGAACTACAAAAATATCTGAAACTGGAAACACTTATCTCCCTCACTAGCTTTAAACACCAGCTGTCAGAGCAGCTCACAGATTACTGCACCTGTACATAGCCCATCTATAATTTAGCCCAAACAACTACCTCTTCCCCTACTGTATTTATTTTATTTTGCAACCCATTATTTTTATTTCTACTTTGCACATTCTTCCACTGCAAATCTACAATTCCAGTGTTTTACTTGCTATATTGTAATTACTTCGCGACCATGGCCTATTTATTGCCTTTACCTCCCTTATCTCACCTCATTTGCTCACATTGTATATAGACTTGTTTCTACTGTATTATTGACTGTATGTTTGTTTTACTCCATGTGTAACTCTGTGTTGTTGTATGTGTCGAACTGCTTTGCTTTATCTTGGCCAGGTCGCAATTGTAAATGAGAACTTGTTTTCAACTTGCCTACCTGGTTAAATAAAGGTGAAATAAATAAAAAATAAAATAAAGTCCTTGTATCCATAACTCTGTCTATGAACTTAAGTGTGGTTACAATTTTTCCAGCCACATCCCTCATCCTCAGTGGGAGTATGCTTTGTTATCGTTTCAACTGCGGATTGCCGCTTTAAGCAAGTCGACATGGGAGCTTGCTGTCCATATTTGCACATTTTCTGTAGAGGTTTGTCATTCATTGAGTCTGTCTGACATACTGAGAGGAGTATCTAGGCAAGCAATGGTGCATATCGTGTTTTTTCTTGAAATGATATATCAATGATTGAAGCCTTTGTATAATGTGTGTTCATCTGTATGACCGCGTGTGATTCTCTACCTCTTTGAGCTGCTCCTTGCGGAGTTTGTACTCTCGTTTCTGGGACTCTAGGAAGCTGTTGAGCTCTTTCTTCTGCTGGCTCTGGATGTGCTGCTGGAACTTCTTCTCATCATTGGAAAAGGTCTTCGCCTGCAGAGACACAAAAATTAAACACTTGAACATTTCAAACAAGAATATTTAACAGAGACCTAGGGAACAGTAGTAGAATCTAGACAGAGTATGAATTATGAAGTAAGTATGGCGTAAGTGAGCAAACGACCGTACATCTTTCTCCATGGCGGCCTGGTGCTTCTTAATGAGTTTCTCCATCTCCTGGGCAAAGCTGTTCCTCTGGTTCTCCAGCTCTTTGTCCAGACGGAGCCGGTGTTCGTCCATCTCAGCCTTCAGCTTGTTCTCCAGGGCCATCAGGTGCTTCTGGTGCTGCCTCCTCATCCTCTTATAGCCTGACATCTGCTCTCTCAGCTCACTGTCCTGCTCGTGCTCCTTCATCTGACGGGTCACCTGGGGGAAACATAGGGCTTATCATAGAACTCTAGGTTCAGCTTATTATCTCCTACAGGAGCAGACACTTAAAAAAACAGCTGAATTGGGCCTTTATCTCAATATCAAATTATTTCTGGGTAACAATTAAGTACCTTACCGTGATTGTTTTCAATTAAAATACTCAAAAAGAAAAAGAAACAGTTTCTTAGCAAAGATCAATTTCTCAAGCAAGAATTTTGCTAGGACTGTCTGGGAGGGGTCTGAGTGGGGAGAGGAAAAATAAAAACTAGCTGTTATTGGCAGAGGGGTTTGGAACTCTTTCTTATTGGTCTATTAATCAATTTACCACCTGGTGATGTCACCAGGCATGCCAAAACTCCATCCCACCAAAACAGGCAGAAATTTCAGGCAGTCTTTTCAAACAGCTCTTACACTAAAAGGGCATTATAATAATTATTACAATTCTACAGTATTATTCCATCTTCATAGGAAAAATCATGCTTTTGACTGCACTTGGCCTTTAAGGGTCCATTTTAAAATCATGTTATCTACAGTATCATTGTATTTCTAGGGCTCTTACCAGGGAGGCTGTGCGTATTGTGGCAAAGTGCTCGCGGTTGCGGTGGTGTTTTGGCCGTGGAGTGTGTGCAGGGGGAGACTGGGGCTCAGTGGGCGGCCGGCTGTTAGGTTCCGACTCTTCGCGATAAGTCGTCTCCTCCTCCTGAAGAAACAAATACAACACACCACATTAACAGCATAAAAATACTGCTTACAAATAATCTGTGAAAGGTACCAGCAAACACTATGTCTTGTATATCACTGAATCATCTCACTATTATTAACGCAGTGTCCAGTTATCCTGCGAGCAATGTTCCCTCTAAGATCCCCTGGGACTGCAGTGCAGAAAAAATATCAGCCTGCACCGAGAAGCACAAGAGTGAACTTCACTCAACTTTCTGGTGTTTCCCTTTAGTTAACACTATCAACGTTTCCCTCTATTGTGCGAAATGTGATCAAATCAACGCAACATTAGCCACTTTCAACGCAACATTCCCGAAACAAAACAAACTATGCAAGAGATACTCTACACAGACCGGTGCACCATAACCAATCAGAGCTACAGTATCCCTATTTGCAAATAATTTGTATTTAACCTTTATTTAACTAGGCAAGTCAGTTAAGAACAAATTCTTATTTACAATGATGGCCTACCCCGGCCAAACCCTCCCCTAACCCGGATGACGCTGGGCCAATTGTGCGCCGCCCTATGGGACTACCGATCACGGCCGGTTGTGATGCCAGGGTCTGTATTGACGCCTCTAGCACTGAGCCACTTGGGAGTTAAAGTGGCAGTGTTGTATTTTGAGACCGGCTTGAATAAGATAAGCAGCCAATAGACAGAGGGTAGCATAATTTGTCTGAATCTCTAATAATAGTATGAGAATAATAATGCATTTTATTTTAAAAAGTGATTCTTGCATCAAACAACATTTTCAGTTACCTCCTTGTGTGAAGGACAAGTGGATAAACAGGTTGTCAATCCCTACCTGTTTTTTTCATAAATCTCATGGAATGTAGGCCTACATTGAACACCACACATCGGCTGCTACTGTAGGCTGAATGATGGAACAGCTATTTCCATGTTAAAATGTTATAAGATGCATTTTCTCGACTGTTTTTTAATGGCAGGCCACTCTGATAGGCCTACATTATGATAAACAGCCACAGTAGCCTAATTGGTCACTATCATGACTGTAACTTAATGCGGGTACAGCCTCAGTGTTCACAGTAAACGTGTACCAGAAGTTGCACAGAATTTTCACAACGTTCAAGTTTGCGTTCAGCAGACCAGAAATGTGTTTAGTACCCCAGATAAATTGAGGGAACATTGCCTGCGGCTCTAAGATCATCTCTACCCACCGGTTTGAGGTGAATGACGGAGCTGTTGGACATGACCGTGTGGTCTCCCTCCATCATGTCCAGTTCACTCTTGTCATCTCCGGCGTCGGTCAAGCTGTTGACAGAGCTGCTCTGAGAGCTGGCGCTGATCGACATACTGGGGATAGACTGGTTACTGCCAACGCTGCTCACTGTGCCTGTCCTGCCACTGTTCTCCGGTTCCTGGGGACAACACCATAACAACAGCAAGACACAGGTGAGTGAAATACTTTCTGAATGACAGTGCGTCAACTACAGCAGGTTATGAGCAGAAGATAAACAAACTGAATATTGAGAAAATCTTTAAGACCCACCAGGTCTACCTTAATATAATAATTAACTGTAATATTATAAGGTTAAGAGTGCATTTAGAGAAACTTCTATTGAACAATTTACTTGTTTTAAACACAACTGAAGAGTTACCTATTCAAGCAGATTTTTAATGTTTGATCGCTTAAAGTGGTTTGATGTTTTGTGACTGTTTTTTCCTGTTTTTTCTTCTTTTTGTTGATGAATTTTGTTTGTCTCTTGTTTTCTACCTTATTGAGTGTGGGAAATACACTTTTACAAATTAAATCTAATTATTATTAATATTATTATTATCCTACCTAGGCTTTTTTCAAAAGAGTACGATGGTTCTGGTATAAACCATGCTCTCAAACTAAGCTCCACAGGAGAGCAGAGCCAGATTGGGCGACTGACCTCCTCGTCTCCGTCCTGTGCCTCGGCTGCAGGGCCGTTGTGAGCCTCCTGGAAGAGGATCTTCTTCATCTTGCGGTACTGCAGGTTGTCCAACTCCCGCACCGCAACCTTGGTCCTCAGGATCAGGTCCATCAGGACAGAGTCGGGCCGCTCGCGCTGCACAAACGCATGCTAAAAAAGAGGGAGGCAGAGGGACAATCATTTTCTTTTGAGTTGAGGGTGGGTATGATTCATGTTAATTTAAGGTAAACTCAAAATCAAGTGAACAGAGCTCTGTATCTGTCTTGACATTGGTAGATCATGATAATCATAAATAAGATAGACACACTATACAATGAATTCGGGAAGTATTTAGACCGCTTTCCCACATTGTGTTACATTACAGCCTTATTCTAAAATTGATTAAATATATATTTTTCTCATCAATCTACACACAAAGCCCCATAATGACAAAGAAAAAACAGGGTAAGATATTGTTGCAAATGTATTACAAATAAAAAATAAAACATTGCATTTACATAAGAATTCAGACCCTTTATGCAGTGCTTTGGTGAAGCAGCTTTGGAAGCTATTACAGCCTTGAGTCTGCTTGGGTATTACACGACAAGCTTGGCACACCTGTATTTTGGGAGTTTCTCTCATTCTTCTCTGCAGAGCCTCTCAAGCTCTACCAGGTTGGATGGATGGCGTTGATGCACAGCTATTTTCAGGTCTCTCCAGAGATGTTCAATCGGGTTCAAGTCCAGGCTCTGGCTGGACCACTCAAGGACATTCAGAGACGTGTCCCGAAGTCACTCCTGCGTTGTCTTGGCTGTGTGCTTAGGGTCGTTGTCCTGGCTGTGTGCTTAGGGTCGTTGTCCTGTTGGAAGGTGAACCTTCGCCCCCAGTCTGAGGTCCTGAGCGCTCTGGAGCAGGTTTTCACCAAAAATCTCTCTGTACTTTGCTCCGTTCATCTTTCCAAACATCCCCACAGCATGATGCTGCCACCACCATGCTTCACCGTAGGGATGGTGCCAGGTTTCCTCCAGAAGTAACGCTTGGAATTCAGGCCAAAGTTCCATTTTGGTTTCATCAGAACAGAGAATCTTGTTTCTCATGGTCAGCGGGCTGTCATGTGCCTGAGGAGTGTCATTTTACTGAGGAGTGGTTTCCATCTGGGCACTCTAACATAAAGGCCTGATTGGTGGAGTGATGCAGAGATGGTTGTACTTCTGGAATGTTGTTCTATCTCCAAAGAAGAATTCTGGAGCTCTGTTATAGTGACCATTCAGTTCTTGGGGACAAATCAAGTTGTAGTAACATCAAGGATAAAACATTTTAAACCTATATTTAACTAGGCAAGTCAGTTAAGAACAATTTCTTATTTACAATGACGGCCTAGGAACAGTGGGTTAACTGCCTTGTTCAGGGGCAGAACGACAGAATCTTACCTTGTCAGCTCGGGGATTCGATCTCGGGGATTCAATCTAGTAACCTTTTGGTTACTGGTCCGATGCTCTAACCACTAGGCTACCTGCCGCCCCAAATGATCAATGGAAATGCACCGGAGTTCAGTTTCTAGACTCAATGGGTCGAAATATACACATTCATGTACATACTTCCTCAATTGGGCCGACCAACCAGTGCTCCCGCACAGTGGCAAACCGGGCTATCTGCATTGTGTCCCACCCACCAACCCCTCTTTTACGCAACTGCTACTCTCTGTTCATCAAATATGCATAGTCCCTTTAACCATATCTACATGTACATACTACCTCAATCAGCCTGACTAACCGGTGTCTGTATGTAGCCTCGCTACTTTTATAGCCTCACTACTGTATAGAGCCTGTCTTTTTACTGTTGTTTTATTTCTTTACCTACCTATTGTTCACTGAATACTTTTTTTTGCACGAATGGTTAAAGCCTGTAAGTAAGCATTTCCCTGTAAGGTCTATTCAGCGCACGTGACAAAAAAACTTTGATTTGATATGATAAACTGATTTGATTTCTGTTTTTAATTTTGTATAAGTTAGTAAAAATGGCGAAAAAAAAAACAGTTTTCACTTCGTCATTGTGGGGTATTGTATATAGACTGATGAGGGAAAAAAACAATTGAATCTATTTCAGAATAAGGCTGTAACGTAACAAAATTTGGAAAACGTCATGGGGTCTGAATAGTTTCCGAATGCACTGTATAAACAAAAGTATGCGGACACCCCTTCAAATTAGTGGATTTTGCCATTTCAGACACTCGTTGCTGGTGTATAAAATCGAGCACACAGCCATGCAATATTCATAGACAAACATTGGCAATAGAATGGCCTCACTGAAGAGCTCAGTGACTTTCAACATGGCACCAACATAGGATGCAACCTTTCCAACAAGTCAGTTCGTAAAATGTCTGCCCTGCTAGAGCAGCTCCGGTCAACTATAAGTGCAGGTATTGTGAAGTGGAAACGTCTAGAAGCAACAACAACTCAACCGCGAAGTGGTAAGCCACACAAGCTCACACAACGGGACTGCCAGGACTAGCGAGTAAAAATTGTCTGTCATTGGTTGCAACACTCAATACCGAGTTCTAAACTGCCTCTGGAAGCAACGTCAGCACGATAACTGTTCATTGGTAGCTTCATGAAATGTGTTTCCATGACGAAACAGCTGCACACAAGCCCAACATCCCCCATATGCAATGCCAAGCGTCGGCTGAAGTGGCGTAAAGCTCACCGCCATTGGACTCTGGAGCAGTGGAAACGCTTTCTTTGTCAGTCCGACTGACAAATCTGGGTTTGGCAGATGCCAGGAGAACGCTACCAGCCCCAATGCATAGTGCCAACTGTAAAGTCTGGTGGAGGAGGAATAATTGTTTCGGCTATGTTCCTTAGTTCCAACGAAGGAAAATCTTAACGCTACAGCATACAATGACATTCTAGACCATTCTGTGCTTCCAACTTTGTGGAAACAGTTTGGGTAAGGCCGTTACCTGTTTCAGCATGACAATGCCCCTGTGCACAATGCGAGGTCCATACAGAAATGGTTTGTCGAGATCGGTGTGGAAGTACTTGACTGGCCTGCACAGAGCCCTAACTTCAACCCCATCAAACACCTTTGGGATGAATTGGAATACCGACTGCAAGCCAGGCCTAATCGCCCAACATCAGTGCCCAACCTCACTAATGCTCTTGTGGCTGAATAGAAGCAAGTCCCTGCAGCAATGTTCCAACATCTTGTTGAAAGCCTTCCCAGAAGAGTGGAGGCTGTTAAAGCAGCAAAGGGGGGACCAACTCCATATTAATGTCCATGATTTTTAGAATGACGAGCATTCGGAGGTCTTACATTTAAAAGTTCCTCAGAGTTGGGCCTGTCTTGGGGGAATTTCTGAAGGCAAGAATCTACAAAGTTTCGGAAGTAATCCGTCCTGAAGTGAGAGATGGGGGAAAAGAGGGAAGAGTTAGTTTCGTTCTCACCATGACACACTTTAAAAGCGGACAAATTCCTTCTCCTAAAAGAATCAACTCTGATGAAGCTACATGACGTACCATTCACTTGACTGCAGTGTGGGGCTTTCATTCTGCGCTATGTGATACAAGGCACTCATCGCATTCATATTGAACAGTGGAGGTTTTCTCTCAGCTAGAAAAAAAGATCAGAGAAAACAATAGGTTACCAGGATCCACTAACAGCCAAACATAACAAGGAGGACAGTGGGGAGGAGAAGAACTAGGAAGACAGACAACCTAGCACAGGTATTATTTCAACCAGTATGAAAAAATGAAAAATAGGTATACTTTCTTTACTGGCCAGATATTGGTTTGAGATATGGAATGAACAAAGGAGAACATTAAAACAACAGGAGAGCTAGAGTTGAACCAGAGCAGAGTACAGACTAAGGAGTTTACCTAATTCAATGCAAGTTATCCCCAAAGACCAGATGTCAATCTTCCCATCATATTGACCCTCGTCCATAGCCAGGATTACCTCTGGGGCCATCCTGAGGAAACATACCCATTTTAATGACCGTTACACCGCTTTTGATTTGATGGAAAATATTGAATGAGACTATAGAGGGTGCCCCATTTCGAAATTCTTCCCCATGTTTCAAACACCATCCATTTCTCTTGTACATTGGAATTCTGCCACTCACCAATATGGCGTCCCCACAAAAGAGTTGGCTGGAGAGACAATGGAGGCAGAACCAAAATCTGCAAGTTTTACCTGGCCAGGCTCTGTCAGCAAGACGTTCCCTGCCTTAATATCTCTGTCAGACAGACAAACAGAGGAGAGCGATTATGGCATTAGAGCTTTGTTCCACTGGCACAGGCACACTCCCCCCTAAGGGCACAAAGAGGTCAGTCTAGCACATCCACATATACAGCTACTAGCACTACTCACCGGTGAATCATGTTGTGGGAATGAAGGTAAGCCAACCCCTGTAGAGCACCGTGGGTAATCGCTGCTATTTCCATTTCTTGTAGAGGTTTCTTGTGAACTACAGAAGATGTAGAGATAGAGGGGATGAGAGTGCTGCAAATCATGGCGAAAACCACAAAGAAGAACTCATCTTATAAATCATCACTGTGTCATAAAAACTCCCATCTTACCTTCCAGGACATCAGAGGCAGAGCCTAGACAGTATTCCATCACCAGCTACAGAGACAGAAAGAGAGAGTGTTATACAGGGTTAACTAATGTACCTGTTTCAGAGTATTCACCATAGCATTTTGACCTATTGTTTATATTTTCCATTCAGATAACACTCTTACCCAGGCAGTGTGCTCTCGCAGATAGCATCCCTTATACTCTATGCTGTTTGGGTGCTGTATTCTCTGC
This sequence comes from Oncorhynchus clarkii lewisi, assembly GCF_045791955.1. Taxonomy (NCBI): domain Eukaryota; kingdom Metazoa; phylum Chordata; class Actinopteri; order Salmoniformes; family Salmonidae; genus Oncorhynchus; species Oncorhynchus clarkii. The sequence goes on along the minus strand of NC_092173.1, from coordinate 21,410,159 downwards.
AGAAACTTCACCTCCTTGATTATGTCTTGCCATTTCTGTAAGGTAAAACAGTGGAACGATTACATCATGCTTGCGTAACAAGCTCTAAAAGGGCCAATCTGCAGTTGAAGCAATTAGCATTCACCCATCCTCTTGTTTTGGTAAAAAGCTGAGGGATGCGCCTGGAGAAATGTACTGACCATCCAAGATATCACATTTATAGTTTTAAGAATGTTTTGACGCTATACAGTTTGTTTACAATTACGATGCTTACAAATACTGGAGTAAAACAAGGTTATATTTGGGGTTCTGATGGGGTACGACAGTTAAACTAAGCTCATTAAGTATTTATAAAAGTTATATTCTTCAAGAATCAATAGGTATATCATTTATAAGTCCAAAAATGGATCTAGCAACTGCAGATTGCCCCTTTAAACAATAAGGACAGAGATGCAGGCTGGAACTATGTGTTCTACATGGAACTTTAGTTACTTCCCTTTGAGTTCCAGTCTACTTCTTTGGGTTAATGAATTACCCAATCCAGTCATTTTGCCAGATTCAAATCTGATTATCAACTGTTTTTAGACTGCGCTTCAAGGAACAGGCCACTGATTTGCAATTCCACTACTTTAAGCATATAAGCTAGATGCTTTAACTGCTGAGAAACACAACAAATCCCCTTGAAGACCAAAATGTAGAGAAACTATAGGCCTAAAGCTCCAACCTCAATGAGGAAAGGATCTTGAAGGAATAGGCCTTGTTAGATTAGATGCTATTGAGCCTTTTCACTGTAAACCAATATTGAGACAACAAACAAAACATCTGTAACAGCCCTACACTGTCTCAACTCATTGAAGTTGGGTAACCTTTAAAACGAGTCAACCGTTTCCTGAGAACACGTTGTGTCATCACACCACTGATTAAATCAAATGTCATGGGATTAATAGATCATATTGTTTGTACTCCATGCCTACATTGTCACACAATTATCTGATTTACATATTTTTGAGCTAACTGTGTATTTTTTTGAAAAAATAATGCTATTTGCAAGTAAGTGAGAGATGCTAACTAACAAAACTAGAATTATGAAAGGTGCTGTAACAAAGTAAGCTTAACCTGGTAACTGATAACAAGTGTGACATTTTTGGCTGAATCTGTTGTGTTATAACTAGTGTTGTGACGATACCATGTGGAGAAAAAAATCTGTGGCCTAGCATCCCGTTTCCCCCTGTACCCCAGCCCCTTGTTCACGTTTTCACTGAAATGCACACTTCTACTCAATACAACACATATTGAATTTAATGTCACACTTTCAGTGTATAATAGAATACTGCATAGACTGGCTGATTTGCTCATATTTGCAAAGGCCTACCTGTGATTTGTCTGGAGGAAGGAATACAAATGCATAATGATCTGCATGTAACTGTGTCAGTAAGGGGAAAACACTGCATAATGATCTGCATGTCACTGTGTCAGTAAGGGGAAAACACTGCATAATGATCTGCATGTCACTGTGTCAGTAAGGGGAAAACACTGCATAATGATCTGCATGTCACTGTGTCAGTAAGGGGAAAACACTGCATAATGATCTGCATGTCACTGTGTCAGTAAGGGGAAAACACTGCATAATGATCTGCATGTCACTTTGTAAGTAAGGGGAAAACACTGCATAATGATCTGCTTGTTATTGTGTCAGTAAGGGGAAAACACTGCATAATGATCTGCTTGTCACTGTGTCAGTAAGGGGAAAACACTGCATAATGATCTGCTTGTTATTGTGTCAGTAAGGGGAAACCCTGCATAATGATCTGTTTGTTATTGTGTCAGTAAGGGGAAAACACTGTATAATGATCTGCTTGTTATTGTGTCAGTAAGGGGAAAACACTGCATAATGATCTGCATGTCACTGTGTCAGTAAGGGGAAAACACTGCATAATGATCTGCATGTCACTGTGTAAGTAAGGGGAAAACACTGCATAATGATCTGCTTGTTATTGTGTCAGTAAGGGGAAAACACTGCATAATGATCTGCTTGTTATTGTGTCAGTAAGGGGAAAACACTGCATAATGATCTGCTTGTCACTGTGTCAGTAAGGGGAAAACACTGCATAATGATCTGCATGTCACTGTGTCAGTAAGGGGAAAACACTGCATAATGATCTGCTTGTCACTGTGTCAGTAAGGGGAAAACACTGCATAATGATCTGCTTGTCACTGTGTCAGTAAGGGGAAAACACTGCATAATGATCTGCTTGTTATTGTGTCAGTAAGGGGAAAACACTGCATAATGATCTGCTTGTCACTGTGTCAGTAAGGGGAAAACACTGCATAATGATCTGCTTGTCACTGTGTCAGTAAGGGGAAAACACTGCATAATGATCTGCTTGTTATTGTGTCAGTAAGGGGAAAACACTGCATAATGATCTGCTTGTTATTGTGTCAGTAAGGGGAAAACACTGCATAATGATCTGCTTGTCACTGTGTCAGTAAGGGGAAAACACTGCATAATGATCTGCTTGTCACTGTGTCAGTAAGGGGAAAACACTGCATAATGATCTGCATGTCACTGTGTCAGTAAGGGGAAAACACTGCATAATGATCTGCTTGTCACTGTGTCAGTAAGGGGAAAACACTGCATAATGATCTGCTTGTCACTGTGTCAGTAAGGGGAAAACACTGCATAATGATCTGCTTGTTATTGTGTCAGTAAGGGGAAAACACTGCATAATGATCTGCTTGTTATTGTGTCAGTAAGGGGAAAACACTGCATAATGATCTGCTTGTCACTGTGTCAGTAAGGGGAAAACACTGCATAATGATCTGCTTGTCACTGTGTCAGTAAGGGGAAAACCCTGCATAATGATCTGCTTGTTATTGTGTCAGTAAGGGGAAACCCTGCATAATGATCTGCTTGTTATTGTGTCAGTAAGGGGAAAACACTGCATAATGATCTGCTTGTTATTATGTCAGTAAGGGGAAACCACTGCATAATGATCTGCATGTCACTGTGTCAGTAAGGGGAAAACACTGCATAATGATCTGCATGTCACTTTGTAAGTAAGGGGAAAACACTGCATAATGATCTGCTTGTTATTGTGTCAGTAAGGGGAAAACACTGCATAATGATCTGCTTGTTATTGTGTCAGTAAGGGGAAAACACTGCATAATGATCTGCTTGTCACTGTGTCAGTAAGGGGAAAACACTGCATAATGATCTGCTTGTCACTGTGTCAGTAAGGGGAAAACACTGCATAATGATCTGCATGTCACTGTGTCAGTAAGGGGAAAACACTGCATAATGATCTGCTTGTCACTGTGTCAGTAAGGGGAAAACACTGCATAATGATCTGCATGTCACTGTGTCAATAAGGGGAAATCCTGCATAATGATCTGCTCGTCACTGTGTAAGTAAGGGGAAAACACTGCATAATGATCTGCTCGTCACTGTAAGTAAGGGGGAAACACTGCATAATGATCTGCATGTCACTTTGTAAGTAAGGGGAAAACACTGCATAATGATCTGCTTGTTATTGTGTCAGTAAGGGGAAAACACTGCATAATGATCTGCTTGTCACTGTGTCAGTAAGGGGAAAACACTGCATAATGATCTGCTTGTCACTGTGTCAGTAAGGGGAAAACACTGCATAATGATCTGCATGTCACTGTGTCAGTAAGGGGAAAACACTGCATAATGATCTGCTTGTCACTGTGTCAGTAAGGGGAAAACACTGCATAATGATCTGCATGTCACTGTGTCAATAAGGGGAAATCCTGCATAATGATCTGCTCGTCACTGTGTAAGTAAGGGGAAAACACTGCATAATGATCTGCATGTCACTGTGTAAGTAAGGGGAAAACACTGCATAATGATCTGCTTGTTATTGTGTCAGTAAGGGGAAAACACTGCATAATGATCTGCTTGTTATTGTGTCAGTAAGGGGAAAACACTGCATAATGATCTGCTTGTCACTGTGTCAATAAGGGGAAATCCTGCATAATGATCTGCTTGTTATTGTGTCAGTAAGGGGAAAACACTGCATAATGATCTGCTTGTTATTGTGTCAGTAAGGGGAAAACACTGCATAATGATCTGCTTGTCACTGTGTCAGTAAGGGGAAAACACTGCATAATGATCTGCTTGTCACTGTGTCAGTAAGGGGAAAACACTGCATAATGATCTGCTTGTCACTGTGTCAGTAAGGGGAAAACACTGCATAATGATCTGCTTGTTATTGTGTCAGTAAGGGGAAAACACTGCATAATGATCTGCTTGTTATTGTGTCAGTAAGGGGAAAACACTGCATAATGATCTGCTTGTCACTGTGTCAGTAAGGGGAAAACACTGCATAATGATCTGCTTGTCACTGTGTCAGTAAGGGGAAAACACTGCATAATGATCTGCTTGTTATTGTGTCAGTAAGGGGAAAACACTGCATAATGATCTGCTTGTTATTGTGTCAGTAAGGGGAAAACACTGCATAATGATCTGCTTGTCACTGTGTCAGTAAGGGGAAAACACTGCATAATGATCTGCTTGTCACTGTGTCAGTAAGGGGAAAACACTGCATAATGATCTGCATGTCACTGTGTCAGTAAGGGGAAAACACTGCATAATGATCTGCTTGTCACTGTGTCAGTAAGGGGAAAACACTGCATAATGATCTGCTTGTCACTGTGTCAGTAAGGGGAAAACACTGCATAATGATCTGCTTGTTATTGTGTCAGTAAGGGGAAAACACTGCATAATGATCTGCTTGTTATTGTGTCAGTAAGGGGAAAACACTGCATAATGATCTGCTTGTCACTGTGTCAGTAAGGGGAAAACACTGCATAATGATCTGCTTGTTATTGTGTCAGTAAGGGGAAACCCTGCATAATGATCTGCTTGTTATTGTGTCAGTAAGGGGAAAACACTGCATAATGATCTGCTTGTTATTGTGTCAGTAGGGGGAAAACACTGCATAATGATCTGCTTGTCACTGTGTCAGTAAGGGGAAAACACTGCATAATGATCTGCTTGTCACTGTGTCAGTAAGGGGAAAACACTGCATAATGATCTGCATGTCACTGTGTCAGTAAGGGGAAAACACTGCATAATGATCTGCTTGTCACTGTGTCAGTAAGGGGAAAACACTGCATAATGATCTGCATGTCACTGTGTCAATAAGGGGAAATCCTGCATAATGATCTGCTCGTCACTGTGTAAGTAAGGGGAAAACACTGCATAATGATCTGCTCGTCACTGTAAGTAAGGGGGAAACACTGCATAATGATCTGCATGTCACTGTGTAAGTAAGGGGAAAACACTGCATAATGATCTGCTTGTTATTGTGTCAGTAAGGGAAAGCACTGCATCGGTTAACACAGACACACACACACTCTCTCTCCCTTCCTCACAGTCTCCCTCGCTCTCATAAACACACACACACACTCTCTCTCCCTTACTCTTGTAATTGTTTTATTGTATTATTTAACCTTTATTTTAACTAGGCAAGTCAGTTAAGAACAAATTCTTATTTACAATGACGGCCTACACAGCCAAACCCGGACGACGCTGGGCCAATTGTGCGGGACTCCAAATCACGCCCGGTTGTGATACAGCCTGGATTCGAACCAGGGTGTCTGTAGTGATGCCTCTAGCACTGAGATACAGTGCCATAGACCACTGCGCCACTTGGAGCCCAAACAAAACACACACCACTCTCTCCCTCTCCCAAACACACTGCTCCCAACTTTTAAAGCATTAGGCACCAAACAGAATTTAAGGAGCACCAGAAAGAAAGATTGTTGATATAGTTTATTCTTACACTAGGCCTATATGAATCCTACCTTTGAAGCACACCTCATGAGTAGCAGACCCTTTCCCTTTCTTCCTGTGCCAATCAAATTTGCTTAAACCTAGTCAAGTTACCAGGTTGTTAGCTAGCTAGGTAACATGACTGAACAACGTTGTTCGTTATCAAACCAATAATTAGAAACCAAGGATTAGTTAACAACAGCCCGCGACAGGGTTTATTTAATCATTTAAAATGCACGCTAATCCTGAAAGAAAGAAAAACTGGAAATATGGGTGATATTTTTTAACTGTTTAGGCTAGAAACAAGCCGTATTCGTTGCTGTAAAGCTGCAACCATTCCTGGGGCGAAGCGCTGCTCCATTCCCCTCTCTGACACTCAGAGGCTGCATGACAGTGAACTTGCAAAGACTACTCAGACTGGTCTGTGTGCTCTTGGTCAAAACATGCAATGAAATTATATAATGTGCCAAAATTGCTCGCTTAGCACACTGCTCCAATGTAACAAATGTACAAATCTAACAAGAGGAGACTCATCAGGGTCTGGGTCTGCATCCCCGCTCGCCATCACGGCTAAATTCTATTTGAAAATCCTGACGGAGGAATAGATGTACATGGAGGGCGGACGGAGAGAAGCAGGTGACAGGGCTGGTAGGGGATGTGGATGGCTGACTACAGCTGCCACATGTGATATGCGCTTGAAAGTGAAGTGAATATCATTGGACTAGTAGTATCACATGAAACAGCACTACGGTATTCTAAATTGAGGTATCATAACGTTTTGGTGCAGTGATATTACAATAGTACCGGTATACCGTACAACACTGGTTATAACTGTTTGATGTAACACCAACAGCATTTGATGCACAGTCAGTCTCTTACCTCGTTGGATTGTTTTCCACTGTACGACATCTTCTTGATGGCCACCACCTCAGTGGTCCGCACATCTCGTGCCTGAAGAAAAATACAGTCAACACCTTGCCCTATATCTTAAACAGTTCTGAATGTAAGTCCAGCTCTGTTACTGAGCACAGAGTGGCGGGTCCAAGTACTCACAAAGTAGACTGCACCGAAGCTGCCATGTCCGATCTCTCGCAGGTCTGAGAACAGTTTCTCAGGGTCCTCCTTGAAGAAGAGCTCAGCAACATCGGGGTCCTTCAGGCTCCCCGCCCGACTAGTGTTGGGCATGCTGAGGGGGGGACGTGCCAGTGCCGCCACCGCCGCGGCCAGGGATTATCTGGATATGCGACAGCGACGTGACAGCCCCCACCGACGGTTCATCTGCAGGACAGTGGCCTCATACGTGTACACACCTGGGGGGATGGAGAGGACAGAGAGCGAGAACTAGCACATCAATATCATACTCCCCCCCCATTTTAGTTATTTAGCAGATTTTTCATTATTTTTCCCTGTGGGAATCAAACCCACAACCATGGCATTGAAACATGCTCTACCAACTGGGACCCAAAATCAATCAAGTTATGATATTGAGAGGGGGTGAATGGTGAAATTGATTATCCGGGACATAGAAGAATAACCGCCTAAACAGAGAGAGTGAATAGGACTTTTAATACTGATTAACTAATGCTGAAAAGCCTACATGGGGGACGGGGCAGCCCTAAGCTCAGAATCAGCCTCCTTTCAAACATTTTCCTGCACAGTCAGCATCGGGCCATGTAACCATGATAACTAAAGAGGCACTATTCTGGAAAAAAAACACTGTCTCTAGCTAGGCTTCCATCCAATTGGCGACAGATTTTCATGCGAATATTCTAAAATCGGCATAAAGAAAATATATGCATTTTCCCACCAGTGGTGTCTCCATCAAACTGACTTATTGAGGATAAAAATCAGTGCGTGATGACATAGTGCACACAAAATGTACTTTTTTGCTTATGTTTTCGTCTACCGAATAAAAATCTAAAGTTGAATGTGTTTCCATCGCATTTTCAACTCTACCAATAGTTTTGGTACTCTGGTCTTGTCACTTGTGTTTAAACCAACAGCTCGCAGATACAGCGCGGTAGGCTAGTCTACATGAGATTATTGGGGATACGAACAAAAATATTTATTAGTCAAACTGCAGTCATGCATCGATCCTCGTGTCACCAGAATCAGACCCTCGATACTTATTGGAAAGGAGCATCAAGATCATTGTGCACTTTCACGACCCTGTGAAGTTCATAAATTTTTTTCATCTGTAGCCTAATAAAAACTACGACTCGATATCATATCATCGCTCAACTCCAAGATTACTTCGATATGATGGTTAATATTGCCCTTAAACGGTGTTTCCACCATCATCTCTCACTTAATATATTTTAGACACTAAAAGATCCCACCATGTCAAACAAACAAATTATGTCTGCATTTATAAAATTGTACCGAAACTTCCTGTTTCCATCACAGCTGTCGTAAAAATAATATATAATTATATATATGGTATGCCTTTACTCGCATAAAAACTGTATATGGAAACATGGTTCATGTCATTATTATTTTTGCATGAGGGAGAAGAAGTGCCAAGGAGACTAGAGGTCGACCGATTAATTGGAATGGCCGATTAATTGGGGCCGATTTCAAGTTTTCATAACAATTGGAAATCTGTATTTTTGGACACCATTTTGGCCTATTTTTTTTTTGTTATACCCTTATTTAATCTTTATTTAACTAGGCAAGTCAGTTAAGAACACATTCTTATTTTCAATGGTGGCCTAGAAACGGTGGGTTAACTGCCTTGTTCAGGGGCAGAACGACAGATTTTTACCTTGTCAGCTCGGGGGATTCAATCTTGCAACCTTACAGTTAACTAGTCCAACGAGGAGACTGCCTGTTACGCGAATGCAGTAAGCCAAGGTAAGTTGCTAGCGAGCATTAAACTTATCTTATAAAAACAATCAATCAATCCATCCATCATAATCACTACACATGGTTGATGATATTACTAGTTTATCTAGCGTGTCCTGCGTTGCATATAGTTGCTCCAATGTGTACCTAACCATAAACATCAATGCCTTTCTTAAAATCAATACACAGAAGTAAATATTTTTAAACCTGCATATTTAGCTAAAAGATATCCAGGTTAGCAGGCAATATTAACCAGGTGAAATTGTGTCACTATGCAACAGTTTGGGCCACCTAATTTGCCAGAATTTTACGTAATTATGACATAACATTGAAGGTTGTGCAATGTAACAAGAATATTTTGACTTATGGATGCCACCCCTTAGATAAAATACAGAACGGTTCCGTATTTCACTGAAAGAATAAACGTCTTGTTTTCGAGATGATAGTTTCCGGATTTGACCATATTAATGACCTAAGGCTCGTATTTCTGTGTGTTATCATGTTATAACTAAGTCTATGATTTGATAGAGCAGTCTGTCTGAGCGATGGTAGGCACCAGCAGGCTCATAAGCATTCATTCAAACACCACTTTCGTGCGTTTTCCAGCAGCTGTTTATGACTTCAAGCCTATCAACTCCCAAGATTAGGCTCGTGTAACCGATGTGAAATGGCTAGCTAGTTAGAGGGGTGAGCGCTAATAACTTATTATATTAAGTTAAAATAAGTGTTCATTCAGTATTGTTGTAATTGTCATTATTACAAATACATTTTTAAAAAATTGGCCGATTAATCAGTATCGGCTTTTTTATTCCTCCAATGATCGGTATCGGCATTGAAAAATCATAATAGGTCGACCTCTAAAGGAGACACCCTCGAGTGGCAGAGTTGTGTGCAGTCTTCGGTCTCAAAGGTTTCCTCAGGTGTAAAAATTCAGTTGTGTCATCAATGGTTTGAGAGAAAAAAAAACACCAGTGCTGTGCTTTCAACTTTTTTGGCTCAGTCCAGTGTTCTCTCCCTCGGATATGACGCACGCCATGGGCTGCTTTAGGCAGACGATGAGAAAGAAACTAGTGTGCCTGCCATGTCCAGCCCATTACTGTAGGATCATGGCCCTCTGAGCATCCCTGGCTGCCACAGGAGAGCCTAATAATAGGAGCAAGGGATGGGCACACTGGCCAGTGACGTAAGGCTGGAGAGTGGCCAGTTATAGCTCTCGGTCCATTCCGGCAAACGAAGTAGGAAGAGACCACAGTCTCCTGTTTCCATAGAAACAGCAACTACTGTAAGAAAGCCAGTGGGCTGTGTCCTGGCTGATAGACAGAGGGATGCAGACAGACAGATGTAAGGGGGAAACAAAGAAAATAGCCCTGCAACTGATAACCTCACACAAAGAAAACCCAACATTACAACACAGTAGGTGACTAAGGAATGGATGATATGAGCTATGCACCATACCATCCATAACATAAAACTGGCTAGTTGTTAGACCTGTATGGTCAAGACAGATATTTCCTCAGTCAATTGATTCAAATATATATTTAGGGGGTATTTTCCATCCTCAAAAAAAAAAAAATGTTTTTACTAGGCCTATTCCAACATTGCCAGAGGAAGACCAACAAGTGTGGTGGTAACATGTTGCTCCTATGGTTCATAACTGCCTGTGTAACATAGCCACTCCTCGACAACACCAGAAAATTGACTAGGCTACAGCGCCAATTTGTTTTTGAAATTCAAAAACATTTCTGGCAGTAACACAATATGTCACTGTCTGTATGCCTCAATAAACATGTAACTTATCTCTGGCTCTTAAACATGATGTAATTGTTGATAGCTAACTAGTTATCTAGGAAGGTTGACTGTGCCCAGCCAGCTCAGATGATCAGCTGCACACAGACACACTGAGCAACACTCTCCCTCTGACGCCAGAGTCACAAGACTGTTCCTTTCCTTCTCGGCCTGGGAGGAACAGCACAGCCGGACTCCAGTCCCTCAGGCACACATCCTTTGTCCCACTGGACGACTCACTCACTACCCTGCTGTACAGATGCAGCCACAGCCCTGAAATAAAGTCTCATTAACGGCATGGGACTGTGGCTTTATTGCCATTGTTGTTTACTACATTGTTGTTCATGAATGAGCCTTGTTGTTGTAGCCTATCTCTCATGATGATTACGTTTTGAACGGCAGGGTGCATGTGAGAGTAGTGACAGCGATGGTAACTGATACATTTAATGAAACACTTCGACGTGCCACACAGACAGACAGACACAGAGAGAGACAGAGACAGAGAGAGAGGGAGAAAGAGAGAGACTGTAAGAATACAACCGGACAGGACAACAAAGCTGGAGGGATGGAATTCCCTCTGCATGCTGTCACTGCACTGCATTTCTCAGCATTTCCTGTTCGCTCAGCTATAGGCCCTGCTGGGAATTGTTTCAGGCAGTAAGACTATTCTATCGTAGCTTATACAGCCCTAGCAATGGTGTTGCTTTGGAGCTCTTAGAGGGGAAAACTATTGTATTATCTGTGTAAGTGTAATGTGGTCTGTGATAGGCTAATCAATCATCTCATGTATTCACAATGCAAGGCTGTGGATACAAACATGGCCATCCTTATTGCCCATCCCTGGGACCTATTTGTGTGTCTCTCTGGAGTATCCAGTACATTGTTTTTGAAGTGAATTGAAACGCAATTCATGAATTGATAAATCCTCATAGTAGAAAACAATTAGCAATATTCAATTAACTTCCTGATTTGAAAACTGAATTGTCCCAACCCCTTTGTTTTCATGATTATGTAAGAGCCCCATAAACAAATGAAATGAGTATGAACACATAGCCAACTAATTTCAGTTCACATGGTGAAGTGGCACCCACTTAATTGACCAACCCCCCCACACACACACAAACTGAACCAGGGAAATAACAATTATTAATCAATATGCAAGGAGGACATCATATTTAATGTGCCTTCCAGCATTCATGTAGCCTTTTAGGCCAACGTTAACGGATTGGGACATATGAATGTCACAGCTAACAAATCCAATCATAGAGGGGTCTAAACTAGGGTAATAGCAGCTAGATGGGAATGCAAGCTGTTGCCAAGTGCTGTCTCATTCTTAAAAATAATAATAGCCAGGCTTGTGCACTTGTAGGTTTATTCAAATGCATGTAGTAGTTTTCTGTTCTTATTGATGTGTACCTATTGCACAAGGACCGGAACACCCAGCATTTGTAAACCAATTTTGTGTGGATCAAAGAAACAGATGACATAACAAAACACACTATTGTTTACCTTCTGATCTTTGCAATAGATGCAACATACACCTAATATGTACCCTAGTTAATGTGACAGTACAGTAGCAAGATTGTAAATTGACGAATGACGTTCAAGGCAAACTCATCATTGAGAAACGTCCCTAGACTCCCATTTGCTTGCTCACTGGCAAGCTGCCCAGCAAATGCTAGTAGTGGCATAGCTAACACATACCTAGCTAGCTATAGCCAGGACATTGCTCGAAGTTCTGTCAGAACTCCCCAAAACATTTAACATTACTACGAGACAATGCTGCCAACTTCAGTAGCAAGCTATGTAATTGCTTTACTAATGTCAACAAACTGGAAAGTTACCGGTAGCTAGTTACCTACACCCCATTCGAGTAGTTCGGTCGATGCAGCCAAGAAAACGTGAAGCAGCTAACTAGTACTACTGTTAGCTAACGATGTTACTAGTAACGTCAGCTAGCCATAGAAGCCAACTTAGTTTCTTACGTGGTGTGCAAGCAATACATGGTGATATGACAAGTGTTGTAGGTATACGTGTATTTTAGGGCTACGTTGCAAGTACTGTTTACCACCGTATCATTCACATTTTAACCCGTTAAAAAATGTGAGGCTAGCTATCATTAGCTGCTGCTAGCCAGTTTAAACTCACCCTTCCGATGGGCCTGGCTGGTTTGAGCCGAGCAGAGAATGTCGTTTGGTTCAACCAATTGTGGACAGGAAGAGTACTGGACGTGTGTTTTTTCCTGTTATTATATTTTCCTTACACTGATTTCTGATGTTTTTCAAAGTTGTCAACCGATTTGTTGATTTAGATTGGCTGTGTAGAGTTGGCAAAGAATCTCCACCCTTGCCTTGGACTAACGGGGGCCCAGATTGTCGAATCCCGTACTACAGGCAGATCCCAAAGATGGCGGCCGTGCTTTCCACCGCCTCCCTCCGTGACAAATACGGTGGGGAAAAATGTGAGGGAAGCTCAAGGAGCACCACGAAAACAACTACACTGAAAGCGACCGCACCCTTGATATCGTCGGAAAATTGGAGAGGCCTTTTCTTTGAATGAGAGTAGGAATATGTTCAATATTTCACAGTGTTTATGCTGGGATTCTCTCCCGTCCTCTTTCAATTCAGTCTGTTTCTGGAACGCCAGTTCCGCCCTATCGCTGTAAACACCCTCTGACCCATTCATAATTATACAGTCATTGCTCTGACCCAATACTCTGACCTAAACGCATGGAACAGCTACCAAAACCCCTATGAGCGGTGACAATGCAGTTACTGGTCTGCAGACTAAATAGTTTCTCTAATTACTATGGACAAAATAAAATGGCATGCCCATATAGCATAACAAGTTATTGAAGCTATGGACATTGTTTTTACAACGTTTCCCCGGCATTGCTTAGCATGATGTAGCTCTTTTAAATTTTTATTTTATTTAATCTTTATTTAACAAATTCGTATTTACAATGACGGCTTACCAAAAGGCAAAAGACTTCCTGCGGGGACGGGGGCTGGGATTAAAAATAAAAATGACAAGAGAGACTGCCTTTTGGTAGGCCGTCATAGTAAATAAGAATTTGTTCTTAAATGACTTGCCTAGTTAAATAAAGGTTAAATCAAATTAAAAAAGAGACACCACAACACTACATAAAGAGACCTAAAACAACAACATAGCATAGCTCTCGAGAACCCAAGCAGACCAAAGGTGGTTTACAGCCAGTCCCAAATGTGATGCAGTTGGAGTCATGTTAAGGGCAAGGCATTTCCATGAACATCACTGAAGTTGGGTTCAATTAGTGCAATTTAGTTTCAGACAGATACATTTTTGGAATATCTAACAAATTATGCCGATGGTCATAACTAGGCTATTACAGATTGACCAATTGTGAGTCCTACTATTCTATTTCGACAACCCAAAGAAAAGGAAAACAGACAATGTATTGTATCAGTGATATTAGTAGGCCTAATATGAAGTGCTTTGATATCACCTCCACCCTACCTGACACCCTAGACCCACTCCAATTTCCTTACCACCCCAATAGGTCCACAGACGACGCCATTGCAGTTACACTGCACACTGCCCTAACCCATCTGGACAAGAGGAATACCTATGTAAGAATGCTGTTCATCTATTACAGCTCAGCATTTAACACAATAGTACCCTCCAAAACTCGTCATTAAGCTCGAGACCCTGGGTCAGGACACCGCCCTATGCAACTGGGTCCTGGACTTTCTGACGGGCCACACCCAGGTAAGACTTTTTCTTGGTTTGCTGCTCTTGGAGCATTTTTTTTCATGTGTAGCGCATATCATGTTTATACATGTCTACAACAACTTATAATGAGTTATGATCATATGACCATATTATAACACATTATTCAATCCTTGAACATCAGCCTTCACAAATTAGATTTGTAAAGTGAAGTCAATGTCTGTAACATTTTACAAGAAAACACCCTAATGGAATATTAGGGACTTGTGTAATAACACTGTAATCACACTAGTTATAACATAGCACATTAGAATTAATTGCATTACAGGCTAATCCAGTTGATCCTACATTAAGAAAACCTTTGACTAATTCATGATTATACGGAATGTGAAGCAGTAAAAAAAAGCTGGTGACAACTTTCTCTTCTAAACTACAGTGAACCAATCGGTGCTCCAAATAAGCAGTTTATACTCTTGTTTGGCTCCCATCCAAATGGCCAGCCCTACCAGTAAGGCTGCAGCCTCTCTTTATCCAAATGAACAGGAAGCCTTTCAGGCCATGTCATGAATGGGAGATACAAAAGTGCCAAAGAAAAAAAGGTGATCATGAAGAATACAATGCTGTATATGAAAGGTGCATCCAGATTAAAATAAAGAGGATTTTGAAAGATAATCCTATTAAAAGTACCCTTTTACAAGAGGACACAATTTAGAAAGAGGCTGGATGACAGGGCACTAGATGTAGCCTATCCCAAAGCTGTTCAAGTGTTTGCTAAGAAGAAGAAAACTGTGAGCTCAGTAGTGCTATCCTGCCTAGAACTTCCTTCATCCTATCTCTGCCTCTAGGCATTTCCTGAGATAGGTCTGAGTGGGCTGCCTCTGCCCTATTTAAGGGCTTTATTGGCATGGGAAACATATGTTAACATTTCCAAAGCAAGTGAGTAGATAATAAATGAAAGTGAAATAAACAATAACAATTTCAAGTAAACATTACACAGTTCAAAAGTCATATTATGTCTATATGCAGTGTTGTAACGATGTGCAAATAGTTAAAGTGCAAAAGGGAAAATAAATAAACATAAATATGGGTTGTATTTACAATGGTGTTTGTTCACTTCACTGGTTGCCCTTTTATTGTGGCAACAGGTCACACATCTTGCTGCTGTGATTGTACACTGTGGTATTTCACCCAGTAGATATGGGAGTTTATCAAAATTGGGTTTGTTTTCGAATTCTTTGTGGATCTGTGTAATCTGGGGGAAATATGTGTCTCTAATATGGTCATACATTTGGCAGGAGGTAAGGAAGTACAGCTCAATTTCCACCTCATTTTGTGGACAGTGTGCACATAGCCTGTCTTCTCTTGAGAGCCATGTCTGCCTACGGCGGCCTTTCTCAATAGCAAGTGAACTACGTCATCAAAGTTGTCATTCCGTCACACGAGCGTGGCGAAAATGGTGTCTGGTGGAGAACAACAACAGGGCCACAGAGCCAGTGTTTTTAAACAGAAAAACAAAGAACATAAACGTGGCAAGCATCGGACGAAAGGAGAAATCGAACGGGAGAACAAGGGTACGTTTGTGACGGAGGAATGTGTCCTTTTCTGCCGCTGGTTGTAGCCATGGACGTGCTGCTGCTGTGCTGCCGAACACGTGCTTCTAATTCTGTTTCGAACAGCTGTGACAAATTAATATCATCAGATGTGGGCACTCCATACTTTCAGTGGTCGATTTTAGCATGTACAGCTTGGTGGGGCAAACACAAAAAAAACGTTTTGGGGATACATGACAGCAAAGGCACAACACTAAATAATACATTAATTGTACATCTATCCCTCCAGTTTTAATGCTAAATTGTAATTATTTAGCCTCTATGGCATAGAGGTACATAGATTGTACAGATTGTTTCTATTGTGTTTTTGACTGTACGTTTGTTTCTGTGTAACTCTGTGTTGTTGTTTTTGTCGCACTGCTTTATCTTGGCCAGGTCACAGTTGTAAATGAGAACTTGTCCTCAACTGGCCTACCTGGTTAAAGAAAGGTGAAATAATAACAATAATAATTGCGCTATGACGGTGACAAACGGTGCCCACATACTGTTATGGCGTACTGTCCCAACACCTTACCACTGCCGCACCAGGCTAACAACAGAGCCTTGTCTGGCAGCAAAACAGTTCATTTAGCCGAATTTACTTCCTTTAAAAAAACGGCTGAAATGTCTGACTTGCTTAACCCTTGTTGTGTTCTGGTCTGTGGGACCCATTTTCAATGTTTACAAAAATTGGAGAAGAAAAATGATACAATGAATAATGTTTTCAATCTGAGACTCGTTGGCCTTTGGTCATTTTCTGGGAAGAACATGTAAAATAACACATTTTCATTGAGTGCTGTGCACTCCCTCCTAATGTATGTATATGTGGACCTGAGGGTAATAAAAGTGGGTGAAAAACAGTAAGTAAGGTTTGCTGTGTGCCTTCACTCTGTCTTCCTCCTCCCTGGGCCTGCTGTTTCAACATATCACCAATAACCTGTCTCCTGCTTTTCTCACACACTTTACCCTTTGTAATGTGTGAAACTACACAATGTCTTGTGGGAACCTGCACAATGTTATTACAGTACATTATTTTGATACATTGTACAAAATTATTTTCCCACACTCTACACCAGCCAGGTGCAAATTGGGGGAGGGACGCAACAAATATATAGCTTTGCATGTGTGGCTCCTTACCACAATCAATCAGTATGGCAAAAGTTATCTCTCCTCATAGGGCCTAACAAATAATTTTTGCAGAGAGAGCTGGTGTGAGCTAGTGTGGAAGGAGCATCTTCCACTTTGGAAGATTAAGAATTTTCTGAATATGAGGATCATGTCTCTGTCAATTCGGAGTCTGACAGTGAGTTGGAAGAAGAGGATGAGATTGACCCTCAGTCAGCCCGTCAGCAGCCAGCCCAGGACCAACCCGTTGGCAACCAGCTCATCAACAGCCTGCAGGAGAAGAAATGTGAACATCAAATAATTCTGAAATTAAATGGTCTTCTTGCCCAAGGAATGAGCCACCCCGTATGGCTGCCAATGTGATAAGGATGCAACCAGGGCAGATGCGGATGGCGGTTCCTCATGTCTTCTTTTGAACTGCTCATCCCAGACACCATCCAGAAAATCATTCTGGACTTCACTAATTTGGAGGGAAGGTGTGTTTTTGGAGAGAGAGATGGAAGGAGATGGACCAAACTCATTTACATGCATACTTTGGAGTTCTTATCCTTGCTGGTGTTCAGATCCAATGGGGAATCAACAGAATCCCTGTGGGATGAAGAAACTGGCAGAGAACTTTTCCGTCCAACAATGTCTCTGGAAAACTTCCACATTATTTCCAGGATTATCTACTTTGATAACTGAGACACCAGACCAGCTTGGCTGCAGAGAGACAAGCTAGCTGCAATCAGGTCAGTGTGGGACAAGTGAGTGGTCCGCCTTCCCCTGTTCTGTTTTACAACCCTGGTGTAACGGTTCTCCTCGTCATCTGAGGAAGAGTAGTCAAGATCGGACCAATGCGCAGCGTGGTATGTGTCCAAGTTAATATTTAATAAATCAACTGAACACTGAATAACAAAACAACAAAGAGAGTGAACGAAACACACAAAACACTAAACAGGAAATAACTACCCACAACTCAAGTGGGAAAAACAGGCTGCCTAAGTATGGTTCTCAATCAGAGACAACGATTGCCAGCTGCCTCTGATTGGGAACCATACCAGGCCAAATACATAGAAATGGAAAACATAGAACACAAAACATAGAATGTCCACCCCAACTCACGCCCTGACCAAACTAAAACAGAGACCTAAAAAAGGAACTAAGGACAGGACGTGACACCTGGGCCCAACGTTACTGTTGATGAACAGCTTATGCCATTTAGGGGCTGCTGCCCCTTCAGGCAGTACATACCGTCTAAACCCGCAGAATATGGAATCAAGATCTGGGCTGCTTTGATGCTGCTTCATCATATGGGTGGAACTTGCAAGTGTATACAGAGAAGCCATATAGAGGAGGCCCTGAGAAAAACCAAGGGATGTGGGTTGTCCTGGACTTGACACAGGGACTCTGAAGCCACAACATCACATGGGATAATTTTTTTACTTCGCACAAGCTGGGACAGGAGCTCCTCAAGAGGAAGCTGATGATAGGAACAGTACGAAAACCAAGCCAGAGCTCCCACCTTAGCTGTTGAATACACGTAACAGGCCTATCAATTCCTCTAAGTTTGTGTTCACGGCCGACACATCCCTAGTGTTCTACGTGCCAAAGAAAGGCAAAAATGTGGTACTCATGAGTACGCTGCATAGGGATGGGAGAATCTGTGGCCAGGAACATCAAAAACCAGAAATCATAATGGATTACAATGCCACAAAAGAAGGAGTGGACAATTTAGACAAGTTGGTGACTATTCTACTGTCACACTGTACGCTACTGGTGGAGAAGTCAGGTGCAGAAGAGCAGAGAGTTGTGAACAGGAGCACACTTTATTAAGGCAGAGGCAATAAAACAGACAGACGACACTGCGTCAAAACCTCCAGCCAAAGGTAAAAGTGCTATGCGCGAAACAGTCACAAAAATTGAGCAAATGTTGTACAATAAACATCCCTTGTGAAAAGCCACGGAATAACGGGGAAAAACCCAGCCTGGCCCATACACACGAACATGTAACAAAAACAATTTCACACAAAGACATGGAGGGGAACAGAGGAATAAATACATGCAGTGTGATTAGGGAATGAAAACCAGGTGTGCAGGGAACAAGACAAAACAAATGGAAAAATGGAGCGGCAATGGCTAGAAAGCCGGCGACGTCGACCGCCGAATGCTGCCCTAACAAGGAGAGGAGCCGACTTCGGCGGAAGTCGTGACATCTACAATGTAGAAATAGTAAAAATTAAGAAAAACTACAACTACAGAGGACGAACATGGGTACATGGTAGGCGTTTCATAATTTACATTTTTGAAGTATTGACCTTGGGCAAGTCCATGTAGTAGGAGCTAGATTCCAAAAAAAGCCTGGTCTCTGCTCCACACCTTTGGTGGATCATCAGAAACCTCCTTCACCATGGAGAGGCGTTTAGTCCATTACCTTACATCAACTGTAATTGTCTATCTGCTAGTGCACATGTTGGTAGCCATGCCCTTTCATTTGTTTCCATCCTGATCTGTCATTCACCTTTGAATGATGTCATCCCCAACAGTCGATGACGTCGATGACTGCTCTTACCAAAAAACAGAAGAAAGAGGCGAGAAAGCTGGACAAACGACACAAAGCCAACCAGCTGCGGCAAAATAAGAAGGACCTGGTAAGATGCTCTTGCATTTGACACAATGTCACTTTGGAACCACAGCGGTATAAATCAGGCAAGTTAAAAGTAGAGTCAGCTTTATGACATTGCAACGAGCAGGACCGCACATATTGAGATGAACACGATGCAAGACTTTGCAGTCACACAGAGTATATGCTAGAATGTAGTAGCTATGGGACCATAACAGAGGAGAAGTTCAGCATCAATACACTCTCTAGTTGTTGTGGAAATCAGCACGATATTGCTATTACTTCGTACATTGCTGAGTCTATCTTAAATGCTACGTGTCTGTCCTGTCCAGGTCCTGGCAGAGAAATGTCATCTGGGCAGCAGGGATGGTCCCCCCCACCTGGTGGCTGTGGTGGCCCTCCATGCAGGTGTAGATGCTGAGGCTGTGACCAGGCTGCTGTGGTGTGAGGAGGCTGGCTGGCTGGTGCGTGAGGATAACAGTGTGTATGAGGTCAGTGACAGCTTTAGCCTGGTCATGGCCCGCTTCAAACAGAGGTTCACCTTCCTCCACCCAGACCCAGGTAGCTCACCGACTTGGCTACAACAATGTGTTTATGTTGTCGAAACTAAAGTTATATAGATACTGACTATAGTTTACGTAAATGAAAGTGTAATCCATGTCTGGATGTACTCAACAATTATAAGGGGCATTCTGAGTCATTCATTTACATTTTATATTTTATTCATTTAGGGGACGCTCTTATACAGAGCGACTTAAGGCGTCCGCATGCTTCCCACCCGAAACAGTTTAGAAGTGTTTGGGCATATATTATGATGACGTTTATGTTCGTTTTGGACTTGGGGGGGGCGGGTGCATTTTCTGGGGGCAAGCTGAAGTTCGGAGCCGAAGTCTACGCTCCTTTGTTGGTGATTGGTCAACAGTAGAGATTATTCTATAAACTCTGTCATTCACTGAGAGACAACTCACTTTGATGTACATTTTTTTCATTGAGAAATACTGCACCAAACATCTTAGTTAGATGTTAAATTAGATCTCTGCAAAAACATCATTTAATTATAGATTTCTTGAGATATCTTAGATCAATTCTGACTATTTTGAGGAAGTGTATACTTGCTATGGCGTCTCAAAATGGACAAACAGTACTATTGTCGTTATATTTACATTTTTTAAGCATAGGTTTTCTAAGGGAGTATGCAAGCGCACTCATTCGGTTCGGCTAGCCGAGTTTGGCTAGGCACCAGCCGAACTGAAGCATGCTGACTCCTTTACAGGAGCAATTAGGGTTAAGTGCCTTGCTCTGCTCGGGCATTCGAACCAGCTACCTTTCGGTTGCTGGCCTAACGCTCTTAACCGCTAGACTACCTGCCTTCATTCGATGCTGACGCTAGTACTAATCCGATAACATAATCTCTGACTCTATTCTCTCCCTTCTCTCTCTAGTTGACATGCACTCTCTACTGGATGTGGTGAAGGTAGCAGATAGTCTGGTGTTTGTGCTGGACTCTACAGAAGGCTGGGACAGTTATGGAGACTACTGCCTCGGTCTCTTTGCACAGGGGCTACCAGCCCATTGTAAGCTTCCATACAAGCTATCCAAAAAAGATGCTCACAGTGCGCTTGATTTTTTTCAACTTGTTCTCTCTCCTTGCAGATTAGATAAATGTTTAGCAGATGACATACTGTAGATATTATACTGATTCCTTTACTCCAAATCTCAACTACCCCATCGATTTTTTCTCTGCATCCACTGTCATCTTTATCCTATATAACCTCCATTTCTCTCTCCCCCAGCTCTGGTGTGTCAGGGTGTTTCAGACCTGGCAGTGAAGAAGCGTGTGGACTCATGGCGGGCGCTAGCCAAGATATCCAAAATCCGCTTCCCTGGGGCGCGCCTCTTCCCTCTGGACTCAGACCAGGACGCCACACTGACTTCAGACACCTGGGAGCACAGAGGCAGAGGAGGTTGGGCTTCTGCTCCCGTCGGCCTCACCTCCTGGGCCAGCAGGCCCTACACCCCCAACAGCTCTGAGAAAGGGAGAGGCGAAGCCCCCACGGGCCTGGGGACCCTGCATGTGTCTGGGTATGTCCGAGGCTGCCCTCTGCAGGTGGACAGGCTGGTGCACATCTCTGGGTTTGGAGACTTCCAGCTCAGTCAGATCGAATCGCCCATAGACCCCCTTCCCCTCAACTATGACCGCCCGTCCTGCCAAGCCTGGGAAGGAAGGAGACGTAGGCATGCAGGTGGGTCAGTTTCTCCCCCTCTATCTCTCTTAGGGCTCAGTTCCCCTGGGAGGGGAGAGAAATGGGAGGATTAGAGGGAACGTATTTAAGTTCACACAGGACAAAAGATAGGATAGACTGACCCTAGCTCCCCGGCACATACAGGTGAAGTCGGAAGTTTACATACACCCAGGTTGGAGTCATTAAAACTAGATTTTCAACCACTTTACAAATTTCTTGTTAACAAACTATAGCTTTGGCAAGTAGATTAGGACATCTACTTTGTGCATGACACAAGTCATTTTTCCAACAATTGTTTACAGACAGATTATTTAACTTGTAACTTCACTGTATCACAATTCCAATGGGTCAGAAGTTTACATACACTTAGTTGACTGTGCCTTTAAACAGTTTGGAAAATTCTAGTAAAGGATGTCATGGCTTTAGAATCTTCTGATAGGTTAATTGACATCATTTGAGTCAATTGGAGGCCTACCTTCAAACTCAGTGCCTCTTTGCTTGACATCATGGGAAAATCAAAAGAAATCAGCCAAGACCTCAGAAAACAAAGTTTAGACCTCCACAAATCTGGTTCATCCTTGGGAGCAATTTCCAAACGCCTGAAGGTACCACGTTCATCTGTACAAACAATAGTACGCTAGTATAAACACCATGGGACCACGCAGCCGTCATACCGCAAAGATCGTACTTTTTGGAGAAATGTCCTCTGGTCTGATGAAACAAAAATAAAACTGTTTGGCCATAATGACCATCGTTATTTTGGAGGAAAACGGGGGATGCTTGCAAGCCGAAGATCCCCATCCCAACCGTGAAGCACAGGGGTGGCAGCATCATGTTGTGGGGGTACTTTGCTGCAGGAGTGACCGGTGCACTTCACAAAATAGATGGCATCATGAGGGAGGGAAATTATGTGGATATATTGAAGCAACATCTCAAGACATCAATCAGGAAGTTAAAGCTTGGTCGCAAATGGGTCTTCCAAATGGGCAATGACCCCAAGCATACTTCCAAAGTTGTGGCAAAATGGCTTAAGGATAACAAAGGACAAAGCCCTGACCTCAATCCATAGAAAATTTGTGGCAAACTCAAAAAGTGTGCGAGCAAGGAGGCCTACAAATCTGACTCCGTTACACCAGCTCTGTCAGGAGGAATGGGCCAAAATTCACCCAATTTATTGTGGGAAGCTTGTGGAAGGCTGTCAAGTTCGTCATAAGGAGTAGACCAAGATGCAGCGTGGTATGTTTCCATCCTTTATTTTGGAATAGAAAACTTCAAAACAACAAAGCGAACAAAGGAAACGTGAAGCTATAATAATGCTCACAGGCAACTATACATAGACAAGATCCCACCAAGCACAATGGGGAAATGGCTACCTAAATATAATCCCCAATCAGAGACAACGATAAACAGATGCCTCTGATTGGGAACCATACGAGGCAAACATAGATATACAATTCCCCTAGATAACCCAACCTTAATCACACCTCGACCTAACCAACATAGAGAATAAACAGCTCTTTATGTTCAGAGCGTGACAGTACCCCCCTCTCCTCCCCCAAAGGTGCGGACTCCGACCGCAAAACCTGACTCAATAGGGGAGGGCCCGGGTGGGCATCTACCGTCGGGGGCAGCTCCGGTGCGGGGCAAAGTCCCCACTCCGCTCGTGGATACGTCATCGGAGGAACTGGGCCATAGATCGTCGCCGGGGACTCTGGACCGTGGATCGTCGCCGGTGGCACCGGACCTTGGATTGTCACCGGAGGCTCTGGACCGTGGATCGTCGCCAGAGGCTCCAGACCGTGGATCGTCGTCGGGGACTCCGGACCGTAGATCGTC
This sequence comes from Oncorhynchus clarkii lewisi, assembly GCF_045791955.1. NCBI lineage: Eukaryota > Metazoa > Chordata > Actinopteri > Salmoniformes > Salmonidae > Oncorhynchus > Oncorhynchus clarkii. The sequence goes on along the minus strand of NC_092173.1, from coordinate 21,386,651 downwards.
GCCGGGGACTCCGGACCGCGGTTCGTCGCCGGGGACTCTGGACCGTAGATCGTCGCCGGGGACTCCGGACCGTAGATCGTCGCCGGGGACTCTGGACCGCAGACTGTCGCTGGAGGCTCTGGATGGCGGACCGTCGCTGGATGTTCCGGACCGCGGACGGTCTCAGGAGGTTCCGGACCGTGGACCGTCTCAGGAGGTTCCGGACCGTGGACCGTCGTTGGAGGTTCCGGACTGTGAAACGTCGCCGGAAACTCTGGACTGGGAACTGTTGCCGGAAGCTCTGGACTGGGAACTGTCGCTGGAAGCTCTGGACTGGGAACTGTCGCCGGAAGCTCTGGACTGTGGAGGTGCACTGGAGGCCTGATGCGTGGGACCTGTACAGGTGGCACCGGGCTGATGACACGCACCTCAGGGCGAGTGTGGAGAGGAGGCACAGGACGTACTGGACTGTGGAGGCGCACTGGAGGCCTGATGCGTGGGACCGGTACAGGTGGCACCGGGCTGATGACACGCACCTCAGTGCGAGGAGGAGGCACAGGACGTACTGGACTGTGGAGGCGCACTGGAGGCCTGATGCGTGGGACCGGTACAGGTGGCATCGGTCTGATGACACGCACCTCAGGGCGAGTGCGAGGAGGAGGCGTACTGGACGTACTGGACTGTGGAGGCACACTGGAGGTCTAGAGCGTTGAGCTGGCACAACCCATCCTGGATAGATGCTCACTTTAGCCCGGCAAGTTCGGGGCGCTAGCACAGGACGCACTGGGCTGTGGAGGCGCACTGGCAACACAGTGCGTAGAGCCGGCGCAGGATATCCTGGACCGAGGAGGGGTACTGGAGACCAGGAGCGCTGAGCCGGCACAACCCGTCCTGGCTAGAAGCTCACTTTCGCACGGCAAGTGCGAGGAGCTGGCACAGAACGCACCGGGCTGTGGATGCGTACTGGAGGCACATTGCGTATCTCCGCAAAGCATGGTGCCTGACTGGTCCCACGCTCCTCACGGCGACTGTCTCGCTCCAGACACCAAACCATCCACTCTACCTCATCCCTCCCCTCAACTATCTCACAATACTCCTCGCTCAGTCTATCCCAATATTCTTCTTCGCTCTCAGACTCGCCCCTCGGCTTCTCCGACCACTCCGTGTGCCTCCCCAATTTACTTTTTGAGGCTCCCTTCCGTCGTGGCCGCGAACCCCGGTGTCGTCGTTGTCTTTCCTTCACCTCTTGCGTCTGCTTCCATGGAAGGCTTTCGTCTCCTGCCATTATCTCCTCCCAGGCCCAGGATACCTGCTCCTCCTGGCCACGCTGCTTGGTCCGTTTGTGGTGGGATCTTCTGTCACGTTCGTCATAAGGAGTAGACCAAGATGCAGCGTGATATGTTTCCATCCTTTATTTTGGAATAGAAACCTACAAAGAACAAAACAAGAAAGCGAACAAACGAAACGTGAAGCTATAATAATGCTCACAGGCAACTATGCATAGACAAGATCCCACCAAGCACAATGGGGAAATGGCTACCTAAATATGATCCCCAATCAGAGACAACGATAAACAGATGCCTCTGATTGGGAACCATACCAGGCCAACATAGATATACAATTCCCCTAAATAACCCAGCCTTAGTCACACCCCGACCTAACCAACATAGAGAATAAACAGCTCTCTATGGTCAGGGCGTGACAAAGGCTACCCAAAACGTTTGATCCAAGTTAAACAATTTAAAGGCAAGGCTACCAAATACTAATTGAGTGTATGTAAACTTCTGACCCACTGGAATGTGATGAAAGAAAAAAAAGCTGTAATAAATCATTCTCTCTACTATTATTCTATAATTTCACATTCTTAAAATAAAGTGGTAATCCTAACTGACCTAAAACAGGGAATTTTTACTTGGATTACATGTTAGGAATTGTGAAAAACTGAGTTTAAATGTATTTGGCTAAGGTGTATGTAAACTTCCGACTTCAACTGTCGACTATTGCAGCATAGATACTGGAGGCTGAGACGCGGGGGTCGGGGGACACTGTGGCCCTGTCCAACGATACCCCTGGACAGGGTCAACCAGACAGGATATAACCCCACACACTTTGCCAAAGCACAGCCCCCACACCTCTAGAGGGATATCAACAGACCACCAACTTACTACCCTCAGACGAGGCTGAGTATAGCCCTCAAAGATCTATAGCCCTGCCTCCAGCTGTTTGCTCAGAAATTCTAGGGACAATAAGGATCTTATGACCGTAGCGTACGTGTAGGTATGTACCAAATCGGAGAGATGGGTAGGAGCAAGTCCATGTAATGCTTTGTAGGTTAACAGTAAAACCTTGAAATTAGCCTTAACAGGAAGTCAGTAATATTACTGGAGTAACATGATACAATTTTTTGGTTCAAGTCAAGATTCTAGCAGCCGTATTTAGCACTAACTGAAGTTTATTTATCAGTTTAGCAGGAGAGTATAGCATTGCACTAGTCTAATCTAGAATTGACAAAGGCATTGTTTAGCTATTCTGCATTTTTGTGCACAATATATATAATATCAGATTTTAGCAATGTTACGAAGATGGTCACAGCTTATCACGGGCTGATATCATTACATACAAAATTGACAGTGATTTAATTAATAATTTACAAACTAAAGTGAAGGCATTTATCAGTTCTGCTTCTGCTTGTTGGCAGTACGTGCTAACTGTGCTCTCTATGTGTTTCAGGATGGTGGTGTTGATGAAATGGAGTCAGTGCGGGTGCTGATGAAGGCAGACCCAGCTCACAGGGAGAGTCTGCAGGCCGAGGCAGAGGTAGGCCCCATGGATGGAGAGCAGACCTGGCCCACTGATACTGAACTGCTGGAGGCTGAAGGTAAAGGGAGAGAGAGGGCAGAGTTATAAAGGGTCGTTACGTTGAATTACATGTTAGATCTATGGTCGCAGTGCTGTTGTTGGCATCCATTGTATGGGTACTTTGAACTGGCTCATGTCAACACATTGAGTTTATTATTGTCTCTGGGTTTACAATGTAATGAACTTATTTAATAAATGTTCTCCTTCCCCCCTCGTCCTCCCCTCAGAGGTCAGAAAGAGCAAGCGTGCTATGAAGGGGCCTAAGGGCACATCAGACTACCAGGCCACGTGGATTGTGGATGAGGAGGATGAGAATGGTGAGGAGGCTGAAGTGAGCACGGACGATGAGGAGGATGATGACGCGATGATGGACGAATCCATAGATGAAGAGGACCTTGACTCTCAGGTGGTGTGTAGTGAATACAATCCACAGCCTGGGAAACTGAAAAGTCTGCACAGAAGAATAGTTATGCATGTATTTTTCCAGCACATACATTAGGTTCAAGTTTTATTGTTACGTGCCCAAGTACAGTGCTTTTCTTGCAAGCTCTAAACCCAATAATGCAGTATTCATAAACAATAACAAAAGGAAAAGCAAAGACACTAGAAATTGTGCATAAATTAATGTGAGGGTCAACTCAGTTGGTGTAGCCATTACTACAACTGACAACTGTTACACTGACCTCGTCCTGTCCCAGGGCATTGGGTGCACTGCTAAGGTGTTTGTTTACATGTTTGTTTACCCTCTGCCTGTTGCGATAGTGAAACCACTAAAGGAAAGCGTAAGCAGACAGAGTAGTGTAAGGAGAAGAGAGAGGGTGATCCTACAGTCTGAATTGATTGTTGAGACGTCTGAGCTGATGTGGGGTGATGCGGAAGACGTCAGGGGGAAGCAGCTCAGACAGGACAGTGATTGGTGGAGAAAAAAAGTTGCGGCGCCGGACGGTGTGTGGCTGGGGTTGGAACAAAACAGTGTATACGTAACCCGTGGTTGGTCTGCGGTGCAGCACCACTGTTTGTTTTCTCAGTGTCTGCCTCTGGGCTGTAGTGCCAGGCTGCTCACCGTGGCAACAATAGTGTTTGGAGCAAGGGTCCCAAGAGAAGCCACCTGATTTCCTGCTCCGCGGACACAACTTCCTGTCTGGACCAAGGGAGGGACGGCCATTTATTTATAACAGCCTTGCTTGAAAGAAAGGGGGAAATTCGTCTTTGGAGAAAAGGTTCAGCTCCATTTATTTTCTTTAATCGTTATTAGAATGTGTTTGATGTTGGGGTTAGACAGGATTTAGCATCTAGGAGATGTTAACAATGGAGGAAAGGGTGCTGGGGATGATCGTGATTATTATTATTATTACAGCTGGAGTTGTTCTGAAGGTTGTGAATCGACCCCATGCAGTGTGGATCCCCCCCCCATGTATCTCTTGCTTACTGTAATGCCACTTCTGTGAGAACCACTTTTACACTTCTTCTAACTTCCTTGGGCCAACACCATGATTTTTCAACGCCGATACCGATTATTGGAGGACCAAAAAAAGTTTGAAATGTATTTGTGATAATGACAATTACAACAATACTGAATGAACACTTATTTTAACTTAATGTAATACATCAATAAAATCAATTTAGCCTCAAGTAAATAATGAAACATGCTTCAATTTGGTTTAAATAATGCAAAAACAAAATGTTGGAGAAGAAAGTAAAAGTGCAATATGTGCCATGTAAGAAAGCTAACGTTTAAGTTCCTTGCTCAAAACATGAGAACATGGGCCTCCCGGGTGGCGCAGTGGTTAAGGGCGCTGTACTGCAGCGCCAGCTGTGCCATCAGAGTCCTGGGTTCGCGCCCAGGCTCTGTCGTAACCGGCCGCGACCGGGAGGTCCGTGGGGCGACGCACAATTGGCCTAGCGCCGCCCGGGTTAGGGAGGGCTTGGTCGGTAGGGGTGTCCTTGTCTCATCGCGCACCAGCGACTCCTGTGGCGGGCTGGGCGCAGTGTACGCTAGCCAAGGTGGCCAGGTGCACGGTGTTTCCTCCGGCGCATTGGTGCGGCTGGCTTCCGGGTTGGATGTGCGCTGTGTTAAAGAAGCAGCGGCTTGGTTGGTTGTGTATCGGAGGACGCATGACTTTCAACCTTCGTCTCTCCCGAGCCCGTACGGGAGTTGTAGCGATGAGACAAGATAGTAGCTACTACAACAATTGGATACTACGAAATTGGGGAGAAAAAGGGGTAAAATTCAAAAAAATAAAATATAAAACCTTGAGAACATATGAAAGCTGGTGGTTCCTTTTAACATGAGTCTTCAATATTCCCAGGTAAGAAGTTTTAGGTTGTAGTTATTATAGGAATTATAGGACTATTTCTCTCTATACCATTTGTATTTTCTTTGACTATTGGATGTTCTTATAGACACTTTAGTATTGCCAGTGTAACAGTATAGTTTCCGTCCCTCTCCTCGCTCCTCCCTGGGCTTGAACCAGGAACACAATGACAACAGCCACCCTCGAAGCAGCGTTACACATGCAGAACAAGATAGGCTTGATGCACAACAAAGAGCTGCTGGCAAAACGCATGAAAGTGCTGTTTGAATGAATGCTTACGAGCCTGCTGCTGCCCACCCCCGCTCAGTCAGACTGCTCTATCAAATCATAGACTTAGTTATAACATAATAACACACATAAATACGAGCCTTAGGTCATTAAAATGGTCAAATCCGGAAACTATCATCTCGAAAACAAGACGTTTATTCTTTCAGTGAAATACGGAACCGTTCTGGAACCGTTCTGCATCCATTAGTCTAAATATTCCTGTCACATTGCACAACCTTCAATGTTATGTCATAATTACGTAAAATTCTGGCAAATTAGGCGGCCCAAACTGTTGCATATATACTGACTCTGCGTGCAGTGAGGAGTGACACAATTTCACCTGGTTAATATTGCCTGCTAACCTGGATTTCTTTTAGCTAAATATGCAGGTTTAAAAATATATACTTCTGTGTATTGATTTTAAGAAAGGCATTGATGTTCATGGTTGGGTACACATTGGAGCAATGATACGCACCGCATCGATTATATCCAAAGCAGGACACGCTAGATAAACTAGTAATATCATCAACCATGTGTAGTTAACTAGTGATTATGATTGATTGATTGTTTTTTATAAGATAAGTTTAATGCTCGCTAGCAACTTACCTTGGCTTACTGCATTCGCGTAACAGGCAGTCTCCTCGTGGAGTGCAATGAGAGGCAGGTGGTTAGAGCGTTGGACTAGTTAACTGTAAGGTTGCAAGATTGAATCCCCCAAGCTGACAAAGTGAAAATCTGTCGTCCTGCCCCTGAACGAGGCAGTTAACACACTGTTCCTAGGCCGTCATTGAAAATAAGAATGTGTTCATAACTGACTTGCCTAGTTAAATAAAGATTAAATAAAGGTGTGTAAAAAAATAAAATATATATTTTTTAAATCGGCCAAATCGGTGTACAAAAATACCGATTTCCGATTGTTATGAAAACTTGAAATCGGCCCTAATTAATCTGCCATTCCAATTAATCGGTCGACCTCTAATAAATAGTATAATGCCCTTGGCTTGAACCTCATTAACACCAGTAGTTCACATTACATACGGTGCCTTCGAAAAGGATTCAGACCCCTTGACTTTTTCCACATTTTGTTACAGCCTTATTCTAAAATATATTAAATAAATACAAATACTCAGCAATCTACACACAATGCCCCATAATGACAAAGTGAAAAAACAGAAATGCCTTATTTACGTAAGTACTCAGGCCCTTTGCTATGAGACTTGAAATTGAGCTCAGGTGCCTCCTGTTTCCATTCATCATCCTTGATGTTTCTACAACTTGATTGGTGTTCACCTGTGGTAAATTCAATTGATTGGACATGATTTGGAAAGGCACACACCTGTCTATATAAGGTCCCACAGTTGACAGTGCATGTCAGAGCAAAAACCAAGCCATGAGGTCGAAGAAATTGTCCGTAGAGCTCCGAGACAGGATTGTGTCAAGGCACAGATCTGGGGAAGGGTACCAAAACATTTCTGCAGCATTGAAGGTCCCCAAGAACACAATGGCTTCCATCATTCTTAAATGGAAGAAGTTTGGAACCACCAAGACTCTTCCTAGAGCTGTCAGCCTGGCCAATCTGAGATTAAGGTAGCCCCCCGCACCTCTCTGAGGGGTTGGGTTAAATGCGGAAGACACATTTCATTTGAATGCATTCTGTTGTACAACTGGCTAGGTATCCCCTTTCCCTTCCCAAATGGGGGTCTTGGTGCAGGTCTTGGTGCATCTGTGCAGCACTCCACCAATCAGGCCTTTATGGTAGAGTGACCAAACTGAAGCCACTCCTCAGTAAAAGGCACATGACAGTCCGCTTGGAGTTTGCCAAAAGGCAACTAAAGACTTTCAGATCATGAGAAACAAGATTCTCCTATCTGATGAAACCAAGATTGAGCTCTTTGGCCTGAATGCTAAGTGTCACGTCTGGAGCAAACCTGGCACCATCCCTACAGTGAAGAATTGTGGTGGCAGCATCATGTTGTGGGGATATTTTTCAGCGGCAGGGACTGGGAGACTAGTCAGGATCGAGGCAAAGATGAACGAAGCAAAATACATAGAGATCCTTGATGAAAACCTGCTCCAGAGCGCGCAGAACCTCAGGCTGGGGCGAAGGTTCACCTTCCAACATGACAACGACCCTAAGCACACAGCCAAGACAACGCAGGAGTGGCTACGGGACAAGTCTGAATGTCCTTGAGTGGCCCAGCCAGAGCCCGGACTTGAACCCGACCAAACATCTCTGGAGAAACCTGAAAATAGCTGTGCAGCAACACTCCCATCCAACCTGACAGAGCTTGAGAGGCTCTGCAGAGAAGAATGGAAGAAACTCCCCAAATAAAGGTGTGCCAAGCTTGTAGCGTCACACCGAAGAAGATTCGAGGCTGTAATCGCTGTCAAAGGTGCTTCAACAAAGTACTGAGGAAAGGGTCTGACGACTTATATAAATGTGATATTTAAGTTTTTTTTATTTTTAATAAATTAACAAACATTTCTAAACCTATTTTTGCTCTGTCGTTATGGGATAATGTGTGTAGATTGAAGAAAAACAAATGTTATCAATTTTAGAATAAGGCTGTAACCAAACAAAATGTGGAAAAAGTCTGGTGTATATGATGTAGTATGTACAGTAGCTCTACAGTAGAAACTAGTGATGGGGGGGATCGATACAGTTGCATATCGTCGGGATATTATTTTTGACGATATATAGTATTGACAATATCGCAATATTATTTTTGCCCCAGATGGCTGTACTTTCACCAAAATTCCAGCATATTTCCTTCATAGCTTGTTTAATAGGGAGCGAATTTTGTTTTCAGCACTTTTATTTCAATGTCTGATCAAAACTCGTTTTCTCATGGCTGTCTCTTGTCCCTCTGCAGCAGACATATAGTGAGCAATATGTTTGGAACATCGAGTCATAATAAAATCACAGTATCTAATCGCAATACATATAGAATTGTGAGAATCGCAATACAATTCCCATCCCTAGTAGATGCTGCCTCAGGTGGTGGTTCGGAGGAGGAGCTGAATTCCACATCAAACAAGGGTGGATCAGACCAGCGCTATGATGAGTACATGGATGAGGCAGAGGAAGGGGAGGGGTTAAAACGCTACCGGGAGGCCATAGTCACCCATGGCTCACATACAGGTAACTGCCAAAATAAAGGAAACACCAACATAAAGTGTCTTAATAGGGCGTTGGGTCACCATGAGCCAGAACAGCTTCAGTGCCCCTTGGCATATATTCTGGAACTCTATTGGAGGAATGCGATACCATTCTCACACGAGAAATTCCATAATTTGATGTTTTGTTGATGGTGGTGGAAAACACTGTCTCAGGCGCTCCAGAATCTCCTATAAGTGTTTGATTGGGTTGAGATCTGGTGACTGAGACACACACACCGTTTAAACCCCTTATGCTCTTTTGAGACCCCTGAGATCTCTTCTAGCCATAGTAGCCAAAATAATGGCAATTTCTCCATTTTTATACATAACCTTAAGCATGATGGGATGTTAATTGCTTCATTAACTCAGGAACCAAACCTGTGTGGAAGTACCTGCTTTCAATATACTTTGTGTCCCTCAAGTGTTTCCTTTATTTTGGTGGTTACCTGTACGTTGCGTTTATATTTACATTTGGAAAAATGTTCAAGCAGAATGTGATAACCTTGATGAACAGCTCATTTCCAGCCAGTGACTTGATCCTGGCCTCTGGTCAAAGAGTCAAAGCACTCCAAGATGTAACATTTCCTTTAGCAACACTCAAGGGAAAGTCTGAGGAGGGAGGAATGTACCAAACTTGTCTGAAACATCTGGTCATATGTAGTAGACAATGCCTTCGAGCCGTTAACGCCCAAACTTTACTTTCCAGGACGTCCTGGCCCAGCGTAATTATTTAGCTATACGTTGACGTTGCTAATTTCCTGTGTGCTCAGGTTCCAGCGTTACAGGGGCCGGAAGAGTTTCCGCTCCTCCCCCTGGAACCCAGTGGAAAACCTGTCCGCAGACTACTCCCGCATCTTCCAGTTTCAGAGCTTTGAGCGCACAGGCCGCCGCATACTAGCTGAGGCTGCGCAGGAGGAAGAGGGACCATGGTAAGAGTCTGCCGTGTGTGTGTGACATCCTGTTTCAACCCTGTCCCCTATCTGTGCCCCCCCCCCATCCATTAACCCTGCTCTGCTCTCTAGGTGGGCTGGTATGTGACCCTCCATGTAGTGGATGTTCCCCCCACGATGATGGAGAGTGTCCAGGCAGGCAGGCCTCTAGTGCTGGTCTCCTTACTGCCACATGAACAGAAGGTATACAGTATTGGCTCCTGAATGAATGTCTTAAGTCTGAAAGTTAAGAATTGTAACTCATTTCTGCTGTAAAATATGTTGCTAAAAGTGTACACAAACTACAGAGTAATAGAAATTCTGAATATATATATATTTGTATATTATAAATATGCACTATATATACAAATGTATGTGGACACCCCTTCAAATTAGTGGCTATTTCAGTCACTACCCGTTGTTGACAGGTATATAATATCGAGTACACAGCCATGCTATCTCCATAGACAAACATTAGACATTAGGCAGTAGAATGGCCTTACTGAAGAGCTCAGTGACTTTCAACATGACACCGTCATAGACAATTCCAAAAAGTAAGTTTGTCTAATTTCTGCCCTGCTAGAGTTTCCCCGGTCAACTGTAAGTGCTGTTATTGTGGAGTGGAAACGTCTAGGAGCAACAACGGCTCAGCCGCAAAGTGGTAGGCCACACAAGCTCACAGAACAGGACCACCAAGTGCTGAAGGACGTAGTAAAAATCGGCTGTCTTCGGTTGCAACACTCACTACCGAGTTCCAAACGGCCTCTGGAAGCAACGTCAGTACAATAGCTGTTCGTCGGTAGCTTCATGAAATGGGTTTCCATGGCCAAGCAGCCGTACACAAGGCTAAGATCACCATGTGCAATACCAAGGGTCGGCTGGAGTGGTGTAAAGCTCGCCACCATTGGACTCTGAAGAGTGGAAGAGTTAAACTATCTGGAGAGTTCAACTATGTGGTAAAAGTTTGGGAAAGCCCTTTTCTGTTTCATCATGACAATGCCCACGTACACAAAGCGAGGTCCATACAGAAATGGTTTGTCGAGAGCGGTGTGGAAGAACTTGACTAGCCTGCACAGAGCACTGACCTCATTCCCATCAAACACCTTTGGGATGAATTGGAATGCCAACTGCGAGCCAGGCCTAATCTCCCAACATCAGTGCCCAACCTCACTAATGCTCTTGTGGCTGAATGGAAGCAAGACCCCAAAGAAATGTTCCAACATCTAGTGGAAAGCCTTCCCAGAAGAGTGGATGCTTTTATAGCAGCAAAGGGGGGACCAACTCTAAATGAATACCCATGATTTTAGAATGAGATGTTCGACGAGAACGTGTGTGTGTGTATTTGTGTGCGTGTGTACAGTGCCTTCGGAAAGTATTCAGACCCTTGGACTTTTTCCACATTTTGTTACGTTACAGCCTTATTCTAAAAAAATGTTTAAAAAAAAAATCCTCAGCATTCTACACACAATACCCCATAATGACAAAGAAAAAAACAGGTTTTTAGACATTTCTGCACATTTTTTAAAAGTAAAGAACAGAAATACATTATTTACATAAGTATTCAGACCCTTTGCTATGAGACTCAATTGAGCTCAGGTGCATCCTGTTTCCATTGATCATCCTTGTTGTTTCTACAACTTGATTGGAGTCCACCTGTGGTCAATTCAATTGATTGGAATGATTCAAAGAAATTGTCCGTAGAGCTCCTAGACAGGATTGTGTCGAGGCACAGATCTGGGGAAGATCTGTGACTCTTCCCAGAGCTGCAAGACTTTTCCCAGACTCTTCCCAGAGCTGCCCGCCTGCCCAAACTGAGAAATCGGGGGAGAAAGGCCTTGGTCAAGGAGGTGACTAAGAACCCAATGGTCACTTTGACAGTGCTCTAGAACTCCTCTGTGGAGATGGGAGAACCTTCCAGAAAGACAACCATCTCTGCAGCACTCCACCAATCAGGCCTTTATGGTAGAGTGGCCAGACTTAAGCAACTCCTCAGTAAAATGGTTACAGCCCGCTTGGAGTTTGCCAAAAGTCACCTAAAGACTGTCAGACCATGAGAAACAAGATTCTCTGGTCTGATGAGTCCAAGATTGAACTCTTTGGCCTGTAAAATGTTCTAACATTTCTAAAATCCAGTTTTTGTTTTGTCATTATGGGGTGTTGTGTGTAGACTGATGAGGGAAACATTTTAGAATAATGCTGACTTAATAACATGTGGAAAAAGTCAATGGGTCTGAATACTTTCCGAAGGCACTGTATATAGATAGACAACCCTAGCTTATGGTCTTATTAACACTATAGTTCATCAGAAACTATTCTTCCAGTTCCTTACCCCTTGGTTTCTTTCTATCCTCTGTGATCAGATCAGTGATGCACATGCTGTTGAGGAGACACCCCATCAACACAGACCCTATCAAGTCTAAAGAGGAGCTGGTGTTCCACTGTGGATTCAGGAGGTTCAGGGCCTGTGCCATCTTCTCCCAGCACACATCAGGTTAGGAGAGCTGGCTAAACTGCACCATTTATGTCTTGAACAAAATTATCTATTGAATAAAAAGTATGGCAAATATGCTGACACTGTGGGGACTGGAGTATTGTGTGTTGGCTAGCTTTCAGCACTTTAGCATTAACAAAGCAAGTGATGGAACCATGTCTACAGTCAGTGTTCGGCTCAGTGTTGTATCTAACCTGTGATTGGCTCTCTCTCCAGCCGACAAGCACAAGCTGGAGCGTTTCCTTTGAGCTGACGCCCCCACGGTGGTTTCGGTAAAAGCCCCCATTACATTCCCCACCGCTGGGGTACTGCTCTTCAGACAGAGGGAGGATGGTAAGGGCCTGGATAGAGTGATGTTTGGCTGAATTAGTATGTCTCTATCTGTTTGAAGATGGGGAAGGCCAGAGGAACACACTGCCATTCTTTGCTTCTGTGTTCATATAAATGTTTGTGTATCTGATGTGTAGCTGAATTAGTATCTCTGCCTGTGTTTGAGCCTGTATCTCTCCTGGGCTCCCGAGTGACGCAGTGGTCTAACACACTGCATCTCAGTGCAAGAGGTGTCACTGTAGTACCTGGTTCGAATCCAGGCTGTATCACATCCGGCTGTGATTGGGAGTCCCATAGGGCGGTGCGCAATTTGCCCAGCGTCGCCTGAGTTTGGCCGGGGTAGGCTGTCATTGTAAAAAAAATTGCTCTTAACTGACTTGCCTAATTAAATAAAAGTTATTAAATAATAATAAATACAGTTGTCTCCCCCAGGCATGCAGGACCTGGTGGGTACAGGTAGTCTACTGAGCTGTGACCCCCAGCGTGTGGTGCTGAAGAGGATCGTGTTGAGTGGACACCTTTTCAAGATCAACCACCGGTCCGATGTCTGCAGATACATGTTCTTCAACAGGGGTGAGGGGTCACTGAGCTGAGCACTACATGTTTCCCAATAATATCCCCATAACTTCTCACAGTCTGTTGCACATGGCACCCCATTCCTTTGATAGTGCACTACTTTTGACCAGGGCCCATAGGTAGTGCACTATATAGAGAATCTGTACCATTTGGCCCACAACTTCTGTCGTACTACCAATGTGGCGATGTAGGAAGTGGCTCTGACTCACCTGTGGTTTACATGATGTATCTTCATTTTAACTGACCTCTGCTCTTTTCTCTCTGGTAGATGACATCCTGTGGTTTAAGCCTGTTGAGCTGAGAACCAAGTGGGGTTGGAGAGGACACATCAAGGAGGCCCTAGGTACAGAGAAACATAAACCTTGTCAATACGTCGCTGGACATATGTACCTCTGCCCCTGCCCTGGGTCAAGGGAGAAGGGACTCATATGCTGGATGATTTTGACGTGGAGTAGGTCTGTTGCAAGAGGTGTACTATATGGGTTTTGGAGTCTGTTCTGATGGACTTGCATGGACTGTGGCGATGACATTTTCACTCCAAGAGATGGATTGTCATTTGTATTAAATAAAACCTATCAGACCAAATCACTTGTTTATTTTTATTTCATTAGAAAACGTCCTTGTGGTCCAGTTAGTTTGTTTCCTGGCCATTAGATGGCAGCAGTGTATAAGAGGAAACAGGCTCTTTGTTGCAGTGACTGATAACTGGGTGGAACTCACTGATTATCTGAGACTCATGCACTGTCATGTCCCTGTACTCAAACACTAAAAACTTGAAAAAACATGAATAAAATGTTGAGGCATAATCAGAGGGAGCATGTTCAGATCAATAATACTGTTGTACAGATTCCATTCTCAATTTCAACATGTTTGGCACATGAATTACACAGAAATAGATCATCTGAACAACAATGATCACAATTTTGGATGAACTAGCTTGCCTTTTCTATTTAGGTCCATTGCTCACTCTGTTTGGGGAAGTCTTCTCCAGCTCTTTCCACTGCCATTCCTTTAGGTCTTTACATTTTATTCCCATATTGTAATTGTTTTTTTGTTTATTTTAAGCAGATAGTGTACATTTCTGACGAAACAATTTGTGCCTGTTCAATTAATTGTATTGTTTGAAAAAGTTTATTCTAAACACTTGGTTGACTGCTTATATCCTCCACACTAGCTACGGTCTCAGACCTTTACACAGTGCATCGCCCCCATCTCCCCGGTTGTCTCTCCCCGACCTGAAGACTCCATTTCATCACCAGTCAGACTCAAGCAGAGAGCGCATGACCCCATGTTGGTCTCTCTGGATCCCCAGCGCTCAACAGTTTTACATCCCTCCCCATCCTCATCCCATGCTTTATGCTCCTCAGAGAAACAGTGATTTATGAATTGTAATATTTATCATAAAACTGTGCTCTTGCATGCTTGCAGCTCCATTATTCATCCGGGGTCTCTGTTGGGACTGCACCAAAGAGGCATGCCAATATGTCTGGGAAACTAGAAGGTGAAGACTTGGGGTTGGAGGAGCGGAACATGATCCAAGAAATGGAGGGGATCAAAAGTTCACTGTGTACATTTTTTCATACTGCGAATTTGATTACAGTGTGGAAAAAGTTGAAAAATAAAGATTAAACAATCGCACGAGTAATGCCTCTTTATTGCCTTGGGGGGCACGCCGGGAGCCCTGGACAGTTTTGCTGAAACACTCCATTTATTATCAGCTTTTTTTTATTTACTCGTGTGGATGGAGGCAAGGGCACTGAACAGTGATGTGTTGAACACATCTTGTTTAAAGCTGAAGGAAGGGGTGTGGTGTGGCTGTTCTAGCTAGCTGTTCATGATCAGGAGGGGGGGGGGGGCAATATCCCCACCCGCCATGGAGAATGTCCTTAAAGTAACACGTAAAAGAATGGGACTATGTCTATAGACAGCGTACACAAAATTTCCCGCCGACACTATCAATTTGAAACAGATAAAAATGCAGTTGTTTAGGGACCAACGGCGATGTGGTAACGCAGTGGAATCCAGCCTAAAAATAAGTGAAGTGTGTGCTTGGTACTGCTGGGTGCTGGCCATGGTCAGAAGGAGTTAACTAACGCGACTGACTGAGGCCTGCTCTGCTTGCTGCAGGAATGTCCTGTGGTTCCCAGTTCACTGCCACCACACTTAGCTGGCTCCCACTGAAGATATAATGGGTGAGATTTTTCCGTTGGATGTGTATAAAGAGAGAGGGGGCTAGTTAAGGAGTGAGAGATAAGGGAAAAACCCGTCTAGGGGCTGTTCAGATGGAGAGAGAGAATGCAAAAGGGATCTATAGAACTGGGAAATTAGAATAAGAGCTGAAGAGGGAGAGCTAGGTGGTGTGGGTGAGGGAGAAGGAAAGCGAGAGTGTCTGGCGTTTATGGATAGCAGATGTGGCGCTGTGGGGTTTTGGCAGGGGCCAAGCACGCCTGAATCCCGCACCGGCTGGGTGGCACCGGGGTGAGAGGGAGGTCACTGCACCGCAGCACACAGCCCATAAAACACAGAGAGGGAGAGAAGGGAGACTGCCTGGGCCTCACACACCAGCCTGGGACTCCAAGGCTGTGAGGGTGAGCCAATCACACTCACAAACACTATACATTTTTAGGTTGAGAAAAAACAATGATCTCTTAGACCTGGGATTTTAAAATTGGCCTGAGGTACTGCAAATGAGGTACAGCAAGGGGTCCACAATTGTGAAAAAAAAGATTTTATGAATATCGCTAGCTGCAACAGAATACATACCATCGTGGATACAATTTGTATTTGTCTGTGTCCAGTATGAAGGACGTAATAGGTATTTTTATGAGTCAATGCTAACTGGCGTTAGCGCAATGGCTACAAGTTTACAGGAAAAGTTAGCATGCTAGCTATTCCTTTGATCCAACTCTGAGGATGTAGATAAAGGGCTTCCTTGACAAATTCTTGAACTATCCCTTTAATATGGAGGAAATGGGAGTTATTGGTGCTAATTGCAGGGGTTTTTCTGTATAGACAATTCTTAGGCTGGCCGTCTAAGTGGTAATTTAGTTGACACTGAAAAACAGTTTGTGTCAACTTCAACAACCAAAACCAGATAGGAAGCATGCAGAAAAGATATTGAACTATATATATTTTTTATTAATACCATCTTTGAGAACAAACAATCAAAATAAAAGCTAGACAGTCAGGGATAATATATATTTTTTTAATTAAACAGGCATTCAGGCCACATACCCATTGATTTTATTATAATGTTTGAGCAGAAGAACATAGCCTTTCGAATGGCAAAATGCATAGAATTGCAGGAAATTTGCTTTAAAACTGCTAAATTTTCTCTCAGCTCCATGCCAAACTGTAGAATTGGCGAAAATGCTTTACAACATCAAAATGCTCTCTACGCCGACAAGATAACTTTCCCGTTCTAGTTAATAGACTACGTTAGAGTGAACTCTGGAGACGTCAAAATAATGAAACTATCTACCAAAAATGTTAATTTAAGGGTTACGGTATAGGCAGGCATAAGCTAAGGAAAACAAACACAATTTCATTTTATCGATGGCAATTTGAATGCAGAGATACCGTGACAAGATCCTGAGGCCTATTGTCGTGCCATTCATTCACTGCTATCACCTTGTGTTTCAGCATGATAATGGAAGCTGAAAATGTCCCAGTTCTTCCATGGCCTGCATACTCACCAGACATATCACCAATTGAGCATGTTTGGGATGCTCCGGATCGATGTGTATGACAGCGTGTTACAGTTCCCGCCAGTATCCAGCAACTTCACAAAGCCATTGAAGAGGAGTGGGACAACATTCCACAGGCCACAATCAACAGCCTGATCAACTCTATCAGAAGGAGATGTGTGGCGCTGCATGAGGCAAATGGTGGTCATACCAGATACTGAATGGTTTTCTGATCCACGCCCCTTCTTTTTTTAAGGTATTTGTGACCAACAGATGCATATCTGTATTCCCAGTCATGTGAAATCCATAGATTAGGGCCTAATGAATTTATTTAAATTGACTGATTTCCTTATGAACTGTAACTCAGTAAAATCTTTGAAATTGTTGCATGTTGCATTTATATTTTTGTTCAGTGTATTATTATTTTTTCATAACAGATGATGGGAGTCCCTGGGTCGCCGGTTTGCCTGGGCGGGGGTCCCTGGGTCGCCGGTTTGCCTGGGCGGGGGTCCCTGGGTCGCCGGTTTGCCTGGGCGGGGGTCCCTGGTTCGCCAGTTTGCCTGGGCGGGGGTCCCTGGGTCGCCGGTTTGCCTGGGCGGGGGTCCCTGGGAAAGAAAAGTTTGAAAACCCCATTCTTAGACCACTAGAAACCTAGTAAACTCGTAAATGATCAGTGCATCAAACAGTTAAGTAATGACACAGATTTCTTATGTCAAATGGATCAGTAATGTTCCCTCAGTGGTAGGTTCTCCATACAGTGAAACATATCATTTGATAATGTGGGTAGACTGGGAATGTTCAGCCACACTAAAGCTCTGTATTGAACTCATGGCAGGATTGTTACAGCGATGCTAGAAAGTAGGCCAACCACATGTGGTCTGACCCATTCTTACACTGTCTATTTTCTTATTATCAATCCATCCTCAACACTTTAACACTGCGAACATACCAGAGGGCTAGGGCTGATAGAGGATCACACCGGGCACATCTCTTACCTCACACTACCACTCTCACCATTAAGATATCACAATGTCTTATCATAAATCCTGTATTTCCCCCCGATTGAATATACTCTCCCAAACTTTTCTATCACCTCACACTTTATTTTGCTCTTTCCTTTACGATATCCCACCCTCTCTTTCTTGTTCCCCTTCTTTCTCCCCCTTAGCCTGGTCCTGACTCCCTGGTTCCTGGGGCCTGGCCAAGGCGTGTGTCCCTGGAGGAGCCAGCAAGGAGATGGAGAGAGGGGGCAGCGAGGGGGCGAAGAGACAGGCTCCAAAACCACAGCTGCAGCAGTCTTTCCTTCCCTTCCTCTCTCTCTCTCTCCTGTCCTCTTTCCCTTCCCTTCACGTTGTAAGGAACTGGCCTGGCACACTCCCCAGCTCTGCCATTAATCAGGGAGTGAGGGGTAGTTCAGCGTGTGTGTGTGTGTGTGTGTGTGTGTGTGTGTGTGTGTGTGTGTGTGTGTGTGTGTGTGTGTGTGTGTGTGGGTGGGTGGGTGTGTGTGTGTGTGTGTGTGTGTGTGTGTGTGTGTGTGTGTGTGGGGGGGGGGGGGGTGTGTGTGTGTGTGTGCGCACATGTGGCTGAATGTGTGTGTTTATGCGTATGTTTGTGTGTGCTGATAGAGAGCTGGATGGAATGGGGGTGATGGTACAGAGACCAGGACCTCCCAACAAAGCTGAAGAGTTCACCCAGCGAGCGAAAGGGAGGGAGGCTGACAGACAAAAAGCCTGGTGTACAGATTGTGACTGCCAGTGAGAGACAGAGGACGAGCTAGATGATCTACAGAGAGGCAGAGATGGTCCAGGCCTTTCCCTATGTACATGACCTACATTCTTCAGGCAGAGAAGTGATGGGACTGTCTGTTATCCCCAGAATGACTCTTCTGCCCAAGACCAACATAACATTTTAAATACCTTTCACGAACACTTTGAGAATGTTCATGTGTGTGCAGCAGAGTGCAAATCAGGGACAAGACGCAAGTGTGTACGACAGGTAAGAAAGTACAGACATCATTATACAGGGACAGTTCCCTGAAGGAAAGCAGTTCATACAAAGTCCATGAGACCCCCCCCCCTCCAGTCCATGCCCCTCCGCCCTCCCTGTTCCCTTCCCTCCCCTCCCTCCCCCTCCCTCTCCAGTCCATGCCCCCCGCCCTCCCTGTTCTATTCCCTCCCCTCCCTCCCCCTCCCTCTCCAGTCCATGCCCCTCCGCCCTCCCTGTTCTATTCCCTCCCCTCCCTCCCCCTCCCTCTCCAGTCCAAGCCCCTCCGCCCTCCTTGTTCTATTCCCTCCCCTCCATCCCCCTCCCTCTCCAGTCCATGCCCCTCCGCCCTCCCTGTTCAACTCCCCTCCCCTCCCTCACCCTCATGTCCATGCCCCTCTGCCCTCCCTCTTCAACTCCCCTCCCCTCCCTCCCCCTCCAGTCCATGCCCCTCCGCCCTCCCTGTTCAACTCCCTCACCTCCCTCCCCCTCCAGTCCATGCCCCTCCGCCCTCCCTGTTCAACTCCCTCACCTCCCTCCCCCTCCAGTCCATGCCCCTCCGCCCTCCCTCTTCAACTCCCCTCCCCTCCCCTCCCTCCAGTCCATGCCCCTCCGCCCTCCCTCTTCAACTCCCCTCCCCTCCCCTCATCCTCCAGTCCATGCCCCTCCGCCCTCCCTCTTCAACTCCCCTCCCTTCCCCCTCATCCTCCAGTCCATGCCCCTCCGCCCTCCCTCTTCAACTCCCCTCCCCTCCCCTCATCCTCCAGTCCATGCCCCTCCGCCCTCCCTCTTCAACTCCCCTCCCTCCTCCTCGTCCTCCAGTCCATGCCCCTCCGCCCTCCCTCTTCAACTCCCCTCCCTCCCCCCTCATCCTCCAGTCCATGCCCCTCCGCCCTCCCTCTTCAACTCCCCTCCCCTCCCCTCCCTCCAGTCCATGCCCCTCCGCCCTCCCTCTTCAACTCCCCTCCCCTCCCCTCCCTCCAGTCCATGCCCCTCCGCCCTCCCTCTTCAACTCCCCTCCCCTCCCCTCATCCTCCAGTCCATGCCCCTCCGCCCTCCCTCTTCAACTCCCCTCCCTTCCCCCTCATCCTCCAGTCCATGCCCCTCCGCCCTCCCTCTTCAACTCCCCTCCCCTCCCCTCATCCTCCAGTCCATGCCCCTCCGCCCTCCCTCTTCAACTCCCCTCCCCTCCCCTCCCTCCAGTCCATGCCCCTCCGCCCTCCCTCTTCAACTCCCCTCCCTCCCCCCTCATCCTCCAGTCCATGCCCCTCCGCCCTCCCTCTTCAACTCCCCTCCCTCCCCCCTCATCCTCCAGTCCATGCCCCTCCCCCCTCTCTTCCCTGATTATCCAGGTGGGAGTGAAATGTGAAGAAAAAAAAACACTTCCAACCTGCTCACCCCCCAACGGGCCTCCCAGAATGCCTATCTGCTGACATCACTAAGCAAAGACCTGGCAAGCCAATCTCTTTCCTGCTCTGTTCTGTTCTCCCCTTTCCTCTTGCTCTCGCTAGCGCTCCCTGCTTCCTGCCCTCATGATGTCACACACCATATGGTTTTCAGCGAGTATCAAGCCGGAAAAGAGATTTAGTCGGCCGAGAGGAGAGGAGAGAAAAGGAGGGGGGTGGAGCGGGTGTGTGGTGTACGTAGGACACTGAAAACAAAAGTTTGCTCTGTTAGTGGAAGGTAAAAGGAGAGGAGGAGGAGAAGAAGAGGGGGTGAGAAGGAGAGGGTGAGAGGTAGTGGGGGTTTGAACTAGAGGGGGTGAGAAGGAAGAGGAGGTGAGAAGGGAAGGGCTATGCTGTGTGAGGCTAATGAGGACCAGAGACCACTCAGCGGACAGCCATGTGCACCACAGACACCCAGCAGGCTGGCCTGCTCACACACACACACACACACACACACACACACACACACACACACACACACACACACACACACACACACACACACACACACACACACACACACACACACACACACACACACACACACACACACACACACTCATTGGGATTACCAATATACTCCCCCTGCATGATGATCCACAGGAACCAACAAACTGTAGGTGCTGGAGCAGCCCTGAGGGACAGGACTGGCAGCTGCACACCTCTGGAGCTACCCCAACCAACACTTCCACCTTGAGTGATAAACGTATCAAACGTATATGTTATGATAAACATACATTTTCACACATCTGCAGTATGATTTGCAGAGATATTTCAATGCCACCAATTTACTCTTACCATAGCCATTTCTCTGAGACGTGAATCCCTACTATGCCTGTATTATCATAACTCATCCATGAGTATTTCTAATCTGGATTTTTTTATGGCAAGATAATTGCTCACCACAGACAGAGGGTGAACTAGAATAGCGACCAAACAACACACAACAGCTTAGGACATTCAAATGACATGCCTTGCACGCCTATCCTCTAAAACTGTCGCAAAGCTGCTCATTACATTGACTTAAGAGAAGGGTGTGATTCAATGTTGAGCCTACCGTTCAATCTCTGGTGTAGGGTTGGTTCTCCAAGGGGGGTGCATTTGATAAGGACCGTGGAGAGAAAAATTGAGAAAGTGGGAGAGAAAGACCCTTGGAAGGTTGGACTGGGAGCAGAGTGACGATAGATTCATCTGGTCTTGGTGTCTGGTGTAGGGCGGTGGGGTGCTAACTGCTAAGATGGCTGCAGGCGAACCATTCTATCTCCTGGTCCCTCCCGCTCTGCTCTGCTCTGCTCTGTACTGTCTTGACTGCAGCAGGCCACCTGCCAGACAATAATGGAGCAATAATAACTTGATTGGAATGTTATTAGTCACTCTGAGCGCAAATTGAAACAAGGTGCTCTGAGCCTTGGAGGGCTGGCGCCCTCGTATCTCCTCCTCACAACTGTCTGCAAAAAATTCCTAACTCATGTTGGGTCTACATCCATCCAAGTTGATCCAACCCTGCTCTAAAAACACACACACACAAACACAAAATTGCAGCCCTGACACAGTCGTAAATACACTGAGTGCACAAACATTAGGAACACCTGCTCTTTCCATGACATAGATTGAAGTGCCTTTGAACGGGGTATGGTAGTAGGTGCCAGGCGCACCGGTTTGAGTATGTCAAGAACTGTAACACTGCTGGGTTTTTCACACTCAACATTTTCCCATGTGTATCAAGAAAGGTCCACCACCCAAAGGACATCCAGCCAACTTGACACAACTGTGGGAAGCATTGGCGTCAACATGGGCCAATATCCCTGTGGAAAGCTTTTGACACCTTGTAGAATCCACGCCCTGACAAATTGAATCTGTTCTGAGGGCAAAAGAGGTTGCAACTCAATATTAGGAAGGTGACCCTGGAGGAAGTGGCTATGTATTCTGCATACACTCTCTCTCTCTGTCGCTCTGTCGTTTTTTCTCTCTCTCTCTCTCCCGCTCTCTCTCTCTCTCTCTCTCGCTCTCTCTGTTTTGTGTTCCAGCTCAGCACTCCTCAAACACAGTCCTTAATTCAATCATTGCTTACACCAGCAATTTGGAAGCTTTCTCAGTTCATTATGAGTTCAATGTTTTAGATTTGTCGCACACCAGATTATGGTAAATTGTGTTTTAAAAAACTGAAGTTAAATGTCCAGTGCAGGCCTCTGGAGAGTGCTTGACATCTCAGATAAGGCCCTGTCTGGGAAGACCACTGTTATATCCAAACAGAGAGAGAAGAGAGGGGAGGGAAGAGAGAAGTGTACTTTAGGTCTACCTAACCAAATCAGCCAGAGTAGGAAGAGAAGTGAGAAACGTAATGTTGGCCTACCCAACAACCCACTTTTTCTGACAGTCTTGTTTTTTTCTTATGTTGTGATATTCAGTACAAATACTAATATGTGTTTTACAACCAAAACAAAACAACAACATTTGAATTAATAAAATGGTGTATTCCCATGTTATATTATTGTACTATACTATGAAAATGTATCGAAGCTCTCTCACAGATCCTTAGATGGCCCATATCCTTGTCTGGTTCCATTCTGCCCACCACTGTGACTGAGGTTATCAACAGTTCATCATGGGAACCTGGAAGTGAGAGACAATACCTCCTATCCTCTCTCTCCTCTCTCTCCTCTCCACCAAGCTAGGCCCGAGGCCTCGAGTGACTTTGACCACTCTAATGAAACAGCAGCCAGCAGCATCTTGAACTTGGATAATACCAAGAGGAAGACCCTGGATCAGAAGATTGTCAGCTGCTATTGTGATTGAAATACCACAACACACGTTGGCTGAGACACGAATAGGCTTCTGCCCGGTAAGTGCCCTACTAAATCAACATCTTTTGTCTAAAGCGCAGCAACAAAATAATGATGGTGAAATAATCAGGGATCCGTCCAGTGGTGTTCATAATAACCTGTAGCAGCTCTTATCATATTGACATGGTGTTGGTCAGACAATGGGAGGATTGGGTGTTGGAGGGAGCAGTCACAATCCACAGCAAGGCCTATAGAATCTTCTATAGGGAACGGTTGAGTCGTTGTGATCATAAAAGATAAGACTGATTGAAACTCACTTTCAGTGACTCACTGATTGACCAAAATAACTAAATCGACTTAATCAAATGTCTTATGGACCCCTTGTTGATTTCTGTCATGTACAGTGAATATGTATTTTAGACACCTGCTAAATATTTGGTAGTTAGCACTATCAAATGAGAAGTTTAGACTCATGCATTTACAAACAAGTTGACATATAATTTCCTGTTCAAAATAACAGATTGTCTAAAATAGACAGGATATGTTAATATGAACAAAATATTAACCTCAATGTATCTGATTTTAATAATCCACCTAATTTTGCAAAAAAAGGTAATGTTTTTGGTACAGTTTTAGATATTTTCTAAATTATGGATTATATAGATAGTTAAAAGTATTGTGCCCATGTTTGTGTCATTATTAAGGGGAATAAATGACATCACATTAGAACGTTTTGGAACAAATTATGACTGGTATCTGTATGGTTTTGTGTGCTTTACTGATGGGTTGATCTGTTCTATGCGAAATCCATTGAGGTTGCCCCATTACACTGGCATGTCTGGTAATACAGTGAATCTGACAGAAAATGTTCACATACAGCTTGGAGTATGGAGAAAGTATATACACTGAAAAAACAAAGCAATAGTGTAATATGGATTTTTCATAATTCCAAATATAATATAAGCACAAAATGCAAATTAACTGGTTTAGCAGTGAATAACAGTACCTTTACGCAACGAAGGCTGCTGCTGCTGCGCATTACATCCTAGAATGCCAACCATTGGGTGTCGCTGTGGGCGCATCCACCCGGCCATAAACCTTGGTCTGATCGGACCCCGACCAAATCTGAAGAGGTGTCTGATATAGTACTATAGCACGTGAGAAATTAAAGAGTGTGCGGGACAGAGAGAACGGGCGAGCAGTGATAGAGAACAGGAGAAAGCACGGAAGAGGTTGCTAATAGCACGGAATTTTGGGCGAGTGAGCGTGGAAGTCTGGATGGGGGAATCCCGAGGAGGAGAACTCACAAACGGCCACGACACCAGACATGAGTCCGAGGTGGGTAAATGACAGATGTGAGAGAGATAGAGAGAGCGCGATGTCCTCCACTAGCCTCATGCATATTGACATCCCATATTGACATACTTACTGCGACTTTAGGTGCATTTAGTCAGTGAAGGCAATAGGCTATAAAAGCTCTCCTACTTAAGTATATTTTTATAAACTTTTTTTAAAACATTTGTCTGACAGCTGGCAAGTATAGACTAAATTTACGCGTCCGGAACTGGCATGTTATATCGCATTTTTAAAACGTTATATTATCGTGAGGTTGCTTAAAACAAAATCTCTCGTGAGCATCTCTAGGCCTATCTGAAAAAATCTATTGAAGACAAGTTACTTTTTTTTCTTGGAATGAGAGAGGAAACATGCCTTAGTAATTCAAAATAATGTTGTTAACTTATTAAGATGTTCGCGATAAGGGCAAAAGGCCCATTCGCAGTGACAACTAACAGAAATATTGAATAATTAGTAGCCAAAGATTGTATACATATAGTCAATTGATATAAAAAAATAATTTGACATATGCTCAGCTTCTAAAAGTTGTACAACTGATGTAAATGACAAAAGCTGGTTGAGAGAGATTTCACGATTTTCAGACTGTCAGCCAATAGTGCAACTATAACTGTGTACTAAAAATAGCAACGCCTAGGCTAAAATAATTTGTTATTGTACAAACATGATCAATTTCAGAAGTGTGTACTACTGTGTGTGGAACACTGAATTACTATAGGTCTGAAAACAAAAGCAAACCTGCATAAAAGCTCTAAACAACCCTAACAGCTTCATTATGAAAATATTGTAATTATTTTGAGCTAATTTACAGTACAATTTATGTGTACACTTAATCACCTGTTACTGCGTATATATTTAGCCTACCAATAACATAGAGGTACCTTTTCCGTTCCAAAATAGGCCCACGTTTTACGCACGAAACAACGTTTACGCGCGAAAACAAATAAGGCCAATGACTACACCACTAGGTTACTATATAGTGCATGGTTGCAGGATTACCTTATAGTTATATTTGATGGATGGATACAAATATCAGGGGACAGAGTTCTGCTCCTCCCCGCCCACCTCTGTCAGTGCTTCGAGTCTCGCAGGATATGGGCTGTGGCAGTTTACTTACTGTAAGCTCTTGTCTGCTTGTCTTTACGTAAGCAGGTGAGACTCGTTAGGCCTTGGGCTACAAACACTTGACACCAAACTCTAATGATGAGGTGGCTCTAAATTAGCCAATGGGGGTTGGACTGTAGAATGTCACATCCGTATAGGATATCAAAGGTTCACTCACTAGGACTAGTACACAATTTTACTAGGACTAGTACACATTTTAAACACTATCATAAGATTAACCTTATGAAATAATTGAAATATCCATTAACTAAAAGGGTGTAGTGTTATAGATCAGTTTCAGTCAAATGGCATATGAATAAACCAGCCATCATCTATCGGTGTGTAGGCTATTTCCTCATAGTCTAATTGTTGACAATATGCATTTTTGTTACGGGTCTCATATGTCTCCAAACTTCAGTTCAGTGTAGGACTGCAGTGGGCCGTGTGATATACAATAAAGACCTGTCTCTTTAAGACGAAGCCGCGATGTGTTGTGAAGTTCAAGTGGGGGTCAGTTGAAGTTCCTGCCCTCGAGTTTACCTTTTAGTTTTATTAAAGACTGACATCACATGGGGCGCTAAAACACTTAGGGTGCATAGAGGCTCCATTATCATCCCCGCGCACGTTATTGCCTCGAAACAAAAAAATGCCGAGGAAATTACAAAATAAAATAGGAGGAAACTGATGCTGTACTAAGCACGTATTTTTTTATAGGAAGGGGTGAGAAAGAGAGGGAGTGGGGAGGGGCAGGGAGAGCGAGAGAGAGTGAGTACGAAGAGAGTAACAAGAAATTCATAGCAATTAATAATAAAAAGAGTTGGCAGTCGTGCTTGGAAAACTGGCATGGTTTTTGGAGGCTGGCAGTTCAAAGTTGAAACGTCAGAAATTACTCCAAAAGACTGTTGAGATGATCATTAAGGGAGACTTAGATCGGATGGCAGAAGAGATCGGGCATCCAGGTAACGTTTCAATACCAGCTTTTTAAAGTCCAGCACAGCTACAGATCAGGCAACATTATTGAGACCAATATTTAACTTTTTAGCGATCTTTATGTGAACATACGGGGTTTATCGCGCGTTTAGTGTTTGGTTAATTTGTGTGTCTTTTTTAAAGCAAAACATAATCGCGTTTTCCTCATTTTGCGATGGAACCTCTTAGTCTATATATTTTTGTTTGTAAAAAGAAATGTTTGCTTATGTGAGGTATCTTTTGTTTAATTCAAACATTCTCATTTCCACTTTACCAAACTACGAATATCCTACATAACTGTATCATGCTAATAAATGGATCACTGGACTAAATTCTGTAAAGCTACAACAAGGTAAGATTTCTGTTGGATTATTTGTTGTGAAGTAGGTTTAGCCTAAATGTCACCTATTGCCATCAGATGGTTGTGTAGTTATCTAGTTGTATACAGAAAACAGTGTAGTTAAGTCTCTGGGTGTTCAGCATGATGCCTCATCCTCAGTCAGAGGTAGGGTGATGCGGTGGGTCTCGGTGCAGAGTTCACACCCCACCACGGTGCAGCTATAGATCACAGCTCGCCCTAGCATCGGACTAATGAAGGGTTCATGGCGCTTCTCATGGAGTTGATTTCATTTTAAGGAGAGCGATGATTGCTTTATCTTCTGTACCTGTTCTGTTCCTCTCCCAACCCCTCTGTACCTTTATATGACAACATTTAAGTGCTGTCGTTTATTTAAACGTTCTGTTTAGATCAACGACAGCACTTAAATGTACAGAGAGTGTATGAAATACAATTAATCCATCAAAAAAAGATTGACAACACGTTAGGCATGTATAGGCCTATGTCATAGGCAATCACTAATCTACAGTTATTTCGATTAAATGTAGGGCTGCTTGAATTTCCCTTTCTACATTGTTTGTGGAGGGGATTTAGTGTAGACTCATGTGGTTATCTGACTGAGATAACGATGGTGATTTGTCTAATGCGAGGACAAGATTACAAGAGTAGGGATGAGAGAAGGCGAGATTTAGGATACCTAAATCATGTATATCATGTTAAAATGGTTTTGTTGTTGTGGAAAATGTACCCTATCTTTTAAAGAAATCCTATAAACCTGAATAACAAATTACTTCTCAAATGGTCAATTTCTTAATACTCTTAAAGTATTCTTAAAGTATTTATTAAGACATGTTGTAAAGGTCTATAGCCTAATGGACGTATTGAGTATACATATCATTACATTTTCTAAAAAAGTTGACAGGGCTCAGGAGTAGGCGAGTATATTTTGTTAAAAGGACTTTGAGTTTGTAGGCCTATAGGCCTACTTCTCCTCTTGGTGTGTATTCAATCAAATCTAATGATTTAGTTAAGACATGGTTGCATAAAACTAGACTTATCTTTTACAACTTTACAAACTACTGCAGGCAAAATATAGTTTTAAAAATGAGGCACATTTTTAAGTAAGTATTGTTGGCTTTTCTTATACAAGTTAGTAGTGACAAGGAAACTAACAGCAACAACCATTATAAAAAAAATACACAAATATTTTTTGAGAAACCATTTTTCTCTGTCCATCGATAGGCCTTGAGTACTTTGATTTGGTTTTTGAGACATCGCTATAACAATTATGGTAATAAGGGATCTTTTGTCAATTTGACAACTGCTATCACCGTGGCTCTGAGATAGAGGCACATTTAATAACGGGGGATCGTGAGAACATGTCTACGGCGGGATTATGAAAGGACATCTGGGGGTCTGTATTCTAGAGAGACGAGGCGCGCAACTCGGGAGTTTCAGCTGAGTGTCTCATTTGAAATGCCCCTTATAAGGAAGTCAACGACAGAGCGAATCAAATTCATATCCAAGATAAAGGCGTAGTTGCGTTGATAAGGTGACAGACTCATTTTGGCGGCTGTGTCTAAACATCTAAACTCACTTATCTAGCCTTCTGACTATAGAGGAAGTGTAAAATGCAAATGTCTCTGGCCTTGTCTAAAATCAAACAATGTCGATATAATTCGAGCCATCTCTCTGCACTGTTTAGGCTAAGCGCAGGACACCCAGCCCTTAGGCTACTTATAAAGCCTCAAGTGTGGTTTTCATTAAATAAGGTTTCATGCTCTACTGCTTTTATACAACCCATTCACAAAAATATCCTGCTACGTAAGGCCTTATAAGCTATAGAGCTCAGCGGCTCACAGATTTTCCTTGTGGTTTGACAGGGTTCATGCTATGCCAGTAAACAAAATGACAACTGCAATGATATATAGTATTTTACAGCATGAAAACAAACGGTTTAGCTATTTCCCCAAATTTCCGTTTTTTACTCGAAACATTAATTTGGAATAGACTAAATAAAGCATGCATTAAACACAATTAGCATTTAATTTGCTATCATTAAGTAGATATTTTTTTCTTTGCAACGTTAATTTATTATTATGTGCCTTAAATAGACCATTCTCAAACGAAAAAAGACTACACTGATGTCCCAGATCAATATTGTTGTGTAGGAAGTTGCTCTAATTAATACCAGAATCTGGAATTTTTGCATAAACATGGTAAACCTACATGCATACAAAGTCGTTCCCTGTAAATCAGACAGGCAGAAGGAGTGGATAGGAAGTGTGGAGTGTGTTCTTAACCTAGAGCAGACCCTCTCAGTCTAAACCCAGCCTCACCCCGATACCAGAGCAGTGACAACTCAGACACAACACAGGTATCATGGATTCCAAACTGTCCAAAAGATGACTATAAGGGTGACTTTCACGAAGTCACCCTTATACCAAATCTAGCATTCACCTATAACCAACCACTCGGGAAACAAATCATGGTACAGGAAAATATTCAGAATGTACATAACAGACACAAGAACCTTCAATATCCACTTACTGTTTAATCATATTCCAAAAGGTCACTCATTGTGACCTCTTTTTCAAATGATTTAAAAACATGTGTAATAATTGAGAATTAACAATTAACAAAAATATGAAAAATAAAGTAGCCTCATCCTATATCGTGCAGGTTAATGATATTTTAATAATGAATATAAACTTGCAATGAGATGCTTCTCTCACAGTTTTAAAACGTTTGATTGGCTCAGTGGATTTGAGGGCTGTCTTTGATAGGCCGACAGGAGGATACAATAGCCTAACTGTTAATGCTTGATGCTCAGACAAAGTTTTTAATACAATATTTATTTTGGTAACACTTCCTTCTCTTTCAACAAGAGAAAAAGCACAATGTGCATATTACACAAATTATACAGATATGACAGACAGTTTATTCGTGTATTCTAACTGAATGATCACGCTAATAATATTTCATTCTAATACATTTTTTCACCCCACAATTAATATTTTCTTCAAATAACGGATTTTAATGTGTTAACATTTAACATTTTATTTTTGCAATTGATATATCCAAACGATGCAGAAAATGACAACCCCGCCTTTATGCATGGGTTACAAGCGGATTCACGTTGATTTTTCATGCACCTGCAAGAGAAACAGGGATTTAGTGGTGGAGGCCGGTGCGCTGCCGCGTGCAAGGTTATTTTTTATCTAGCTGTTTAGACCATGGATCATTTGTGTGTCTGTGTGTGCGTGCGCGCGTGCGTGCCTGTCTGTAGCGTACATGTGTGATATGATAACGATTTCATAAAACATCCGAGTAAGATAGCAATCAAACAAACGGAAACGAACCTAAGCAAAGTAAAGCATAATTGTGCCATACATGCAAGCCCACTCTCGTGCGTTGGACAGATGCGCGTGTAAATTTGACAGTGTTTCCAGATTATTATTATTTTTTGTATATAAATATATGCCTGCTATTTTTTCTGCTCTACCTTTGAAACATTTAAGTAAAACCCTATTTAGTAATTGATGGCTGCCATCCCATAAGGTGGTGGTATGTTTGTCGAATCGCGTAAAGGGGACAGAGTAGCCTAGATCTCTGTTTCATGCTGCTTTTTATTCTCTCAGGCCATGTATAGCCTGCTGTGACAGAATAAAAGTGTATGGTGCACTCCCATTCACCCTGGGGAAACATCCGCGCCTGTCCCAACCTAATGCGTAAAAGCCTATGAGGGCTAAGCTTTACGCACAGCGCTCCAATCGAGTAGCGCAGTGCTCAGATATATGCCTGAAATTCTTTGCGCTGTTAATGTATAACTTATCAATCGCTCTGAATATCAATTTTCATATGAGCCATATTGAATTACCTGTTCCTTTTCTTTGATTTGCTCCTCTTACTGTGGAATGTCCAGTAAAATATGACCTGGGAGAAATTAAAGACCGCGGCGTTTAAGAGAGCAGCAGTGGAAACCTGTAAATGGTTAGGTTATGGGTTTTATTGCACCAAAACGAGACCATGTTTTAAATGGCTAAGTTACTTTTGGGTAATGCTAAACATATATCAACACAACTACACAGAAAACTCCTCAAGACTGAGGTGTGTCTTTAAATGATAGGAATGGAAGGCTATGAGACAGCCAGGGTATACAACTCTGTATAAGAACCACATACACTGCTTTTCTTTAGATGGATCTCTTGATATGTTTATGTGTGGTGTGCAGTGGGCTTGCAGGGCCTGGTTGTGGGTAGAATAGTGTCTTAAGGAGGGCTCAGTAGGTAATTAAATGTCCGCTTGAAATCTCATGCTTCCCTTTCCCTCTGACTGGGGGCTTATAGTCAATGAAATAAACAATAAGATGATGAACTTATGTCAGGAAGACCACGGTCGGACATATTTATTTAGTTGCTTGTTTCCCATCAGCGAGACCAAGCCCTTAGGGACAGTTACAAACTGTTTCATCTCACCAGTAAAGTATCCTCAGACACCAATGTTTGAACAATGCATCCTACTAAATTTGTTCAGTTAATAATGTTTACTTAAGCCTTAGTACAACAATACACAACTTTTGAGTGTGTGTTAGAGTGAGTGTGTGTGTGTGTACATTGGTATGCGAGAAACATGTGTGTGCACATTAGAATCCCAGAGTTCATCTCAAGTTAAACCATTGGACCTTCTCATTTTGCCTTGATTTACACCCTGTGTGATCAGAGTTCCTTATATGACTGGGCCGAATGGGAGCTCAAAGACACATCTTTTTTTGGACTCGTCTTCTGCCTCCACAGGTTTATACCTGCTGTTCATCATACTTGCAAAATGGTCACTCTCTGCTTTGTTTAAAACACTGCACACCCCACCGTTGGATTATCTGTATGGAAGCCGGCAACAAGAAAACATATCCATATCTGTATCTTTCTTTTTCACTCTCTCTCTCTCTCTCTCTCTCTCTCTCTCTCTCTCTCTCTCTCTCTCTCTCTCTCTCTCTCTCTCTCTCTCTCTCTCTCTCTCTGTCTCTGTCTCTCTCTCTCTCTCTCTTTCACTCTCTCTCTGTCTCTCTTTCACTCTCTCTCTCTCTCTCTCTTAGCATTTCAGTTTAGGAAGTGAATGTGTACACTTGAGTTTCTGATAATGACAAAACCTTCAACTGCTGCTCAGCTATAGCAATAGCTCACTTTTATAGAGCGACTCCTACGTGTGCTGCCTTTACTGTAAACTGAAGCCAATCTGTTCGCTTTTCCTTACATGGAATCAATACAATTAATCAAAACTAAGTTAAGTAAGGGGATACAGTGGCATAGTTCAGCTATTAGCAGGGCTGGGGTCAATTCTAAATGATGGCAGTCAATTCAGGAAGTGATTTTAATTTCAAAATCAAAAATTGATAATAAAAAAATGCTTCTACTCCTCAGTTTATTGGGAAGTCATTGAAAATGGATGCATTTATTTTTTAATTTTTTAAAAATTGTTATTTAACTTTACTTCCTGAATTGACTGCCCTAAATTCAAATTGAAGATTGAGATGTCTGGCGGTAGTAGATTTTAGTTCACTTTAATTCTTTTTTATATTCAGATGGCAAATTAGACCCTTGCCAGCAATGAGATTACATTTGATGTATGAAAAATACATTTGTTTTACATGTCTCACCTAAATAGATAAAAAGAAGACAAAAACTAATGGGAGAATGTACCACAATGTCATGCAGACATATTAGAACATATTAGAAAAATATGTATAGTAGATATTAACTGATTGTGGACTGATACTACTGGCACTGCATGACGTTTACAGATATCTGCTGTTTTAGGTGGCGGTCTGACGACGATGCTCCATGCCATGGAAGTCCCAAGTCATGCTAGGCACCTCCTCCTGCAACTCAACACCCAGCGCACCAAGGGCTTCCTGTGTGATGTCATCATCGTGGTGCAGAATGCATTGTTCCGAGCCCACAAGAACATTCTGGCCGCCAGCAGCCTCTACCTGAAGTCCCTGGTCGTCCATGACAACCTCATCAACCTAGACCATGAGATGGTGAGTCCTGGGGTGTTCCGGGTCATTCTAGACTACATCTACACGGGCCGCCTGACCGAAGGAGACCCCAGCTCCCCAACAGAGCCCAACCTGGGGGCCGTGCTGGCTGCAGCTAGCTATCTGCAGCTACTGGACTTAGTGGCGTTGTGTAAGAAGAAGCTGAGGAGAAATGAGAAGTACCCTCTCCGCCCCACTCCTGCCTTTTTGCGCTATGGGAAGATGGGCCCCAATAGTTTGGGTTTAGGGGGAGGGGGCAGGTATCGGGTGTCCACCCCTGTTATTCAGTCCTGCTACCCAGGTGGAGTTGGGAACACCCACACGCCCCGAGCCCCACCACTAGAGGAGCTGTCGATGCACCCCCATGCCACCCATGCAGGGGAGTTGTATGCCCCCATCTCTTCACAGGGCCCTCAGGTGTTCCCCTCCACACCCTCAGCCCTGCCTGCCCAGCCCAGCCTGCGCCCAGCTCACTCTGACAGGAACTGCTCCCCCATCTATGGCCTGGACCTCTCCAAGAAGAGTCCCAACTCCCAGTCCCAGAACACGCCCTCCCACCCCCACCTGGCTCATGCCCTGCCCCACAACGATGAGGATCGGGAGGGGGGGCTGAGCAGCCGCACTAGCCCCATGCTGGGGGCCAACGGCGGGGCCTACCCCACAGAAAAGATGGAAACGGCTGATCAGGCTGGGTCTCTCCCTCTTCACTCCTACCCCCACCTCAACCAGCCCCTTGGGCCCCACCTGCCCCACCTCCACCGCTCCAGCTCCCAAGGTCCAGACCACTACCCCTGCCCCCCCAGCCCTGACACCCCCACAGAGGCTGGAGAGCCCAGCAGGGAGGTGGGCAACATCTACCGCTGGGTGAAGCATGAGCCACTGTCATACACAGCTGAAGATGAAGAAGATGACGAGGATGAGGAGGAAGGGGGTCGAAACGGAGACCAAGACCACCAGCATCACAACCACCATCATAAGGCAGGGGAGGAAAGCGATGATCGCTACCGTAGGGTGGGCTGTGACGGGGAGGATGAGAAGAGTGGGTCAGGCAGTGAGGAGACAGGCAGTAGTGAGGGTCGACCATCACCCACAGGGGCCATGGGAAGGTTCCACCTACCCTACGAGCCTGAGAGCTTTGGGGACAACCTGTACGTGTGCATCCCCTGTGACAAGGGCTTCCCCAGCTCTGAGCAGCTCAACGCCCATGTGGAGACCCACACAGAGGAGGAGCTGTACTCTGGAGGGGAGATGGGTAGCAGCAACAGCAACCCCAAAAACAACAGCAGCAACAGCAACGGTAATGGCAGCCTGGGCAGCCTGTCCTACCTGGAGGGGAAGTCCAGCCAGAGCCTGACTCCTGGGGTCCTGGGGGAGATCATCAGACCCTATCGCTGTAACTCCTGTGAGAAGTCCTACAAGGACCCGGCCACGCTGCGCCAGCATGAGAAGACCCACTGGCTCACAAGGCCCTACCCCTGCAGCATCTGTGGCAAAAAGTTCACCCAGCGCGGCACCATGACCCGCCACATGCGCAGCCACCTGGGACTCAAGCCCTTTGCATGCGACCACTGTGGCATGCGCTTCACCCGCCAGTACCGCCTCACAGAGCACATGCGCATCCACTCCGGGGAGAAGCCCTACGAGTGTCAGGTGTGCGGGGGCAAGTTCGCCCAGCAGCGCAACCTCATCAGCCACATGAAGATGCACAGCAGTGGGGGGGCCGGAGGAGCTCTGACGGCCGATGGAAAGCTAAAGCTAGACTTTGCGGAAGGTATCTACCCCCTGAGTAAATACGCAGCAGAGCACCTGGGGCTGAAGCAGGAGAAGGCCTCAGAGCTACTGGCAGAGCATGCAATTGAGAGCCTGTTCCCGCTGTCCAAACTGGCAGCAGAACACCTGCGCCTCAACCACCATGACAAGATGGATGTCCTGGGGATCCAGGCCCTGCCCCCTCCCCCAGGGTCCCTCTCTGACTCCCACTCCCGTATCATTGACCGCTACTCCCCCAGCTAAGATGGCCTTGGCTACCAAACAGTCCTGTGGGCACACAACTTAACTTACAGTATTCTAACGTCATTCAACTCAACTTCATCAGTATACCTGTACCTGGCCTAAAGAATGCCCACAAACTGTGTAGACTCCTATAAGTGCCTTTCTTTCCAAAGTTTGCATTATATGCATTTCAAAAACCTTCCTAGAAGAACTGTGCTATTTCTATTATATTTTGACCAAGGAATACCCACTCAAAACAGTGTAGTATTTATCTATATGTAAACCAGGTTTTTTTTATTAAACCACCGAGCCAAAAACAAATTGAGAACCAAAAAGCAATTGTTTTTATTTATTTTTTTGTGCGTTATGAAAAACCAAAGAAACTGTTGCAAGAAAGTGTTGCAATCAGACCCTAAACCTGTGTACTAAATGTACTATTGTACTATTACTGTTGTAAATGTATATAACATGGAAAAAAGCACATATGGACATGATTCAGGGCTCCTGTCCAGAACTGAAAGGAACGCTGCACAAAAGAAAAAGCCAAACCTTTGGGATTTGCAAGTGATTGGAACACTTCATTTAGTTTTTGGGGTACTGGATGTCCTCTGTATCGTCCTATTCAGTTGTACCCCATGCTCCAGATGTTCTAGTCATGAGGGAGTGAATAACGGAAGACAGCATTCGCTCCGCCATTTAAGTCAAGTGATCTATGCTTTGTTTTTCCACCGTTTTTACGTACTTCATGATCATGATGTTGTGTACAGAGAGACTCATATTAAATAATAGTAGCTTACTGACTCTTACACCCAGTGCCATAACCCTTTGAACCCATAACCTCTCTTTTGACTTGCATCCCAGTGCCTTCAAATTGTTATTGAAAAGTAGCGAGGAGCACAACCCTGTGATCTCACAACTGGGACGCATCATGGTGCATACCCAACTGATGACACGCCAATCCTTCTCCATGGCTTTAACATCCAGTGGTGTGGAGTGTAGACTAAGAATGGGTGTTGCCTGTGACATTGTGTAATATTTACAACGGTGGGTGCAGCTGTACAACTCACCAGAGGAGAGCACAGAGAGGCCACCCAAGTCAGTGCCGAGAGGCTAGAGTCATTTACCACCAATCAGTCACTATCAATAGCAGCAATTCCCTCTGACACAGATGAAGAATCAGGACTGACAATTGTCCCATACTGCAGATAAATAACCACTTTAAAACCTTTTGACCACCCCCATGTAGTCTCTACTCTGTCTGAGAGACAGAGGGCCGTGCTATCATTGACAGGCCAAAGTGACTGCTCCGCTGCTGACTTAATACACACACGTTCACACACACACAGGGACTGGGAGCTGCTAATGTGACGACGTTGTGAACATGAGAGCTGGGCGCTAGCTGCCTCAGTGCTGTGACAGTGCTCTGCTCGTGGTGCGGCGGCAGGCCGGGCTGTCGGTGTGGGTGAACAGCACAGCCCAGCTGCTGGCCTCCCAGTCTTCCAATAATCCCTGTGAAATCTCACATTCTCCCTGACAATTCACACTGTCTGTCGGCCTGACGGCCCATTTCATGCCTGCCATCCAGCCCCTCTGATCCACACCATGACAAGACATCCGAGCACTGCCGAGCCGAGTCCTACCATCTGCCCTTCCATGCTTCCCTGCCTCTCTGCTAAACAGGCTATCAAACATGGCACAATACAGTACAGTAGCATGTCTCAATATCAACTACCCAGTTCCTTTAGAAAACAATGAGCACTTGGGGTTGAAGGCACTTATTGTTTTGCAATTTAAAAAATGTAGATATTCCAAGGAGCATGCTGGCTTTTTCTTTTTCTACGTTGTCGGACCTTGTGTCAGATTGGAGTTTGTTGACCACTATAGTGCCAATGCCAACCTCAGTAGGTTAATGTGAAGACTAAAGCCATGAATGCACTGTGATAGACTTAGTGAATCTTAAAACCTTAGCTTGGAGACTGAGACAGTAAGCCCTAGTATTGTGGGATTGTATTAATGTACAACATTCATTGAAGGGCTTTATTCTGTAGCATAATGAGCATATCAAGGTGTGTTTTTCTGTCCCATATTTTCTTTCTCTTTCTTTAGATTTTGAACCAAAGCAAAGTGAAACTGGTGCTTACCTCAGGACTGAACCCAGCATGGGGACGCAACACTTTAGCTACACAGCAATCAACCAACCAAACAACACATACGTACACACTTAGATTCAAGCAGATACAGACATCTACACACATTTGTATTTTATTTTGAGGGGACAATAGTCCTGTGTTAAACTTGTGGTTATTTCATGGTTATGAGATGTCTTACAATTTTGTTGATAACATGTGATATTAACATTTTCTGCTTTTATCTTAATATTTTGTGTAAATGTTCCTTTTTTACTGCCCTCAAAGAGGCTTTGTGTGGTTCAGACCAATGACATTATCTTAATAAGGAAAAGTCAAGCTGGTGATCTTCTTTAATTCAACAGAATATACAAATGTACATGTTGATAGGGCTTGTAAGACAAGACGTAAGGCAATACCTCTGGTTCCAAAGAAACATATAAACACTCTATGTGAGTTAGGTCTTTTATTTTTCACCCGAAGCCTTAATGTTTAGTGACGTGTTTGGTTGCACACCAGGAGTGATGTATTTCTCAGTGTTTCCCTAAACAGATAAACAGTGACTGGGCTCTGAGTGGGTGAAAGCTATAGCCTGAAGATGTTTTTCTCTGGACGGAGTTTGTGAGCTAATGATGATGATACTCAGACTAAAGCTGTGTGGGTATTCATACCACAAACACACTTTAAGCTAGCTTGTTTCCAGCCTACGTGGAACACAAAAATCCACACTTGTCTCCAAAGTTAATTTAGAAAATAGTCTCCAGCTGTTTTGTTATAACAAAATAAACTAGTTTAAATGACAGGGGCAGTGGACAATTTCAATCTTCTATTTATCATGACAGTATGAGGTTGGACCACAGACATGTGAAGTCCCATAGACAAGAGGTAACAGCCCATTTGAAGTGGATGTCAATGGTGGGAATATACATCTCTCCTGCTCATTCTCTCTCTCATTCATTAGTTCAATCTCACTGAAAGTCTATCTCCCACTTTCCTTTTTGTGCACCGTTAAAACACTCCGAATCTGTACAGGAAGAGAAAGCAGGATAATGTTCAGCGTTACTGTTCTGAAATGACCCTTTATATAAAGGGAAAGGGAAAGGGGGATACCTAGACAGTTGTACAACTGAATGCCTTCAACTGAAATGTGTCTTCCGCATTTAACCCTCTGAATCAGAGAGGTACGGGGCGCTGCCTTAATCGACATCCACGTCTTCGGCGCCCGGTAAAGATGGGTTAAGTGCCTTGCTCAGGGGCAGGGGGGCCGTGTGTGTGTGTGTGTGTGCGTGCGTGCGTGCGAGCGAGTTTAAAGGGAGAAGTGTTGGATTGTCTGTTTGTGTCCACATGTTATTTGAGTATATGAATGGCTGTTAATGTATGCTCTGGGAATAGTTGTGGTGTGAAGGAGAGGAGAGGTGTGGAGGAGCAGAAAGTGGCTGGGCTTTAGTGTTGAGCAGGATGTGCAGTGTGTTTCTGCTTGTGGACCGATAGAGACACAGATGGAGATAGGGAGGGAGAGGAGCATGGAGAGCTCAGCAGGGTGGACATGAGCCCATTGTTTAAATATGAAAGACTGATCTTACTTCTAAACCTCTCCATTCAGAAAACGTTAAGAGCCTCCCTATCTTCTTTTCCCCTCTTCCTTCCTTCCTTTTTTTTTTCCTTTTTTTTTAAAGGGGGGGGGAAACCCCTGTCCACTCTTATATTGTACAGTGCTGTTCTTACTGTGCTCTACTTCCAGAAAGGTCCAATGCAGCCGGTTTTATTTAAATATTACCTTTTTGGAGTAACAATTAAGTACCTAACTGTGATTGTTTTGAATCAAAATGGTAGAAAAAAAAGCTTCTTAGCGAAGAGCAATTTCTCAAACATGTCTGTCTGGGAGGGGTCTGAGTGGGGAGGGGAAAACTGAAAACTAGCTGTTATTGGCAGAGAGGTTTGGAACTCTCTTTCTTATTGGTCTGTTAACTAATTTAGGCTGGCCAAAACTCCACCCCATACAGCTCTTACACCAAAAGGGCATTCTCATCATTTTCACAATTTCACAGTATTATTCCAACCGGATAGTGTGAGAATATATATATATAAAACACAGGAAATCACGATTTTGACTGCACTGATCTTTTAACAACCACTTTCATAAGCTTATTACCAAAGAAAACATCACACTTTGTGGTGTACTTTTAGCACAACCAGTTCAGAAGAGGGCTCTCTATGACATAACTGGTTAGGAAAAAGAAGAGCAGCCTCCCTCCATATCACCACTATTACAGTTGACATTTACTATACAATGTGTGCCAAGAGAACGTTAGCATTTTGTTGACCGTGACTAGGGCTCAATACAAGACAGGAGAAAAATACAGCTCTGTCAGTTTTAATGCAGAGACAATCTTTTCATAATTATTTTATTGGGATATTCTGTGCCTCATTCGTGCCTTGCAGACCGACTTTGCCTTATTAGAAAAACAAGCAATGTTGATACAAACATTCAATGCAGACTTGTTGTAACTTTTCTGGTCAATGTTCATATTGAGGTTTTCATTTTGTTACTCCTGTGATTTTTTTGGGGGAATCTTATGAACTCATGAAACATGTATAGGTATTTGAACCCTAAGCCTGATCCATATGTCAACTATTATGAAATAACCCTGCAGTACATTAGATTATCTAAATTACTCTGATGTCTGGTGTGCGTGTGCATCTGCTGAGTGACCACAACGCACCTGTCCATCTGTGTTATTTCTCTGCTGTTCCCACAGTGGACCTGTTTGAATTAGAAGGGAGGGAGAGAATTGACACTTTCAACGGTCTTTATTACAAGCAGCTGCTTTCCTCCATTTATTCCCCCAAACTGCACTTTTCTGGAGAAATCATTGAATTATGATTTGTATTACCCTCGCGACCCCCTCGCGACCCCCCTCAA
This sequence comes from Oncorhynchus clarkii lewisi, assembly GCF_045791955.1. Lineage (NCBI taxonomy): Eukaryota > Metazoa > Chordata > Actinopteri > Salmoniformes > Salmonidae > Oncorhynchus > Oncorhynchus clarkii. The sequence continues at coordinate 21,347,008 of NC_092173.1, read as the reverse complement.
TCGCCTTTCCTCTCCCACGTTGCTTCCTCCTTTTCCTCCTTTTTCTTCCTCCATCTCTCCCCGATCCAACCACTGGCCTCCCACTTATCCTTCCCTCCTTACTTCAAAGCACTGCTTTCCCTTCACCTCTCTGTCTGTCTCCCGCTCTCTTCTTGACACTCAGCACGAACCACTAGCCCACGCCGCCAACCCTCCTCTCTACTCCTCCTTCCCTACGCCTCCTCTCTCCCATGATCAAGTCATTTCCAGCTGTTTTTCCTGCTGAAGAAGACAGTTGTCTAAATGTTTACGCAAACAACTACTTTCTTTTTCTTAACACCCTGATCAAGTTCCAAAATTAACTTCAAGGCATGTGTTACAATACTGAGGATGACGGGCCAAATACAACATTTGATGACGTTATTATGTACTTGCTTTCAAGTCAGGAAGTGTATTACAAAGGCAGATAAAATAGCATTATTATTGAGGAAATGCAGGATACTATGAGAAGGAAATGTTCAGGGGGAAATATGCTAAGAAAGATGCCAGTAAAGTAAACATGAGTGGATGAAATTGCACAATTAAACCGCACCACAGCTCCACCAGCCAAGTCATCTGCTAAGATGGAGAGGGAGAGAAAGAAAGAGAGAGAGAGAAAGAAAGAGAGAGTTAAAGTACCAGTCATAGCTTAAGTAAACAACATAGAAAAAACTGAGTGTCGGTGAGCTGCTGTATCGTCAGGTTTTCATGTTGGCGTCTCACTCTGGGTGCCCTCAGCATTGGTTTCTTCTTACCAGGCCTTCAAATCATCAATCAGTCTCCCCATGATAGAGACAGACAGTCTTTGTTGAAGCAGAGGAGAGTGGTGTGGCTAGTGGCTGCCCCATGTCTTCTTCAGTATGTTTTGCTTGGAGCGTTCTGTCTCCACCAGGCAGTGAAATAGTCAGACCGCAGACCTGATCAACAGACAAGACAGATTTAAGTGGACACCATTTAATCTAGAATATCATATTGCCGTATCTCAAGGCTTGACTCTAATGATATTATTCATTTACGGTACTTCTCCTAAAGTACCCCGTTTCGGATCTAACCCGGGGTCTAATAGTCATGTATGAGTACACACGTACACACACACACACACACACACACACACACACACACACACACACACACACACACACACACACACACTTGGATGGCAGACTGCCCTGTCACTGTTCAGGACTGGCTGTTCCAGATTAGGTCAGATTTAATTAGGCTTTCCTGCTCCTTTTGGAGTGTCAGTTCTTGTAGAAAAAGTCATTACTAAAGAATAGGCAATGTTACTGACGGCCTGAACTGAACACACACTGAGACGCCTGCCAGAATGTCACAGAGGGTACACACACACTCCCCATTTATATACGCATGCACACACGCGCGCACACACACACACACACGCAACCAATTTGATCCCATATAGAAATGTGGATTTACTGAGGTGATTGAGGTGGAAATAGAATTTGAATTTGTGGTTACAGAGAAGGAAAGTTCAACAGGCCTGTAGACTGAGTAGGGAAAGGGGAAGACAGAGGCACTAAACTTAACAGTAAAACTTCACCAATTTACATCAGATATTATTCTAGTTTTTCCAGGAAGATAATGGAATTTAATTTACTAAACAAGCACACCAGTATTTTTGTATTTGATTCATTTAAAATATTTCCGTTTTTTCAAGCGCTTTCTTGAAAATAAAAACCAAGGGTTTGAATACAAAGCAATGAACAAAAAACCAAACAGTATTTTTCTATGTTACATTTTCAATATTGTTCTTATTTTGCATTAGTGAAATGAATGTATTTATTGCATGTCTAAATGTTTTATAGGTAATTGTTTTGTGTGTAAATTTCAATTGTGGGATATTATCATTATTTTTCTTTAATTCCAATGTCTAAATAAATCATTTTTGATAAGGCTTTTATTTGTTTTAAGCCATTGTGAAAATGTTATGTTTTTGTTTGTTTCTATACTCAAAATCAACTTGGCAATAAAAATGAATTGCGTAATGGTTTCACAAAGCGTCTGTCTTGTCACTTTATTTTTCTTGTAACTTTTAAGGAATGAATCCATCCACATCAATAAGATTGTCTTTCAGCTCCAGACTCCAGACTCCAGACCATAGTAAATAATATCTGAATTGTAGAGCAGTTCACATTTAAAGGTCACTTCCAATTGCGCCGACATATGCAGCGTTTACTGCGAATGCAGTCTCCGTAACCACGGAAATGTTGCCTTTAATCGTCAGTCTCCTCAGAGCTACAGATTGAATAGAGCCCCTAGTGTTGTGTTGAAGAGTTTCACCCCATTTTGCCAGACAGTGGCAGCTCACACAACGCGGTCTGTGATTCGGCTTCCATCAAATACCTGAGATGAGTGAGATAGCTATTTTACCTTCCGAAAGACAAATAAAGAAAAGTACAGCTTTTGTCACCTGCGATGGAAATATTTCATTGAGATTTCACTGAATGTCAATGATGATTACCATATATTTTCTAATGCATTCTGAAATAAAGACCCATGGAACAGAGACAAGAACCTCATGTGGAAGAAAGAATTTCAGCAGAATCCCATGCATCGTATTAGGTCCACATGCAACACTGAACAGATCAATTACCCTGTCAGCAAGAGCAAGAGCAGCCAGAGACACACACCATGTGTGCACGTTTCCTGATACACTATTCAACAGCATGTGAAATCATTGTATAATTTACATACATATCTGGATATGGATCCATAGCCAGCACCTTGCTGCGACTTGCTTCGTGACACGGAAAGAAATGTAAAAGAGAGAACGCTGTACCTGAAATCTATAGCTCTACTTGCGCCACCACCTTCACATTCAACAAAAAGGAACATTATGACACAGAACATAGACACCGTCAGTGCCACAAAATAATCTCTATTCAAATACATACATTCACTATAAAGTGTAATGCAAACTTCTCTTTGGTGTGATTTCATTGGGAAGCTTGTATACAAACATGATATACATGTCCCAGAGTTTCCCAGCTAGCTGTATTCCTGTCCTGAGCCTTGGAGCGGCAGGGGTGGTGGATCGGGGCCGGGGCAGAGATGCCTCTGCCCAGGGCACATTCTGATGGGGTGGTCTGAAAAGGCAGGGCCTTACTGGCAGTGTGCCAACTCTCACTCTGCCCCCCTGCAACACCCCAAATCAAATGGCAAAGGTCTGAGGTGTCTGGTATCGGGGCACTGGTGCCCTGACCCAGCATGGTAATGTCAGGGGGCACAGAAGGTGGGTGCCTCCACCATCGTCCCCCCCAGCCTGTCACACAAGCACTCCTATGGGCATTCCTTGCAAGGCACAGACTCGTGGGCATATACTTAATCACTGACATGCATAGGTATATGAGATCATGATCAACACAGATATGAGTGTAAAAAAATGCCAAGGATCACATTCAATCTACATCATTTAAACTCACTTTGGTTACATTGAGAACATGTTTATGCTCTTAGGGCATTGCCAAGATGGTTTCATATCAGCATGGCCCTAGGTACTGAGTGTACCATCATTCTGCATTCTGCATAGGCATACCAGTAGTCTTCCAGGAAAATGACATCTAGGGATGGGAGTGGTCTTATCTGTATGTGTGTGCGTGTGGGTGCGGACAGTATGCAGGCCTGGCTGTGTGTGGCGTCTGGAATTGGGTGATGAACCCTGGAGAAGTATGGGAGGGAGGCAGGGAACCGAAGTGAAGGGAAGGAGTCGGTGGACCGAGATGAGGGGAGGAATTCGGGGGTGAGGGGGGACTGGATGAGAAGGCCAAGGGTGCTGTCTGCTGTCTCATCCTTAGGGGCAGGGGCCTTGCCAGAGTCAGGACAGAATATATAGAAATACACACACTGTCTGTCTGCTCAGCATTTAGCTTCCCCTTCCCAAACCAACACACACCACTTTAGCCTATAGAGGGAGCTAGCATGTGTATGTGTGGGTGTCTGTTGAGGGGCAGAGCTGTTAAGAGGGTACTGCTCTTCTGATCTCTGTCATACCCAACCCTCATGTTCTTCACCACATGAGTCTCTCCCTGTATTTCTCTTCCCCTATTTTCCTCTCCCTGTCCACCCAACCCTTCTCTCCCTCTATCCCTCTCTCCCACTCCCTCTTCCACTCCTTGGACTTCCACAGAATGGAAAACAGCTGGGTCTGGGACTGCCCAGAGCACATTATGCCCAGCTATTCAATGATCCCCCACCTCTCCCCTCCTCTCGTCCTCCCCTCTTCTCCTCCACCCTGTCCAGTGCGTTCCCTTGCTCCCTCTCCTCATTTAAGGTGTGGTTGTGCAGCTGAACAAAAGGAAAACAGCTTGTATGAGAACATGGTTCTCACCCACATATGGTACTCTTCTCTCTGTGTTTCTGTGAATTCCTTTCCCAACCCAACTCCCTGCTGATCCTCTGCTGTTATGACTGCTCCTGCTTTTGACAAGTAGAAAATGGCTGAGATATAGTGCAGCCGAGTTCTCCAGCTAAGTATTTGTAACCTTAACTTGGGTAACGTGTTAAAGAAGTTACTACCCCACCTCCTACCCTCACCTAGTTCACCTGCTGTGGAAGGTAGAGGGGTTGCAGACTGCAGATTAGTACAACAACAGCAGCTGCACGTGCCACATAACAGAGAGAACAATGGCACATTGGTTGGACATGAGAGACTTTCTACTGAAAGATGATTGATTAAACATAATGCAGCATATTGGTAAAATGGCTACTCCACTATTCAGACATGTAGGGGAAAGTGGGGTAAGTTGAGCCAAAGGTTTAGTTGAGCCACCTCTTGTTTCTAGGAAACCATACACAAAAGTAATCACGTGACCAAAATATCTAAGAAGAGATCATGGAAAAAGTTGTACATTCAAATGAATTTATTGTGTTATAGGTGTCATGATGCTTGTATCTAACCCAAAGTAGATTGTTTTAAGATTGTTTTATACACCAGTTGGGGTCTCTGTAAGCTACAATATGAGGTCCTACCCTTAGCATCAAAGTAGCTTGTTGTTACTCCAATGTTAGCCTTGGGGTAACTTGAGCCAATGGCCACCATACCCCATACAAATGATAACATTTGGTCAGTTTTATGCATAATATGGGTAGTGTTTTTGCAGTGTGTCATGTGCATATGAACTCAAGATAGTGCGTTGTTACAGGGCAGATATCATCATATCGTATACACTCTTAGAAAAAGGGTTCCAAAAGGGTTATACGGCTGTCCCCATAGGAAAAAAACCTTTTGGTTCCAGGTAGAATCCTTTTTAGTTCCAGGTAGAACCATTTTTGGTTCCATGTAGAACCCTCTGAGGAAAGGGTTTTTACTTGGAACCAAAACAAGTTCTTCAAAGGGTTCTCCTATAGGAACAGCCTAAAAACACTTTTAGGTTCTAGATAGCACTTTTATTAAGAGTGTAGTATAGAGGAAAACAATCAGAGGTCTAGCCCCCCTTGAGGTTCTTGAGAGAGCAACCAGGAAATTAGAGAAGTGAGAGAAGGGAAGAAGTTCATTTGAAGATCAGCAAGGGAGGAAAAAATAGACTGAATGACACTGAAGAGGTACAACGACAATAAATAAAACTCACACGTACCTGTGTGAAAGACAGACTATGACAGAGTAGCAGATACACACAATATTTCAACTCATGACATGGAGTCTGAGCTTGATAAACATGTCAAGAATCTCACAGACTAGTTTCATGGGCTTAGTAGCCTCAAATGCAGAGAACTTGCCTACAAACTGGCACATTAGTAGCCTCAAATGCAGAGAACTTGCCTACAAACTGGCACATTAGTAGCATCAAATGCAGAGAACTTGCCTACAAACTGGCACATTAGTAGCCTCAAATGCAGAGAACTTGCCTACAAACTGGCACATTAGTAGCCTCAAATGCAGAGAACTTGCCTACAAACTGGCACATTAGTAGCCTCAAATGCAGAGAACTTGCCTACAAACTGGCACATTAGTAGCCTCAAATGCAGAGAACTTGCCCACAAACTGTCACATTAGTAGCCTCAAATGCAGAGAACTTGCCTACAAACTGGCACATTAGTAGCCTCAAATGCAGAGAACTTGCCTACAAACTGGCACATTATTAGCCTCAAATGCAGAGAACTTGCCCACAAACTGGCACATTAGTAGCCTCAAATGCAGAGAACTTGCCTACAAACTGGCACATTAGTAGCCTCAAATGCAGAAAACTTGCCTACAAACTGGCACATTAGTAGCCTCAAATGCAGAGAACTTGCCCACAAACTGTCACATTAGTAGCCTCAAATGCAGAGAACTTGCCTACAAACTGGCACATTAGTAGCCTCAAATGCAGAGAACTTGCCTACAAACTGGCACATTAGTAGCCTCAAATGCAGAGAACTTGCCGACAAACTGGCACATTAGTAGCCTCAAATGCAGAGAACTTACCTACAAACTGGCACATTAGTAGCCTCAAATGCAGAGAACTTGCCTACAAACTGGCACATTAGTAGCCTCAAATGCAGAGAACTTACCTACAAACTGGCACATTAGTAGCCTCAAATGCAGAGAACTTGCCTACAAACTGGCACATTAGTAGCCTCAAATGCAGAGAACTTGCCTACAAACTGGCACATTAGTAGCCTCAAATGCAGAGAACTTGCCTACAAACTGGCACATTAGTATCCTCAAATGCAGAGAACTTGCCTACAAACTGGCACATTAGTAGCCTCAAATGCAGAGAACTTGCCTACAAACTGGCACATTAGTAGCCTCAAATGCAGAGAACTTGCCTACAAACTGGCACAGTAGTAGCCTCAAATGCAAAGAACTTACCTACAAACTGGCACATTAGTAGCCTCAAATGCAGAGAACTTGCCTACAAACTGGCACAGTAGTAGCCTCAAATGCAGAGAACTTGCCTACAAACTGGCACATTAGTAGCCTCAAATGCAGAGAACTTGCCTACAAACTGGCACATTAGTAGCCTCAAATGCAGAGAACTTGCCTACAAACTGGCACAGTAGTAGCCTCAAATGCAGAGAACTTGCCTACAAACTGGCACATTAGTAGCCTCAAATGCAGAGAACTTGCCTACAAACTGGCACAGTAGTAGCCTCAAATGCAGAGAACTTGCCTACAAACTGGCACAGTAGTAGCCTAAAATGCAGAGAACTTGCCTACAAACTGGCACATTAGTAGCCTCAAATGCAAAGAACTTACCTACAAACTGGCACATTAGTAGCCTCAAATGCAGAGAACTTGCCTACAAACTGGCACATTATTAGCCTCAAATGCAGAGAACTTGCCCACAAACTGGCACATTAGTAGCCTCAAATGCAGAGAACTTACCTACAAACTGGCACATTAGTAGCCTCAAATGCAGAGAACTTGCCTACAAACTGGCACATTAGTAGCCTCAAATGCAGAGAACGTACCTACAAACTGGCACATTAGTAGCCTCAAATGCAGAGAACTTGCCTACAAACTGGCACATTAGTAGCCTCAAATGCAGAGAACTTGCCTACAAACTGGCACATTAGTAGCCTCAAATGCAGAAAACTTGCCTACAAACTGGCACATTAGTAGCCTCAAATGCAGAGAACTTGCCCACAAACTGTCACATTAGTAGCCTCAAATGCAGAGAACTTGCCTACAAACTGGCACATTAGTAGCCTCAAATGCAGAGAACTTGCCTACAAACTGGCACATTAGTAGCCTCAAATGCAGAGAACTTGCCGACAAACTGGCACATTAGTAGCCTCAAATGCAGAGAACTTACCTACAAACTGGCACATTAGTAGCCTCAAATGCAGAGAACTTGCCTACAAACTGGCACATTAGTAGCCTCAAATGCAGAGAACTTACCTACAAACTGGCACATTAGTAGCCTCAAATGCAGAGAACTTGCCTACAAACTGGCACATTAGTAGCCTCAAATGCAGAGAACTTGCCTACAAACTGGCACATTAGTAGCCTCAAATGCAGAGAACTTGCCTACAAACTGGCACATTAGTATCCTCAAATGCAGAGAACTTGCCTACAAACTGGCACATTAGTAGCCTCAAATGCAGAGAACTTGCCTACAAACTGGCACATTAGTAGCCTCAAATGCAGAGAACTTGCCTACAAACTGGCACAGTAGTAGCCTCAAATGCAAAGAACTTACCTACAAACTGGCACATTAGTAGCCTCAAATGCAGAGAACTTGCCTACAAACTGGCACAGTAGTAGCCTCAAATGCAGAGAACTTGCCTACAAACTGGCACATTAGTAGCCTCAAATGCAGAGAACTTGCCTACAAACTGGCACATTAGTAGCCTCAAATGCAGAGAACTTGCCTACAAACTGGCACAGTAGTAGCCTCAAATGCAGAGAACTTGCCTACAAACTGGCACATTAGTAGCCTCAAATGCAGAGAACTTGCCTACAAACTGGCACAGTAGTAGCCTCAAATGCAGAGAACTTGCCTACAAACTGGCACAGTAGTAGCCTAAAATGCAGAGAACTTGCCTACAAACTGGCACATTAGTAGCCTCAAATGCAAAGAACTTACCTACAAACTGGCACATTAGTAGCCTCAAATGCAGAGAACTTGCCTACAAACTGGCACATTAGTAGCCTCAAATGCAGAGAACTTGCCTACAAACTGGCACATTAGTAGCCTCAAATGCAGAGAACTTGCCTACAAACTGGCACATTAGTAGCCTCAAATGCAGAGAACTTGCCTACAAACTGGCACATTAGTAGCCTCAAATGCAGAGAACTTGCCTACAAACTGGCACATTAGTAGCCTCAAATGCAGAGAACTTGCCTACAAACTGGCACATTAGTAGCCTCAAATGCAGAGAACTTGCCGACAAACTGGCACATTAGTAGCCTCAAATGCAGAGAACTTACCTACAAACTGGCACATTAGTAGCCTCAAATGCAGAGAACGTACCTACAAACTGGCACATTAGTAGCCTCAAATGCAGAGAACTTACCTACAAACTGGCACATTAGTAGCCTCAAATGCGGAGAACTTGCCTACAAACTGGCACATTAGTAGCCTCAAATGCAGAGAACTTGCCTACAAACTGGCACATTAGTAGCCTCAAATGCAGAGAACTTGCCTACAAACTGGCTACAAACTTGCCTATAAACAAACTGGTCAAGAAATGAAAGGGTAAGTGATATCTATACCTGAATTTAGGCATACATGAATTAATCTTTGACCTACCAGCATGAATTAAACTTTGACCTACCAGCACCATCACCCTCCACTGACCAAAATAGGGGAGGTTTGTACCATTTTTTTGGGCTTTGGGGAGTGTTGTTTGGCTTTTTATTGGGCACAGAGGATGGTTTACATTCGCCCTTTTGCAGGTTTTACAATATAATTTCTTCCATATAGCCACATTTCCTCATCGGCTTTCATATGCCTACTTCCCTTATGCACTATGCTTTTCTGCACGCTTACTATACCCCAGGTCAATATAGACTACCAGTCTAACTGTCTATACTGCCATATATCAGGACCAACTGATCAAGTGAATCCAGGTGAAAGCTATGATCCCTTATTAAATCCCCTTCAATCAGTGTAGATGAAGGTGAGGAGACAGGTTGAAGAAGGATTATTAAGGGTATGGTAGTAAGTTCCAGGCACACTGGTTTGAGTGTGTCAAGAACTGCAATGCTGTTGGGTTTTTCAAGGGCAACAGTGTGTATCAAGAATGATCCACCACCCAAAGGACATCCAGCCAACTTGACACAACTGTGGGAAGCATTGGAGTCAACATGGGCCAGCATCCCTGTGGAACATTTTCGACACCTTGTATATTCCATGCCCCGACGAATTGAGACTGTTCTGAGGCAAAAAGGGTGTACAACCTAATCTTAAGAAGGTGTTCCTAATGCTTTGAATGGTGCATATCCACCATTCATAGTGACAACAGTGGTAGGTAGATCATTTGTCCCAATGTGCAATAGGTTAACCATTCAAAGCTGCTCCAAGTTTCTATATAAATGCACATGAACATAGAGTAATAGCTGATAGGCAGCGGAGAGGCCAGGCATGTCATTGCTCATGAAAGAACAGAAAATACATGAGACACACAGCTTAAAAAGCTCCCCTATTGATTATTGATCTTGTTTATGGACAACACAATTATCTAGACTAGCCTACAACACCACAATGCAATTAATAAATGCATTATTTTCAAGTGTGTGTGTGTGTGTGTGTGTGTGTGTGTGTGTGACAGAGTGCCATTTCAATTTCCTGCCCTATGATTGACTCAAATGTGGGCATCTGCCTTGACAGAACCACCCATCCTGTTCCTCTCAGCTTGCTGTAAGCACACATATACACACATGAACACACACACGCCCAAAACACATACACACAAAGAGATGAAGACGCACACAAATACGACCACAATGCCTCTTGTCCCGCACACCTACCCACCCTTACCCACACAGAACAACACCTTCACAACCCACCACCCACTACAATCTACAACTTAATTGAAGACAAAAATATGTTCTGTAATAACAAAGCATGTATACACGTGTACCAGCCTCCATGGAACTGCTAGTTGTACTACATTCTAAGCAGCTCAGGATAATGAATAAGTAATGTATGGATGCTGGAAGCTGTGGGGAAGCACAGGGTAAACAGGGTCCTTTACAGTCAGAATGGGAACATCCAGCACAGCGGAGGCCTGACAAGTCCAGACGGAGCCCCCGTGGCCTGGCTGACTGGCTGGCTGGGAGGCTGGCTGACTGTGTGGCTGGCTGGCTGGCTGAGCCAGCTCTGGAGCTCAGAACAGAACAGAGGCATGGCAGGCAGACAGGCAGGGTCAGAACAAACACATTCATTCACATGTGGATAATAAGGAGATGTCTATCTATCAGTGAAGAGGAGGAGAGGATGAGAGGTGGAGAGGAAGAGAGAGAGAGAACAAGAAAGAGGTAGAATTAAGGAGAGAGAGACTTTACATGCCTACAGGGGGACAGGATGATCTGAAAGCTAATGTGCTGGCATGCAAACCAATTACCATGCTGACAGAGGAGTGGTGTGTGTGTGTGTGTGTGTGTGAGTGTGTGTGTGTGTGTGTGTGTGTGTGTGTGTGTGTGTGTGTGTGTGTGTGTGTGTGTGTGTGTGTGTGTGTGTGTGTGTGTGTGTGTGTGTGTGTGTGTGTGTGTGTGTGTGTGTGTGTGTGTGTGTGCGTTTTCAAGCATACGTGTGTGTACAGTACATATCAAACGTTTGGACACACCTACTCATTCCAGGGTTTTTCTTTGTTTTCACTATTTTCTACATTGTAGAATAACTGTGAAGACATCAAAACTATGAAATAACTCATAAGGATTCATGTAGTAACCAAAAAAGTGTTAAAAGTGTCAAATATATTTTATATTTGAGATTCTTCAAAGTAGCCACCCTTTGCCTTGATGACAACTTTGCACACTCTTGGCATTCTCTCAACCAGCTTCGAGGTAGTCACCTCAAATGCATTTCAATTAACAGGTGTTCATTTGTGGAATTTTAATAAATGTCTTAATACATTTGAGCCAATCAGTTGTGTTGTGACAAGGTATGGTTGGTATACAGAACATAGCCCTATTTGGTAAAAGACCAAGTCCATATTATGGCAAGAACAGCTCAAATAAGCAAAGAGAAACAGCAGTATCATTACTTTGAGGCATGAAGGTTAGTCAATCTGTAAAATTTCATGAACTTTGAAAGTTTCTTCAAATGCAGTCATAAAAACCATCAAGAGCTATGATGAAACTGGCTCTCGTGAGGACTGCCACAGGAAAGGAAGACCCATGCTGCAGAGGATAAGTTCATTAGAGTTACCAGCCTCAGAAATCGCAGCCTAAATAAATGCTTCACAGAGTTCAAGTAACAGACACATCTCAACATCAACTGTTTAGAGGAGACTGCGTGAATCAGGCCTTCATGGTCAAATTACTGCAAAGAAACCACTACTAAAGGATACCAATAATAAGAAGAGACTTGCTTTGGCCAATAAACACGAGTAACGGACATTAGACCGGTGGAAATCTGTCATTTGGTCTGATGTGTCCAAATTTGTGATTTTTGGTTCCAACAGCCGTGTCTTTGTGAGACGTAAAGTAGGTGAACAAATGATCTTCCAAATGTGTGGTTCCCACCGTGAAGCATGGAGGAGGAGGTGTGATGGTGTGGGGGATGTTTGCTGGTGACACATTCTGTGATTTATTTAGAATTCAAGGCACACTTAACCAGCATGGCTACCACAGCATTCTACAGCGATACGCCACCTCATCTGGTTTTCGCTTAGTGGGACTATCATTTGTTTTTCAACAGGACAATGACCCAACACACCTCCAGGCTGTTTAAGGACTATTTGACCAAGAAGAAGAGTGATAGAGTGCTGCATCAGATGACCTGACCTCCCCAATCACCCGACCTCAACCCAATTGAGATGGTTTGGATGAGTTGGACTGCAGAGTGAAGGAAAAGCAGCCAACAAGTGCTCAGCATATATGGGAACTCCTTCAAGACTGTTGGAAAAGTATTTCAGGTGAAGCTGGTTGAGAGAATGCCAAGAGTGTGCAAAGTTGTCATCAAGGCAAAGAATCTTTGATACTTTCAACAATCTTTGATTTCTTTAACATCTTTTTGGTTACTACATGATTCCATATGTGTTATTTCATAGTTTTGATGTCTTCACTATTATTCTACAATGTAGAAAATAGTAAAAAATAAAGAAAAACCCTTGAATGAGTATGTGTGTCCAAACTTTGGTATGGTACTGTATGTGTGTGTGTGTGACTGTGTGTTTGTGTGAGTAAAAGTACATTATCATATGCAAAATGAGTATGTGTTTGCTTGTGCGACTGTTGATGAATATGAGAGTGCTAGTTGGTGTGATTGTTGGCATGTGTCAGTGAGAGGGAGTGGCTGTATCAGTTGGAGCAGTGGTTGATGCTTTGATGCTGTTGTTTGATGCGGTGATGTCAAGCGTGGGCTGGGTCTGGACTGGACAGGCAACAGGCACCTGTGTGAGTGTGTGTCTGTCTGTGTGTGTGTGTGTCTGTGTGTGTTTGTGCGTGCGTGTGTGTGAATGTGCTAGTGTGTGTTTGTGTGCCTATGTGTGTGTTTGAGGCGTGCATGCATGGGTGTGTGTGTGTGTTGGAAAGGGTTGGTGGTTGGTGGACTGAGTACAAAAAGGTAATGAAGCATTGAGAGCGGGGTGTTACCTCTGCAGCATATTAAGTTACATCCTTAAAAGCAGTCCATTAATATTCTGTACAGTTTGACAGGGTCCATAAATTACTCTCACTTTCATTCCACTAGACTTTGTTTTAGCAGTGGGTGCTGTAGATGTAGTGAGAAGCAAACCAAGGGTGTTGTTTCTTGCTTCTGTGTGTCTGTGTGCGTGTGTGTGTGTGTGTGTGTATGTGTGTGTGTAGTCATAGTGTCCTCAGTCTCCTCAGAGTTTGAGACTCAAGATTTTTGTTATTGAGAAAAATGAATTATCCCAAGTACTGTACTGTATGTGAATGCTGCATTGGATGGGTGAGTGTGTTGTACTTGAGCACGTGTCAGCGAGAGGAAAGTTCGAAAGACTAAGTGTGTCATACAGCCGTAGATTGGTACCCCCATTAGCATCAGTGGCTGGCCTGTGTTTGGACTGGCTATAAACACAGCCAGGTGATAGTCCCAGGTCCACTCCATCCCAGCCAGGTGATAGTCCCAGGTCCACTCCATCCCAGCCAGGTGATATTCCCAGGTCCACTCCATCCCAGCCAGGTGATAGTCCCAGGTCCACTCCATCACAGCCAGGTGATAGTCCCAGGTCCACTCCATCCCAGCCAGGTGATAGTCCCAGGTCCACTCCATCACAGCCAGGTGATAGTCTCAGGTCCACTCCATTCCAGCCAGGTGATAGTCCCAGGTCCACTCCATCACAGCCAGGTGATAGTCCCAGGTCCACTCCATCCCAGCCAGGTGATAGTCTCAGCCAGGTGATAGTCTCAGGTCCACTCCATCCCAGCCAGGTGATAGTCCCAGGTTCACACCATCCCAGCCAGGTGATAGTCTCAGGTCCACTCCATCCCAGCCAGGTGATAGTCCCAGCCAGGTGATAGTTCCAGGTCCACTCCATCACAGCCAGGTGATAGTCCCAGGTCCACTCCATCCCAGCCAGGTCACCCGTGATACAAGTCAGTATTCGACATCCATCCATGCCTGCAGACGTCGGGAGATGATGTGGTAACTGACCACAAGGGGCAACAGTGAGCCCTGTTACCATCAAGAAGGTTTCAGTTTTGCTAGGGCGTTGTGAACGGGGATGGAGGATGGGTGTAAGCATGTTCCTCTGGGAGCATGTTGCTCTATTCACCACTACCCTCTGATAACACACACACAAATGCACAAATTCCTGCACACAAACAAATACGCGCACCCACACACCGGAGTGGTATGACTCAGTGAGAACATCTCCTTGGCTTGGTGATGCCCCTCCATACTCCTTTCTGTCTGTCTTTGATAGGATGAAAAGCATTGCAGGTGAAGCTGGTTGAGAGAATGTCAAGAGTGTGCAAAGCTATCATCAAGGCAAAGGGTGGCTACTTTGAAGAATCTCATTTATAAAATGTGTTATTTCATAGTTTTGATGTCTTCACGATTATTCTACAATGTAGAAAATAGTTAAAATAAAGAAAAACCCTTGAATGAGTAGGTGTGTCCACACTTTTGACTGGTACTGTATGTCACGTTCTGACCTTAGTTCCTTTGTTTTGTCTTTTTTTTTAGTATGGTCAGGGCATGAGTTGGGGTGGGCAGTCTATGTTCCTTTTTCTATAATTTGGGATTCTGTGTTTGGCCTGGTATGGTTCTCAATCAGAGGCAGCTGTCAATCATTGTCCCTGATTGAGAACCATACTTAGATAGCCTGGTTTCACTTTTGAGTTGTGTGTGATTGTTTCCTGTGTCTGTGTGTTCCACACGGAACTGTTTCGGTTTGTTACTTCACTTTGTTATTTTTGTATTTTGTCGAGTTCAGTTTGTTCTATTAAATATGGACACTTACCACGCTGCGCATTGGTCCTCCTCTTCTCCTTCATACGACGACCGTTACACTGTATGTACTGTATGTATGTATGTATGTACGTACGTACGTACGTACGTATGTACAGTGGGGAGAACAAGTATTTGATACACTGCCGATTTTGTAAGTTTTCCTACTTACAAAGCATGTAGGTCTGTAATTCTTATCATAGGTACACTTCAACTGTGATAGACGGTATCTAAAAAAAAATCCAGAAAATCACATTGTATGATTTTTAAGTAATTTATTTTGCATTTTATTGCATGACATAAGTATTTGATACATCAGAAAAGCAGAACTTAATATTTGGTACAGAAACCTTTGTTTGCAATTACAGAGATCATACAGTGCCTTGCGAAAGTATTCGGCCCCCTTGAACTTTGCGACCTTTTGCCACATTTCAGGCTTCAAACATAAAGATATAAAACTGTATTTTTTTGTGAAGAATCAACAACAAGTGGGACACAATCATGAAGTGGAACGACGTTTATTGGATATTTCAAACTTTTTTAACAAATCAAAAACTGGAAAATTGGGCATGCAAAATTATTCAGCCCCCTTAAGTTAAATGTTTGTAGCGCCACCTTTTGCTGCGATTACAGCTGTAAGTCGCTTGGGGTATGTCTCTATCAGTTTTGCACATCGAGAGACTGAATTTTTTTCCCATTCCTCCTTGCAAAACAGCTCGAGCTCAGTGAGGTTGGATGGAGAGCATTTGTGAACAGCAGTTTTCAGTTCTTTCCACAGATTCTCGATTGGATTCAGGTCTGGACTTTGACTTGGCCATTCTAACACCTGGATATGTTTATTTTTGAACCATTCCATTGTAGATTTTGCTTTATGTTTTGGATCATTGTCTTGTTGGAAGACAAATCTCCGTCCCAGTCTCAGGTCTTTTGCAGACTCCATCAGGTTTTCTTCCAGAATGGTCCTGTATTTGGCTCCATCCATCTTCCCATCAATTTGAACCATCTTCCCTGTCCCTGCTGAAGAAAAGCAGGCCCAAACCATGATGCTGCCACCACCATGTTTGACAGTGGGGATGGTGTGTTCAGCTGTGTTGCTTTTACGCCAAACATAACGTTTTGCATTGTTGCGAAAAAGTTCAATTTTGGTTTCATCTGACCAGAGCACCTTCTTCCACATGTTTGGTGTGTCTCCCAGGTGGCTTGTGGCAAACTTTAAACGACACTTTTTATGGATATCTTTAAGAAATGGCTTTCTTCTTGCCACTCTTCCATAAAGGCCAGATTTGTGCAATATACGACTGATTGTTGTCCTATGGACAGAGTCTCCCACCTCAGCTGTAGATCTCTGCAGTTCATCCAGAGTGATCATGGGCCTCTTGGCTGCATCTCTGATCAGTCTTCTCCTTGTATGAGCTGAACGTTTAGCGGGACGGCCAGGTCTTGGTAGATTTGCAGTGGTCTGATACTCCTTCCATTTCAATATTATCGCTTGCACAGTGCTCCTTGGGATGTTTAAAGCTTGGGAAATCTTTTTGTATCCAAATCCGGCTTTAAACTTCTTCACAACAGTATCTCGGACCTGCCTGGTGTGTTCCTTGTTCTTCATGATGCTCTCTGCGCTTTTAACGGACCTCTGAGACTATCACAGTGCAGGTACATTTATACGGAGACTTGATTACACACAGGTGGATTGTATTTATCATCATTAGTCATTTAGATCAACATTGGATCATTCAGAGATCCTCACTGAACTTCTGGAGAGAGTTTGCTGCACTGAAAGTAAAGGGGCTGAATAATTTTGCACGCCCAATTTTTCAGTTTTTGATTTGTTAAAAAAGTTTGAAATATCCAATAAATGTCGTTCCACTTCATGATTGTGTCCCACTTGTTGTTGATTCTTCACAAAAAAGTATAGTTTTATATCTTTATGTTTGAAGCCTGAAATGTGGCAAAAGGTTGCAAAGTTCAAGGGGGCCGAAAACTTTTGCAAGGCACTGTACGTTTCCTGTAGTTCTTGACCAGGTTTGCACACAATGCAGGATGGATTTTGGCCCACTCCTCCATACAGACCTTCTCCAGATCCTTCAGGTTTTGGGGCTGTCGCTGGGCAATACGGACTTTCAGCTCCCTCCAAAGATTTTCTATTGGGTTCAGGTCTGGAGACTGGCTAGGCCACTCCATGACCTTGAGATGCTTCTTATGGAGCCACTCCTTAGTTGCCCTGGCTGTGTGTTTTGGGTCGTTGTCATGCTGGAAGACCCAGCCACGACCCATCTTCAATGCTCTTACTGAGGGAAGGAGGTTGTTGGCCAAGATCTCGCGATACATGGCCCCATCCAACCTCCCCTCAATACGGTGCAGTCATCCTGTCCCCTTTGCAGAAACGCATCCCCAACGAATGATGTTTCCACCTCCATGCTTCACGGTTGGGATGGTGTTCTTGGGGTTGTACTCATCCTTCTTCTTCCTCCAAACACGGCGAGTGGAGTTTAGACCAAAAAGCTCTATTTTTGTCTCATCAGACCACATGACCTTCTCCCATTCCTCCTTTGGATCATCCAGATGGTCATTGGCAAACTTCAGACGGGCCTGGACATGCGCTGGCTTGAGCAGGGGGACATTGCGTGCGCTGCAGGATTTTAATCCATGACGGCGAAGTGTGTTACTAGTGGTTTTCTTTGAGACTGTGGTCCCAGCTCTCTTCAGGTCATTGACCAGGTCCTGCCATGAAGTTCTGGGATAGTCCCTCACCTTCCTCATGATCATTGATGCCCCACGAGGTGAGATCTTGCATGGAGCCTCAGACCGAGGGTGATTGACCGTCATCTTGAACTTCATCCATTTTCTAATAATTGCACCAACAGTTGTTGCCTTCTCACCAAGTTGCTTGCTTATTGTCCTGTAGCCCATCCCAGCCTTGTGCAGGTCTACAATTTTATCCCTGATGTCCTTACACAGCTGTCTGGTCTTGGCCATTGTGGAGAGGTTGGAGTCTGTTTGATTGAGTGTGTGGACAGGTGTCTTTTATACAGGTAACAAGTTCAAACAGGTGCAGTTAATACAGGTAATGAGTGGAGAACAGGAGGGATTCTTAAAGACAAACTAGGTCTGCGAGAGCCGGAATTCTTACTGGTTGGTAGGTGATCAAATACTTATGTCATGCAATAAAATGCTAATTAATTACTTAAAAATCATACAATGTGATTTTCTGGATTTTTGTTTTAGATTCCGTCTCTCACAGTTGAAGTGTAACTATGATAAAAATTACAGACCTCTACATGCTTTGTAATTAGGAAAACCTGCAAAATCGGGAGTGTATCAAATACTTGTTCTCCCCACTGTCTGTATACACACATATATACATTCCCTCCTTCTCTCTATCGCGCTCTCACTTATTCCCTCTCTGTCTCTGGGCACACCAAGACTATCTCGTTCCCAGGATCACATGGCCCAGTCTTGCTCAACAGAGCTTTCAATTTGAACAACAGATAATCTCCAGCTACAGTACATAGCCAGGGTTCCAAAGCCCCTGATAGTGATGACTATTCAGCACACATACTTGGTCAACTGTTCTGACTAACCAGATAACCAGCCAAGAGTGGATGTTTGGCTGTTCTGCTGTGTGTTGAGAATGTAGATCAGGCTGAGAGTGGGACTGTCACATCTACTCCTGCCACGCCCTCTACTGCTCATCCTGTGTCTCCTTGACCTACCACCACTCCCCCAGTGCTCTCACCCTCTCCCTCTCCCTCTCTCTCTGTGTGTGTGACTGTGTGGGCAGAGATAGGTGTGCTAGAGTTTGAGCAGATCTCCACCAGCTGCAACCTGTTCCATAATCAAGACCTCTACAAATACTCAGTCCTGCCACTTCCACACTAGCAGATTGTAATCTCTGCTCATTCTGCCCGCTCTGACTGTGGTCCCTGTCTCCAGTCCCACATCTCCTCATCCCACTACTGTGCCCTGGATTCCCCACTCTACTGCTCCCTTGGATTCCCCTCCGGACCTGCTTACCCTGTCCCAACCCCTCTCCCTCCAGCCTCAGCCTCCACACATGGTTTCCGGCAACCCGCCCGAGCTTCCTCTGTCCAGCACTCCATCTCCCCCCTGTGTTTCAATAAATATCTTGGTTACTTCATCCCAGTCTCCTCATCTGAGTCTGCTCTTGGGTTTCCCTGTTCCAATCCACGTAACAGGGACAAGGCAAAAGTTGGTTCTTCGGTTATTAAAGAATAAAGATGGGAGTGAGTGTGAACTTGACTTCCTTTTCCCGTTAATGTCTATTGTGAGACTTGAAGTAGAATCTTCAGGGCCTAGTGAGGTGATCAGAGAAGTGCAGGACAACAAAGTTTTTAGTTTGTCATTTATTTTTAGCTCCAGGTGAAGGAATCCGTTTTCCCAAGAAAATTACAGTGAAAATCACAAACATTTAAAACATTTAAAACAGTAAAGTCAGGCTGAAAACGTTCATAGTTTACCCAGCATAAAGGAATCTAGCTCAAATCAACTTTGAGTTGGGACAGAGTTTCAACTGCATTGCTGTCACAGTGCGATGACGGCGCAGAGCCTCTTCATCACATATTATCATCACGTGGGGAAACGTAAATACTATGAACATTACTATATAATTACTGTATAATAGTAGATGTATATACTTATAACATCTTATATAATGTTACAACCCAAATAGTGAGCTCATAGGAAATCTGTAACCCCTGATGTGAAAGGAAATTTGCAAGGGACAAAGATAAAGTGTACTAGACATTGGTGTGAACCGAAGTTCCTTGTGTATTTCGGGGAGTGTGTGTATGTGTGTGTGTGTGTGTGTGTATGTGCATCTCAGCTCCAGCCTCCTGCCCCAGTTTGCTGGCAGTGGCCCCACTGTCTGTGCTAAAAGTCACGTCGCGAGAAGAGAGAGAGAGAGAGGGAGAAACGGGGGAGGAAGGAGGAAAGGGTGTAGGGGGCACAAGGAGCAGGACACAGGAAGTGGAGAAAGATGAAGAGCAGGGAGACAATGAGATGTACAAGAGGTTCTGAACTGGAGGGGGGAAATAGGAAAACACAGCAGAGAAAGGAGAGACAGAGAGAGGAGAGGAGGAACGTGGGAAGATAAGGAGTGGGCCTGGAGAGAGGAGAGAGAGAGAGAGGAGAGGAGGAACGTGGGAAGAAAAGGAGTGGGCCTGGAGAGGGGAGAGAGAGAGAGAGGAGAGGAGGAACGTGGGAAGATAGGGAGTGGGCCTGGAGAGGGGAGAGAGAGAGAGAGGAGAGGAGGAACGTGGGAAGAGGAGGGGGCCTGGAGAGGGGAGAGAGAGAGAGAGGAGAGGAGGAACGTGGGAAGATAAGGAGTGGGCCTGGAGAGAGGAGAGAGAGAGAGAGGAGAGGAGGAACGTGGGAAGAAAAGGAGTGGGCCTGGAGAGGGGAGAGAGAGAGAGAGGAGAGGAGGAACGTGGGAAGAGGAGTGGGCCTGGAGAGGGGAGAGAGAGAGAGAGGAGAGGAGGAACGTGCGAAGATAAGGAGTGGGCCTGGAGAGAGGGGAGACAGAGAGAGGAGAGGAGGAACGTGGGAAGATAAGGAGTGGGCCTGGAGAGGGGAGAGAGAGAGAGAGGAGAGGAGGAACGTGGGAAGAAGAGTGGGCCTGGAGAGAGGAGAGACAGAGAGAGGAGAGGAGGAACGTGGGAAGATAAGGAGTGGGTCTGGAGAGGGGAGAGACAGAGAGAGGAGAGGAGGAACGTGAAAAGAGGAGTGGGCATGGAGAGAAGAGAGAGAGAGAGGAGAGGAGGAACGTGGGAAGATAAGGAGTGGGCCTGGAGAGAGGAGAGACAGAGAGAGGAGAGGAGAAACGTGGTAAGATAGGGAGTGGGCCTGGAGAGGGGAGAGACAGAGAGAGGAGAGGAGGAACGTGGGAAGAGGAGTGGGCCTGGAGACAGGAGAGAGAGAGAGAGGAGAGGAGGAACGTGGGAAGATAAGCAGTGGGCCTGGAGAGGGGAGAGACAGAGAGAGGAGAGGAGGAACGTGCGAAGAGGAGTGGGCCTGGAGAGAGGAGAGAGAGAGAGAGGAGAGGAGGAACATGGGAAGATAAGGAGTGGGTCTGGAAAGGGGAGAGACAGAGAGAGGAGAGGAGGAACGTGGGAAGAGGAGTGGGCCTGGAGAGAGGAGAGAGAGAGAGGAGAGGAGGAACGTGGGAAGATAAGGAGTGGGCCTGGAGAGAGGAGAGAGAGAGAGGAGAGGAGGAACGTGGGAAGATAAGGAGTGGGCCTGGAGAGAGGAGAGACAGAGAGAGGAGAGGAGGAACGTGGGAAGATAAGGAGTGGGCCTGGAGAGAGGAGAGACAGAGAGAGGAGAGGAGGAACGTGGGAAGATAAGGAGTGGGCCTGGAGAGGGGAGAGACAGAGAGAGGAGAGGAGGAACGTGGGAAGAGGAGTGGGCCTGGAGAGAGGAGAGAGAGCGAGGAGAGGAGGAACGTGGGAAGATAAGGAGTGGGCCTGGAGAGAGGAGAGAGAGAGAGGAGGAACGTGGGAAGATAAGGAGTGGGCCTGGAGAGAGGAGAGACAGAGAGAGGAGAGGAGAAACGTGGTAAGATAGGGAGTGGGCCTGGAGAGGGGAGAGACAGAGAGAGGAGAGGAGGAACGTGGGAAGAGGAGTGGGCCTGGAGACAGGAGAGACAGAGAGAGGAGAGGAGGAACGTGGAAAGATAAGGAGTGGGCCTGGAGAGGGGAGAGACAGAGAGAGGAGAGGAGGAATGTGGGAAGAGGAGTGGGCTTGGCGAGAGGAGAGACAGAGAGAGGAGAGGAGGAACGTGGGAAGAGGAGTGGGCCTGGAGAGAGGAGAGAGAGAGAGGAGAGGAGGAACATGGGAAGAAAAGGAGTGGGCCTGGAGAGGGGAGAGAGAGAGAGAGAGAGGAGAGGAGGAACGTGGGAAGAGGAGTGGGCCTGGAGAGAGGAGAGAGAGAGAGAGGAGAGGAGGAACGTGGGAAGAGGAGTGGGCCTGGAGACAGGAGAGACAGAGAGAGGAGAGGAGGAACGTGGGAAGATAAGGAGTGGTTCTGGAGAGGGGAGAGACAGAGAGAGGAGAGGAGGAACGTGGGAAGAGGAGTGGTCCTGGAGAGAGGAGAGAGAGAGAGAGGAGAGGAGGAACGTGGGAAGAGGAGTGGGCCTGGAGACAGGAGAGACAGAGAGAGGAGAGGAGGAACATGGGAAGAAAAGGAGTGGGCCTGGAGAGAGGAGAGACAGAGAGAGGAGAGGAGGAACGTGGGAAGAGGAGTGGGCTTGGCGAGAGGAGAGACAGAGAGAGGAGAGGAGGAACGCGGGAAGAAAAGGAGTGGGCCTGGAGAGAGGAGAGAAAGGAGAGGAGAAATGTGGGAAGATAAGGAGTGGGCCTGGAGAGAGGAGAGACAGAGAGAGGAGAGAAAGGAGAGTAGAAATGTGGGAAGATAAGGAGTGGGCCTGGAGAGAGGAGAGACAGAGAGAGGAGAGGAGGAACGTGGGAAGAGGAGTGGGCCTGGAGAGAGGAGAGAGAGAGAGAGGGTGTGTGCCTCTGGCACTAGGAGGCAGTGAGAGATAGTGTGGGCCAGGCTGGCCGGACGTGTGTGTTTGTGTTTGACTGAAGAGGGATGTGAGACACAGAGACCCCTCACTGGTTTAGCTCTGATACTGGAACCCAGCCATACAGAGATGGACACGGACACACACAGACACACACATTCTGGACACAGATATACACACGCACACAAGACCCAGATACACATACGGACGCACACACACTCCACAACACACACAAAACTATCCCTCTATGCTCTCAAATGCAAATACCTTCATGCATGTACACAGACACACATACACACACTGTGCACAATCAACTCTGAGCTTTCTCAGAAACACAGGCCAAAGTATGCTTGTGCAAACCAAAAGATATATAGAGATATGAAGAAAGAGATGAGAGAGATGTGGGAGCAAAGAGCAATGTACCCGGACTCTGGAAAGCGGTCTGGACAGAGGACAGGAGAGGAGAGGGTGAACTAATGAGGGCTACCAGTGAAGCTTCCGCCACACAATCTTCAATGATAACAGATGTCTCCAGGAAAATGACACTGCTTAAGGTTACAGCAGCATCCCAAAACAGGATGAACCCACATCACCCCAAGACTCCTGTTTGTGTGCTACTGTACACAACAGTGCCCTGGGTAGGGCACCAGGAAAACGCCACAAGGTTAGACCTGATAGCTGATGCGTGAGGTGTTAGGTCATAGACAGGGCTAGCTTAAGTGCAGGTCATTCAGTATAGGTCAGATAGAGTTGGATGAGCCTGAAAAATATACGTTGACAGGCACTGATATCCTGTCCAGAAGGGTCGCATGCTTGGTCTCAATGGCGTATTTCTGCCCTCATAACGTCAGCCTCACCTCGCGGCCCCCGCCCGCCAGCCCGCCGTCTGAGAATTTATTTCCGCCGCTCCCAGAGTCACTTCCTGTACTGTGTAGCAGTGTCCCCATCGTTAAAGAAACAGTGGAGCGCAGCGTGGAGAAGAGCGGTCTAATTCTCCGCTCTTCCTTATGGGACTCCAGAGGACTAGGGAATACAGCTGAACGTGTACACACAAAGTCGCAGAAGAACATACACACACATACGTACACACACACACACACTACCTACGAGGGCGGAGGCAGCGTGTCCCATAATGGCACAGGGAGTGTGTGTCGAGGGAGGGGGAGGCCGGGGGAGGGACCTGGGGGGGTCCATTGTTTTCAGTCTGGAAGGCATGACTGCTGGGGGCGGGAGGGGAAGGTGAGGGGAGAGTCAAGGAAAGGCTAAATTTAGAACACCTTAGTCCATATTGGGAAAGTCACATGTACATTACCACATGCCTGTAACAGGACAAATAGGATCTCAGCAAAAGTAGATTACAACTTTTTCAAAACGTGACGTGGTCTGGCTCTGTTAAGTTAATGGGAAAAAAGTGAAACAAGTGAACGGGTAGTTCCTCCACATCTGGAGTAGACGGTCCTCATTGGACAGTAACAGTTGGACAGTAACAGTTATACAGTAACAGTTGGACACCATCAGTTATACAGTAACAGTTATACAGTAACAGTTGGACAGTAACAGTTATACAGTAACAGTTGGACAGTAACAGTTATACAGTAACAGTTGGACACCATCAGTTATACAGTAACAGTTGGACAGTAACAGTTACACAGTATCAGTTAGACAGTATCAGTTATACAGTAACAGTTATACAGTAACAGTTATACAGTAACAGTTGGACAGTAACATTTATACAGTAACAGTTATACAGTAACAGTTGGACAGTAACAGTTGGACAGTAACAGTTATACATTAACAGTTGGACAGTAACAGTTGGACAGTAACAGTTGGACAGTATCAGTTATACAGTAACAGCTGGACAGTAACAGTTATACAGTAACAGCTGGACAGAAACAGTTGGACAGTAACAGCTGGACAGTAACAGCTGGACAGTAACAGTTCTACAGTAACAGCTGGACAGTAACAGTTGGACAGTAACAGTTATACAGTAACGGTTGGACAGTATCAGTTATACAGTAACAGCTGGACAGTAACAGTTGGACAGTAACAGTTATACAGTAACGGTTGGACAGTATCAGTTATACAGTAACAGTTGGACAGTAACAGCTGGACAGTAACAGTTGGACAGTATAAGTTATACAGTAACAGCTGGACAGTAACAGTTGGACAGCAACAGTTGTACAGTAACAGTTGGACAGTATCAGTTATACAGTAACAGTTGTAGAGTAACAGTTGTACAGTAACAGTTATACAGTAACAACTATACAACTATATAACTGTACAGTAACATTTGGACAGTAACAGTTGGACAGTATCAGTTATACAGTCACAGTTATACAGTAACAGCTGGACAGTAAGAGTTGGACAGTAACAGCTGGACAGTAACAGTTGGACAGTAACAGTTATACAGTAACAGTTGGACAGTATCAGTTATACAGTAGCAGTTGTAGAGTAACAGTTGTACAGTAACAGTTATACAGTAACAACTATACAACTATATAACTCTACAGTAACATTTGGACTGTAACAGTTGGACAGTATCAGTTATACAGTAACAGTTGTACAGTAACAGTTGGACAGTAACAGTTATACAGTAACAACTATACAACTATATAACTGTACAGTAACATTTGGACAGTAACAGTTGGACAGTGTCAGTTATACAGTCACAGTTATACAGTAACAGCTGGACAGTAACAGGTGGACAGTATCAGTTATACAGTCAGAGTTATACAAGAACAGCTAGACAGTCACAGTTGGACAGTCTCAGTTATACAGTAACAGCTGGACAGAAACAGTTGGACAGTAACAACTGGACAGTAACAGCTGGACAGTAACAGTTCTACAGTAACAGCTGGACAGTAACAGTTGGACAGTAGCAGTTATACAGTAAGGTTGGACAGTATCAGTTATACAGTAACAGTTGGACAGTAACAGTTGGACAGTAACAGTTGGACAGCAACAGTTATACAGTCACAGTTATACAGTAACAGCTGGAAGGTAACAGTTGGACAGTATCAGGTATACAGTAACAGCTGGACAGTAACAGTTGGACGGTAACAGTTGGACAGTAACAGTTATACAGTAACAGCTGGACAGTAACAGTTGTACAGTAACCGTTGGAGAGTAACCGTTCGACAGTATCAGTTATACGGTAGCAGCTGGACAGTAACAGTTGGACAGTAACGGTTGTACAGTAACAGTTGGACAGTATCAGTTATACAGTAACAGTTGTAGAGTAACAGTTGTACAGTAACAGTTATACAGTAACAACTATACAACTATATAACTGTACAGTAACATTTGGACAGTAACAGTTGGACAGTATCAGTTATACAGTCACAGTTATACAGTAACAGCTGGACAGTAAGAGTTGGACAGTAACAGCTGGACAGTAACAGTTGGACAGTAACAGTTATACAGTAACAGTTGGACAGTATCAGTTATACAGTAGCAGTTGTAGAGTAACAGTTGTACAGTAACAGTTATACAGTAACAACTATACAACTATATAACTCTACAGTAACATTTGGACTGTAACAGTTGGACAGTATCAGTTATACAGTAACAGTTGTACAGTAACAGTTGGACAGTAACAGTTATACAGTAACAACTATACAACTATATAACTGTACAGTAACATTTGGACAGTAACAGTTGGACAGTATCAGTTATACAGTCACAGTTATACAGTAACAGCTGGACAGTAAGAGTTGGACAGTAACAGCTGGACAGTAACAGTTGGACAGTAACAGTTATACAGTAAAAGTTGGACAGTATCAGTTATACAGTAACAGTTGTAGAGTAACAGTTGTACATTAACAGTTATACAGCAACAACTATACAACTATATAACTCTACAGTAACATTTGGACTGTAACAGCTGGACAGTATCAGTTATACAGTAACAAATGTACAGTAACAGTTTGAGAGTAACAGTTATACAGCAACAACTACACAATTATATAACTGTACAGTAACATTTGGACAGTAACAGTTGGACAGTATCAGTTATATAGTCACAGTTATACAGTAACACCTGGACAGTAACAGGTGGACAGTATCAGTTATACAGTCACAGTTATACAATAACAGCTGGACAGTAACAGTTGGACAGTATCAGTTATACAGTAACAGCTGGACAGTAACAGTTGGACAGTAACAGCTGGACAGTAACAGTTCTACAGTAACAGCTGGACAGTAACAGTTGGACAGTAACAGTTATACAGTAACGGTTGAACAGTATCCGTTATAGAGTAACAGTTGGACAGTAACAGTTGGACAGCAACAGTTATACAGTCACAGTTATACAGTAACAGCTGGACAGTAACAGTTGGACAGTATCAGTTATACAGTAACAGCTGGAGAGTAACAGTTGGACGGTAAGAGTTGGACAGTAACAGTTATACAGTAACAGCTGGACAGTAACAGTTGGACAGTAACAGCTGGACAGTAACAGTTGGACAGTAACAGCTGGACAGTAACAGTTAGACAGTAACACTGGTACAGTAACAGCTATACATCTATATGACTGTACAGTAACATTTGGACAGTAACAGTTGGACAGTATCAGTTATACAGTCACAGTTATACAGTAACAGCTGGACAGTAACAGGTGGACAGTATCAGTTATACAGTCACAGTTATACAATAACAGCTGGACAGTAACAGTTGGAAAGTATCAGTTATACAGTAACAGCTGGACAGTAACACTTGGACAGTAACAGCTGGACAGTAACAGTTGGACACTAACAGTTATACAGTAACAGCTGGACAGTAACAGTTATACAGTAACAGCTGGACAGTAACAGTTGGACGGTAATAGTTGGACAGTAACAGTTATACAGTAACAGATGGACAGTAACAGTTGGACAGTAACAGTTGGACAGTATCAGTTATACAGTAACATCTGGACAGTAACAGCTGGACAGTAACAGTTGGACAATAACAGTTCGACAGTAACAGTTGGACAGTAACAGTTATACAGTAACAGCTGGACAGTAACAGTTGGACAGTATCAGTTATACAGTAACACCTGGACAGTAACTGCTGGATAGTAACAGTTGGACAGTAACAGTTGGACTTTCAGTTATATAGTAACAGTTGGACAGTATCAGTTATACAGTAACAGTTGGACAGTACCAGTTATATAGTAACAGTTGGACAGTATCAGTTATACAGTAACCGCTGGACAGTAACCGTTGGACAGTATCAGTTATACAGTAACAGTTGGACAGTAACAGTTATACAGTAACAACTATACAACTATATGACTGTACAGTAACATTTGGACAGTAACAGTTGGACAGTATCAGTTATACAGTCACAGTTATATAGTAACAGTTGGACAGGATCAGTTGTACAGTAACAGTTGGACAGTACCAGTTATATAGTAACAGTTGGACAGTGATTGTTATACAGTAACAGTTTGACAATAATGGTTGGGCAGTAACAGTTGGACAGTATCAGTTATACAGTAACCGCTGGACAGTAACAGTTGGACACTAACAGTTGGACAGTAACCGCTGGACAGTAACAGTTGGACAGTAACAGTTATACAGTAACAGCTGGGCAGTAACAGTTGGACAGTAACAGTTGGACAGTAACAGTTGGACAGTAACAGTTATACAGTAACAGCTGGACAGTAACAGTTGGACAGTATCAGTTATACAGTAACAGCTGGACAGTAACAACTGGAAAGTAACAGTTGGACAATAACAGTTCGACAGTACCAGTTGGACAGTATCAGTTATACAGTAACAGTTGGACAGTAACAGTTATACAGTAACAGCTGGACAGTAACAGTTGGACAGTATCAGTTATACAGTAATAGCTGGAAAGTAACAGCTGGACAGTAACAGTTGGACAGTAACAGTTGGACAGTACCAGTTATATAGTAACAGTTGGACAGTATCAGTTATACAGTAACAGTTGGACAGTACCAGTTATATAGTAACAGTTGGACAGTATCAGTTATACAGTAACTGCTGGACAGTAACCGTTGGACAGTATCAGTTATACAGTAACAGTTGGACAGTAACCGTTGGACAGTATCAGTTATACAGTAACAGTTGGACAGTAACAGTTGTACAGTAACAGATGGACAGTACAGCTGGACAGTAACAGTTGGAAAGTAACAGTTATACAGTAACAGTTGGACAGTATCAGTTATACAGTTACAGTTGTAGAGTAACAGTTGTACAGTAACAGTTGTACAGTAACAACTATACAACTATATAACTGTACAGGAACATTTGTACAGTAACAGTTGGACAGTATCAGTTATACAGTAACAGCTGGACAGTAACAGTTGGACAGTAACCGCTGGACAGTAACAGTTGGACAGTAACAGTTATACAGTAACAGCTGGACAGTAACAGTTATACAGTAACAGTTGGACAGTATCAGTTATACAGTAACAGTTGGACAGTATCAGTTATACAGTAACAGCTGGAGAGTAACAGTTGGACGGTAAGAGTTGGACAATAACAGTTATACAGTAACAGCTGGACAGTAACAGTTGGACAGTATCAGTTATACAGTAACAGTTGGACAGTAACAGTTATACAGTAACAACTATACAACTATATGACTGTACAGTAACATTTGGACAGTAACAGTTGGACAGTATCAGTTATACAGTCACAGTTATATAGTAACAGTTGGACAGGATCAGTTGTACAGTAACAGTTGGACAGTACCAGTTATATAGTAACAGTTGGACAGTGATTGTTATACAGTAACAGTTGGACAATAATGGTTGGGCAGTAACAGTTGGACAGTATCAGTTATACAGTAACCGCTGGACAGTAACAGTTGAACACTAACAGTTGGACAGTAACCGCTGGACAGTAACAGTTGGACAGTAACAGTTATACAGTAACCGCTGGACAGTAACAGTTGGACAGTATCAGTTATACAGTAACAGCTGGACAGTAACAGTTGGACAGTAACAGTTGGACAGTAACAGTTATACAGTAACAGCTGGACACTAACAGTTGGACAGTATCAGTTTTACAGTAACAGCTGGACATTAACAGCTGGAAAGTAACAGTTGGACAATAACAGTTCGACAGTACCAGTTGGACAGTATCAGGTATACAGTAACAGTTGGACAGTAACAGTTATACAGTAACAGCTGGACAGTAACAGTTGGACAGTATCAGTTATACAGTAATAGTTGGACAGTAACAGCTGGACAGTAACAGTTGGACAGTAACCGCTGGACAGTAACAGTTGGACAGTATCAGTTATACAGTAACAGCTGGACAGTAACAGTTGGAAAGTAACAGTTGGACAATAACAGTTCGACATTACCATTTGGACAGTATCAGTTATACAGTAACAGCTGGACAGTAACAGTTATACATTAACAGCTGGACAGTAACAGTTGGACAGTATCAGTTATACAGTAACAGTTGGACAGTAACAGTTATACAGTAACAACTATACAACTATATGACTGTACAGTAACATTTGGACTGTAACAGTTGGACAGTATCAGTTATACAGTCACAGTTATATAGTAACAGTTGGACAGGATCAGTTGTACAGTAACAGTTGGACAGTACCAGTTATATAGTAACAGTTGGACAGTGATTGTTATACAGTAACAGTTGGACAATAATGGTTGGGCAGTAACAGTTGGACAGTATCAGTTATATAGTAACCGCTGGACAGTAACAGTTGAACACTAACAGTTGGACAGTACCCGCTGGACAGTAACAGTTGGACAGTAACAGTTATACAGTAACAGCTGGACAGTAACAGTTGGACAGTATCAGTTATACAGTAACAGCTGGACAGTAACAGTTGGACAGTAACAGTTGGACAGTAACAGTTATACAGTAACAGCTGGACACTAACAGTTGGACAGTATCAGTTATACAGTAACAGCTGGACAGTAACAGCTGGAAAGTAACAGTTGGACAGTAACCGCTGGACAGTAACAGTTGGACAGTAACAGTTATACAGTAACAGCTGGACAGTAACAGTTATACAGTAACAGTTGGACAGTATCAGTTATACAGTAACAGTTGGACAGTATCAGTTATACAGTAACAGCTGGAGAGTAACAGTTGGACGGTAAGAGTTGGACAATAAAAGTTATACAGTAACAGCTGGACAGTAACAGTTGGACAGTATCAGTTATACAGTAACAGTTGGACAGTAACAGTTATACAGTAACAGCTATACAACTATATGACTGTACAGTAACATTTGGACAGTAACAGTTATACAGTCACAGTTATATAGTAACAGTTGGACAGGATCAGTTGTACAGTAACAGTTGGACAGTACCAGTTATATAGTAACAGTTGGACAGTGATTGTTATACAGTAACAGTTGGACAATAATGGTTGGGCAGTAACAGTTGGACAGTATCAGTTATACAGTAACCGCTGGACAGTAACAGTTGGACACTAACAGTTGGACAGTAACCGCTGGACAGTAACAGTTGGACAGTAACAGTTATACAGTAACAGCTGGACAGTAACAGTTGGACAGTATCAGTTATACAGTAACAGCTGGACAGTAACAGTTGGACAGTAACAGTTGGACAGTAACAGTTATACAGTAACAGCTGGACACTAACAGCTGGACAGTATCAGTTATACAGTAACAGCTGGACAGTAACAGCTGGAAAGTAACAGTTGGACAATAACAGTTGGACAGTACCAGTTGGACAGTATCAGTTATACAGTAACAGTTGGACAGTAACAGTTATACAGTAACAGCTGGACAGTAACAGTTGGACAGTATCAGTTATACAGTAATAGCTGGACAGTAACAGCTGGACAGTAACAGTTGGACAGTACCAGTTATATAGTAACAGTTGGACAGTATCAGTTATACAGTAACAGTTGGAAAGTACCAGTTATATTGTAACAGTTGGACAGTATCAGTTATACAGTAACCGCTGGACAGTAACCGTTGGACAGTATCAGTTATACAGTAACAGTTGGACAGTAACAGTTATCCAGTAACAACTATTCAACTATATGACTGTACAGTAACATTTGGACAGTAACAGTTGGACAGTATCAGTTATACAGTCACAGTTATACAGTAACAGCTGGACAGTAACAGTTGGACAGTAACAGCTGGACAGTAACAGTTGGACAGTAACAGTTATACAGTAACAGTTGGACAGTATCAGTTATACAGTTACAGTTGTAGAGTAACAGTTGTACAGTAACAGTTGTACAGTAACAACTATACAACTATATAACTGTACAGGAACATTTGTACAGTAACAGTTGGACAATATCAGTTATACAGTCACAGTATTACAGTAACAGATGGACAGTAACAGGTGGACAGTATCAGTTATACAGTCACAGTTATACAATAAGAGCTGGACAGTAACAGTTGGACAGTATCAGTTATACAGTAACAGCTGGACAGTAACAGTTGGACAGTAACCGCTGGACAGTAACAGTTATACAGTAACAGTTGGACAGTATCAGTTATACAGTAACAGCTGGAGAGTAACAGTTGGATGGTAAGAGTTGGACAATAACAGTTATACAGTAACAGCTGTACAGTAACAGTTGTACAGTAACAGTTGGAGAGTAACCGTTGGACAGTATCAGTTATACGGTAACAGCTGGACAGTAACAGTTGGACAGTAACAGTTGTACAGTAACAGTTGGACAGTATCAGTTATACAGTAACAGTTGTAGAGTAACAGTTGTACAGTAACAGTTATACAGTAACAACTATACAACTATATAACTCTACAGTAACATTTGGACTATAACAGTTGGACAGTATCAGTTATACAGTAACAGTTGTACAGTAACAGTTGGACAGTAAGAGTTATACAGTAACAACTATACAACTATATAACTGTACAGTAACATTTGTACAGTAACAGTTGGACAGTATCAGTTATACAGTCACAGTATTACAGTAACAGATGGACAGTAACAGGTGGACAGTATCAGTTATACAGTCACAGTTATACAATAACAGCTGGACAGTAACAGTTGGACAGTATCAGTTATACAGTAACAGCTGGACAGTAACAGTTGGACAGTAACCGCTGGACAGTAACAGTTATACAGTAACAGCTGGACAGTAACAGTTATACAGTAACAGTTGGACAGTATCAGTTATTCAGTAACAGTTGGACAGTATCAGTTATACAGTAACAGCTGGAGAGTAACAGTTGGACGGTAAGAGTTGGACAATAACAGTTATACAGTAACAGCTGGACAGTAACAGTTGTACAGTAACAGTTGGAGAGTAACCATTGGACAGTATCAGTTATACGGTAACAGCTGGACAGTAACAGTTGGACAGTAACAGTTGTACAGTAACAGTTGGACAGTATCAGTTATACAGTAACAGTTGTAGAGTAACAGTTGTACAGTAACAGTTATACAGTAACAACTATACAACTATATAACTCTACAGTAACATTTGGACTATAACAGTTGGACAGTATCAGTTATACAGTAACAGTTGTACAGTAACAGTTGGACAGTAACAGTTATACAGTAACAACTATACAACTATATAACTGTACAGTAACATTTGGACAGTAACAGTTTGACAGTATCAGTTAAACAGTCACAGTTATACAGTAACAGCTGGACAGTAAGAGTTGGACAGTAACAGCTGCACAGTAACAGTTGGACAGTAACAGTTATACAGTAAAAGTTGGACAGTATCAGTTATACAGTAACAGTTGTAGAGTAACAGTTGTACAGTAACAGTTATACAGCAACAACTATACAACTATATAACTCTACAGTAACATTTGGACTGTAACAGTTGGACAGTATCAGTTATACAGTAACAGTTGTACAGTAACAGTTGGAGAGTAACAGTTATACAGTAACAACTATACATTTATATAACTGTACAGTAACATTTGGACAGTAGCAGTTGGACAGTATCAGCTGGACAGTAACAGTTGGACAGTAACAGCTGGACAGTAACAGTTCTACAGTAACAGCTGGACAGTAACAGTTGGACAGTAACAGTTATACAGCAACAACTATACAACTATATAACTCTACAGTAACATTTGGACTGTAACAGTTGGACAGTCACAGTTATACAATATCTGCTGGACAGTAACAGTTGGACAGTATCAGTTATACAGTAACAGCTGGACAGTAACAGTTGGACAGTAACAGCTGGACAGTAACAGTTCTACAGTACAGCTGGACAGTAACAGTTGGACAGTAACAGTTATACAGTAACGGTTGTAGAGTAACAGTTGTACAGTAACAGTTATACAGCAACAACTATACAACTATATAACTCTACAGTAACATTTGGACTGTAACAGTTGGACAGTATCAGTTATACAGTAACAGTTGTACAGTAACAGTCGGAGAGTAACAGTTATACAGTAACAACTATACAACTATATAACTGTACAGTAACATTTGGACAGTAACAGCTGGACAGTATCAGCTGGACAGTAACAGTTGGACAGTAACAGCTGGACAGTAACAGTTCTACAGTAACAGCTGGACAGTAACAGTTGGACAGTAACAGTTATACAGCAACAACTATACAACCATATAACTCTACAGTAACATTTGGACTGTAACAGTTGGACAGTCACAGTTATACAATAACATCTGGACAGTAACAGTTGGACAGTATCAGTTATACAGTAACAGCTGGACAGTAACAGTTGGACAGTAACAGCTGGACAGTAACAGTTCTACAGTACAGCTGGACAGTAACAGTTGGAGAGTAACAGTTATACAGTAACGGTTGGACAGTATCAGTTATACAGTAACAGTTGGACAGTAACAGTTGGACAGCAACAGTTATACAGTCACAGTTATACAGTAACAGCTGGACAGTAACAGTTGGACAGTATCAGTTATACAGTAACAGCTGGACAGTAACAGTTGGACGGTAACAGTTGGACAGTAACAGTTACACAGTAACAGCTGGACAGTAACAGTTGGACAGTAACAGCTGGACAGTAACAGTTGGACAGTAACAGATTGACAGTAACAGTTAGACAGTAACAGTTATACAGTAACAGTTGGACAGTAACAGTTATACAGTAACAACTATACAACTATATGGCTGTACAGTAACATTTGGACAGTAACAGTTGGACAGTATCAGTTATACAGTCACAGTTATACAGTAACAGCTGGACAGTGACAGTTGTACAGTAACAGGTGGACAGTATCAGTTATACAGTATCAGTTATACAGTAACAGTTGGACAGTAACAGTTGGACAGTAACAGTTATACATTAACAGTTGGACAGTAACAGTTATATAGTAACAGTTGGACAGTAACAGTTATATAGTAACAGTTGGACAGTAACAGTTATACAGTAACAGTTGGACAGTAACAGTTATATAGTAACAGTTGGACAGTAACAGTTATACAGTAACAGTTGGACAGTATCAGTTATACAGTAACAGTTGGACACTATCAGTTATACAGTAACAGCTGGACAGTAACAGTTGGACACTATCAGTTATACAGTAACAGCTGGAGAGTAACAGTTGGACAGTAACAGTTGGACAGTAACAGCTGGACAGTAACAGTTCTACAGTAACAGCTGGACAGTAACAGTTGGACAGTAACAGTTATACAGCAACATCTATACAACCATATAACTCTACAGTAACATTTGGACTGTAACAGTTGGACAGTCACAGTTATACAATAACAGCTGGACAGTAACAGTTGGACAGTATCAGTTATACAGTAACAGCTGGACAGTAACAGTTGGACAGTAACAGCTGGACAGTAACAGTTCTACAGTACAGCTGGACAGTAACAGTTGGAGAGTAACAGTTATACAGTAACGGTTGGACAGTATCAGTTATACAGTAACAGTTGGACAGTAACAGTTGGACAGCAACAGTTATACAGTCACAGTTATACAGTAACAGCTGGACAGTAACAGTTGGACAGTATCAGTTATACAGTAACAGCTGGACAGTAACAGTTGGACGGTAACAGTTGGACAGTAACAGTTACACAGTAACAGCTGGACAGTAACAGTTGGACAGTAACAGCTGGACAGTAACAGTTGGACAGTAACAGATTGACAGTAACAGTTAGACAGTAACAGTTGGACAGTAACAGTTATACAGTAACAACTATACAACTATATGGCTGTACAGTAACATTTGGACAGTAACAGTTGGACAGTATCAGTTATACAGTCACAGTTATACAGTAACAGCTGGACAGTGACAGTTGTACAGTAACAGGTGGACAGTATCAGTTATACAGTATCAGTTATACAGTAACAGTTGGACAGTAACAGTTGGACAGTAACAGTTATACAGTAACAGTTGGACAGTAACAGTTATATAGTAACAGTTGGACAGTAACAGTTATATAGTAACAGTTGGACAGTAACAGTTATACAGTAACAGTTGGACAGTAACAGTTATATAGTAACAGTTGGACAGTAACAGTTATACAGTAACAGTTGGACAGTATCAGTTATACAGTAACAGTTGGACACTATCAGTTATACAGTAACAGCTGGACAGTAACAGTTGGACACTATCAGTTATACAGTAACAGCTGGAGAGTAACAGTTGGACAGTATCAGTTATATAGTAACAGCTGGACAGTAACAGTTATACAGTAATAGTTGGACAGAAACAGTTGGACAGTAACCGTAACAGTTGGACAGTATCAGTTATACAGTATCAGTTATACAGTAACAGTTCGACAGTAACAGTTGGACAGTATCAGTTATACAGTAACAGTTATACAGTACCAGTTGCACAGTAACAGTTGCTCTTGGGTAGACACGCGGCAGTGAAGGGGTTAAGTCTGCCCCTAAAGAGTCGGCATGTCTTTAGCTGCTTCCTGCAGGATGCCCAGCCAGCGGCCACACACACACACGTGCACCTGTATTTGTGTGTGTGTGTGGGTGTACACAGTCTTGTACAGCTAACCTTGTGGGGACACACAATTCAGTCCCATTCAAAATACAATTTTCCCTGACCCTTAACTCTAATCATAACCCTAACCCTAACCTTAACTCAAAAACCTAACCCTCAACCTAACTCTAGTTCCTAACCCTGAACCTAACCCTAGCTCTTAACCCTTTTTACTAACCCTAGCTCCTAACCTTTAACCCTACAACTAACCCTAGCTCCTAACCCTAAAACTAACCTAGCTCCTAACCCTAACCCTAAAACTAACCCTAGCTCCTAACCTTAAAACTAACCCTAGCTCCTAACCCTAAAACTAACCCTAGCTCCTAACCCTAAAAGTAACCCTAGCTCCTAACCCTAAAACTAACCCTAGCTCCTAACCCTAAAAGTAAACCTAGCTCCTAACCCTAACCCTAAAAGTAACCCTAGCTCCTAACCCTAAAAGTAACCCTAGCTCCTAACCCCATTAAAAGTAACCCTAGCTCCTAACCCTAAAAGTAACCCTAGCTCCTAACCCTAACCCTAAAACTAACCCTAGCTCCTAACCCTAAAAGTAACCCTAGCTCCTAACCCTAACCCTAAAACTAACCCTAGCTCCTAACCCTAAAAGTAAACCTAGCTCCTAACCCTAACCCTAAAACTAACCCTAGCTCCTAACCCTAAAAGTAACCCTAGCTCCTAACCCTAAAAGTAACCCTAGCTCCTAACCCTAAAAGTAACCCTAGCTCCTAACCCTAACCCTAAAACTAACCCTAGCTCCTAACCCTAAAACTAACCCTACCTCCTAACTCTAAATGTAATTTTAACCTTAATCCTAAACCCCCTAGAAATAGCATTTGACCTTGTGGGGACCAACAAAAGGTCCCCAGTTAGTCAAATTGGTCCCCACAAGAATAGTTAAACAGGTCCACACACACACACACACCCAGGTCCATATACACACACAATCAATTTTAGAAGGCTCTGTACACACAAGGCTCTGTGTACAGAGAAGGCTCTGTACACACACACACACACACACACACACACACACACACACACACACACACACACACACACACACACACACACACACACACACACACACACACACACACACACACACACACACACACACACACACACACACACAGCTGACCTTCACTTCCTGTCAGACAGCTACACCCCCTCGGCGACGGAGAGATCTGTCTCCACTACGTCCCCTGCAGTGCCCCCCCCCCCCACCACCCCCATCTCACACACACACACACACACACACACACACACACACACACACACACACACACACACACACACACACACACACACACACACACACACACACACACACACACACACACACACACACACACATTGCTAACACATGCTCAGTAGGGACCCAGCCAGGGAAGAGGACAGTCTCCTCAACAGGTGCTCTGCTGGGCTTATGTAATACATCATAGCCTGAAGTATACAAACATTATGACGCCACATTCTACTGATACTGTAGCTTACCTAAATTAGACTGTTCATTGATGTACTGTCTGTCCATAGCTGCATTGCCTCAGACAGGAGCCTTCTAAAATTGATTGTGTGTGTATATGGACCTGGGTGTGTGTGTGTGTGTGGACCTGTTTAACTGTGTTGTGTACATATATGTGTGCAAGATCCTAACTGGACAGAGTCAGTCAGAGGTGAGCCTGGAGTCAGTCAGGAGGTGAGCCTGGAGTCAGTCTGGAGGTGAGCCTGGAGTCAGTCAGTCAGGAGGTGAGCCTGGAGTCAGTCAGGAGGTGAGCCTGGAGTCAGTCAGGAGGTGAGCCTGGAGTCAGTCAGGAGGTGAGCCTGGAGTCAGCCAGGAGGTGAGCCTGGAGTCAGTCAGGAGGTGAGCCTGGAGTCAGTCAGGAGGTGAGCCTGGAGTCAGCCAGGAGGTGAGCCTGGAGTCAGCCAGGAGGTGAGCCTGGAGTCAGCCAGGAGGTGAGCCTGGAGTCAGTCAGGAGGTGAGCCTGGAGTCAGTCAGGAGGTGAGCCTGGAGTCAGCCAGGAGGTGAGCCTGGAGTCAGTCAGGAGGTGAGCCTGGAGTCAGCCAGGAGGTGAGCCTGGAGTCAGCCAGGAGGTGAGCCTGGAGTCAGCCACGAGGTGAGCCTGGAGTCAGCCAGGAGGTGAGCCTGGAGTCAGTCAGGAGGTGAGCCTGGAGTCAGCCAGGAGGTGAGCCTGGAGTCAGCCAGGAGGTGAGCCTGGAGTCAGCCAGGAGGTGAGCCTGGAGTCAGCCAGGAGGTGAGCCTGGAGTCAGTCAGGAGATGAGCCTGGAGTCAGTCAG
The DNA here is from genome assembly GCF_045791955.1 of Oncorhynchus clarkii lewisi. Taxonomy (NCBI): domain Eukaryota; kingdom Metazoa; phylum Chordata; class Actinopteri; order Salmoniformes; family Salmonidae; genus Oncorhynchus; species Oncorhynchus clarkii. The sequence continues at coordinate 21,308,224 of NC_092173.1, read as the reverse complement.
GAGGTGAGCCTGGAGTCAGTCAGGAGGTGAGCCTGGAGTCAGCCAGGAGGTGAGCCTGGAGTCAGTCAGGAGGTGAGCCTGGAGTCAGCCAGGAGGTGAGCCTGGAGTCAGCCAGGATGTGAGCCTGGAGTCAGCCAAGAGGTGAGCCTGGAGTCAGCCAGGAGGTGAGCCTGGAGTCAGTCAGGAGGTGAGCCTGGAGTCAGCCAGGAGGTGAGCCTGGAGTCAGCCAGGAGGTGAGCCTGGAGTCAACCTTAACAATAAAGGTGAGCCAGTCTATTCTACTGTGTTCAGCTATATTATCATTTTCCTCCAGTCCTGTAATGGTGTGTACAGTGTGTGCGTGTGTGTGTGTGTGTCTGTTTTGTTCCATCATGGTTTTCCAGTGGCTTGTCCCCATGCTAGCCTGCAGCGTGCTGTGGTGTAGCGTAGCTACGTGTGGAGTGTGGGGCTGTGGCATGTGGCGGGGCCAGGCACGTTTCCCCTCATAGCTGGGGCCTGATGTCAGTCTCTATATAGGGCCTGGGGGAACCAGGGGGGCAGGGGGCCGGAACAGAGCTGGGGACACTCGGTGCCAAGGTGGAGGAAGGAGGAGGGGAAGGGAGAAGGAGCGGTGAGAGAGACCTCATCAGAGAGAGGCAGATCAGAAAGGGAATGAGGTCTGAGTGCATCAACCTGGCTGGGATAGCGTTCAATGGACGTCAACTGTTACAAACCGTTGTGCGAAACAGACAGCAATGGCACTGGATTTGCTGTAGTGGCATTTTCAATGGAAGCCTGGTTCCACCCCTCAGTAAACCACCCACTTTGTAATGACTGGTTGTAAAATGTAAAAGGCCCATAAATCAGTAATGAGAAGAAGCTGAGATATTCTACATTGGATACTGTATAGTCTGGAAGCTAGCACAATGTTATGCTCTGTTGTCATTTTGCCCTCACAGTACAGTACTGTTGCTACTCCAAGTCAATTATCAGCCTCTGATCTGTAATTATCAGCAATTATCTTCCTAACACCACAATTTTTCCCACTTCTACCTCTCCTGCCCTCATACTAGCATCCCCTTTCTGTGTTGAGGCCTACCCCACTCGCTCTCCTGTGATTCCGCTAAGAGTGTTTACAGTCCTGACATATTATTAACACTCATATTAAACAGCGAGGGGTACTACCCTGTACTGACAGAGGAAAGCATGGAAAGCACTTCACTCACTTCACTAACGGAAGTGAAATCACAGCTGTCTCTGCCAACCAAGTGGCACACTTCTAAACATAACATACAGTTGAAGTCGGAAGTTTACATACACTTAGGTTGGAGTCATAAAAACTTGTTATTCAACATCTCCACAATTTTCTTGTTAACAAACTATAGTTTTGGCTAGGTTAGGACATCTACTTAGTGCATGACACAAGTCATTTTCCCAACAATTGTTTACAGACAGATTATTTCACTTATAATTAATTCACTGTATCACAATTCCAGGGAGTCAGAAGTTTACATACACTAAGTTGACTGTGCCTTAAAATAGCTTGGACAATTCCAGAAAGTGATGTCAAGGCTTTAGAAGCTTATGATAGGCTAATTGACATAATTTGAGTCAATTGGAGGTGTACCTGTGAATGTATTTCAAGGCTTACCTTCAAACTCAGTGCCTCTTTGCTTGACATGGGAAAATCAAAAGAAACCAGCCGAGACCTCAGAAAAAAATTCTAGACCTCCACAAGTCTGGTTCATCCTTGGGAGCAATTTCCAAACACCTGAAGGTACAACGTTAATTTGTACAAACAATAGTACGCTAGTATAAACACCATGGGACCACGCAGCCGTCATACCGCTCAGGAAGGAGACGCGTTCTGTCTCCTAGAGATGAACGTACTTTGGTGCAAAAAGTGCAAATCAATCCCAGAACAACAGCAAAGGACCTTGTGAAGATGCTGGAGGAAACAGGTACAAAAATATCTAAAAACAAGATAAAAAAAATAATAAAACAAGTCCTAATTCGACATACCCTGAAAGGCCGCTCAGCAAGGAAGAAGACACTGGTCAAAAACAGCCATAAAAAAGCCAGACCACGGTTTGCAACAGCACATGGGGCCAAAGATCGTACTTTTTGGAGAAATGTCCTCTGGTCTGATGAAACAAAAATAGAACTGTTTGGCCACAATGACCATCGTTATGTTTGGAGGAAAAAGGGGGACGCTTGAAAGCCGAAGAACACCATCCCAACCGTGAAGCACGGGTTGGCAGCATCATGTTGTGGGGGTGCTTTGCTGCAGGAGGGACTGGTGCACTTCACAAAATAGATGGCATCATGAGGAAAGAAAAGTATGTGGATATATTGAAGCAACATCTCAAGACATCAGTCAGGAAGTTAAAGCTTGGTCGCAAATGGGTCTTCCAAATGGACAATGACCCCAAGCATACTTCCAAAGTTGTGGCAAAATGGCTTAAGGACAACAAAGTCAAGTTATTGGAGTGGCCATCACAAAGCCCTGACCTCAATCCTATAGAAAATGTGTGGGCAGAACTGAAAAAGCGTGTGCGAGCAAGAAGGCCTACAAACCTGACTCAGTTACACCAGCTCTGTAAGGAGGAATGGGCCAAAATTGTGGGAAGCTTGTGGAAGGCTACCTGAAATGGCAAACAATTTAAAGGCAATGCTACCAAATACTAATTGAGTGTATGTAAACTTCTGACCCACTGGGGATGTGATGAAAGAAATAAAAGCTTCTTAACAAGAGTCTGATTCCTCTCAGGTTTTATTTCAGTGTGTGATCTCTGCTACACTGTATATACACAAGTGTGTGGAAACCCCTTGAAATTAGTGGATCCGGCTATTTCAGCCACACCCGTTACTGACAGGTGTATAAAATCGAGCACACAGCTATGCAATCTCCATAGACAAACATTGACATTAGAATGACCTTACTGAAGAGCTCAATGACATTCAACGTGGCACAGTCATAGAATGCCACCTTTTCAACAAGTCAGTTCGTCAAATTTCTGCCCTGCTAGAGCTGCCCCGGTCAACTGTCCCGGTCAACTGTTATTGTGAAGTGGAAACCTCTAGGAGCGCGTAGTTCGTAAAAATCATCTGTCCTAAGTTGCAACACTCACTACTGAGTTCCAAACTGCCCCTAGAAGCAACGTTAGCACAATAACCTTTTCGTCTGGACTTTCACGAAATGGGTTTCCATGACCACACAAGCCTTAAATCACCATGCACAATGCCAAGCGTCGGCTTGAGTGGTGTAAAGCTCCCCGCCATTGGACTCTGGAGAAGTGGAAACATGTTCTCTGGAGTGATGAATCACGCTTCACCATCTGGTAGTCCATTGGACAAATCTGGGTTTGGTGGATGGCAGGGGAACGCTACCTGCCTGAATGTATACTGGTGGAGGAGGGATAAGGTACTGGGGCTGTTTTTCATGGTTCAGGCCCCTTAGTTCCAGTGAAGGGAAATCTTAACGCTACAGCATACAATGACATTCTAGACGATTCTGTGCTTCCAACTTTGTGGCAACAGTTTGGGGAAGGCCCTTTCCTGTTTCAGCATAACAATGCCCCCGTGCACAAAGTGAGGTCCATACAAAAATGGTTTATTGAGATTGGTGTTGAAGTACTTTACTGTACTGCACCTGAGCCCTTACCTCAATCCCATTGAACACCCTTGGGATGAATTGGAACACCCACTGCGAGCCAGGCCTAATCGCCCAACGTCAGTGCCCGACCATATTAATGCCCCTGATTTTGGAATGAGATGTTTGACAAGCAGGTGTCCACATACTTTTGGTAATGTAGTGTATCTTCTTGACTCATTTTTTCCTCTCAAACACTCATTCTCTGTAACAACTTGGCTCCACTTGATGTATTGGGCCCCACTGTTTTCATAATAATATTGTTCTATTGTCTAGTCCTCCCATTCTGCTGTCTATTTTTACCACCGCTCAAATGAATCAGCCAAACATAACACCAGCAACCACAGGTAGAGTGTGAATGGGACTCCATGTTAACAATGACACATGGTCCTCGCCTCCCTGTGTGTGTACAGCTAGAACCAAATGGCGGATAGTGTGTGTGTGTGTGTGTGTGTGTGCGTGCGTGCGTGTGTGTGTGTGTGTCATGCATCTCTAATCAGACAGTCCCCAGGAGTATGATGTGAGAGGGGTCTAACTGCATTGAGCCACCTGCCACATCATAAATCAGCTCTGCCCTTGGAAACGCCTGCAGACGCAACACAAGCTAGGCTAAAATGCTAATGTCCCATAGCTACTGAGTATGTAACTGTAACATTGCTTAGTTCTGTTGACATACTGTAGGGCAGAGGTGTCAAACTTATTTCACCACTGTTTTTGGAATATTTTATGCTCGCTGACTGTTTTTGTGTCTGTGATGGTCAGAGTGAAGAGACTGTATAAATGTAGGTCCATTATCATTTATACACAGTCCAACAAAAAAATATCAACTACTAGAACCAAGACTTAAAAATAACTGATGTTGGCACAAGATGGAGGGAACAGGATGAAGTTGGAACATAACTAGCGAAATTACAGTTAACAAAAATGTACTCTTAATCAAGTATAAACTAATGTATATTGTTTAAAAAATATATGAGTAATTTTTATATAGATTGAGATCAAGTATAAACTAATGTATAGAATGTATTACACAAGAGACAAAATTAACAAATTCTACAGCACAATGGCAGTCATGTCTTAAGTGTAAAACGAACAATGACTCAATAATCCAGGCCTTCTGGGAATGCTATTAAATCCAAAGGTTATGAGCGGAGTTAGAAAGTTGGCTGTCAGAAGTATTACAATGTAAATGTACTTTTAATCTGTCTGTCTGCCTATTTCAAGACATCTCATATGAGGGTGCAGTGAGATACCCGTTGGGTTGGACCATAATATTCTCGTCAATAATCTGCTGGAAATGGAAATCAACAAATCCTCCATCACTAACACAATGGAAATGTCAAATGGTTTATTATCTAAATGTTGAAAGTACGTGAGTGACGGAGAAAAACTAAATGGTGTAGTTTGAAGCCATGTGGCAGAGAGTGATACGGTGCTGGAGATGGGGGTGTGAGCAGGTGGGTCTGAGAAGGGGTTATGGAGAAGGGGGTGTGAGCAGGTGGGTCTGAGAAGGGGTTATGGAGAAGGGGGTGTGAGCAGGTGGGTCTGAGAAGGAGTTATGGAGAAGGGGGTGTGAGCAGGTGGGTCTGAGAAGGGGTTATGGAGAAGGGGGTGTGAGCAGGTGGGTCTGAGAAGGGGTTATGGAGAAGGGGGTGTGAGCAGGTGGGTCTGAGAAGGAGTTATGGAGAAGGGGGTGTGAGCAGGTGGGTCTGAGAAGGGGTTATGGAGAAGGGGGTGTGAGCAGGTGGGTCTGAGAAGGGGTTATGGAGAAGGGGGTGTGAGTAGGTGGGTCTGAGAAGGGGTTATGGAGAAGGTGGTGTGAGCAGGTGGGTCTGAGAAGGGGAGTTGGTGATGTCGGTGTAAGCAGGTGGGTCTGAGAAGGGGTTATGGAGAAGGGGGTGTGAGTAGGTGGGTCTGGGCAGGGGAGTTGGTGATGGCGGTGTGAGCAGTTGGGTCTGAGAAGGGGTTATGGAGTAGGGGGTGTGAGTAGGTGGGTCTGGGCAGGGGAGATGGAGATGGGAGTGTGAGCAGGTGGGTCTGGGAAGGGGTTATGGAGAAGGGGGTGTGAGTAGGTGGGTCTGAGCAGGGGAGTTGGTGATGGCGGTGTGAGCAGGTGGGTCTGAGAAGGGGTTATGGAGAAGGGGGTGTGAGTAGGTGGGTCTGGGCAGGGGAGTTGGTGATGGCGGTGTGAGCAGGTGGGTCTGAGAAGGGGTTATGGAGAAGGGGGTGTGAGTAGGTGGGTCTGGGCAGGGGAGATGGAGATGGGGGTGTGAGCAGGTGGGTCTGAGAAGGGGTTATGGAGAAGGGGGTGTGAGCAGGTGGGTCTGAGAAGGGGTTATGGAGAAGGGGGTGTGAGTAGGTGGGTCTGGGCAGGGGAGTTGGTGATGGCGGTGTGAGCAGTTGGGTCTGAGAAGGGGTTATGGAGAAGGGGGTGTGAGTAGGTGGGTCTGGGCAGGGGAGATGGAGATGGGGGTGTGAGCAGGTGGGTCTGGGAAGGGATTATGGAAAAGGGGGTGTGAGTAGGTGGGTCTGAGCAGGGGAGTTGGTGATGGCGGTGTGAGCAGGTGGGTCTGAGAAGGGGTTATGGAGAAGGGGGTGTGAGCAGGTGGGTCTGAGAAGGGGTTATGGAGAAGGGGGTGTGAGTAAGTGGGTCTGGGCAGGGGAGTTGGTGATGGCGGTGTGAGCAGGTGGGTCTGAGAAGGGGTTATGGAGAAGGGGGTGTGAGTAGGTGGGTCTGGGCAGGGGTTATGGAGAAGGGGGTGTGAGTAGGTGGGTCTGGGCAGGGGAGATGGAGATTGGGGTGTGAGCAGGTGGGTCTGGGAAGGGGTTATGGAGAAGGGCGTGTGAGTAGGTGGGTCTGAGCAGGGGAGTTGGTGATGGCGGTGTGAGCAGGTGGGTCTGAGAAGGGGTTATGGAGAAGGGGGTGTGAGTAGGTGGGTCTGGGCAGGGGTTATGGAGAAGGGGGTGTGAGCAGGTGGGTCTGAGAAGGGGTTATGGAGAAGGGGGTGTGAGTAGGTGGGTCTGGGCAGGGGAGTTGGTGATGGCGGTGTGATCAGGTGGGTCTGAGAAGGGGTTATGGAGAAGGGGGTGTGAGTAGGTGGGTCTGAGAAGGGGTTATGGAGAAGGGGGTGTGAGTAGGTGGGTCTGAGCAGGGGAGTTGGTGATGGCAGTGTGAGCAGGTGGGTCTGAGAAGGGGTTATGGAGAAGGGGGTGTGAGTAGGTGGGTCTGGGCAGGGGTTATGGAGAAGGGGGTGTGAGCAGGTGGGTCTGGGAAGGGGTTATGGAGAAGGGGGTGTGAGTAGGTGGGTCTGAGCAGGGGAGTTGGTGATGGCGGTGTGAGCAGGTGGGTCTGAGAAGGGGTTATGGAGAAGGGGGTGTGAGTAGGTGGGTCTGGGCAGGGGTTATGGAGAAGGGGGTGTGAGTAGGTGGGTCTGGGCAGGGGTTATGGAGAAGGGGGTGTGAGTAGGTGGGTCTGGGCAGGGGAGTTGGTGATGTCGGTGTGAGCAGGTGGGTCTGAGAAGGGGTTATGGAGAAGGGGTGTGAGTAGGTGGGTCTGGGCAGGGGTTATGGAGAAGGCGGTGTGAGTAGGTGGGTCTGGGCAAGGGAGATGGAAGTGGGGGTGTGAGCAGGTGGGTCTGGGAAGGGGTTATGGAGAAGGGGGTGTGAGTAGGTGGGTCTGAGCAGGGGAGTTGGAAGTGGGGGTGTGAGCAGGTGGGTCTGGGAAGGGGTTATGGAGAAGGGGGTGTGAGTAGGTGGGTCTGGGCAGGGAAGTTGGTGATGTCGGTGTGAGCAGGTGAGTCTGAGAAGGGGTTATGGAGAAGGGGGTGTGAGTAGGTGGGTCTGGGCAGGGGTTATGGAGAAGGGGGTGTGAGTAGGTGGGTCTGGGCAGGGGAGATGGAAGTGGGGGTGTGAGCAGGTGGGTCTGGGAAGGGGTTATGGAGAAGGGGGTGTGAGTAGGTGGGTCTGAGCAGGGGAGTTGGTGATGGCGGTGTGAGCAGGTGGGTCTGAGAAGGGGTTATGGAGAAGGGGGTGTGAGTAGGTGGGTCTGGGCAGGGGTTATGGAGAAGGGGGTGTGAGTAGATGGGTCTGAGCAAGGGAGTTGGTGATGGCGGTGTGAGCAGGTGGGTCTGAGAAGGGGTTATGGAGAAGGGGGTGTGAGTAGGTGGGTCTGGGCAGGGGTTTTGGAGAAGGGGGTGTGAGTAGGTGGGTCTGGGAAGGGGTTATTGAAAAGGGGGTGTGAGTAGGTGGGTCTGAGCAGGGGAGTTGGTGATGGCGGTGTGAGCAGGTGGGTCTGAGAAGGGGTTATGGAGAAGGGGGTGTGAGTAGGTGGGTCTGGGCAGGGGAGTTGGTGATGGCGGTGTGAGCAGGTGGGTCTGAGAAGGGGTTATGGAGAAGGGGGTGTGAGTAGGTGGGTCTGGGCAGGGGAGATGGAGATGGGGGTGTGAGCAGGTGGGTCTGAGAAGGGGTTATGGAGAAGGGGGTGTGAGCAGATGGGTCTGAGAAGGGGTTATGGAGAAGGGGGTGTGAGTAGGTGGGTCTGAGAAGGGGTTATGGAGAAGGGGGTGTGAGTAGGTGGGTCTGGGAAGGGTAGTTGGTGATGGCGGTGTGAGCAGTTGGGTCTGAGAAGGGGTTATGGAGAAGGGGGTGTGAGTAGGTGGGTCTGGGCAGGGGAGATGGAGATGGGGGAGTGAGCAGGTGGGTCTGGGAAGGGGTTATGGAAAAGGGGGTGTGAGTAGGTGGGTCTGAGCAGGGGAGTTGGTGATGGCGGTGTGAGCAGGTGGGTCTGAGAAGGGGTTATGGAGAAGGGGGTGTGAGTAGGTGGGTCTGGGCAGGGGTTATGGAGAAGGGGGTGTGAGCAGGTGGGTCTGAGAAGGGGTTATGGAGAAGGTGGTGTGAGTAGGTGGGTTTGGGCAGGGGAGATGGAGATGGGGGTGTGAGCAGGTGGGTCTGGGAAGGGGTTATGGAAAAGGGGGTGTGAGTAGGTGGGTCTGAGCAGGGGAGTTGGTGATGGCGGTGTGAGCAGGTGGGTCTGAGAAGGGGTTATGGAGAAGGGGGTGTGAGCAGGTGGGTCTGAGAAGGGGTTATGGAGAAGGGAGTGTGAGTAAGTGGGTCTGGGCAGGGGAGTTGGTGATGGCGGTGTGAGCAGGTGGGTCTGAGAAGGGGTTATGGAGAAGGGGGTGTGAGTAGGTGGGTCTGGGCAGGGGTTATGGAGAAGGGGGTGTGAGTAGGTGGGTCTGGGCAGGGGAGATGGAGATGGGGGTGTGAGCAGGTGGGTCTGGGAAGGGGTTATGGAGAAGGGCGTGTGAGTAGGTGGGTCTGAGCAGGGGAGTTGGTGATGGCGGTGTGAGCAGGTGGGTCTGAGAAGGGGTTATGGAGAAGGGGGTGTGAGTAGGTGGGTCTGGGCAGGGGTTATGGAGAAGGGGGTGTGAGCAGGTGGGTCTGAGAAGGGGTTATGGAGAAGGGGGTGTGAGTAGGTGGGTCTGGGCAGGGGAGTTGGTGATGGCGGTGTGAGCAGGTGGGTCTGAGAAGGGGTTATGGAGAAGGGGGTGTGAGTAGGTGGGTCTGGGCAGGGGTTATGGAGAAGGGGGTGTGAGTAGGTGGGTCTGGGCAGGGGAGTTGGTGATGTCGGTGTGAGCAGGTGGGTCTGAGAAGGGGTTATGGAGAAGGGGGTGTGAGTAGGTGGGTCTGAGCAGGGGAGTTGGTGATGGCAGTGTGAGCAGGTGGGTCTGAGAAGGGGTTATGGAGAAGGGGGTGTGAGTAGGTGGGTCTGGGCAGGGGTTATGGAGAAGGGGGTGTGAGCAGGTGGGTCTGGGAAGGGGTTATGGAGAAGGGGGTGTGAGTAGGTGGGTCTGAGCAGGGGAGTTGGTGATGGCGGTGTGAGCAGGTGGGTCTGAGAAGGGGTTATGGAGAAGGGGGTGTGAGTAGGTGGGTCTGGGCAGGGGTTATGGAGAAGGGGGTGTGAGTAGGTGGGTCTGGGCAGGGGTTATGGAGAAGGGGGTTATGGAGAACGGGGTGTGTGTAGGTGGGTCTGAGAAGGGGTTATGGAGAAGGGGGTGTGAGTAGGTGGGTCTGGGCAGGGTAGTTGGTGATGGCGGTGTGAGCAGTTGGGTCTGAGAAGGGGTTATGGAGAAGGGGGTGTGAGTAGGTGGGTCTGGGCAGGGGAGATGGAGATGGGGGTGTGAGCAGGTGGGTCTGGGAAGGGGTTATGGAAAAGGGGGTGTGAGTAGGTGGGTCTGAGCAGGGGAGTTGGTGATGGCGGTGTGAGCAGGTGGGTCTGAGAAGGGGTTATGGAGAAGGGGGTTTTGAGTAGGTGGGTCTGGGCAGGGGTTATGGAGAAGGGGGTGTGAGTAGGTGGGTCTGGGCAGGGGAGATGGAGATGGGGGTGTGAGCAGGTGGGTCTGGGAAGGGGTTATGGAGAAGGGCGTGTGAGTAGGTGGGTCTGAGCAGGGGAGTTGGTGATGGCGGTGTGAGCAGGTGGGTCTGAGAAGGGGTTATGGAGAAGGGGGTGTGAGTAGGTGGGTCTGGGCAGGGGTTATGGAGAAGGGGGTGTGAGTAGGTGGGTCTGGGCAGGGTAGTTGGTGATGGCGGTGTGAGCAGTTGGGTCTGAGAAGGGGTTATGGAGAAGGGGGTGTGAGTAGGTGGGTTTGGGCAGGGGAGATGGAGACGGGGGTGTGAGCAGGTGGGTCTGGGAAGGGGTTATGGAAAAGGGGGTGTGAGTAGGTGGGTCTGAGAAGGGGTTATGGAGAAGGGGGTGTGAGTAAGTGGGTCTGGGCAGGGGAGTTGGTGATGGCGGTGTGAGCAGGTGGGTCTGAGAAGGGGTTATGGAGAAGGGGGTGTGAGTAGGTGGGTCTGGGCAGGGGTTATGGAGAAGGGGGTGTGAGTAGGTGGGTCTGGGCAGGGGAGATGGAGATGGGGGTGTGAGCAGGTGGGTCTGGGAAGGGGTTATGGAGAAGGGCGTGTGAGTAGGTGGGTCTGAGCAGGGGAGTTGGTGATGGCGGTGTGAGCAGGTGGGTCTGAGAAGGGGTTATGGAGAAGGGGGTGTGAGTAGGTGGGTCTGGGCAGGGGTGATGGAGAAGGGGGTGTGAGCAGGTGGGTCTGTGAAGGGGTTATGGAGAAGGGGGTGTGAGTAGGTGGGTCTGGGCAGGGGAGTTGGTGATGGCGGTGTGAGCAGGTAAGTCTGAGAAGGGGTTATGGAGAAGGGGGTGTGAGTAGGTGGGTCTGGGCAGGGGTTATGGAGAAGGGGGTGTGAGTAGGTGGGTCTGGGCAGGGGAGTTGGTGATGTCGGTGTGAGCAGGTGGGTCTGAGAAGGGGTTATGGAGAAGGGGGTGTGAGTAGGTGGGTCTGAGCAGGGGAGTTGGTGATGGCAGTGTGAGCAGGTGGGTCTGAGAAGGGGTTATGGAGAAGGGGGTGTGAGTAGGTGGGTCTGGGCAGGGGTTATGGAGAAGGGGGTGTGAGCAGGTGGGTCTGGGAAGGGGTTATGGAGAAGGGGGTGTGAGTAGGTGGGTCTGAGCAGGGGAGTTGGTGATGGCGGTGTGAGCAGGTGGGTCTGAGAAGGGGTTATGGAGAAGGGGTGTGAGTAGGTAGGTCTGGGCAGGGGTTATGGAGAAGGCGGTGTGAGTAGGTGGGTCTGGGCAAGGGAGATGGAAGTGGGGGTGTGAGCAGGTGGGTCTGGGAAGGGGTTATGGAGAAGGGGGTGTGAGTAGGTGGGTCTGAGCAGGGGAGTTGGAAGTGGGGGTGTGAGCAGGTGGGTCTGGGAAGGGGTTATGGAGAAGGGGGTGTGAGTAGGTGGGTCTGGGCAGGGAAGTTGGTGATGTCGGTGTGAGCAGGTGGGTCTGAGAAGGGGTTATGGAGAAGGGGGTGTGAGTAGGTGGGTCTGGGCAGGGGTTATGGAGAAGGGGGTGTGAGTAGGTGGGTCTGGGCAGGGGAGATGGAAGTGGGGGTGTGAGCAGGTGGGTCTGGGAAGGGGTTATGGAGAAGGGGGTGTGAGTAGGTGGGTCTGAGCAGGGGAGTTGGTGATGGTGGTGTGAGCAGGTGGGTCTGAGAAGGGGTTATGGAGAAGGGGGTGTGAGTAGGTGGGTCTGGGCAGGGGTTTTGGAGAAGGGGGTGTGAGCAGGTGGGTCTGAGAAGGGGTTATGGAGAAGGGGGTGTGAGTAGGTGGGTCTGGGCAGGGGTTATGGAGAAGGGGGTGTGAGCAGGTGGGTCTGAGAAGGGGTTATGGAGAAGGGGGTGTGAGTAGGTGGGTCTGGGCAGGGGTTATGGAGAATGGCGTGTGAGTAGGTGGGTCTGAGAAGGGGTTATGGAGAAGGGGGTGTGAGTAGGTGGGTCTGGGCAGGGGTTATGGAGAAGGGGGTGTGAGTAGGTGGGTCTGGGCAGGGGAGTTGGTGATGTCGGTGTGAGCAGGTGGGTCTGAGAAGGGGTTATGGAGAAGGGGTGTGAGTAGGTGGGTCTGGGCAGGGGTTATGGTTAAGGCGGTGTGAGTAGGTGGGTCTGGGCAAGGGAGATGGAAGTGGGGGTGTGAGCAGGTGGGTCTGGGAAGGGGTTATGGAGAAGGGGGTGTGAGTAGGTGGGTCTGAGCAGGGGAGTTGGAAGTGGGGGTGTGAGCAGGTGGGTCTGGGAAGGGGTTATGGAGAAGGGGGTGTGAGTAGGTGGGTCTGGGCAGGGGAGTAGGTGATGTCGGTGTGAGCAGGTGGGTCTGAGAAGGGGTTATGGAGAAGGGGGTGTGAGTAGGTGGGTCTGGGCAGGGGTTATGGAGAAGGGGGTGTGAGTAGGTGGGTCTGGGCAGGGGAGATGGAAGTGGGGGTGTGAGCAGGTGGGTCTGGGAAGGGGTTATGGAGAAGGGGGTGTGAGTAGGTGGGTCTGAGCAGGGGAGTTGGTGATGGCGGTGTGAGCAGGTGGGTCTGAGAAGGGGTTATGGAGAAGGGGGTGTGAGTAGGTGGGTCTGGGCAGGGGTTATGGAGAAGGGGGTGTGAGTAGATGGGTCTGAGCAGGGGAGTTGGTGATGGCGGTGTGAGCAGGTGGGTCTGAGAAGGGGTTATGGAGAAGGGGGTGTGAGTAGGTGGGTCTGGGCAGGGGTTTTGGAGAAGGGGGTGTGAGTAGGTGGGTCTGGGCAGGGGAGATGGAGATGGGGGTGTGAGCAGGTGGGTCTGGGAAGGGGAGATGGAGATGGGGGTGTGAGCAGGTGGGTCTGGGAAGGGGAGATGGAGGGAGGATAGAATACAATGGGTTATAATAGATGAGGCTGGGTGAAATCTGCACAGTACAGTAGTCTGGACTGGTCTGGACTGGGTGGTCCTTGATGCTACTTCTACCAAGATGGCATAGTAGTGCAGGCGTGTTTATCATTGTCCCATGTACATTTTGTATTTTTTGGTATTTTTTCTGTACATATTTCAATATATTTCAATCTCTTTTTCCATTTTTAAATTAAATATATCTTCCAGCAACCCGCCTCACCCAATGTGATACGGACCTGCTATTTTTAGACCTTATAGCCAGAACCTCCATCAGAAGCTAGCCATCAGATGCTAACCAACTAATTAGCAACTAGCTATTTAGTCATTGTTAGCCACTGCTACCTCTAGCTCAGACACCAGCCGCTTTTACTCTGGATAATACCCGCCAGTCTGCACAGCGCGATATCAACCCTGAGAATATCGGACTGCTTTTCTCCACCATTACTCCAGATTACTCCATTACTGGACCATTACTCCAGATCACCACAGCTATCTAGCTGCTACCGAGTGGCCCAGCCCCGAAGCTAGCATTTGAGCCAGGCCCATCTCCCAGCCTGCTCAGTGGACTCTATGATCACACTGCTACACAGCTGATGCCTCACGGACTCTTCACTAACACAACTAGAATCCACTACATTGCCAGATTCCTGCCGTAAACGCTGGCCCTTTGCATTGGATCATAGCAACCAGCTAGCTGCTACCGAGTGGCTATAGTGGTTAACGCCCATGTCCCGAAGCTAGCACCAGTTAGCCTCGAGCCTGGTTCATCTCCCAGCTAGCAAACAAAATTACTCCAGCTACAATACCTCTTTTGCCAATTGGCCTGGACCCTTTGTCAACACGGAGCACATCACAACTTATCTGCCAATGTAATTCCGTCCGATGTGCCCTCAACTGGCCTTTGTCGGACATCGGTAAAGACGCTTCTGCTAGTCCCAGCCTGCTAACATTATGAACGCCGTGTCTCCCGCTTGCTAACATAGTAACGACTTCCCTGTTTCATCTATTGCTGTTTACTGGACCCTATGATCACCTGGCAGCTGATGTCTGCTGGACTGTTGATTAATCACGGTACTCCATTTTGTTTATCTGTCAGCCCCAGCCTCGAACTCAGGCCCTGTGTGTAGTTAACTGACCCTCTCTGCCCATTCATTGCCATTTTACCTGTTGTTGTTGTCTTAGCTGATTAGCTGTTGCTGTCCTACCCGTTGTTGTCTTAGCTAGCTCTCCCAATCAACACCTGTGATTGCTTTATGCCTCGCTTTATGTCTCTCTCTAATGTCAATATGCCGTTTATACTGTTGTTTAGGGTAGTTATCTTTGTTTTCTTTTACTGTGGAGCCCCTAGCCCCACTCAATATGCCTCAGATACCTCTTTTGTCCCACCTCCCACACATGGGGTGACCTCACCTAGCATAACTAGTGCCTCCAGAGATGCAACCTCTCTTATCATCACTCAATGCCTAGGTTTACCTCCACTCTACCTGCACTCTACCATACCCCTGTCTGTACATCATGCCCTGAATCTATTCTACCATGACCACTGTCCCCAATGCACTAGACGACCAGCTTTGATACCCTTTAGCCGTACCCTCGTCCTACTCCTCCTCTTCTCCACAGGTGATATAAAGGTTAACCCAGGCCCTGTGTGTCCCCAGGCACTCTCATTTGTTGACTTCTGTAACCGTAAAAGCCTTGGTTTCATGCATGTTAACATCAGAAGCCTCCTCCCCAATTTTGTTTTACTCACTGCTTTAGCACACTCCGCCAACCCTGATGTCCTAGCCGTGTCTGAATCCTGGCTTAGGAAGGCCACCAAAAATTCTGAGATTTCCATCCCCAACTACAACATTTTCCTTTGAGATAGAACTACCAAAGGGGGAGGAGTTGCAATCTACTGCAGAGATAGCCTGCAAAGTTCTGTCATACTTTTCAGGTCTATGCCCAAACAGTTTGAGCTTCTAATTAAAATAAATTATCTCTCCAGAAATAAGTCTCTCACTGTTGCCACCTGCTATAGACCTCCCTCAGCTCTCAGCTGTGCCCTGGACACTATATTTGAATTGATTGCCTCCCATCTATCTTCAGAGTTCGTTCTGTTAGGTGACCTAAACTGGGATATGCTTAACACCCCGGACGTCCTACAATCTAAGCTAGATGCCCTAAATCTCACACAAATTATCAAGGAACCCACCAGGTACAACCCCAAATCCGTAAACATGGGCACCCTCATAGATATTATCCTGAACAACTTGCCCTCCAAATACACCTCTGCTGTTTTCAATCAGGATCTCAGCTGTCACTGCCTCATTGCCTGCGTCCTATATGGGTCCACTGTCAAACGACCACCCTTCATCACTTTCAAACGCTCCCTAAAACACTTCTGCGAGCAGGCCTTTCTACTTGACCTGGCCTGGGTATCCTGGAAGGAAATTGACCTCATCCCGACAGTAGAGGATGCCTGGTTGTTCTTTAAAAGTAATTTCTTCACCATTTTAAATAAGCATTCCCCTTTCAAAAAATGTACAACTAAGAACAGATATAGCCCTTGGTTCACTCCAGACCTGACTGCCCTCGACTAGCACAAAAACATCCTGTGGCGTACTGCACTAGCATCGAATAGTCAGTTAGGATAGCAAAGGCTATCTTTTTCAAAAAGATATTTGCATCCTGTAGCTCTACCTCCAAAAAGTTCTGAGACACTGTAAAGTCCATGGAGAATAAGAGCACCTCCTTCCAGTTGCCCACTGCACTGAGGCTAGGAAACACTGTCACAACCGATACATTTCAATAAGCATTTCTCTACGGCTGGCCATGCTTTCCTTCTGGCTACCCCAACCACGGCCAACAGCTCCACAACCCCCGCAGCTACTTGCCCAAGCCTCCCCAGATTTTCCTTCACCCTTATCCAGATAGCAGATGTTCTGAAAGAGCTGAAAAAACTGGACCAGTACAAATCAGCTGGGCTAGACAATCTGGACCCTCTCTTCCTAAAATGATTTTCCGCCATTGTTGCAACCCCTACTACTAGTCTGTTCAACCTCTCTTTCGTATCGTCCGAGATTCCTAAAGATTGGAAAGCTGCTGTGGTCATCCCCCTCTTCAAAGGGGGTGACATTCAAACTGTTACAGACCTATCTATATCCATCCTGCCCTGCCTTTCTAAAGTCTTCGAAAACCAAGTTAACAAACAGATCACTGCAGCTGAACATAGCCCATCTGTAAATAGCCCATCCAACTATCTACCTCAGCCCCATGTTGTTTTTATTTACTTTTTTTCTCTTTTGCACACCTGTACTTCTACTTGCACATCATCACTCCAGTGTTAATTTGCTAAATTGTAATTACTTCGCTACTTTGGCCTATTATTGCCTTACCTCCTTACTCCATTTGCACACACTGTAGATGTTTATATTGTGTTATTGACTGTACCTTTGTTTATCCCATGTATAACTCTTTTTATTTTAATAAAAATGTTACCCCGTTTTCTCCCCAATTTCGTGGTATCCAATTGTTTTTAGTAGCTACTAGCTTGTCTCATCGCTACAACTCCCGTACGGGCTCGGGAGAGACGAAGGTTGAAAGTCATGCGTCCTCCGATACACAACCCAACCAAGCCGCACTGCTTCTTTAACACAGCGCGCATCCAACCCGGAAGCCAGCCGCACCAATGTGTCAGAGGAAACACCGTGCACCTGGCGACGCTAGGCCAATTGTGCGTCGCCCCACGAACCTCCCGGTCGGTTACGACAGAGCCTGGGCACGAACCCAGAGTCTCTGATGGCACAGCTGGCGCTGCAGTACAGCGCCCTTAACCACTGCGCCACCCGGGAGACCTGTGTTGTTGCTTTTTTGTCGCACTGCTTTGCTTTATCTTGGCCAGGTCGCAGTTGTAAATGAGAACTTATCAACTGACCTACCTGGTTACATAAAGGGGGGAAAAAATAATAAAATGACAAGGCCAGGTCCTGTCAATAAAAGACATGTCATATGCTTCCATTCCTGGTCTGACCATGAGCCATCTCTCGTCTTGTCTCCATTCTCTCCATCTCTCTCCACTGTTTGGTCCATCCCTCCCTTTCTCCATCCCTTTCCAGACCTCCTCCCTGTTTCAATGCTCAGTCCTCATAGGAGGCTGCCTCACCCTCTCCTCTCTCTCTCCTCCCTTTCTCCCACATCTGGCTAGGCAGCTGTGTCTGGCTAGGGTTTAGTGAGGGAGGGGCGGGGCTGAGGGGGAGTAGGGTTGAGGGGTTGGGGGGGGGGCTATTCATTGCGAAGCCCAGTGTAAAAAAAATGGGTTTCTTGAAAAAAAAGTGAACTGCACAAAAAGTTCAAACCAAATCCACTCAGTCTCCCTCAGCCTATCTATCAAAGTGTCTCCCTGTGCACTATTAAACTATTTTAAACAGCCCAGCCCAGCAGGGAGAGAGGGAGACGGAGAAAGGGAGAGAGGGAGAATGGGGGACAGGGGAGAAGCCGGGGAAGGAGAGGGGAGAGTGTTAAGGTCAATGTTCTCAATATCTGATTTCTACATCTTAAATACATGAATCAATCTAACCCAGGGGCTCTTTCAATTAAAGCTGAGCAGACCAGAGAGTGAGGGAGGGGGAGGAGGGAGATAGGAAAAGGGGAGAGGGTTGGTATGACGTTGTTGCCAGTATCATGCCGAAGCTCTTCCTTCTGAGTTCAGTGTGATGCCCATACATTCCACATCATGGCTACTCTGTGGCTATGTCCCCAATTGCATCCTATTCCCTATATAGTGCACAAGTGGTCTTAAGAAGTGTACTACACAGGGAATAGGGTGCCATTAGGGATGCTGCTTGTGTGGCCACAGATGATGGTATCCACATCAACTCTGCTCGTGCAAGAGTCCTGTCTGTTTCCATGCCAGGGCTGTAGTCAGAGGCTGCTTCCCAAATGGCACCCTATTCCCTATATAGTGCACTACTTTTGACCATAACTCTATGGGCCGTGATCAAAAGTAGTACACTGTGTAAGGAATAAAGTGTGATTTGTGACGCACTCAGTGACTCACTTCTACAAGTGCGTCATTGTGTACGACATTCCAGGATGTCATCTGTGTTACCTTTATGCCAATCCCCTACCCCCTACCCCCTACCCCCTATCCCCTCCCTCCCTGCCGTCTTTTGTTTCTCCTGACCCTGTGTGCCAGTTCCTCTGTACTCCAACTGTGTGCATGACCCCTCAGGGTTCATATGGGGACAGAGGCCTCTCTAAGGGAGAGGGCACTCTCTCTATGCTTGCCGACAAAACTATCTCAAGTGAGCTTCAGAATATGGGAAGTTACCGTGACTATGGGAAAAGCTCCCCTTTCAGGTTCTTGCAATTCCTTCCAACTCATTTGATGGCCGTTTTCACTGTCTGATGAGCTAAACAAACACTCAACACAAACACTGAGTTGGGAAGGTGAGGGAGCAGTGAGAGAGATGGGAGGAGAGAGAGAGAGAGAGAGAGCGAGAGCGAGAGAGAAAGAGAGTGAGAGAGAGAGTGTGTGAGAGCGATTGTGTGTGAGAGAGAGAGAGAGAGAAAGACAGAGAGTAAGAGAGAGAGAGAGACAGGCCAATACGGTGAGAGAGTAGGAAGTGAGAGCGGGGAAAGAGCCAAAGAGCCAGAAGGATGGAGTGTGTGTGTGTGTGTGTGTGTGTGTGTGTGTGTGTGTGTGTGTGTGTGTGTGTGTGTGTGTGTGTGTGTGTGTGTGTGTGTGTGTGTGTGTCTGTGTGTGTCTGTGTGTGTCTGTGTGTGTGTGTGTTGGCTGTGGGGGAAGGTGAACCCGGGCTACTCTCAGTACAGGAAGCCCCTGATTAGTGCTAACGAGAATTGCAGGCCATATTAATGCAGCCACACACCTCTCTCTCCCTCCCTCCTGCCATCTGCAGCCCCAGCACTCTCTGGCAGACATCATAAACCCACTGCAAAGCCCCGAGACACACCAGAGCACTGACGGGGGGACGGGGTGGGGGGGCTGCCACGCAATCACTGCTCCTCTCTGTAGGACCCTGGCCAATAGAGTAACACACAGGGACATACACACCAGAACCTATACAAGGACACACACACACACCAGCAAAATAGCACAGCATCAAGTACACAGAGCAAACATTTACACACCTACACAAACAGATTACGGATGAATACACATGCACAATTATGCACACCAGCGCATAGACTCCCATACGCTTCTAATTGTCATATTAACTCAACAGACTGAATTTGCATATCAAAGGATAGAGAAAGTGAGAGGGATGGAGAGACGGAGGGAGGGAGTTATAGAGGGATGGAGAGATGGAGGGAGGGACATAGAGGGATGGAGAGATGGAGGGAGGGACTTATAGAGGGATGGAGAGATGGGGGAGGGACATAGAGGGATGGAGAGATGGAGGGATGGAGTTATAGAGGGATGGAGAGACGGAGGGAGGGAGTTATAGAGGGATGGAGAGATGGAGGGAGGGACTTATAGAGGGATGAAGAGATGGAGGGAGGGACGTATAGAGGGATGGAGAGATGGAGGGAAGGAGTTATAGAGGGATGGAGAGATGGAGGGAGGATGTTATAGAGGGATGGAGAGATGGAGGGAGGGAGTTATAGAGGGATGGAGAGATGGAGGGAGGGACTTGTAGCGGGATGGAGAGATGGAGGGAGGGACTTATAGAGGGATGGAGGGAGGGACTTATAGAGGGATGGAGAGATGGAGGGAGGGATTTATAGAGGGATGGTGAGATGGAGGGAGGGACTTATAGAGGGATGGAGAGATGGAGGGAGGGAGTTATAGAGGGATGGAGAGATGGAGGGAGGATGTTATTGGGGGATGAAGAGATGGAGGGAGGATGTTATAGAGGAATGGAGAGATGGAGGGAGGGAGTCATAGAGGGATGGAGAGATGGAGGGAGGGACATAGAGGGATGGAGAGATGGAGGGAGGGACATAGAGGGATGGAGAGATGGAGGGAGGGACTTATAGAGAAAGGGATGGAGAGATGGAGGGAGGGACTTATAGAGAGGGATGGAGAGATGGAGGGAGGGACTTATAGAGGGATGGAGAGATGGAGGGAGGATGTTATAGGGGGATGAAGAGATGGAGGGAGGATGTTATAGAGGGATGGAGAGATGGAGGGGGGATGTTATAGAGGGATGGAGAGGTGGAGGGAGGGACTTATAGAGAGAGGGATGGAGAGATGGAGGGAGGGAGTTATAGAGGGATGGAGAGATGGAGGGAAGATGTTATAGAGGGATGGAGAGATGGAGGGAGGGAGTTATAGAGGGATGGAGAGATGGAGGGAGGATGTTATAGAGGGATGGAGAGATGGAGGGAGGATGTTATAGAGGGATGGAGAGATGGAGGGAGGATGTTATAGAGGGATGGAGAGATGGAGGGAGGGAGTTATAGAGGGATGGCGAGATGGAGGGAGGGACTTATAGAGGGATGGAGAGATGGAGGGAGTGAGTTATAGAGGGATGAAGAGATGGAGGGAGGGACATATAGAGGGATGGAGAGATGGAGGGAGGGAGTTATAGAGAGAAGGATGGAGAGATGGAGGGAGGGACTTATAGAGGGATGGAGAGATGGAGGGAGGATGTTATAGAGGGATGGAGAGATGGATGGAGGATGTTATAGAGGGATGGAGAGATGGATGGAGGGAGTTATAGAGGGATGGAGAGATGGAGGGAGGGACTTATAGAGGGATGGAGAGATGGAGGGAGGGACTTATAGAGGGATGGAGAGATGGGGGAGGGACATAGAGGGATGGAGAGATGGAGGGATGGACTTATAGAGGGATGGAGAGATGGAGGGAGGATGTTATAGAGGGATGGAGGGAGAGATGGAGGGAGGATGTTATAGAGGGATGGAGAGATGGAGGGAGGGACTTATAGAGGGATGGAGAGATGGAGGAGGGAGTTATAGAGGGATGGCGAGATGGAGGGAGGGACTTAAAGAGGGATGGAGAGATGGAGGGAGGATGTTATAGAGGGATGGAGAGATGGAGGGAGGATGTTTTAGAGGGATGGAGAGATGGAGGGAGGGACTTATTGAGGGGTGGAGAGATGGAGGGAGGGACTTATAGAGGGATGGAGAGATGGAGAGAGGATGTTATAGAGGGATGGAGAGATGGAGGGAGGATGTTATAGAGGGATGGAGAGATGGAGGGAGGATGTTTTAGGGGAATGAAGAGATGGAGGGAGGATGTTTTAGGGCGATGGAGAGATGGAGCGAGGATGTTTTAGGGGGATGGAGAGATGGAGGGAGGATGTTTTAGGGGGATGGAGAGATGGAGGGAGGATGTTTTAGGGTGATGAAGAGATAGAGGGAGGATGTTTTAGGGGGATGAAGAGATGGAGGGAGGATGTTATAGAGGGATGGAGAGATGGAGGGAGGGACTTATAGAGGGATGAAGAGATGGAGGGAGGATGTTTTAGGGGGATGAAGAGATGGAAAAAAGGTTATTAACTGTTCTTCCAGATGGACAGGCAGGGCATTCTCACATTGAGACATGGATACCCTCTCTCCCATTCTCATGCCTTTTCCCTCTCTCTCTCTCTCTCTCTCTCTCTCTCTCTCTCTCTCTCTTTCTCTCTCTAACCCCCCCCCCCCCGTTAACATGTGTTTCACATTCAAAGCGGAGATGTGCAAACCAACGGCCAACTGTGTTCCAAGACTGGCAGGCCTCTTTCTGCGGTCTCAAGGATATGAACTTATGGAACACTATTGTGAGAAAGAGAGAGAAAGTGCGTGTGTGTGTGTGTGCGTATGTGTGTGTGTGTGTGTGTGTGTGTGTCACCGTGGGTCAGTGCCATTTGATCACACACTGTCAAGGACAGACGAGGAGTAGACAGAACACACACACAAAGAGAGAGACTGGGAGTAACAAAAAAATGCACTGTAAAACGGAAAGAGACTGAGAGTAACAGAATAATGTACTGTAAAACGGAGAGAGACTGAGAGTAACAGAATAATGTACTGTAAAACGGAGAGAGACTGAGAGTAACAGAATAATGTACTGTAAAACGGAGAGAGACTGAGAGTAACAGAATAATGTACTGTAAAACGGAGAGAGACAGAGTACAGAATAATGTACTGTAAAACAGAGAGACTGAGAGTAACAGAATAATGCACTGTAAAACGGAGAGAGACTGAGAGTAACAGAATAATGTACTGTAAAACGGAGAGAGACTGAGAGTAACAGAATAATGTACTGTAAAACGGAGAGACTGAGAGTAACAGAATAATGTACTGTAAAACGGAGAGAGACTGAGAGTACAGAATAATGTACTGTAAAACAGAGAGAGACTGAGAGTAACAGAATAATGCACTGTAAAACGGAGAGAGACTGAGAGTAACAGAATAATGTACTGTAAAACGGAGAGAGACTGAGAGTAACAGAATAATGTACTGTAAAACGGAGAGAGACTGAGAGTAACAGAATAATGTACTTACTGTAAAACGGAGAGAGACTGAGAGTACAGAAGAATGTACTGTAAAACAGAGAGAATGGGAGTAACAGAAGAATGTACTGTAAAACAGAGAGAATGTACTGTTTAACAGAATAATGTACTGTAAAACGGAGAGAGGCTGAGATCAACAGATTAATGTACTGTAAAACGGAGAGAGACTGAGAGTAACAGAATAATGTACTGTTAAACGGAGAGAGACTGAGAGTAACAGAATAATGTACTGTAAAATGGAAAGAGACTGAGAGTAACAGAATAATGTACTGTAAAACGGAGAGAGACTGAGAGTAACAGAATAATGCACTGTAAAACGGAAAGAGACTGAGAGTAACAGAATAATGAACTGTAAAACGGAGAGAGACTGAGAGTAACATAATAATGTACTGTAAAACGGAGAGAGACTGAGAGTAACAGAATAATGTACTGTAAAACAGAGAGAGACTGAGAGTAACAGAATAATGTATTGTAAAACGGAGAGAGACTGAGAGTAACAGATTAATGTACTGTAAAACGGAGAGAGACTGAGAGTAACAGAATAATGTACTGTAAAACAGAGAGAATGTACTGTTTAACAGAATAATGTACTGTAAAACAGAGGCTGGGAGCAACAGAATAATGTACTGTAAAACGGAGAGAGACTGAGAGTAACAGAATAATGTACTGTAAAGCAGAGATAATGTACTGTTTAACAGAATAATGTACTGTAAAACGGAGAGAGACTGAGAGTAACAGAATAATGTACTGTAGAACGGAGAGAGACTGAGAGTAACAGAATAATGCACTGTAAAACAGAAAGAGACTGAGAGTAACAGAATAATGTACTGTAAAACGGAGAGAGACTGAGAGTAACAGATTAATGTACTGTAAAACGGAGAGAGACTGAGAGTAGCAGAAGAATGTACTGTAAAACAGAGAGAATGTACTGTTTAACAGAATAATGTACTGTAAAACAGAGAGAGACTGAGAGTAACAGAATAATGTACTGTAAAACGGAGAGAGACTGAGAGTAACAGAATAATGTACTGTAAAACGGAGAGAGACTGAGAGTAACAGAATAATGTACTGTAAAACGGAGAGAGACTGAGAGTAACAGAATAATGTACTGTAAAACGGAGAGAGACTGAGAGTAACAGAATAATGTACTGTAAAACGGAGAGAGACTGAGAGTACAGAAGAATGTACTGTAAAACAGAGAGACTTGGAGTAACAGAATAATGTACTGTAAAACAGAGAGAATGAACTGTTTAACAGAATAATGTACTGTAAAACAGAGGCTGGGAGCAACAGAAGAATGTACTGTAAAACAGAGAGAATGTACTGTTAAACAGAATAATGTACTGTAAAACAGAGAAAGGGTGTTATAAGGCAATGAGTCACAGAGGTGGTAGTACCTTGATTGTGATTGAGATGATTGGGCCTTAAAAATGATCAATTGTCAATTGTCTGCTACCGCACGGCAAGCGGTACCGGAGCGCCAAGTCTAGGTCCAAGAGGCTTCTAAACAGCTTCTACCCCCAAGCCATAAGACTCCTGAACATCTAATCAAATGGCTACCCAGACTGTTTGCATTGCTTCCCCATTGTTATCATCTATGCACAGTCACTTTAATAACTCTACTTACATGTACATTTTACCTCAACTAACCGGTGCCCCCGCACATTGACTCTGTACCGGTACCCCCCTGTAATTAGCCTCGCTATTGTTATTTTATTGCTGCTCTTTAATTACTTGTTACTTTTATTTATTATTCTTATCCGTACTTTTTTAAACTGCATTATTGTTTCGTAAGTAAGCATTTCACGTGTTGTATTCGGCACATCTTTAATTGTTTTATTTAACTAGGCAAGTCATTAAATCTTGCCTATGCCACTCTGTACCATCACTCATTCATATATCTTTATGTACATATTATTTATCCCCTTACACTTGTGTCTATAAGGCAGTAGTTTTGGAATTGTTTGCTAGATTACTTGTTGGTTATTACTGCATTGTCGGAACTAGAAGCACAAGCATTTCGCTACACTCGCATTAACATCTGCTAACCATGTGTATGTGACAAATAACATTTGATTTGATTTGAAAAATATATATATATTTACAATGACGGCCTACCCCGGCCAAACCTGGACGACGCTGGGCCAATTGTGTGCCGCCATATGAAGCTCCCAATCACGGCCAGATGTGATAAATATGACTAATACAATTTGATTTGATTTGATTCATTACATAAACTCAAACAGTGGGAGTGTACAGTGGGAGTGTACAGTGGGAGTGTGTCTCCACATGTACATTATGTTATTATTTACATTTATTTCATCTTTATTTAACCAGGTAGGACAGTTGAGAACCAGTTCTCATTTACAACTGCAGCCTGGCCAAGATAAAGCAAAGCAGTGCGACACAAACAACACCACAGAGTTATACATGGGATAAACAAACGTACAGTCAATAACACAATAGAAAAATCTATATATAGTGTGTGCAAATGTAGTAAGATTAGGGAGGTAAGGCAATAAATAGGCCATAGCGGCAAAATAATTACAATTTAGCAATTAAACACTGGAGTGATAGGTGTGCAGAGGATGAATGTACAAGTAGAGATACTGGGGTGCAAAGGAGCAAAAATAAATAAATAAGAATATGGGGATGAGGTAGTTGGGTGGGCTATACAGATGGGCTGTGTACAGGTGCAATAATTGGTAAGCTGCTCTGACAGCTGACGCTTAAAGTTGGTGAGGGAGATATAAGTCTCCAGCTTCAGTGATTTTTGCAATTCGTTCCAGTCATTGGCAGCAGAGAACTGAAAGGAAAGGCGGCCAAATGAGGAGTTGGCTTTGGGGATGACCAGTGAGATATACCTGCTGGAGCGCGTGCTACGGGTGGGTGCTGCTATGGTGACCAGTGAACTGAGATCAGGCAGGGCTTTACCTAGCATAGACTTATAGATGACCTGGAGCCAGTGGGTTTGGCGACGAATATGAAGTGAGGGACAGCCAATGAGAGCATACAGGTCGTAGTGGTGGGTAGTATATGGGGCTTTGGTGACAAAACGGATGGCACTGTGATAGACAGCAAATTGGATGCAGTCTGAGTAGAGTGTTGGAGGCTATTATTTTTTATTTTGAAATAGGAAGCCGATTCTCAATTTA
Organism: Oncorhynchus clarkii lewisi; assembly: GCF_045791955.1. NCBI lineage: Eukaryota > Metazoa > Chordata > Actinopteri > Salmoniformes > Salmonidae > Oncorhynchus > Oncorhynchus clarkii. The sequence continues at coordinate 21,282,744 of NC_092173.1, read as the reverse complement.
ATTTTGGATTGGAGATACTTAATGTGAGTCTTGAAGGAGAGTTTACAGTCTAACCAGACACCTAGGTTTTGTAGTTGTCCACATATTCTAAGTCAGAACCGTCCAGAGTAGTGATGCTAGTTGGGTGGGCGGGTGCGGCAGCGATCGGTTGAAGAGCATGCATTTAGTTTTACTTGCATTTAAAAGCAGTTGGAGCCCACGGAAGGAGTGTTGTATGACATTGACGCTCGTCTGGAGGTTAGTTAACACAGTGTCCAAAGAAGGGCCAGAAGTATACAGAATGGTGTCGTCTGCATAGAGGTGGATCAGAGAATCACCAGCAGCAAGAGCGACATCATTGATGTATACAGAGAAAAGAGTCGACCCGAGAATTGAACCCTGTGGCACCCCCATAGAGACTGCCAGAGGTCCGGACAACAGGCCCTCCAATTTGACATGTGTGTGTCTTTGCGTCTGTGCGGTGTGTGTGTGTGTTAGAAAGACATAGAGAGAAGGGGTCTCTAGTTTACCCAGCTGGAAGACTGTAGCAAGCCCCACACAGAGTTGTGATGTCACCCCGGCTCTCGCACTCTCTCCTACCCTATCATAACCCACCAACTCCCCTGCTTCCTGTCCCTGGTGCGTCCCTGAGTGATGTCACAGGCCAGCTGGGGATGTCACGTCCACTCCCCCACGTCCCCTCTCTCCCCATTCTCTCAACCCGACTTCAATCACTGACGTCCCACTTGGGACCATCAATGAAGCACGTACCACACACAGCCAGACAGAGAGACAGAGGGACAGATGGAAGCAGAGACAGACAGACAGACGACACAGGCACTTAACACACACAGATGTTTGCAAGAACACACACAAACACACAACCGTATAACTTCCCAAATATTAATAGTATAAATAAAGTACTTACTTATTTATCCTAACATTATATAACCATAAAATTGAGGTTGTAAATAAAAGCTCTATATGAAACATCTGTGGTGTCATAATACCGTAACACAATATAATCACTTTATTGGTTCATGTAATTCAGTAGTGTCTGTGCAGTTTACAGGAGAGGAAAAAGAAAACCTGTCCTGGGAGAACAGCTAGCAAACAAAGTCACATGATGACTGTGGACATGAAGCACTTTTTGATACAGTCTTTAAAATGGCCTGGGTATTGGGAGGAAGTGACTGACAGATTTCTAAGTGGACGGGCCATAAAGAGCACTGAAGTGCACTCAACCCCCCTCTGACCGCTGTTGACTAATGAGATATTTGTTAACTCTTGTTGGTTGGGCAGGAACGGTAAAAAGTCAGTCAGAAATCCCTTATATGTATAATACCAGTATACATGTATACCCAACAGTTTTCCTTTGAGGGGAGCGTTATTGGGGCTGACACATTATTTAAACTCATTAAGGTTGAGTGGCGGTGAACTCCCCACAGCTGTAACACTGCTACTCTCTCTGGGCAGGCGCTTGACCTATGAACATATACTTAACATTTTACACAACTGCATTCTCGACTTCAGTCATTAACACAATCACTGTTGAATATTTACTCTCACTCACTTACTCACCCACTCACTCTTTCACTCACTCAATAAGAAAACATTCACCCATACACTATATTAATACAATGCACTCATTCATCTTATTTCATTTACAGGACCCATTCACAACAGTCATTCTCTTCAGTTTACATCATTCTCTTGTAATAGCTCACTGTACTATTCCATACAATCATTTTTAGTTAAGAGAGAGAGAGAGAGAGAGACAGAGAGAGAGACAGACAGAGAGAGAGAGTCAGTAAGAGGAAGAGAGGCGAGAGAGAAAGCGAGAGAGAAAGAAAGACAGAGAGAGAGCGAGAGAGAGAGAGATAAAGAGAGAGACAGACGGACAGAGAGAGAGAGAGAGGGACAGAGAGAGATACAGAGAGAGAGATAGAGAGCGGGAGAGCGAGACAGAAAGAAAGAGAGAGGGAGGGAGAAAGAGAGCAAGAGGCAGAGAAGCAGAGAGTCCGAGCAAGACAGAGTGAGGAGAGAGAGAGAGGTCTTTGCCCCCCACCCACACACTGTGTTACGTGCAGGACACCAGGACCCCCCTGGTGGAAACTGAACACCATGATCTCTCTCCCCATAGGCATCTCCTCTACCCTCTACCCTGTCCCCTGAACCCACCCTGTCCCCTGCTGGCCACTGTCCTTACCTAAACATACACAGGAACACACACACTGCAACACTTTCTCACACACCCACGGCCACCCACCCACGCACACTGTACAAACATTCTGGGAACTCTTACATTGGATTATGTTTCACCAACACACACATGCATTCGTGCACACACACACTCAGAGCACTAGTCCTTTCAACAACAGACACATCCTTTCACTTTCTTTGATGAAGGAGGAAATGCACACACTAAACACACTAAACACACAAACCTACTAGATCCCAAATCCCTGTTACTTTAGGATTTTCCTTTAGCCATAATTGAGACTTTAAGAACCTGACGTATCAAGTGGCTCCTCCTTTCTCTCTCTCTCATTTCGAAGGGCTTTATTGGGAAACATATGTTAACATTCCCAAAGCAAGGGAAATAGATCATAAACAATAAAGTTCCAAAATAATAAAGACATTTCAAATGTCCTATTATGTGCAAATACTTAAAGTACAAAAGGGAAAATAAATAAAACATACAGCAGCTTGTGAAAGTATTCACCCCCTTGGCATTTTTCCTATTTTGTTGACTTACAACCTGGTATTAAAATGGATTTTGGGGGGTTTGTATCATTTGATTTACACAACATGCCTACCACGTTGAAGATCCACATTTTTTTTTGTGAAACAAACAAGAAATAAGATTTAAAAAACTGAAAACTTGAGCGCTGATTAACTATTCACCCCCCCAAAGTCAACACTTTGTAGAGCCAGTCTATTGGGGTATGTCTCTATAAGCTTGGCACATCTAGCCACTGGGATTTTTGCCCCTCATACCACAGATTCTCAATTGGATTGAGGTCTGGGCTTTGACTAGGCCATTCCAACACATTTAAATGTTTCCCCTAATACCATTCGAGTGTTGCTTTAGCAGTATGCTAAAGGGTCATTGTCCTGCTGGAAGGTGAACCTCCATCCCAGTCTCAAATCTCTGGAAGATTGAAACAGGTTTCCCTCAAGAATCTCCCTGTATTTAGCGCCATCCATCATTCCTTCAATTCTGACCAGTTTGTGAGTTTTGGTGGGCGGCCCTCTCTTGGCAGGTTTGTTTGTGGTGCCATATTTTTTACATTTTTTAATAATGGATTTAATGGTGCTCCATGGGATGTTATTTTTTTTTATAACCCAACCCTGATCTGTACTTCTCCACAACTTTGTCCCTGACCTGTTTGGAGAGTTCCTTGGTCTTCATGGTGCTGCTTGCTTGGTGGTGCCCCTTGCATAGTGGTGTTGCAGACTCTGGGGCCTTTCAGAACAAGTGTATATATACTGAGATATATATACACTGAACAGGTGTATATATACTCAGTATATATACTGAGATGTGACAGATCATGTGACACTTAAATAAAGTCCACCTGTGTGAAATCTAACTAATTGTGTGACCTCTGAAGGTAATTGGTTGCACCAGATCTTATTTAGGGGCTTCATGGTGAAGGGGGTGAATACATATGCACGCACCACTTTTCAGTTTTTTCGTTTATTTTTTCCATTTCACTTCACAAATGTAAACTGTTTTGTGTATGGCCATTACATTAAATCCAAATAAAAAATTACAGGTTGTAATGCAACAAAATAGGAAAAACGCCAAGGGGGATGAATACTTGTGCAAGGCACTGTAAATATGAGTTGTATTTACAATGTCTCTCTCTCTCTTTCTCTTTCTCTCTCTCAGCTCAGGCCCTACCTGATTGTCTGCTTGTTTTCCCTGGCGGCACTCTGCTTCCGTTCCCAGGCCGGGAGGTGGGAGGAGGTGGGAGAGAGGAGGGAGGTTGGAAGAGAAGAGGAGGTGGGGGTGCGGCCCACCACACATACTTTCCACCCCTGGGCTGGTGCGGTGGAGGGCTGGGGACTAGCAGCAAAGCAGAGGCTCCTCCTGTGCACTCAGGCCCTGCAGGAAACACTTCAACTCTGTTACCATCCGCTCAGACCACAGCACACCACTGGGCTGGGGAGAGGGGAGAGAGGGAGAGTGCAGGGGAGGGGGGGTTGGGCAGAAGAGAGAGGGGGGTTAGGGCAGAGGAGAGGAGAGGACAGGAGAGGAGAGGAGAGGAGAGGAGAGGAGAGGAGAGGGAGTAGGGCAGAAAGGAGAGGAGAGGAGAGAGGAGAGGAGAGGAGAGGAGAGGAGAGGAGAGGAGAGGAGAGGAGAGGAGAGGAGAGGAGAGGAGAGAGTAGGGCAGAGGAGAGAGAGGAGAAGTGTAAGGGGAGAGAGTCTGGTGTATGCCATCACAAGTTGATGACATCTTCAAATAGTGGAATTAAGGCCAGTAGGTTCTTAAGCCCAAACGTTATTCACTTCAGTTTACATAATTATCTTGTATTAGCTCACTGCAGTAAATGAAACCTTGCTATCAAATTCAACTAGAATTTTGTCGCAATCAATGCAGTTAAATTCAATGGGGATTTATTGGTATGGCATTAAGAAGTAGGCCTGTATCTCAATGATATGTGCTGACATGGCAAATTATGCAACAAACAAGTGCCTTTCCACATACTTTACTCCACAGGTGATTCCTCAATCCATACAATAAACTACTTCTCTTCATGTAGTGCACCTGATGTGTTGCTGTACTACATGAAATGCCTCGTCATCAGATATAGCTGAGAAGGGGTTTCTAGTTGTTTCAGTGTAAGCATCTTTCTGGGTAAATATTGCTGCAGTAATTAGAATAAATGACCCTCATTAAGTGGTAATGGTTGTAATGACTGTACCCCTAGTCCTGCCCCCAGTGTAGTACGGCACACTTCAATCACACAGTGACGGTACACACACGGTCTTCTTCAGCACTCTGCCATCTACCCACCGCTCACAGCAAGCCTGTGAAACTAGTCTTGTAGTCATTTGTAAACAGAATAAGACTGTTTTTTTCTACATTGAATTGCCTCTGGGGGTCTCTAACAGAGTTTTGGTTTCCTTCTGCCTTGGCAATGGATCATACTGTCATCCTGCTAAGCTACATCCACTGCCTTGGCAATGGATCATACTGTCATCCTGCTAAGCTACATCCACTGCCTTGGCAATGGATCATACTGTCATCCTGCTAAGCTACATCCACTGCCTTGGCAATGGATCATACTGTCATCCTGCTAAGCTACATCCACTGCCTTGGCAATGGATCATACTGTCATCCTGCTAAGCTACATCCACTGCCTTGGCAATGGATCATACTGTCATCCTGCTAAGCTACATCCACTGCCTTGGCAATGGATCATACTGTCATCCTGCTAAGCTACATCCACTGCCTTGGCAATGGATCATACTGTCATCCTGCTAAGCTACATCCACTGCCTTGGCAATGGATCATACTGTCATCCTGCTAAGCTACATCCACTGCCTTGGCAATGGATCATACTGTCATCCTGCTAAGCTACATCCACTGCCTTGGCAATGGATCATACTGTCATCCTGCTAAGCTACATCCAAAATGTCAACGTATTCCCTACATAGTGCACTACTTTTGACCAGGGCCCATAGTTATGGTCAAAAGTAATGTACCAAAAAGGAAATAGGGTGCCATTTGTGACTCAGGCCTAGAGTCTGGTGTAGACACGGAGCTGAACCCAGGCAATGGTGGTATGTATGATGTATGGGGCTGATGTTAGGTCAGTGATGTTTTATATGAACTAAGTGCTATAGTAATCCACCCAGATCACATAATGGTAGCCATGGTAATCATCTGCAGAGAGCTTGAGCTGTACTCCTTATACCACCACCAAGCTCTAAACCATCTGTGCAGGTCAATAAAAAGACATGGAAGGATCCGTGTTATTAGCCATTAGGAATTCTTTGACTTAGCCATGCTCTGGGTACAACCGAACAAACGGCATCGAAAAAGCAGATTTGGACAACTGTGCTTGGAATCATGTTTAGTGGTTTAGTTTGGAAGACAGCTCAGACACAGTGCATTTAGCAGACATGGTTAAAAGCATGAGTGATATGGGTCAATTACAACAAACATCACTCAGGAAGGATCTCATGTTTCTTTGACTTCAGATCAACCAAAAGGAACAAAACAATGTCTGTAATTCATGGCAATGCCAACACATATCACTGAGAGACAGGCCTACTTCTTAATGCCATACCAAAAAATCCCCATTGAATTGATTTGACTGTGACTAAATACTATTTGAATTTGATAGCAAGGTTTCATTTATTGCAGTGGGCTAAATCAAGGTCACACAGAGTGTTTATTTGAAAACAAAAGTATACACCTCACACACATGGTTAGGGACTTGAAAAAAGAAGACACCTGTACCATGTCAGATAAACTCAGCAAAAAAAGAAACGTCCTGTCACTGTCAACTGCGTTTATTTTCAGCAAACTTAACATGTGTAAATATTTGTATGAACATAACAAGATTCAACAACTGAGACATAAACTGAACAAGTTCCACAGACATGTGACTAACAGAAATTGAATAATGTGTCCCTGAACAAAGGGGGGTCAAAATCAAAAGTAACAATCAGTATCTGGTGTGGCCACCAGCTGCATTAAGTACTGCAGTGCATCTCCTCCTCATGGACTGCACCAGATTTGCCAGTTCTTGCTGTGAGATGTTACCCCACTCTTCCACCAAGGCACCTGCAAGTTCCCAGACATTTCTGGGGGGAATGGCCCTAGCCCTCACCCTCTGGTCCAACAGGTCCCAGACGTGCTCAATGGGATTGAGATCCGGGCTCTTCGCTGGCCATTTCAGAACACTGACATTCCTGTCTTGCAGGAAATCACGCATTAAACGAGCAGTATGGCTGGTGGCATTGTCATGCTGGAGGGTCATGTCAGGATAAGCCTGCAGGAAAGGTACCACATGAGGGAGGAGGATGTCTTCCCTGTAACGCACAGTGTTGAGATTGCCTGCAATGACAACAAGCTCAGTCCGATGATGCTGTGACACACCGCCCCAGACCATGACGGACCCTCCACCTCCAAATCCATCCCGCTCCAGAATACAGGCCTCGGTATAACACTCATTCCTTCGACAATAAACGAGAATCCAACCAACATCCCTGGTGAGGCAAAACCGCGACTAGTCAGTGAAGAGCACTTTTTGCCGGTCCTGTCTGGTCCAGCAGCGACGGTGGGTTTGTGCCCAAAGGCGACGTTGTTGCCGGTGATGTCTGGTGAGGACCTGCTTTACAACAGGCCTACAAGCCCTCAGTCCAGCCTCTCTCAGCCTTTTGCAGACAGTCTGAGCACTGATGGAGGGATTGTGCGTTCCTGGTGTAACTGGCATGTGTGATGTTCGGATGTACCAATCATGTGCAGGTGTTGTTAAACATGGTTTGCCACTGCGAGGATGATCAGCTGTCCGCCCTGTCTCCCTGTAGCGCCGTCTTAGGCGTCTCACAGTATGGACATTTCAATTTATTGTCCTGGCCACATCTGCAGTCCTTGCCTCCTTGCAGCATGCCTAAGGCATGTTCACGGAGATGAGCATTGACCCTGGGCATCTTTCTTTTGGTATTGTAGAAGTCTGTAGAAAGGCCTCTTTAGTGTCCTAAGTTTTCATAACTGTGACCTTAATTACCTACTGTCTGTAAGCTGTTAGTGTCTTAACGACCGTTCCACAGGTGCATGTTCATTAATTGTTTATGGTTCTTTGAAGCATGGAAAATAGTCTTTAAACCCTTTACAATGAAGATCTGTGAAGTTATTTGAATTTTACGAATTATCTTTGAAAGACAGGGTCCTGTTTCTTTTTTTGCTGAGTTTATATCGCAGAGTTGAAATGTATTCAATTTTGAGCTTGCATCTCAATATTACAATTTACATCCATCATAGAAGACTGAAATATAACAAGACTGTATGACATAGAAACAACGGATATTTGGCGTAAAAATACATAAATTGTGAAAAATATGAATAACATTCCACCCATGAGGTCACTAGGTCATTTGACTGCAGGAAATTATTGTCAGTTAGCTTCAGATGAAGTTGACTCTGAGGTGAAATGACACTATAGTATGAGGTCATTTCAAGATGATCTGAGAACGATCACTACCATTGGCCCATTGAGAGTAGTGCTGAGCATGAGTGAAATGGCAGAGAGATGCTGGTATGAGTAATTCAATTATTAGTAGTGAGTGTCTGATACCGAGAATACAACAATATTCCATCCACCCTTCACCCTTTGAACATACATTGGGGCAAAAAAGTATTTAGTCAGACACCAATTGTGCAAGTTCTCCCACTTAAAAAGATGAGAGAGGCCTGTAATTTTCATCATAGGTACACTTCAACTGTGACAGACAAAATGAGCAGGAAAAAAATCCAGAAAATCACATTGTAGGATTTTTTATTTATTTATTTGCAAATTATTGTGGAAAATAAGTATTTGGTCAATAACAAAAGTTTCTCACAATACTTTGTTATATACCCATTGTTGGCAATGACAGAGGTCAAACGTTTTCTGTAAGTCTTCACTAGGTTTTCACACACTTATATTAACTCATTTACCATCTGGTAAATGAGTCTATTCACTCATTTACCATCCGGTATTTTGGCCCATTCTTCCATGCAGATCTCCTCTAGAGCAGTGATGTTTTGGGGCTGTTGCTGGGCAACACGGACTTTCAACTCCCTCCAAAGATTTTCTATGGGGTTGAGATCTGGAGACTGGCTAGGCCACTCCAGGACCTTGAAATGCTTCTTACGAAGCCACTCCTTCGTTGCCCGGGTGGTGTGTTTGGGATCATTGTCATGCTGAAAGACCCAGCCATGTTTCATCTTCAATGCCCTTGCTGATGGAAGGAGGTTTTCACTCAAAATCTCACGATACATGGCCCCATTCTTTCCTTTACACGGATCAGTCGTCCTGGTCCCTTTGCAGAAAAACAGCCCAAAAGCATGATGTTTCCACCTCCATGCTTCAAAGTAGGTATGGTGTTCTTTGGATGCAACTCAGCATTCTTTGTCCTCCAAACACAACAAGTTGAGTTTTTACCAAAAAGTTCTATTTTGGTTTCATCTGACCATATGACATTCTCCCAATCTTCTTCTGGATCATCCAAATGCTCTCTAGCAAACTTCAGACGGGCCTGGACATGTACTGGCTTAAGCAGGGGGACACGTCTGGCACTGCAGGATTTGAGTCCCTGGCGGCATAGTGTGTTACTGATGGTAGGCTTTGTTACTTTGGTCCCAGCTCTCTGCAGGTCATTCACTAGGTCCCCCCGTGTGGTTCTGGGATTTTTGCTCACCGTTCTTGTGATCATTTTGACCCCACGGGGTGAGATCTTGCGTAGAGCCCCAGATCGAGGGAGATTATCAGTGGTCTTGTATGTCTTCCATTTCCTAATAATTGCTCCCACAGTTGCTTTCTTCAAACCAAGCTGCTTACCTATTGCAGATTCAGTCTTCCCAGCCTGGTGCAGGTCTACAATTTTGCTTCTGGTGTCCTTTGACAGCTCTTTAGTCTTGGCCATAGTGAAGTTTGGAGTGTGACTGTTTGAGGTTGTGGACAGGTGTCTTTTATACTGATAACAAGTTCAAACAGGTGCCATTAATACATGTAACGAGTGGAGGACAGAGGAGCCTCTTAAAGAAGAAGTTACAGGTCTGTGAGAGCCAGAAATCTTGCTTGTTTGCAGGTGACCAAATGCTTATTTTCCACCATAATTTGCAAATAAATTCATTAAAAATCCTACAATGTGATTTTCTGGATTTTATTCCCTCATTTTGTCTGTCATAGTTGAAGTGTACCTATGATGAAAATTACAGGCCTCTCTCATCTTTTTAAGTGGGAGAACTTGCACAATTGGTGGCAACATTTCTTGGAAAAACTCCCATTATGGGTTTAGGGGGTATATCTGCTGGCCAGAAATGGCACTAATACAAGGAATGTTGATGTAGTTTCTGTGTGATGATCCAGTAAAGTGGAGTTTCCCCATACTACAGATCCTTCCATTTACTTTTGGCCATGACTTTCTCCTGAACACATTACCAGACCAGGAAAATCTCTAGGCAACCCAGAGCCCAGAGGTTTTCCTAGTCAGGTCACAAGGTTTGGAAACACTCCTGTCCCTAATTACTGCCAGTATGAGTGGGTTAATCCTGATTGAATTACAGTGTAAACAGAGTGTAGGCGGTCTCCTCCTCAGTAAGACAGAATCTTCTCTGTACCAGGCATTCAGAACAGGAAGTTGCCAGCCTCTCTGAGATTAAGTCTGTTTCCTCTCTATGCAGTGACCTCCCAGCGACTCGCTGACCCTGTGACCTTCCTCCAGATACGCAATGCATGGCACACCACCAGCAGATGCAGGCAGGCGTATGACAAACACACACATTAACACACAGTACCCACAAACACACACACACCACACCACTTAACCACTAAACCACACTATACATTCTCCTTGTGCCTTTCTCAAAATGACACTTAAATTCAATTCAAAAACAATATGGGCTTTTCTGGCTCTGCGTTGGAATGCTGAAGCATTCAACAGACACAACATGGCCATGAATTAATATGTCAATATAGTGTATCCATACACAGTGCTGCTCCAAGCTCCCCATGCCTCTCAAACAAATTGTAGCAGTCATTTTCCTCTCTCGCTGGGTTTTACGAGCAGTAATGTGAAGCACCTGTAGTCACACAGGGGCCAGACGAGTGCTGCAGGAGTCTGTCTGTGACCCTACTCCAGCCTGCCAGGACACACACACACACACACACACACACACACACACACACACACACACACACACACACACACACACACACACACACACACACACACACACACATAGGCCCATGTTGTGGCAGGTTGGATGGATGTCTTTTGGATGGTGGACCATTCTTGATACACACAGGAAACTGTTGAACCTGAAAAACCCAGCAGCGTTGCAGTTCTTGACACACTCAAACGGGTGCGCCTGGCACCTACTACCATACCCCATTCAAATATTTTGTTTTGCCCATTCACCCTGTGAATGGCACACATACACAATTCATGTCTTAATTAAAAATGCTTATTTAACCTGTCTCCTCCCCTTCATCTATGCCGATTGAAGTGGATTTGACAGATGACATCAATAAGGGATCATAGCTTTCACCAGGATTCACCTGGTCAGTCTATGCCATGGAAAAAGCAGGTGTATCTAATGTTTTGTACACTCAGTGTAGTTACCCACCCCACACAGTCACAGCCAAATACTGCACACACAAAGAGTTAAATCCTCATGTCCCCAGAGTGCACACAAAGACAGGTTGAAGTCTCCTATGTTGTTATTCTACAAACACGCAAACAACAACAAACAAACAAAACGATTACAGGACCTTTATGTTGCTAGAAAAGTGTTGGTGCTGATTTACCAAACAGCAGCCATTACAGATGTAGGATCTTCATAAATGCAATGCAGGACATATTCAACTTTTACTTGAGGTTTAAAAAGGCTTCTGAAGTTTGTAATTTCCCATTCCGAAAAATGAATCAACCCTTACAAATATTTCCATGAATTATATTCCACATAATAATTCACATGTTGCTGAATGACTATTTTTCTGCTGCAGCAAACTGGCTCAAATTAAAATCCCTACATCTGTAAATGTGATTGGTCTGGTTTACACACTGTGCTGGTGTGAACAGCAGTTTGGAGGTGTTGCAGAATGTTGTAAACAACTGGCAGTGAACTCTAAATACTGAGGAACGTGAGGCAGACACACAAATACACAGGACACAGATGACTTAGTGGGGGCAATACAATTTCAATTGATTAGATTCTATTTATATGGCGTGGGCCATTGAAGTTATCTAGCATGTCTCACTCTCAATGCTCAGTTCTGCAAATACTAGAACACATAAACGGAATTCCTTTCGGATTGGAACATATCTACAAGAACTCCATAGAATAGAGAGAAAGAGAGATAGATAGACAGAGAGAGATATAGAGAGAGAGACAGAGAGAGATAGAGAGATAGACAGAGACAGAGAGAGAGATAGACAGAGAGAGATATAGAGAGAGAGACAGAGAGAGACAGAGAGAGAGATAGACAGAGAGAGATAGAAGAGAGATAAAGAGAGCGATAGAGAGAGAGATAGAGAGAGAGAGTAAGGAAGTGATGATATGAGGCTTCATCTGAGTGTACAAAAAATTAAGAACACCTTCCTAATATTGAGTTGTCACTGACAATTCTAACCTGCTGAATCCTCCAACCGACCCTTCTTGACTGTAAATATAGATAGTCCAATAGCTGATGAATAAACAGTATGTATACTTCACAAATCTCCACGCCACCTGCAGGAAATACATGGCACGGTTTCTCAAACTGTCACAGCGTTTGTGTTCAAATGATCTCTATTGAGGCCACATGTAACACCTAGTGCTAGGCTTGCTATGGAACCAATACTTTACTAAGCCAGAGCACACGGCTGTAACCCAGAGTTAGCTAGGGTTTCAGGTCATGTGGTTTCCATTAGCTAAGGGGTTAACTGGTGTTGGGTTAAGGACAGACCGCCTGTTATCCCAAACCTAGTCTAACTGCATGAAGGCACAAACACTGACACACTTAACTGTTGGTTGGGAGTCGCTCTTGGAGAAAATTGCCGACCTGACGTCATTTGTGCGCGCGATGTGTGTGTGTATGTGTGAGCACACTGATGCAATGCTATTCCATCTTCATAACCTCGTAATTGATGTTACACACACTGCTCTTATTTGCCCCAACTATATTCAACTACATTTAAATTAATCCGTCTTAATCAAAACCTTTCATACTAGCCTCCAGTAAAGTAAAATCATGTTTAGTATTATTTATTTAGAGTCAACCATGTAGAAATGATAGGCATTCGGTTTTGTGAGCCGTCGCCTCTAATTATACTTAACGACTTGTGAGCTAAGTGAGCATATAAACTCCAATTTAATTTGACTAATTAAAGTGTGCCTGTCAATTGAGTGGATATTGCAGCAAGGGTATAATTGTCATAAGAAGCCTCTCACCGCAGTTATGCTGCTCTGAACGTTAACACAAAACAGACAGGGACAATTACAGCACGGTATGACACTACCGCTAGAGAGGAGAGGGGAATCTATTGGGCACATTTAGTATGTGTGTGGTTGAGTGTGTGTGTGGTTGAGTGTGTGTGTGTGTGCAGAAGCGCCTCTGCCAATAAGCAGGCAACACGCTGCACATAGGGCCCCACGGCCACTAGGGGGCCCACGACCAAACAAACTCAGGTGGGGTCTCAACTTACTGTAGAGTTTGAATAGTAGTCTAGCCAGCTATCTAAATCATCAACAAATGACAGACCGGGCACACAGGTGCCCAGGGGCCCTGACCTCCAGGGAGCCCCCATTAATTGTGTTAGTCACTCTCAATCAAATAGTATCTGAACACAAGTCATAGAGAAATGTGTAGAATTGAAGGATATTACCTTTGAAACTGCAACACTTTCATTCTGCCCCATCGCAAAATGAATAGAACTGCATGAAATTAGTTTTAAAACTCCAAAATAATATTAAAAATAAAATTCCCTGAGGTGGGGGGCCTACCCAACTAAATCTCGCTTAGGGCCACCAAAAGGATACAGGCACTTTGTGTGTGTTAAAAGTTATTTGTGTGTTACATTTATTTTTGTGTTTAATTTATGCTTGATCAATGTATGCTAAAATAACTTTCAGTTTTGAGCGGGAGCCCCCATAAGGCCCTTTGGTGCCAGTCTGTGTGTGTGTGGAAATCACCAGTCTAAATACATTCAACACTGTATCGCTGTTATAGAGAGAAATGGAAGGTGGGGGAGAGACTTAGGATAGAGAGAGGGGACAGGAAGGATGAGAGAGAGAGATTAAAGAGAGATAGGACTGACAGATGTAAGCTCCAAGTGCTTGAAAGAAGAGGAACTGAGGGCTACAATTACATTGATACACAGTAAGGCATCATATTATCTATCTTCTTTAGTGTTACTATAGTCCTACTGAAGGGATTCGACCAGCCAGCCACACACCTTGATATTCCTTCCACTCATTAGTGCCTCTTCCCCTGCTTTCAACTGTCTTCTTTATTCCATTTCTGTCTCTTGTGCACGCACGCACACACACACACACACACACACACACACACACACACACACACACACACACACACACACACACACACACACACACACACACACACACACACACACACACACACACCTCCTTGCTCCTCCACACTCTTTCTCTCTCTCATTCTCACACCTGCACCCCACCCCGTGGAGGGAGGGAGTGTGTGAGCTGAATAACCCCCCAGTTGTTCAGCGCCTGGGCTTTGGATAAGTTAATCAAAGATGTCTTTTGATCCAGGTCCAGTTCACTGAGTGATGAACAAGTTCAGTCAATGGAGCAACGGCTGGGGGGCAACATAGTCTGTTTGAAATGGAAATGAGCGATGCAGCTCCCTTATACCACCACCAAAACACACTAAAATCCCCCCTTTCCTCCCAATTCGACACTGTGAAATCTGATATGCCGCTGTCTCAAATGAATTACTGATTAATTTGTAATGAAAGGATCCCTTTTCCAATGGATCACAGAGTATTTAAAAAGACCTGTTCTGTCCCAATTAGATTTTGGACACTTCCAAGTGTGCAATGGTACCCTTGGATGTATAGTACTTCAAGGATGTGTGCATGGGTGGAAATCACAATACACAGTCGGGGTCAGTAAAACTCTCTTTCTTATTGGTCTATTAACTCATTTACCATCTGGTGATGTCACCAGGCAGTCACAATTTCAAAATATTATTCCAACCTCATAGTGTGGAGATGAATTTAAAACACAGGAAAATCCCGTTTTTGATTGCACTGGGTCTTTTAAGCTGCTTTGATAAACATTCCTGTGTCTTTGAGGTGAGGTGGTGAGACATGATCCTCTAAGACAGAGCACAGATCCAACGCCTTAGGTGTGTGTGTGTGTGTGTGTGTGTGTGTGTGTGTGTGTGTGTGTGTGTGTGTGTGTGTGTGTGTGTGTGTGTGTGTGTGTGTGTGTGTGTGTCTGTGTGTGTGTGTGTGTGTGTGTGTGTGTGTGTGTGTGTGTTTGAGAAAAAGAGAGAGAGAGAGAAAATGTGTGTGTGTATGTATGCATACGTGCATACAGTATGCGTGTGTGTTTGTGTGTGCACATGCACCTGCATTTGTTGTGTGTATGCTGGCTGGGGTAGGGTAATGTCCCCACTTTGTCCCTCTCTCTCCCTTCATGTGCAGCACTGAGACTTCAGTCCCTCTCTGTTTAATCAGCTACCCTGCTGGAGACGACAGTAATGGGTGCCCACCCATGTAGTGTAGGAGTGTATGTGCCAGGCAGCCTCATTCAGTGACGGGCCCAGCCGCCTGGCTAGGCTGAAAACATCCCCTGTGATTTATACAGCCTCATAAGGGTTTACAGAGATCCCCTTCATGACTAAACACCAGGAGGGGTTTGGACAAGGAGAGCAGGGAAGACTGATGGCTCACCCAAGGCTAATGACACACTTAGTGCCAACACAGAACTCTACACACTCTCATGTACACACTCTGAACACCTACACACACTGCTAAATTACTACACACACACTGCTAAATTACTACACACACACTGCTAAATTACTACACACACACTGCTAAATTACTACACACACATTGCTAAATTACTACACACATACTGCTAAATTACTACACACACACTGCTAAAAAAAACACATACACACAATTCTCAATAATCACACACTCTCAAGTTAAAAAGATGCCAATAGCTCACACATACAGTACTACTTATTCAAGGGGTTTTCTTTATCTTTAGTTTTTAAATAGTCAAAATAAAGAAAACCCCTGAATGAGTAGGTGTGTCCAAACTTTTGACTGGTACTGCACCAAGATCACCCAGATGCACAGCTCACACACACACACACACACACACACTCACACACACACACACACACACACACTCACACACTCACACACTCACACACTCACACACACACACACACACACACACACACACACACACACACTCACACACTCACACACTCACACACTCACACACACACACACACACACACACACACACACACACACACACACACACTCACACACACACACACACACACACACACACACACACACACACACACACACACACACACACACACACACACACACACACACACACACACACACACACACACACACACACTCACACACACACACACACACACACACACACACACACACACACACACACACACACACACACACACACACACACACTCACACACACACACACACACACACACACACACTCACACACTCACACACACACACACACACACACACACACACACACACACACACACACACACACACACACACACACACACACACACACACACACACACACTCACACACACACACACACACACACACACACACACACACACACACACACACACAGATAATATATTATTGGTTCCCCCTACCAAGGGATTCTTATCAGATCATCCCATGGCTTTTAATTGGTCATGTTCATACACGCCTGCCTGTTAAATCATTTACCCTGATGTCATGATGATTTATAGCATGATTCACAAACAGGGGTGCTTGCTATTGAAGCAAGGTCATGATCCAGATAATCCTTCTCATAACCCCAGCAGTATGTTTAAGGTGGTTTGGTTTATGGCCAATATACCACGGCAAACCCCAGATGTATTTTTACATTTTAAATTTTACCTTTATTTAACTAGGCAAGTCAGTTAAGGACAAATTCATATTTTGATTCTTATTCTTATTTAGGCCAATGATGGCCTAGGAACAGTGGGTTAACTGCCTTGTTCAGGGACAGAACGACCTTGTCAGCTCGGGGATTAGATATTGCAACCTTTCGGTTACTAGTCCAATGCTCTAACTACTTGGCACACACATACACACACACTAGATGTGCCTTATTGCTATTATAGCCTGGCTACCAATGTAATTAGACCACTAAAAATACATGTTTTGTCATACCCGTGGTTTGCGGTCTGATATACCACGGCTGTCAGCCAATCAGCATTCAGGGCTCGAACCACCCAGTTTATAATGTGTTTTATAACAGCCCTATGCAGCAGTTCACCATAAGGTTGTGGAGCAGAGCTTGTTCTAGGAGGAGGGTCTGAGTCTCAGGGAAGTCTAGCAGGGCTCTGATACCAGAGAAACATGACCAGGACATAGGGGGAAGGATGGGGTGAGGGAGGGGGTTTGAGAGTGGAAAGACATCCTAGATCCATTTTATAGCTTTCTCTTGTGCCCTTCTGCAAGGGAAAATAACAGGTTTTTTCTTTCTAAATCACATAAAGTTTGAGATATTAGAGGATTTATAGAGAGAGGAAGAGAGAGAGAGAGAGATGGGGCGAGAGGGAGGGGTGGTGGCAAGGGGGTTTAAACATGATGCAAACCATTTGGAGAGGGGAGTGGAGGCTGCCAGCACAGCCTGCTCTGTTTAAACTGGAGAGGAAGTGACCGTATATACAGCATGCCAGCAAACTCCTCGCTCTCCCTCACAATATCACACACACTCACACACACACACGTGTGGGTGCACACACACACACACACACACACACACACACACACACACACACACACACACAGACA
The DNA here is from genome assembly GCF_045791955.1 of Oncorhynchus clarkii lewisi. Taxonomy (NCBI): domain Eukaryota; kingdom Metazoa; phylum Chordata; class Actinopteri; order Salmoniformes; family Salmonidae; genus Oncorhynchus; species Oncorhynchus clarkii. The sequence continues at coordinate 21,264,962 of NC_092173.1, read as the reverse complement.
CACACACACACACACACACACACACACAGACACACACAGACACACACACACACACACACACACACACACACACTATCAGTGCTGAGGTCAGTCTATGGCCATTGGCGGGAGAGTGTTTGTTATTCTAATATTATGTTTCTTTACATCACCGTCACTATTCCCATCACTGCTATTATCATTATTACTATGATTACAATCTATGAGGCTGGAGGGCAGACGGAGAGCAAGAAGAAAGGAGTGGAGAAAGAGGAGGCATAAAAGACAGAGCTAAAGGGATGATAAGAGGTCAACGTTTTCCCTCAACACCCATACATGACTTAATCTGATTCTGCTCTGAGAGAACTGGCTTACTGCAGGAGGACAAGATGGAGGGTCTGGCTTACTGCAGGAGGACAGGATGGAGGGAAGGAGGAAAAGGAAGAGAAGACAACAGAGACAAAGAAGAAGACAGGAAGGTGAAAATGATGGGGAGACAGAAAACAGGCCCTAAACAGGCTTCACCTAAGGATAAAGGGTTTAATACCCTGGGTTTGAGCAGTAGAGCGCCTCCCCATGGTGTGTGTATGCCAGTGCAGTCTTAGTATCCAGGTAGCAGTAGAGTGATGGAATCCACAGACAGATAAGATCTGGGAACTTATGAAATAGAATAATACAAAATGTAAGTAAGCCTGAATTAGAAAGAAAAATGAAAACCAGCCGGGCTGGTTTCTGGATCCAAATAGCCCTGCTGTACGATATCTACCTCTGGTAATATATATCCTCCTATACATTGACATTGTAGGTGTGTGTGCACCTGGTCTATGTAAGTAAATGCTGTGGTGTGTGTGTGTGAGAGAGAGAGAGAGACAGAGAGCGAGAGAAAGAGAGAGAGAGAGAGAGAGAGAGAGAGAGAGAGAGACAGAGAGTGAGAGCGAGAGTGAGAGAGAGAGAGAGAGAGAGAGAGAGAGAGAGAGAGAGAGAGAAAGAGAGAGAGAGAGAGAGAGAGAGAGAGAGAGAGAGAGAGAGAGAGCTGGTGGCTCAGCTTCAGGATTGTGCCCAGACGAGACGGTCTGAACATATAGAATACACAGGCGGGACAGAAGAGAGTGAGCAGGGAGAGGACACTGGGGAGGAGAGAGGAAGGGGAAAAGAGGGGGAGCAGGGAGAGGACACTGGGGAGGAGAGAGGAAGGGGAAAAGAGGGGGAGCGGGAGAGGACACTGGGGAGGAGAGAGGAGGGGGAAAAGAGGGGGAGCAGGGAGAGGACACTGGGGAGGAGAGAGGAAGTGGAGAAGAGGTGGAGCAGGGAGAGGACACTGGGGAGGAGAGAGGAAGTGGAGAAGAGGAGGAGCAGGGAGAGGACACTGGGGAGGAGAGAGGAAGGGGAAAAGAGGGGGAGCAGGGAGAGGACACTGGGGAGGAGAGAGGAAGGGGAAAAGAGGGGGAGCAGGGAGAGGACACTGGGGAGGAGAGAGGAAGGGGAAAATAGGGGGAGCAGGGAGAGGACACTGGGGAGAAGAGAGGAGGGGGAGCAGGGAGAGGACACTGGGGAGGAGAGAGGAAGGAGAAAAGAGGGGGAGCAGGGAGAGGACACTGGGGAGGAGAGAGGAGGTGGAGAAGAGGGGGAGCAGGAAGAGAACACTGGGGAGGAGAGAGGAAGGGGAAAAGAGGGGGAGCAGGGAGAGGACACTGGGGAGGAGAGAGGAAGGGGAAAAGAGGGGGAGCAGGGAGAGGACACTGGGGAGGAGAAAGGAAGGGGGAAGGAGGGGGAGCAGTGAGAGGACACTGGGGAAGAGAGAGGAGGGGAAGAAGAGGGGGAGCAGGGAGAAGACACTGGGGAGGAGAGAGGAGGGGGGGAAGAGGGGGAGCAGGAAGAGGACACTGGGGAGGAGAGAGGAAGGGGAAAAGAGGGGGAGCAGGGAGAGGACACTGGGGAGGAGAGAGGAAAGGGAAAAGAGGGGGAGCAGGGAGAGGACACTGGGGAGGAGAGAGGAAGGGGAAAAGAGGGGGAGCAGGGAGAGGACACTGGGGAGGAGAGAGGAAGTGGAGAAGAGGGGGAGCAGGGAGAGGACACTGGGGAAGAGAGAGGAAGTGGAGAAGAGGAAGAGCAGGGAGAGGACACTGGGGAGGAGAGAGGAAGGGGAAAAGAGGGGGAGCAGGGAGAGGACACTGGGGAGGAGAGAGGAAGGGGAAAAGAGGGGGAGCAGGGAGAGGACACTGGGGAGGAGAGAGGAGGTGGAGAAGAGGGGGAGCAGGGAGAGGACACTGGGGAGGAGAGAGGAAGTGGAGAAGAAGTGGCAGGGAAAGAAAGAAGCGAGGAGGGAGTAGAAGGAAGAGAGATGAAGAGTGGATGAGAGGGGATAGACAGAGAGATGGGGAGCAGAAAGAGGGGAGAAGGAAGAGAGATGAAGAGTGGATGAGAGGGGAGAGACGTAGAGAGATGGGGAGCAGAAAGAGGGGAGAAGGAAGATAGATGAAGAGTGGATGAGAGGGGAGAGACATAGAGAGATGGGGAGCAGAAAGAGGGGAGAAGGAAGAGAGATGAAGAGTGGATGAGAGGGGAGAGAGAGAGAGATGGGGAGCAGAAAGAGGGGAGAAGGAAGAGAGATGAAGAGTGGATGAGAGGGGAGAGACATAGAGAGATGGGGAGCAGAAAGAGGGGAGAAGGAAGAGAGATGAAGAGTGGATGAGAGGGGAGAGACATAGAGAGATGGGGAGCAGAAAGAGGGGAGAAGGGAGAGAGGAGGATAGATTGGTAAAGGAAAAAAGGCAAAAAGAGGGGGGGCTGCTTTCTCCTGGGTCCTGCTATGTTTCCCATTATGTAAGCCCTGGTCACCGGCAGCATGCCAGCAGGCAAAATAAAAGAGTCTCTCTGGCTTGGCACAGCTCGTATTTTCCTATCCTCGGCGTGGGGTCAGGAAGGGGTCAGGCAGCTGGATGGGGCGCTGGGGGGATTGTGGGGTCTGGGCCAGCCTCCAAAACCCAAAAGGCCCTGGGTTCAAGTACCAGCTGAAAGCAATCAGGGTGAAATTTGGGAGTGCCACAGCTGCTCTCAGCAGCGCTGTTCTGTAGCTCACTCTCCATCTCTCTCTTTTCCTTCTCTCTCTCTCCATCTCCATCTCCCTGTTGCCTGCTTTTTACCCCCCTTTCTCTTTTTCGGCCAACGCACAAAAAAAAATTGGCATACTTTTAACATGAAGCCAGAAGTACGAGTGTGTGTACGTGTGTCTGTGTGTGCGTGAGCGCGTGTAAGCGGGGTCAGATGAAAGACAAAGGGAAAAAACAATTCTAGCACTCCAGTCTGGCCAGACCACAGTGAATGGTACATAGTGTCTGTAGGACCACAGTGAATGGTACATAGTGTCTGTAGGACCACAGTGAATGGTACACAGTGTCTGTAGGACCACAGTGAATGGTACACCGTGTCTGTAGGACCACAGTGAATGGTACATCGTGTCTGTAGGACCACAGTGAATGGTACATCGTGTCTGTAGGACCACAGTGAATGGTACATAGTGTCTGTAGGACCACAGTGAATGGTACATCGTGTCTGTAGGACCACAGTGAATGGTACACCGTGTCTGTAGGACCACAGTGAATGGTACATCGTGTCTGTAGGACCACAGTGAATGGTACATCGTGTCTGTAGGACCACAGTGAATGGTACATAGTGTCTGTAGGACCACAGTGAATGGTACATCGTGTCTGTAGGACCACAGTGAATGGTACATAGTGTCTGTAGGATCACAGTGAATGGTACATAGTGTCTGTAGGACCACAGTGAATGGTACATAGTGTCTGTAGGACCACAGTGAATGGTACACAGTGTCTGTAGGACCACAGTGAATGGTACATCGTGTCTGTAGGACCACAGTGAATGGTACACCGTGTCTGTAGGACCACAGTGAATGGTACACCGTGTCTGTAGGACCACAGTGAATGGTACATTGTGTCTGTAGGACCACAGTGAATGGTACACCGTGTCTGTAGGACCACAGTGAATGGTACATCGTGTCTGTAGGACCACAGTGAATGGTACACCGTGTCTGTAGGACCACAGTGAATGGTACATCGTGTCTGTAGGACCACAGTGAATGGTACATAGTGTCTGTAGGACCACAGTGAATGGTACATAGTGTCTGTAGGACCACAGTGAATGGTACATAGTGTCTGTAGGACCACAGTGAATGGTACATAGTGTCTGTAGGACCACAGTGAATGGTACATCGTGTCTGTAGGACCACAGTGAATGGTACACCGTGTCTGTAGGACCACATTGAATGGTACATCGTGTCTGTAGGACCACAGTGAATGGTACATAGTATCTGTAGGACCACAGTGAATGGTACATAGTGTCTGTAGGACCACAGTGAATGGTACATAGTGTCTGTAGGACCACAGTGAATGGTACATAGTGTCTGTAGGACCACAGTGAATGGTACACGTGTCTGTAGGACCACAGTGAATGGTACATCGTGTCTGTAGGACCACAGTGAATGGTACATCGTGTCTGTAGGACCACAGTGAATGGTACATAGTGTCTGTAGGACCACAGATGATACATCTGAGCATCTTTGTGAATGTGCATGTATGATGCTGTTGGCAATTTGCATTAATGTGTGTATGTGTTTGTGTGTGGATGTGGTTGCAAGTGTGTGTGTGCGCCACAGGAGGTTGGTGGCACCTTCATTGGGGAGGATGGTAGCGGCTGGAGCGGAGTAAGTGGAAGGGTATCAAACACATTTCATTTGATCGGTCTGGCCATTATTATAAGCCGTCCTCCCCTCAGCAGCCTCACTGGTGAGCGCGCATGTGTGTGAGTGTTGGTTTGTCAGTGTGGGGTTTGTGTGTGTGTGTGTGTGTGTTGGTTTGTCAGTGTGGGGTTTGTGTGTGTGTGTGTGTGTGTGTTGGTTTGTCAGTGTGGGGTTTGTGTGTGTGTGTGTGTGTGTGTTGGTTTGTCAGTGTGGGGTTTGTGTGTGTGTTTGAGTGGGGTGTGCAGAAGTGTTGAGTGTGGATGTGTTTGGCAAAAGATGTGTGCATGATGTAGATCCATCAAAATTGTACACTGAACAAAAATATAAACACAACATGTAAAGTGTTGGTCCCGTGTTTCATGAGATGAAATAAAATATAAAATGTGCCGTTTTGTCACACAGCAAAATGCCACAGATGTCTAATTTCTCTACCATAAACCTCCTCGAATGTCATTTTAGAGAATTTGTCAGTACAGTCACAACTGCAGTACAGTCACAACTGCAGACCATGTGTAACCACGTCAGCCCAGGACCTCCACATCCAGCTTCTTCACCTGCGGGATTGTCTGAGACCAGCCACCCAGACAGCTGATGAAACTGAGGAAACAGACATTTTGTTCAAAATATTTTTTTTTCTGATTGTCTGGACCTGGCTCCCCAGTGGGTGGGCCTATACCCTCCCAGGCCCACCCATGGCTGCACCCCTGCCCAGTCATGTGAAATCTATAGATTAGGGCCTAATTAAATTATTTAAATTGACTGATTTCCTTATATGAACTGTAACTCTGTAAAAACGTTGAAATTGTTGCATGCTGCGTTTATATTTTTGTTCAGTAAACAATTTGTAGTTCGATGATTACAGGTGTATGTATGGATGCTATGCTTCACCTACAATAATACAAACACAATCAAACTGAGAGACTGTTTTCTGGCTCAATCAACATTAAACGATGTATAAGTGGGATCCAGTACCTCACATGAAATAAACCCAATATCTCAGATCTGTGTAACAGGTTCAAACTCAATGGAGATGGATGGCTCCAGCACTGTGTGAGTGGGACTACATCTCTCCATACTGGATTCACTGTGGCATACTGACTGTAGAGGGGTTACTGCCTTCAGTGTCTTCTATTGCAGGGCTATTCAATAACAGGGACCGCTCATCACTCTTTCCTTCTAATCAGGAACTGAGTTATTAACTCTCTGGCCAGTCAGAGAAATGAATCAATTAACTACACAAAAATCTAAATATGCACCACTGTGGACCCCAGGACCCCAGATTGCAGAACACTGTGGCATCAATGCCAGAGAGAGGCTGTCTTGTCACTACAGCGATTAGCCCTCTATGGTACTTTCATCTTCTAATGGGGCAGACAGACATACAGCAGAACCTCTTAGCAGGGCAGAAAGCTTGATATAATATTTATAATGTGACATGTATCTTACTTCTTCTGTCTGTGCTAACGTCCAGTCTGTGAACTGTATACAGTGGTGTGGGTTGGCGCTGGGTTGGGAATGCCAGAGAGAGTCTGTCTAGGGCTGAGTGGGTCTCATCCAGGACTGTTTACAGAATCTCTTATCATCTGTATTGGCTGTTCTGGGATCTGGAGAGACTCAACACATGCCCCCATTAAACACCTGGGGAGGACAGCCCTCTTCTGCACAGAGTAATGCTGAAGATAAAGAGAGAGAGGGCGAGTGAAAGAGAGGTAGAAAGATGGAGAGAGAGGGGGGGGAGAAGGAGAGAGAACGAGAGAGAAAGAGAGAGAGAGAACGAGGGAGAAAAAGAGAGAGAATGAGGGAGAAAGAGGATGCAGGGTGGAGGGTAGGCAGACAGACAGAGCAGGAGGATGATTGAGTGTGGCAAAACAGAGGAAGTGATAGAGACAGAGAGCCAGCCAGAATAATTGGGCCTCAGACACAAAGGGCTGAAACGACACACAGGCACACACACACACACACACACACACACACACACGCACACACACACACACACACGCACACACACACGCACACACACACGCACACACACACACACACATACACACACACACACACGCACACATATACACACACACACACACACATGGACGGATCACAGAGAGTGTGTGTCGGGTAGAGCCACAGATAAAGCTGTTGGCCGGGGCATGTGTGTGCCGGAGGCTGGAGGGCGGGGACACACCCACACTGGTTCTCAGATTGGCTGCGTGGCTCAGAGTGACGGTGTGAGTCGGGCTGGCTGTTGTCAGCCTGGCCCAGAGCAGGAAGTGTGCTGGGGATAAGGCGGCCATGTGGCAGGATGTTATGGATTTCTAATTAGAGCAATTCATCTGTCAGCGAGGACCCGCTTTCACTGAGGGGAGCTTTCACTGGCTCACACTCATTACATACACTCTATACACACACGGAACACGGGCCCTGCTCTCGCCCCTCACACATACTCCATACACACACTGGCAAGATAAGACCATATCTCACACTGACCATTGAAGCTTTCATCAACCCTATTCACCATTCCCTAGAGATCCACACTTTACAATGCTATCCTCTGGCCAGTGCATGGCACAAGACTATTATGATGCAGGAGAAGCCTCATTTCCAGGGCATGGGCTAGAGAGAGCCCCCTCTCTGCCCAAAGGCTATAGTACTGTACAGAGCTGGCCTTTCCCTCATCACACTGATACCACAGATAGCCTTCACTCATGATATCATCTGGAGATCTGCCCCAGAGAGACAAAGAGGAAGGGGGGGGGGGGGGAGAGAGAGAAACAGCTAAATTCATGAGGGACTAGAGCCTGCTATTGTGTTCCACAAGATATCCTGCTGCACTTTTGGTCAGCAGCTGATAATCAAACTAGTAAACAAACAAAGGAGAGGTGAGGCAGTGTGTGCTGTGTGTAACTATTTTTGTGTATATAGGGTGGGGGTGCAGTATGAGTGTGTGTGTGTGTGTGTGTGTGTGTGTGTGTGTGTGTGTGTGTGTGTGTGTGTGTGTGTGTGTGTGTGTGTGTGTGTGTGTGTGTGTGTGTGTGTGTGTGTGTGTGTGTGTGTGTGTATGTGTAGAGAGAGCGTGTCTGGGATGTGTGCCTGACTCTTGAAGCAGCAGAGGAACTCTCCATTCACAAGCAGAGGGACGGAACATGAAATGGAAGAGGGCGACTGGAATGTCTCCATGTGAAAGAATTCTGCAGCCAGTTTCCCTCTTTTCCCCTCCTCTTACTGCATTCCATCTCAGTGCACAGCGAGGGAGAGGGAAGAGACAGAGGGAAAGAGAGAGAAAGCGTAAAATGAGAGCAAGAAAGAAGAGAATGAGAGGAGGACGAAGAGCAAGAGAGAGAAGAAATCGATAGACAGTGACAGGAGAGAGAGAATGGAATTAGATTGAGGAGTGGACGAGAGGCAGTGAGAAAGAGAGAGAGAGGGAGAGAAGAGAAGGAGAGCAAGTAGAGAGTGAGATAAAGAGAAAGAGGAGATGGAGAAAGAAATACAAATTTAAGAAAAGGAGAGAAAGAGCGAGGAGAGAGTGAAAAAGAGGAGAGAGAAAAAGTGGAGATAGGGGAGTGTTTGCGAGGCCGGGAACATAGAGCAGCGGCCGGGGGGATGTTTAGATAGGTGCAGGCTGCCACTAGGAAGTCCGGGCTCCAACATAAACACTCCGTCACACAGCCCAGCGCTCCCAACTGTGGGAGAAATCTGCCCTGAGACGGACGGATGGACGGAGAGAGGGAACAAGGGAGTGGGAGGAGGGAGGTAGGGAGGATGGGTACACGGCCACTTTCAGATCCCTGCAGAATATATACACAGCTGAGCTGAACCCCTGGACCCATTTCCTCTCTGCTTCTCAGTGACCAGGGCTCCTGAGGCCACATTGAATGGGCTTATCTACATGTAATCTCCACCTCATACTGCACTGTGCCCTCCTCCTTCTCTCTCCAACCAAAAACCAACCTAAATACACACACACAGGTAGACAAACACACGCACACACATATACGTGTCAGTCTCCGCTGGCTTGTATTACCCAGGTTTTCCAGGGAAATTCATTTGAAAATGAAACCTAGAGAAATTATATAGCCTACTTGTAAAGAAACATTTCATTTCCATGAGCAAAAACATTACACCAGTAAACCCAGACTCCATCAAATCAGACACACTGGTTTCAAAGTCACTGTGACATCATGGCCTATATGTTGTCCATTCCCACATCACCTATTGGAGCCATTATAACTACACACACTCAAATGTCACCCTATTCCCTATACAGTAATGCACTATATAAAGAAATGGGTGCCATTTGCGTGCACACTCAACCCAGCCAGGTCTGGTTCAAACACCTCAGAGCTGAGAGACAGAGAGTAAAAATGGCAGACCTGTCATGTTTAGTTTGCCCTTCTGACTTCTCAGTGTGTGAAAAGTCCCATGAGCGGCTGAGAGAGAGGAGAGGAGTATCGTGACTAAGTGAGAGGACATAAACTTTCATGATAGATTCTAACCTCTCCCTCCTCTTCATCTCCCTCCTCTCCTCCAGACAGTACCCCCGAGGTTCAGATAGAAGAGAGACGATGTTCTTCAGTCTCTGGTCTCTGAGCTATCAGACTAAAGTTATGAAGGATGCTACATTTAAACCCTCAGTCCCACTTTACTTCAAGTGGCACTTGAAAATGTATTCATGTATTAACATGGTAGGAACATAGGCATGTACTGCTACACGGTTTTAGCCACTTAATTTAAAGTGGCAGCAAACCCTCAAATATAAGGCCCTCTTCACACTATCTCAAGCATGAGAAACCGGATGTCATATAGTCTAGGCTACTGGAGTAGTCATAACAACTTGTGTAGAACTGTAGATTTATAAACACTGGGTTATAGACAGGGGGTTGAAGGTCATTGTGAGCGGGGACATCAGTAACCACCATTACCCAGCTCTAGTGCCCCAGGGCACAGCTATACGCATGGCACAGTATGTGTTTATAATGTAGTTGAGTTATGAGTGTGAGGGGTGTAGTATTAGTACAACTATGAGGAGGAATGGACAGACTAAGGGCAGATTGAGGGAGAGAGAGAGAGCGAGAGAGAGTGGCCTGACAGGGGTGGACCAACACCCAGGACACACACACACAGTCTCACTGGCTGCCAGTAAACACTCACAAGTCCAGGTCTTCCATGAAACAGATGAGTCCCAGCAGAGCCTGGATCTCCCACACAGCAGGCCTCTCTCTCTCTCTCTCTCTCTCTCTCTCTCTCTCTCTCTCTCTCTCTCTCTCTCTCTCTCTCTCTCTCTCTCTCTCTCTCTCTCTCTCTCTCTCTCTCTCTCTCTCTCTCTCTCTCTCTCTCTCTCTCTCTCTCTCTCTCTCTCAACACATGAAAAGTGGGATGTATACTGAGGGTACGGGGCAACGGAAGACAAACAGCAGAGGGGCTAATGACCTTGGAGATGAGGAAAGGGATGATAAACCGGGGGGAAAGTTTGCAGGACTCCACCCAGAGAGGCAGATCCCGGGTGGACAGCCATACCTTCCCAACTGCCCGAGACGATACCAGGGAGCTGGGGTTTGGTGGAGGTCCGCTTGTCGTCAATACCTGGAGGTGGTCTTGAGAAGGGCCAACCGGGCTCTCTTCCAGGTGCGACGAGAGCGGCGGACAAACATCTGGTCCGAAGGTATAACGACCTCTTCCTCTTGCTCAGGGAAGAGCGGGGGTTGATAACCCAGAAAACACTCGAAGGGCGAGAGACCCGTGGCAGAGCAAGGAAGGGTGTTGCAGGCGTATTCAACCCACACTAGTTGCTGGCTCAAGGTGGTGGGGTTGGCAAGGACCAGGCAGCGAAGAGTCGTTTCCAAGTCTTGGTTGGCTTGCTCCGACTGGCCTTTGGACTGGGGGTGGAACCCGGACCACTCAATGAGCGTGCAGAATGCCTTCCAGAACCGGAATGAGAACTGAGGACCCCGGTCAGAGACCATGTCCACCGGGAGTGTTTGAGATCCTGTGTTTGAGATCCTGGAACACCCGGTCAGCAGCTGGGGACCATGTGAACGGAACCTTGGGAGAGATGAGTGCAGACAGGGGGGAAGCCAGGGTTCTGTAACCCCGGATAAAGTGGTGATAAAAGCTGGTAAATCACAGGTCTAAGGTTGCAGCTGCACCCTAGACCTAAGCTGGGGCCAATCCACCTCCACTCTCACCTTCCCAAGATCCATCTGTACACTCCCTGCAACCCAGGAAGGGGACTTCTCCGCTTTTACAAAAAGCTGGTCCTCCAGAAGGCGTTGGAGAACCTGTCGTACATGCAGCACGTGTTCTTGGGCGGAGCGGGAGAAGACGAGGATGTCATCGAGGTAGACGTTGACGAACCGGTTCAATATGTCGCAGAGAAAATCATTAACCAGAGCCTGGAACACAGCTGGGGTGTTGGTAAGGCCAAATGGCATGACCAGATACTCGTAGTGGCCACTGGCCGTGTTGAAGGCAGTCTTCCACTCATCTCCTTCCCATATCCGCACCAGGTGGTAGGCATTCCGTAGGTCCAGCTTGGAGAACACGTTTGCCCCCTGAAGTGGCTCAAAGGCCGAGGAGAGTGGTTGCGGGTAGCGGTTCTTCACTGTGATGTCGTTGAGGCCCCGGTAGTCGATGCACGAGCGCAGTGTTTTGTCCTTCTTCTCCATAAAAAAGAACCCTGCACCCGCGGGGGAGGCAGAAGGAAGGATGAACTCCGCAGCTAGGGAGTCCTTAATGTAGGTCTCCATAACCTTGGTCTCCGGGCCCAACAGAGAGTACAGTCGTCCCCAGGGAGGAGTAGTGGGAGAAGGTCAATAGGATCGATGCGGCAGAAGCGAAGTGTCCCGGGCCTTACTGAACACCTCCTGGAGGTCCTTGTACTCTGCGGGAATGGAGGAGAGGTCCGAGGCAACTTCCAAGCACAAAGGAAGACGTCCCGGGTCAGGCTGCGCTGATTTAAGACAATGGCCGTGTCAGAACGAGCTCCAGCCCATAATGGCACCAAAAGTCCAGTCTATGATGGGATTGTGTCACTGGAGCCAAGAGAATCCCAATATCATGGGAACCTGAGGAGACTTAATCAGCATAAATTGGATTGCCTCCCTGTGGTTCCCTGACACTCGTAGGTTGATGGGAGTGGTATTGTGAGTGACCCAGCCTAAAGAGCTCCGTCCAGCTCTCTAACGTCCATGGGAATGGAGAGGGGCTGAGTGGGGATGCCCAGCTCGGACACTAGGGTAGTGTCCAAGTAACTCTCATCAGCCCCAGAGTTGATGAGAACCAGGAGCGATTTTGACTGGTTCTCCCACAGCAGGATGCCATGGAAAGGGGTGCAAGTAAGGGGAGAAGAACAGTTCTCCATAAGGCACACCAGAGTACTCACCCCTTCTAAATGAGCCTGGTTCTTTAATGGGCAGGTAGCTCCACAATATAGACAGCACTGGGTGTGGAGTCGGCATAAGCGCACAGCCGTAGTTAATGTAGCCCTGCCCAGGTGCCTAAACTCTGAAGGAGGCGAGTCGGCAAACCCTTGGTGATTCCCAAGAGAACTCTGGTGACGTTAGGTTCACTTGGACATGTAGACTTTGGGGGTCTCTGGGATTCTTCGGGGGCGAGGTGGGAATCGAGGATGAACGAGGGCAACAGGGCACAGATTCCCTCTCCCTCCTACATTCTCGAAGCTGCCCATCGATCCGGATGGTCAAGGCTATGAGGGAGTCAAGGTCTATGGGCAGCTCCACCTCCGATAATTCGTGAAGGAACATGTCGAACAATGCTTCCGGGTTCCAGGCACTCAGCCGCCGACGTGCAAAAATCCAATGCGTAGTCTGCTACACTACAAGAGTCTTGATGTAGCTGAAGCAGCATACGAGCAGCCTCTCTCCCAAACAACGGAGAATCAAACACCTTCCAAACTTCCGCCAATAACTCCTCTAGACTGAGGCAGACGGCAGACTGTTGCTCCCAAACCGCCATAGCCCAGGAGAGTGCCCTCCAGGATGTCAGCGTTCTGATGTATGCTGTTCTCGAGCGGTCCGAGGGGAACGAATAAGGCTGCAGCTCGAAATTGAGGGAGCACTGGGAGAGAAAATGGAATCTCCAGCGTAACAGACTGTTGCTCCCAAACCGCCATAGCCCAGGAGAGTGCCCTCCAGGATGTCAGCGTTCTGATGTATGCTGTTCTCGAGCGGTCCGAGGGGAACGAATAAGGCTGCAGCTCGAAATTGAGGGAGCACTGGGAGAGAAAATGGAATCTCCAGCGTAACGCACCAGAGGAGGTAAGCAGGGTTCTCGGGACACTGGGGTAGTCTGGGAGATTACGGGTGTGACCCACTGCCCAGTGGGGAATCCGCGGAAATGCTCCAGCAAAGTCTCAAACGCCTGGTCATGGCGTTCTGCCAGGGTATGATCCCTCCATAAGACATTACAGTAACTTCTCATATCATCCAATGGTGGCTCCTTACAGGGAGACAGCGTTGTGGAGCTGGTCTGAGTCTGCAGGGTTGGTCATGGCCAGTTTGTACTATCATGATTTAGGGAAGTCACAGATGCAGACAGTGTCGAAGTAACAAACATTTATGACTAGAACAGGGGGCAGGCAAAATGACAGGTCAAGGGCAGGCAGAGTGGTCAAAACCGTGAAAACTAGAAAACAGGAACTGGAAACAGACAGGAGCAAGGGGAAACCACGGATAGGCTTGACGAACAAAACGAACTGGCAACAAACAAACAGAGAACACAGGTATAAATACACAGGGGATAATGAGGGGATATTGGAGACACCTGGTGGGGGTGGAGACAAGCACAAAGACAGCTGAAACAGATCAGGGTGTGACACATAGTGCATTATCTCATGAAGATAAACTAAGTAGTATAAACTATAACATGCTGCATTATCTTATGAAGATACACAAGTACCCTCAAACAGAATAAATAAAACGTGCATGCATGCACATACACACACAAGCACTCTCAGACTTAAGCACTCAAGCATACTGGCAATTTGCTATGAACCCAAGATGAACCTTTCAACACATTGAGTAATAATAATTGTAATAAAACATATACACAAAAATGACATCTTTTTTTATATCGCAATGTAGTCAAAACACTACAACAAAACATTGGCAAAAACAATACATAAACTCCTCTCCAACTAGACATGCTGACACAGAACACTAATAGACCTAAGCTGTCGACACACACACACACACACACACACACACACACACACACACACACACACACACACACACACACACACACACACACACACACACACACACACACACACATACTTGACATAGTTCACTTGTGCACTTTCAGTGACACACTTTCCCAGGCTTCTAGCGCACGTCTAGAGTCACTGCTGCTGGTTTTATGTAGGTCTCATGTGGTGTTCACAGACTGAGTAGATCACTTCTGAAGCAGCTCTCATCGTCACACACACAGCCATCCACAGACACACACAGGACACACTAACACATTATAATGACTTAGTCTGATTGGCACAAATACACAACTAGGGCAATCAGGACATATCAACCTATAGACACAGATGATCCAGTCCAACATTCCAATCTGGGAAAACTCTTCCAGATTCTACTGGATGGAGATGGACCACTCCACTGGGAAGTCCTGGGCTCGGACCTGGACCCGGTCCCAATGGCCTTAGCAGATGCTCCCGATGTAATGCTGGAGTCATCGTACTGTCTTTCTCCTCCTCCTCCTCCTCTTCCTCCTCTCTTTCTCTCCATCAACCCACAGCCCAGTTGTTACATTCCACCTCTGCCCTGTAGATCCAGTCCTAGGGAACAGTAACAGGCTAGTGATGAAACCTGTGTATGTGGGGTGTGTTCCTCTGCCCAGTGATGGTGTAGTGGTGAAAGGTGTTTGTGGTCTAGAAAGTGTTCCCCTGGCTGCCCTAGGGCTCCAATCGCAAGGGATAACAAGGAGAAAGTGATACAGTGTGTTTGGACTCAAGAGTATTGTGTTCTTCTGCTAATTGTCATAGCCAGGTAGCGATATGAAGGCAGACAACTGACTCCCGAATCAGGATGCTAGGTGTTGTTATCTTTGGAGAATACAGTACAGTGAGTACAATAATGTGCTAATCTGGTATGATGTAGTGGTTACATTTTTATGTTTCCGGCAACTTTGCCTCCACTATGAGACTGAAAGAGCCGTATTGGTGTGAACTTATGTCGAGTAGTGTTATTGCTTAGCTTTACCCATACAAACACACACACTTCACACTATTCCAACAGCAAGGCACACACAAATCAGACATAAACCACTCTGTACACACACACACACAGTCTTGTACAGCTAACCTTATGGGGACACACAATTCAGTCCCATTCAAAATATCACTTTCCCTAAGCCCTAACCCTAAACATAACCCTAACCCATACTCTTACCCTTACCCTAACCTTAACTATAACTCTAAACCTAACTGTAACACAGGTCAACTAATGTTGAATAGTTATCATTACTTGTGAGATTCCAGTAACCATTCATATTATGTTGTATTGTGATATGTTTAAAAGTTGACAGCTATTAGAAATCAGCTGTCAGAAGCTGCATGACGAGCAGTTTATTTTGAGCCAATCAAAACTCAACATTCTATCTTTATCCATCTCCTAACCTCACGTTGTACACCATTGGGCTCCAACATGTTGAAGCTACAACAAAACATGAAGAGCTACTGCCATTCTATGGAAGAAGAACTGTGTTTCAAATCATTGTAAGAAGTTGGATAAAACTGAACTAAAAAGAGAGAACAGGATAATAACACTCACTTATCTATATGAACGTTGCTGTGAAGGGGTTGAGGGAAAGATTTACGCCCGGATTTGGTGAGTATTCATAAGGAGACAAGCTGCTAGCGACTAGGCTAGCTAAGCTATTTCTAGAATTTTGTGCGTGTTCATACTGAACCAAGCATACGCTCAAGCCGTTAACATTTAGGCTAGCTCAGCCATCGATCAATTGAAGTAGCAAATCAAATCAAATCTCATTGGTCTCAAACACATGTTTAGCAGATGTTATTGTGAGTGTAGCGAAATGCTTGTGCTTCTAGTTCCGACAGTGCAGCAATATCTAACAAGTAATCTAACAATTCCACAACAACTACCTAATACACACAAGTAAAGGGATGGAGTAAGAATATATACATATAAATATATGGATGAGCAATGACCGAGTGGCATAGGCAAGATGCAATAAATGGTATAAAATACAGTATATACATATGGGATGGGTAATGCAAGATATGTAAATATTATTGGGGGCGGCAGGGTAGCCTAGTGGTTGGACTAGTAACCGAAAGGTTGCAAGATCAAATCCCTGAGCTGACAAGGTAAAAGTCTGCCGTTCTGCCCCTGAACAAGGCAGTTAACCCACTGTTCCTAGGCCGTCATTGAAAATAAGAATTTGTTCTTAACTGACTTGCCTAGTTAAATAAAGTACAAATTAAAACAATTATTATAGTAGCATTATTAAAGTGACTAGTGATCCATTATTTAAAGTGGCCAATGATTTCAAGTCTGTATGTAGGCAGCAGGCTCTCTGTGTTAGTGACTGCTGTTTAACAGTCTGATGACCTTGAGATTGAAAAATAGCTTCTGTCTCTCGGTCCCGGCTTTGATGCACCTGTACTGACCTTGCCTTCTGGATGGTAGCGGGGTCAACAGGCAGTGCCTCGGGTGGTTGTTGTCCTTGATGATCTTTTTGGCCTTCCTGTGATATCGGCTGCTGTAGGTGTCCTGGAAGGCAGGTAGTTTGACCCCGGTGATGCGTTGTGCAGACTGCACCACCCTCTGGAGAGCCCTGCGGTTGTTGGCGGTGCAGATGCCGTAGCAGGTGGTGATACAGTGCGACAGAATGCTCTCAATTGTGCATCTGTAAAAGTTTGTGAGGGTTTTAGGTGACAAGCCACATTTCTTCAGCCTGCTGAGGTTGAAGAGGCGGTGTCCTGGATGGCAGGTAGTGATGCGCCTTCTTCACCACACTGTGGTTGGACCATTTCAGTTTGTCCATGATGTGTATGCCGAGGAACTTAAAACTGTTCACCTTCTCCACTGCTGTCCCGTCGATGTGGATAGGGAGGTGCTCCCTCTGCAGTTTCTTGAAGTCCACGATCATCTCCTTTGTTTTGTTGATATTGAGTGAGAGGTTGTTTTCCTGACACCACACTCTGAGTGCCCTCACCTCCTTCCTATAGGCTGTATCGTTGTTGTTGGTGACCAAGCTGGTGTTGGTGATCAAGCTGGTGTTGGTGTTCAAGCTATTGTGTCATCTGAAAACTTGATGATTGAGTTGGAGGTGTGCATGGCCACACAGTCATGGGTGAACAGGGAGTACAGGAGGGGGCTGAGCACGCACCCTTGGGGGGCCCCAGTGTTGAGATTCAGCAAAGTGGAGATGTTGTTTCCTACCTTCACCACCTGGGGGCGGCCCGTTAGGATGTCCAGGACCCAATTGCACAGGGCGGGGTTGAAACCCAGGGCCTCAAGCTTAATGATGAGCTTGGAGGGTACTATGGTGTTGGTAAAGTAGTTTGCATTGCCCAGGCTAGTTTTGTTTAGTTTATGTGAGCCTGGAGCTGTTTTATTTATTTATTTAACTAGGCAAGTCAGTTAAGAACAAATTCTTATTTTCAATGACAGCCTAGGAACAGTGGGTTAACTGCCTTGTTCAGGGGCAGAAAGACAGATATGCACCTTCTCAGCTCTGGGATTTGAACTTGCAACCTTTTGGTTACTACTGTCGTGTCTTTGGCTATGCCGGATTAAGTGATATGACATGCTATTTTATAAAATAATTTACATGTAATTAATATCATCTGATTGAGCTAATCATGTAAATGTAATTAATTAGAGAGTCGGGCACCACAAAATAGTATTTATTGAGCTGTTATCTTCCGAATAAACTCTTAAAGACCGAGTAATATTTTACATCAATAGCAGTCAATATTAATCTTCATCTTAATTCAGTCTCATCTGAAAGTTGTAAATTCTTGGTTATCTGCACGAACCCTGGCTAACAAGTTGAACCAGCAATACAAAATTGGGTTTAATTATTTATTTACTAAATACCTAACTAATCACACAGAATTACACATACACATAATTAAATCATAACTTGATTACAAATTACGTCATAAAGGAAAACGTCCCTAGCGGGCGGAACAGATATGACAGCTTGTTACACAAAA
Organism: Oncorhynchus clarkii lewisi; assembly: GCF_045791955.1. Lineage (NCBI taxonomy): Eukaryota > Metazoa > Chordata > Actinopteri > Salmoniformes > Salmonidae > Oncorhynchus > Oncorhynchus clarkii. Next base: position 21,247,017 of record NC_092173.1, on the reverse strand, counting down.
GCAAAGGGTCTGGGTTTGAGTGAAAGAGCGTGAAGACTGAGGAACAAAGGGCGAAGCTGTGCTATCGTAAATACAGTATCTTATGCATTCTAAATTACCGCCCATTTGGAAAAGAAAAATCCAATAAATATTTACTCTGAGCTGCGCTTCGGTAGGTTGGTGGTAGATGGAAGGCCGTGTTGACCAACCGAGTCCTTCGTCCTTTGAAGAATGACTCTGCTGGTAAATTGAATACGTTGTAGTAACGTTGTTGTGTGGTAGACGGGATACTCTGTCTGTTCCTTCCTAACCCTCGTTTGCAGCGGCTGGTGCTAACTCAACGGCTAGGAGGTATCACTTCTGTAGTGAATAAGAGTTCAAAGTTCATACCATTCGCAACCAAAGCTCACGCTGATGTTGGCTTCGTTCTGTAGTTATTATCTGAACCATTCTGACATCGGCCAGTCGTCCTCACGTCCTCGGAACAGGAGGTTACATTGCCGTCAAGGGCTTATATAGGAAGGGAGAGGAGGGCGTGTTTGAAAAGTTTTATAGCCCATGTCCCTTTACAGGGGCGGGCCACTGATTAAGCAGAGCCCTATGAGTCTTATGAAAACCCAAATCTCACATTTTAGAAGCAAAAATCACATTTCATCCCATCATGAATAATTTCATATTCAAACATTTAAATTGAACAACAATTGCATGTGAATCCGATAACTCTGATGTGTAGACTTTCCACTGTAGAGTTTATGTCATCTTATCATTGATGAGAATGTCTCAGATGACAACCGAACTGACATCATATTCATTAAGTACCACCGCATTGGTCGGATTACCAGAATATAGTTAATTTCCCCCCACCTTCTGATGTTCCCAGAATCTCTATGTTAACCAAGTGTTTTGCAAATGTAACATCAGTAGGGTAGAGAGAGGAAAAAGGGGGAAAGAGGTATTTATGACTGTCATAAACCTACCCCCAGGCCAACGTCATGACACTAGCCCAACGCTCTAACCGCTAGGCTACCCTGCCACACCGCACTGTAGTTGTGTAAAGTCCCTTGAATTGCCCAGGCTAGTTTATTGTTCAGTTAATGTGAGCCTAGTGCTGTAGTGAAGCATTTTGGCAAAGTTGTATTTTCTTATTCCTGTAAGAGATTAAAGCTAAGAGCTACAGTATATTAATGTTTATCTGAAAGGTATTTGTGGTACATATTTTATGTGACCCTGTTTGTGAAACAGGTCAGGTTTTTTGAGTAAGGATTCAGTTCCACCATGGATGATGAGCCGCCCGAACCCAGGACATCCATAAGAAGGCAGGATGATCAGGCAGGCTCGAGGTCAGGGCAGGATGATCAGGCAGGCTCGAGGTCAGGGCAGGCAGGATGATCAGGCAGGCGGGAGAGTAGTCCAGAGAAAGGCAGGGGTCAGAACCGGGAAGACTAGAAAAGAGACTAGAAAAAGGAGTATGGGACAAAAACACGCTGGTTGACTTGACTAACATACAAGACAAAATGGTACAGAGAGACAGGAAACACAGGGATAAATACACTGGGGAAAATAAGCAACACCTGGAGGGGGTGGAGGCAATCACAAGGACAGGTAAAACAGATCAGGGCGTGACACTCACATCACATTTGAATCCATCTCATAGTGGTTTATAAGTCAGTATTTGTGAATCGGGTTGTGTTTTTCTGTGGATTCATATTTATTGTATTTCTATTGAACTTTGAAAATTGATATCTGAGAGACCCGAGGATTAAAATAGAGCTGGATGAACACTAGTAAACTATAGGGGAGATATATAGTCGATATCTAAGTCTATTGTACTGTTGATGTAATAGAGCTGGTTGAACCCTAGTAAACTATAGGGGAGATATATAGTCGATATCTAAGTCTATTGTACTGTTGATGTAATAGAGCTGGTTGAACCCTAGTAAACTATAGGGGAGATATATAGTCGATATCTAAGTCTATTGTACTGTTGATGTAATAGAGCTGGTTGAACCCTAGTAAACTATAGGGGAGATATATAGTCGATATCTAAGTCTATTGTACTGTTGATGTAATAGAGCTGGTTGAACCCTAGTAAACTATAGGGGAGATATATAGTCGATATCTAAGTCTATTGTACTGTTGATGTATTTCATTCATATTGAGCTCATTGTACAAATTTCACATGTATCAATATTTACTGAAAGTCATTCTTTTTTTGGTACAAATTTTTATTGAAATGATTCAGGTGTGTGGTTTTCATTTCTCCCTACTGCTCCAGTAGCGAACCTAACTGGTCCAATAGAGTTTAAGCTTAAACATACAGTAAGTAGCCCATAGTGTTAAGCAACTGTTACATACCCTTAGCTACTAACCCTAACCCTAAAACTAACCCTAGCTCCTCACCCTAACCCTAAAACTAACCCTAGCTCCTCACCCTAACCCTAAAACTAACCCTAGCTCCTCACCCTAACCCTAAAACTAACCCTAACTCCCTACCCCAACCCTAAAACTAACCCTAGCTCCTTACCCTCACCCTAACACTAAAACTAAACCTAGCTCCTCACCCTAAACCTAAAACTAACCCTAGCTCATCACCCTAACCCTAAAACTAACCCTAGCTCCTCACCCTAACCCTAAAACTAAGCCTAGCTCCTCACCCTAACCCTAAAACTAACCCTAGTTCCTCACCCTAACCCTAAAAATAACCCTAGCTCCTCACCCTAACCCTAAAACTAACCCTAGCTCCTCACCCTAACCCTAAAACTAACCCTAGCTCCTCACCCTAACCCTAAAACTATCCCTAGCTCCTCACCCTAACCCTAAAACTAACCCTAGTTCCTCACCCTAACACTAAAACTAACCCTAGCTCCTCACCCTAACCCTAAAACTAACCCTAGCTCCTCACCCTAACCCTAAAACTAACTCTAGCTCCTCACCCTAACCCTAAAACTAAGCCTAGCTCCTCACCCTAACCCTAAAACTATCCCTAGCTCCTCACCCTAACACTAAAACTAACCCTAGCTCCTCACCCTAACCCTAAAACTAACCCTAGCTCCTAGCCCTAACCTTAAAACTAACCCTAGCTCCTCACCCTAACCCTAAAACTAACACTAGCTCCTCACCCTAACCCTAAAACTATCCCTAGCTCCTCACCCTAACTCTAAAACTAACCCTAGCTCCTCACCCTAACCCTAAAACTAAGCCTAGCTCCTCACCCTAACCCTAAAACTATCCCTAGCTCCTCACCCTAACCCTAAAACTAACCCTAGCTCCTCACCCTAACCCTAAAACTAACCCTAGCTCCTCACCCTAACCCTAAAACTATCCCTAGCTCCTCACCCTAACGCTTAACGTAATTCTAACCTTAACACTAATTCTAACCATAATCCTAAACCCCATAGAAATAGCATTTGACCTCGTGAGAATGAACAAAATGTCCCCAGTTGGTCAAGTTTTTGTTAGTACACACACACACACACACACACACACACACACACACACACACACACACACACACACACACACACACACACACACACACACACACACACACACACACACACACACACACACACACACACACACACACACACACACACACACACACACACACACGCACACGCACACACACTTGAAATAACCCCAGAGTAAAACCAATAAAGGTGTATCTAAGTTGTGTTAACAGAGCCCCTAACCTGGGCTCTCCTTCAGACGTAGCCTTCAGCCTGGATGAGCTATGGTTCTGTGAGAGGAGCCCATCCACTGGCCCACAGCATTAATACACCACTATACACCACTATGTGTCTGTCCAGACTAGTAAAAAGAGCAGTGAAACTACCCAGTGACTGCTGGTTTATAATCAGTCAAACAGGGCCATGTCATTGTACGACGCTGCTGCACTATGCTGCAGACTACTGAGGGTCTGGGCTGGCCCTGAGACACTGGCTAAATCCCAAATGGCACCCTATTCACTATATAGTGCACTACTTTGACCAGGGCCCCTATAGGGGATAGGGTTCCATTTGGGACGCAACCACTAAGACATCCCTATAAGACATCCCTTTAAGAGGGCCCTATAAGACGGCCCTATAAGACGGGCCACTAAGACTGGCCTATAAGACGGCCCAATAAGACGGCCCTATAAGACGGCCCTATAAGACGGCCCTATAAGACGGCCCTATAAGACTGGCCTATAAGACAGCCCTATAAGACAGGCCTGTTTAGCAGTGACACTCCTGCTAAATCCACTCTTTTCAGTCTCATGACCCATGGCAAATCAACGTGACCCATTTACTGGGCTCTCTCTCAGCCCAGAATCCACCGATCCATCAACACAGATACAAGAGTACCAAATGACAGTGGGGAATTTAAACATTTCAGAGTCAGACCATGGAAAGAAGTGTTAATTTTTCCTTATAACTCGGCCATATGGGCTCTGGCACATTTCTGTGACAGTGGCTGGGGTCTGGTACAGCTGTGTTATAGTGTATATTAGAGCAGAACGATCCCATGACCCACAGGAGAATACACCTTGGGCCCTAAGTCCCCTGGCACACTGTAACTCCCCTGCTCTAGGTCTAAGAGTAGGCACATATTTAGGATCAGGTTACCTAATGTCTAACCATAACCATAACTGGGAAAACAGTAAACTGACCTTATATCAGTGCCTACAGGCAACTTTACCATATTCCGATTCTGCCAGTAGGCCCACCTGCAAGGAGAGGAGGCCAAAAGGTGAGAGAGTGATGGTTAGAGAGAGACGGAAAGAGAGAAGGGATAGGAAAGAGAGCGACAGAGGACAGGGGCCAGAGAGGCAGTAATTTACCATGGAAAAATCCCTTTCCATCTCCCAGGTTCATTCCCTGATGCAGCTCTTGTCATGGGGGGAGTTCCTCAGACTTTTTCATGTTATATCCAGGGGCAGCTTCACTGTTGGCAGATAAAATAGTGAGTGTGTGTTATCTACCTGGATGAAAGACTGCTCTCTGTCAATTAATAGACATCTAGGAGGGAAGGAGAGTAGGACAGGACAGTCTGTTGGCTCTGTGTGTGTTTGGGTGCAGGTCCACACATGGTGTTGAGCAAGACGGCTTGTTTGGATGAGGCTGATATCAAGAGGCCATGGAGAAGGAGTGTGTGTGTGTGTGTGTGTGTGTGTGTGTGTGTGTGTGTGTGTGTGTGTGTGTGTGTGTGTGTGTGTGTGTGTGTGTGTGTGTGTGTGTGTGTGTGTGTGTGTGTGTGTGTGCGTGCGTGCGTGCGTGCGGGGGGGCGTGCGTGTGTGTGTGTGTATACATGTTTATGTGTGTCTGTCTGTCTGTGCGTGTGTAAAAGGGGAGTTATGCAGGTGGCTTTCTCCTGTGTCCTGCCAAGAAAGCACAATACCCTGGGGTGGGGTAGAATAATGAGAGTGGGAGAGGTGAAAGAGTGGAGGAGAGGAGAGAAGTGGAGAGGCGAGGTGAGGAATGGAGAAGGAGAGGAGAGGCAAGGGGAGTTGGTGTTTATCGTAATCAATTTGAATTTGTTTTCTCTTTAGTCCCAGCAGCCCCTGTGTATCTTTAGAACTGTGGTGTAGTTAGCTTACTGAGGAAGGCCACATGACTTCATAAACATATGATATCTTCTGTAACCTACCTGTCACACTCATCCACTACAGTACATGCCCATTTCCCAAATGCACTTTCTGCAATGTAGCACTGAGCCTTTCTGATAACATCCCATGCCCACACAGCCATAACTCCAGACACTAACCAGACAACGTTCATCCTCTAACCACAACCAGTGAGCTCCTTGAACAGGAAGGATTACTGCTCATTCTAGGAACAGAGTTCTTCTAATGATTTCACAGTCACTATACGGAACAACAGCAATAGTCGAGGCGTAAACACAATCTCAACGACCGTGTTTGCTCTTATCTGATTGAAGAGGTATTGTGGATTGTATAAAAAGTTCCCTTGATTAGTCCATATTTTACCACTTTAATAATGTAATAATTCTGTCTTCCTTCTGCTCTGGCATCCATTTGACCTGCTGGTATGGCCGTGCAATCAGACGCTGGTTCCTTCTGCTCTGGCTTCCATTTGACCTGCTGGTATGGCCGTGCAATCAGACGCTGGTTCCTTCTGCTCTGGCTTCCATTTGACCTGCTGGTATGGCCGTGCAATCAGACGCTGGTTCCTTCTGCTCTGGCTTCCATTTGACCTGCTGGTATGGCCGTGCAATCAGACGCTGGTTCCTTCTGCTCTGGCTTCCATTTGACCTGCTGGTATGGCCGTGCAATCAGACGCTGGTTCCTTCTGCTCTGGCTTCCATTTGACCTGCTGGTATGGCCGTGCAATCAGACGCTGGTTGGCATCTTGTCAAAAGCCAAAATGTAACTCGATGAAAATACACAACTGTTACAAGCAAAACACATGGCTCCATAATTATCCAGTAGACTACCTGAACAACTCTGGCCTTGTCTTGTACACAAACATTTCCCCACCCCAAATACCAGTCGTGGCCCTTAACCTTAAACCAAACAAAAGAACTCAATGTAATTGAGTGTGTGCTAACCTACCAGTTACACAGCACATACTTGTATAATTACTGTGTGTTTTAAGGAGAATGCAGCCTCGGTGAAAGTCTATGGGAGGCTGGGGTTTAGGCTCTATGCATTCACCAACCTACAGAATGACAGAGGAGAAGAAGAGGGGGAAAACCCCACCTTTCCATGGAGAGCAAGCAGGCGAACGTCTGTGACAGCCCAAAATGTGGAACGCATTACGGAAGTGACAGAGTCGGGGAGAGAGATACAAACAAACACATAAATCTCCCAAAGACTGACACACAGACGATAGCATAGACAGACAGGCACCCTCTGCCACAGCTCTCTCTCTCCATCTGCTACCCTGTCTCTCCTTTTCTCTCTCTCTCCCTGTTACTCCATTTCATCCCTCGTGCCCCTATCTCTTTCTCCCCACATCCCTCATCTATCAGACCAGTCTCTCTTTTTTCTCCATGCCCAGACTGTTTAATAGATCCCAGTCCCTCCATCTCTCCCTCCAACTCTCTCTCGCCATCTTGTTTTTCAGGCGGAGGCCCACAGAGAGGCAGAGAAAGTATTTACCCCTGCCTCTCTCGCTTCTTCTCTGCCTCGGTCTCTCCCTCACTCTCGCTGTGTCTTGGCTGCAATATAAAGGTTAGTGAGAGCATGGTGTGGGTGTTGCGTCCCAGGGTGAATTATGGGTACTACAACCAGGGGACCCCAGAAAGAATGAAATGGGTGTACTGCTGGGAGAGGGATGAAAGAGAAGGAGAGAGGGAGAGAGAGATGGAAGGAGGGAGAGAGAGATGGAAGGAGGGAGAGAGAGAAGGAGAGAGGGATGAAAGAGAAGGAGAGAGGGAGAGAGAGATGGAAGGAGGGAGGGCAATTCAAGCTTCAGAATGTCAAGTGCTGATATGTTTGTTTTCCATCACTGCTGTTCTGGCCAATGACAAAGGAGAAAAAAACAAACAGAAGATTTGATATATTATATACATACACTCAACCCGTTCGAGAGCAATCATTTTACAGTGAAAATGTTTAACTTATTGGCAAACAACTGTGAAGATACAACAGCTACTTTGCGGGTGTGAATTCCTATCTCTTCCTACATGAACATTTCCAGTCAAAAAAACAAAATGGATCCAACTTCTGCATTATCTCAAAACTGTTAGTTCACCTTCATGCTGTGCAGTATATTCTGCAAGTGTGAATACCTGTCTTTATAAGGTGTTAGTGCTGTGTAAATGCAGAGTTAAATCCAGGAATGCTTTACTGTCTACTACTGGCTGTAATGTATAGGCTGGAGTACAGTAGACAGACAGTGTGAGTTAAAGTGTCCTAACTGCGCAGTACTCTATCAGACCCAGACAGGGAGATGGATGGAGGGATACAACCACTGCAGCTGGATGAAGGGGAAGGAGGGTGCTATAGAAGAGGGGGACAGGGAGAGGAGAGGACAGAGGGGAAGGAGGATGCTATAGAAGAGGGGGACAGGGAGAGGAGAGGACAGAGGGGAAGGAGGATGCTATAGAAGAAGGGGGACAATGAGAGGAGAGGACAGAGGGGAAGGAGGATGCTATAGAAGAGGGGGACAGGGAGAGGAGAGGACAGAGGGGAAGGAGGGTGCTATAGAAGAGGGAGACAGGGAGAGGAGAGGACAGAGGTGAAGGAGGATGCTATAGAAGAGGGGGACAGGGAGAGGAGAGGACAGAGGGGAAGGAGGGTGCTATAGAAGAGGGGGACAGGGAGAGGAGAGGACAGAGGGGAAGGAGGGAGTGTCAAGAGAGAGGGAGACAGGGAGAGGAGAGGACAGAGGGGAAGGAGGGAGGGAGTGTTAAGAGAGAGGGAGACAGGGAGAGAGGAAGACAGAAGGGAAGGAGGGAGTGTTAAAAGAGAGGGAGACAGGGAGAGGGGAAGACAGAGGGGAAGGAGGGAGTGTTAAAAGAGAGGGAGACCGGGAGAGGGGAAGACCCCCATCTGCCAAGCCCCACTCAGACACACACCAACCCAACCTAGGCTTGACCTGCAGCAGCGTCTTATGAATGGAAGGAAATTGTCTCCCAAATAAGCCCCATTTAAAAGCATGAGTAACAACAATAATAGAATCTAGCCAGCTTCTAAGCATAGGACAACAAAAGAGGGGACAAGGTATGAGTGCAAATAAAGGTGAGTAAAAACTGGACAAGAGAAAGAAAGAAAGGTTTATTTTTATTAGCCCTTAATAAATATCTGACACATTTCCTCAGGAAATATCGCAGATCACATGTAAAATAGTTTAAGACTGATGTCAACTGCTGCAACATATGAAATCTATTAGAGAGAAGCCACAGCAGACACAGGGAGAGAGGGAGCGAGAAAGCAAGAGCGAGAAAGTGAGAGAGAGATAGAAGGGAGAGAGAGAGCAATGTTGAAAGTCATGCAGTAAAAAAGAAATCTCACGGCCTTTCCAAATTCTTAGAGAGGTAAAAAAGTCAGCCAAGACACAAAATCTGAAAAAAGGAGAAGGAAAAAAGAACAGAAACACACACACACACACACACACACACGCATTACTGAGCTCCACATCCTGCTGGGGTCAAGGCCAACAGTGGAGCGAGTGCCCAGACACCGCTGCCAGCCTCAGGGATGGATGGAGAGAGAAAAGAAAGAGAGGGAGAGAGGGAGAGAAGGAGAAAGGGAGAGAGGGAGAGAGATGGAGGGAGGTAGGGGGCCATGTGCCCAGAGACTGCTACCAGCTGGACATTCATCTCTGAACTGAGCATAACCCCTGCTATCCACTAGCTGATTGGACAACCAGCGTTACCCATAATGCACTGTTGTACACCTTGGTGCTCCTACATGTACCAGGGATGATATGTAGCAGTACGAACATTAGAGGACAAAATCCCAATCAGAACCTTCATCTTGGTAAACTGCCACAAGGTTTACATTGCAGCAAGTGTAAAGTTGATAATAAACCTCCCAGAGTGACAAGTCTGAAAGCAAACGTATCCACTTAGTCACACGATCGCTAGATGTAATCAGCCTGATAAACGGCACACACACATCTGTGTGAACATTCACTGGTCAAAGACATATACTTAGCCTCATAAAGTCACACAGGCAAGCACAAAATCACATTAACACACACATACACACGTCGGCGCGCACGTACACACACACAGGCATTGAACACAGACACATTACACACACAGTATGACCCTGTGTGTTGAGTTACACACAAATACACACACACCCTGTGGTGGTTCCGTATTTTGGAGAGAGGAACCAGCACTGCCCGGGTGGTGCCAGTATGTCTCAGTGTGGCAGCTATGAAGCTCATAACCACCCTCACCCTCTCTCCCTGCCCAGACCCAGACCACAAGCCAATACCCACAAGCCAGAAAAGCCTGGACTGATACCCATCACACAGACTGCTGGCACACACACACACACACACACACACACACACACACACACACACACACACACACACACACACACACACACACACACACACACACACACACACACACACACACACACACACACACACACACTGACCACACATACCAAAGAAAGAGGTAGAGTTATGGAAAATGAGTATGGTTTCTGCTTTTCTCTCTCTTCTTTCCCCTTTTTAATCATCCACCCCTGAGAGGGCACTGAGAGTTCAGCTGGGTCACAGCAGGCTGCTGGGAGGTGCTGCTGCTTCACTACAGATATGAGACAACAGGCGTACACACTGACAGTTTGTATTTTGTTCAGTGACGGCACAACACGGCCTAGGGCTGGGAACTGGAGGTGATGCCTGGCCTAAACTGTCTTCTGTCACAGGGTGAAGTGTCGTATGCCTGTGTGTGTACACAGTGTACTAACTCAACACATAGGGTCATAATGTGTGTCTATGTTCAGGACCTGTGTGTGTGTGTGTGTGTGTGTGTGTGTGTGTGTGTGTGTGTGTGTGTGTGTGCGTGCGTGCGTGCGTGCGTGTGCGTGTGTGTGTGTGTGTGTGTGTGTGTGTGTGTGTGTGTGTGTGTGTGTAATGGCCCAGTGGAGTAGAAAGTGATGAGAAGCTGCCGTTTGAGCCCAAAGCAGGCCCTTATATGGAGCGCTGAAGCTGTTTTCTCTCCCTCACTGTCTCCCCAGCATTCGCTCCAAAACCGCTGCAAGGTCGGAAGGGAAGAGACCATCCTTCCAAGTCAATATATTTACATATTTGTAGCGATGCAGGATATTTTGCCAGGCTGTGACCAGTGAGGGGCTGTTGAGACTGGACATCTGTGTCCATGCCTCAGCTCCACTGTGCTATCTCACCTTTACCACCTACCAGACCACTGCTCTTCTCTTCTCACTCAGCCCTACAGAGGTGCTGAACAATTAGACGCACAAATAAGCAATGGTAACCTCACTTCTTCTGCTGATGTAGGATCTCTCTCTACTCATCACCACCATCATCATCATCACCATTCTCATTGTCATGATTACCATCATCATAATCATCATGAAAAACAAAAATGCAATTAATTCACTGACAGGATGCCTGTCACTGTACATGGACTGAAGGCCTACATCAAATTATTTAAAAAAAACATGCCATGAGTCCAGTGGAGGCTGCTGAGGCGAGGACGGCTCATAATAATGTCTGGAACGGAGTAGATGGAATAGCATCAAACCTAATGGAAACCACTTGTTTGATGCATTTGATACCATTCCAATATTCCGCTCCAGCCATTACCACGAGCCCATCCTCCCCAATTAACGTGGCACCAACCTCCTGTGCATAAATCTATGGAGCCGATTCAGACTTAGGAGAGCTCCATAAGTACAATTTCCTTAAGAGTGAGCAGCCCTTGTTGCAATGGTAACTGATGAGGTGGAATCCACCTTTGTACAGTCATTTTCTTAGCAGCTGTGGTTTCTGTCAACCACACTCTCCGTTGGCGTTCTGACAAGTGAAAATCAGAGTCATCACAAAGCAACATCCTTATTGGATCTAATGGCATTGTTTTATCTATAAGTACAGAGATGACATCGTTGACTTTCCCCCAGAATTCAACCACTCCCGGGCATGTCCACAGCACATGCTGAAAAGTAACAAGGTCCACTGTGGTGCAGAACACATATAATGGCAATGGACTGATACCCATGTGATGTCTTTCTTGAGGTGTTAGATAGGTTCTATGGAAAATGTTAAAATTAATTAACTGGTGATTGGGGTTTCTAGATGATCCAAATGTATTTTTGCACACTGTCTCCCAGGTTATTTGTCTGTCAGCAAGTGTAAAATATTTTTCCCATACAGTGGACAGAGTTAATGGTTTTTGTTCTGCTACAATTAATTTACTATACTGTAGATATAATTCCTTTTGAGGGGTGTCTGTCCGTTAGAAGTTTGACCAATGGGTGTACTGCTAGTTCTGCTCCCCAGGGGAACCCATAGGCTCGCATTGATAAGCAGAGTTGAAGGTAAAGACGAAATGTTGAACCTGGGACATTAAAACACTGTCGGATTTCCTGGAAACGGAGGAGTCCATTTAAATTGAAAATGTCTTTGCAAGTATAAATACCCTTCTTAGACCAAGAATCTTATATAAATGGTTTCTTCTTCTTTATTAAACCAAATTGGAGAGTATGAATTCCATTTAACATTGGATTGCACATGCTTCTCTGTAGCTCTGAACACTTTTACTGAGCGTGCTATAATGGGTCCAAACAATAAGGCACATCTTGTTAGGAGTCAATCCAGAAAATAATACATCTTGTAATCTAATTGGTTAAACTATTGTCTCTTCTATAACACGTCGTGGAACAGAAGCCTCTGGGTTCAACCAGGTCATTGGAATGATAGGTGATAAAATGTTCGATTTGGAACTGCAACTCCACCTGCTTTTGTTCTCAGTAGTGTTGCATGTTTAATCTATGGCCTGTTTCTCCCCCCAAATGAAGTTATTTACGACGAGTCAAGTTTGGACCAATAGTCTATAGGAGGAGGCAGTGGTAACATGGAACTCATCAAATGAATACGAGGGAGGACATTCACTTAAATAATTGAGATTCTAGCATGCAAATAAGTGGCCATAGCAGACCGTCTTTTATGTATTTGTTCTAAAGTAGTTCTTCCTGCAAGTAGTGTGAATAGAGGGGGTTATGGTAATCAAATCAAATCTCAAATTGTATTTGCCACATGTGCCGAATACAACAGGTACAGTGTAAGGTACCTTACAGTGAAATGACTTACAAGTCCTTAACAAACAATGCAGTTATAAGATTTTAAAAAATTGAAATCTAACAAATTATTAAGGAGCAACAACATAATAACAGTAGCGAGGCTATATACATGGGGTTCCGGGGGCACCGGTTAGTCGAGGTAATTGAGGTAATATGCACATGTAGGTAGACCTAAGTGACAATGCATGGATAATAAACAGAGAGTAGCAGCAGCGTAAAAATGGGGAATGGGGTGGGGACAACGCAAATAGTCCAGGTAGCCATTTGATTAACTGTTCAGGAGTCTTATGGGTTGGGGGTAGAAGCTGTTAAGAAGCCTTTTTGACCTAGACTTGGCGCTCCGGTAACGCTTGCCATGTGGTAGCAGAGAGAACAGTCTGTGACTAGGGTGGCTGGAGTCCTTGGCAATGTTTTGGGCCTTCCTCTAACACCACCTGGTACAGAGCTACTGGATGGCAGGAAGCTTAGTCACAGTGATGTACTGGGCCGCACTAACTATCCTATGTAGTGCATTGCGGTCGAAAGCTGAGCAGTTTCCATACCAGGCGGTGATGCAACCAGTCAGGATGCTCTCGATCGTGCAGCTGTAGAACTTTTTGAGGATCTGAGAACCCATGCCAAATCTTTTCAGTCTCCTGAGGAGGAATAGGCGTTGTCGTGCCCTGTCTTAGTGTGTTTGGACCATGATACTTTGTTGGTGATGTGGACACCAATGAAGGTCTCAACCTGCTCCACTACAGCCCCATCGATGAGAATGTGGGCGTGCTCGTTCCACCTTTTCCTGTAGTCCACAATCATCTCCTTTGTCTTGATCACATTGAGGGAGAGGTTGTTATCCTGGCACCACACTGCCAGGTCTCTGACCTCCTCCCTATAGGCTGGTTCTATCTTTGATAGTGATCAGGTCTAGCGCTCTTGTGTCGTTGGAAAACTTAATGATGGTGTTGGAGTCATGCTTGGCCATAAAGTCATGAATGAACAGTGAGTACTAGAGGGGACTGAGCACACACCCCTGAGGGGCCCCTGTGTTGAGGATCAGCGTGGCAGATGTGTTGTTACCTACCCTCACCACCTGGGAGCGGTCCGTCAGGAAGTCCAGGATCCATTTGCAGAGGGAGGTGTTTAGTCCCAGGGTCCTTAGCTTAGTGATGAGCTATGAGGGCACTATGGTGTTGAACGCTGAGCTGTAGTCAATGAATAGCATTCTCACATAGGTGTTCCTTTTGTCCAGGTGTGAAAGAGCAGTATTGAGTGCAATATAGATTGCGTTATCTGTGGATCTGTTGGGGCTGTATGCAAATTGGATGGGTCTAGGTTTTCTGGGATGATGGTGTTGATGTGAACCATGACCAGCCTTTCAAAGCACGTCATGGCTACAGACGAGATTGCTACGGCACGGTAGTAATTTAGGCAGGTTACCTTGGTGTTCTTGGGCACAGAGACTATGGTGGTCTGCTTGAAACATGTTGGTATTACAGACTCGGTCAGGGACAGATTGAAAATGTCAGTGACACATGCCAGGTGGTTAGCCCATGATCAGAGTACACCTCCCGGTAATCCATCTGGCCCTGAGGCCTTGTGAAAGTTGACCTGTTTTAAGGTCTTACTCACATTTTCTATAGAGAGCATGATCACACAGTCATCTGGAACAGCTGATGCTCTCATACATGCTTCAGTGTTGTTTGCCTCGAAGCTAGCATAGAAGTTATTTAGATCGTCTGGTAGGCTCGTGTCACTGGGCAGCTTGTGGCTGTGCTTCCCTTTGTAGTCTGTAATAGTTTTCAAGCCTTGCCACACCCGACGAGCGTCGGAGCCGGTGTAGTATGATTCAATCTTAGTCCTGTATTGACGCTTTGCCTGTTTGATGGCTCGTCGGAGGGCATAGCGGGATTTCTTATAAGCATCTGAGTTAGAGTCCCGCTCCTTGAAAGCTGCAGCTCTAGCCTTTAGCTCAGTGTGGATATTGCCTGTAATCCATGGCTTCTGGTTGGGGTATGTACAAATGGTCACTGTGGGGACGACGTCGTCAATGCACTTATTGATGAAGCCAGTGACTGATGTGGAGTACTCCTCAATGCCATTGGAAGAATCCCAGAACATATTCCAGTCTGTGCTAGCAAAACAGTCTTGCAGCTTAGCATCTGCGTCCTCTGACCACATGCTTATTGAGCGAGTCACTAGTACTTCCTGCTTTAGTTTTTGCTTGTAAGCAGGAATCAGGAGGATAGATTTATGGTCAGATTTGCCAAATGGAGGTTGAGGGAGAGCTTTGTACGCGTCTCTGTGTGTGGAGTAAAGGTGGTCTAGAGTTTTTTTTCCTCTGGATGCACATTTAACATGCTGGTAGAAATGAAGTAAACAGATTTAAGTTTCCCTGCATTAAAGTCTCCGGCCATTAGGAATGCCGCCTCTGGATGCGCCATTTCCTCTGTGCTTATGGCCCTATACAGCTCGTTGAGTGCCGTCTTAGCACCAGCATCGGTTTGTGGTGGTAAATAGACAGCTAGGAAAAATATAGATGGTAACTCTTGGTAAATAGTGTGGTCTACAGCTATCATGAGATACCCTACCTCAGGTGAGCAGAACTTGAGACTTCCTTAATATTATATTTTGTGATCCAGCTGTTATTTACAAATAGACACAAACCGCCACCCCTTGTCTTACCGGAGGCAGCTGTTCTATTTTGCAGATGGACCGAAACTCCCGACAGCTGTATGTTATCCATGTTGTCGTTCAGCCATGACTCTGTGAAACGTAAGATATTACAGTTTTTAATGTCCCGTTGGTAGGATAGTCTTGATCGGAGCTCATCCATTTTGTTATCCAATGATTGCACATTGGCTAATAGGACTGATGGTAGAGGGGGTTTACTCACTCGAATGCCTACGAATGCCTACAGTGCCTTGCGAAAGTATTCGGCCCCCTTGAACTTTGCGACCTTTTTCCACATTTCAGGCTTCAAACATAAAGATATAAAACTGTATTTTTTTGTGAAGAATCAACAACAAGTGGGACACAATCATGAAGTGGAACGACATTTATTGGATATTTCAAACTTTTTTAACAAATCAAAAACTGAAAAATTGGGCGTGCAAAATTATTCAGCCCCTTTACTTTCAGTGCAGCAAACTCTCTCCAGAAGTTCAGTGAGGATCTCTGAATGATCCAATGTTGACCTAAATGACTAATGATGATAAATACAATCCACCTGTGTGTAATCAAGTCTCCGTATAAATGCACCTGCACTGTGATAGTCTCAGAGGTCCGTTAAAAGCGCAGAGAGCATCATGAAGAACAAGGAACACACCAGGCAGGTCCGAGATACTGTTGTGAAGAAGTTTAAAGCCGGATTTGGATACAAAAAGATTTCCCAAGCTTTAAACATCCCAATGAGCACTGTGCAAGCGATAATATTGAAATGGAAGGAGTATCAGACCACTGCAAATCTACCAAGACCTGGCCGTCCTTCTAAACTTTCAGCTCATACAAGGAGAAGACTGATCAGAGATGCAGCCAAGAGGCCCATGATCACTCTGGATGAACTGCAGAGATCTACAGCTGAGGTGGGAGACTCTGTCCATAGGACAACAATCAGTCGTATATTGCACAAATCTGGCCTTTATGGAAGAGTGGCAAGAAGAAAGCCATTTCTTAAAGATATCCATAAAAAGTGTTGTTTAAAGTTTGCCACAAGCCACCTGGGAGACACACCAAACATGTGGAAGAAGGTGCTCTGGTCAGATGAAACCAAAATGAAACCAAACTTTTTGGCAACAATGCAAAACGTTATGTTTGGCGTAAAAGCAACACAGCTGAACACACCATCCCCACTGTCAAACATGGTGGTGGCAGCATCATGGTTTGGGCCTGCTTTTCTTCAGCAGGGACAGGGAAGATGGTTCAAATTGATGGGAAGATGGATGGAGCCAAATACAGGACCATTCTGGAAGAAAACCTGATGGAGTCTGCAAAAGACCTGAGACTGGGACGGAGATTTGTCGTCCAACAAGACAATGATCCAAAACATAAAGCAAAATCTACAATGGAATGGTTCAAAAATAAACATATCCAGGTGTTAGAATGGCCAAGTCAAAGTCCAGACCTGAATCCAATCGAGAACCTGTGGAAATAACTGAAAACTGCTGTTCACAAATGCTCTCCATCCAACTTCACTGAGCTCGAGCTGTTTTGCAAGGAGGAATGGGAAAAAATTTCAGTCTCTCGATGTGCAAAACTGATAGAGACATACCCCAAGCGACTTACAGCTGTAATCGCAGCAAAAGGTGGCGCTACAAAGTATTAACTTAAGGGGGCTGAATAATTTTGCATGCCCAATTTTTCAGTTTTTGATTTGTTAAAAAAGTTTGAAATATCCAACAAATGTCGTTCCACTTCCTGATTGTGTCCCACTTGTTGTTGATTCTTCACAAAAAAATACAGTTTTATATCTTTATGTTTGAAGCCTGAAATGTGGCAAAAGGTCGCAAAGTTCAAGGGGGGCGAATACTTTCGCAAGGCACTGTACGTAGGTGATTTGTTTCTTCACTGGGATCATGGGTGGTAGTTGCACGCTTCTCATAGCTGAGTTTTGAGGTAGTAGAGCTGATTTAAACCAGTTTATCTTCTAACCAGAGCATGAGCTGAATGCTGTAAAAATAGACATTATTGGATTTCTGAACATTTGCGACGTAGAGCAGTATGTCATCTGCATACAGAGAAATTGCTTGTTCAGTTTGTTTGAGTTTGATATGTGAGGAAGCCGAATTTTGCCATGTGCTTTGTGCCAGCGGTTCAAGAGAGAGAGCAAATAGCATAGGGGTGGCGGGATAAGCTTGTTTACATCCTCGTTGTATGATACATGGATTAGAATGGGTAGTGCCTGTAGATATAAAAGACGAAGGATTCACATCACGAATCATATGTATAAACCAACATTTTTAAGAAGGACAAGCGATAAATATTCCCAATCAAAGTGGTCAAAGGCTTTCTCTGCATCTACTGATAACACAGGACAAGGGAAATTCCGATTGGGAGCCTCAGCAACCACATCAAACAGGCGGCACATGTTAATGTTAAATATGTTGTTCTGCCCCTGAACAAAGCAGTTAACCCACTGTTCCTAGGCCGTCATTGAAAATAAGAATTTGTTCTTAACTGACTTGCCTAGTTAAATAAAGGTAAAAAAAAAGTGAATCAGGTGTGCTAGATTGGGGTTGGAGCAAAAACCTACAGGATGATAGCTCTCTTGGAACAGGGTTGGAGCAAAACCTACAGGATGATGGCTCTCTTGGAACAGGGTTGGAGCAAAAACCTACAGGATGATAGCTCTCTTGGAACAGGGTTGGAGCAAAACCTACAGGATGATAGCTCTCTTGGAACAGGGTTGGAGCAAAACCTACAGGATGATAGCTCTCTTGGAACAGGGTTGGAGCAAAAACCTACAGGATGATAGCTCTCTTGGAACAGGGTTGGAGCAAAAACCTACAGGATGATAGCTCTCTTGGAACAGGGTTGGAGACCCCTGCACAATAATATATGGAAAGAACGGTTTCAAATATTATCAATGAAAGAAAGTAAATACATGCATATTTTTTGCTTTTTCAGCATCAATTGTTAGATAAAAAAATATTGTTATCTTGTTTATTACTTAGGGTTAGGGAAGTATTTATGAATAATAAAACAAATTATTTGAAGAGCCTTTATACACAAAATAGATTGGTGAATCAAAAATACTGTGGTTTGATTCATCCTGAAAGTTGCCATATTCAATTGTTCAGTCCATGAAATATTGGAAGGTGAGAAAGTGTACAATAGGAGTTGAACAGTATTTCTTTCAATCTACTTCAATCTACAATCCTCACTAACCATGACTTTAATCATAGTTTCATGGCGCTTAAAGGTTGTGGAATTATGAGGAAGTTAAGTCAAGGTCAGAATTTTTTTAATCAATATTTAACTAGGCAAGTCAGTTAAGAACAAATTCTTATTTTCAATGACGGCCTAGGAACAGTAGGTTAACTGCTTTGTTCAAGGGCAGGATGACAGATTTTTACCTTGTCAGCTCGGGGATTCGATCTTGCAACCTTTCAGTTTCTAGTCCAGCGCTCTAACCACTAGGCTACCTGCATCCCAGAATAAGGTGTAGACACACCTCAGCCATCCCTTTATTTCTTTGATCTCCACCCCCAACAAATAGGGTGAATAGCATGTGATTTCCATGCTTAAGTTCAACGTCAGAATATTCGAACAGAGGAAAGTGCATAAAGAGGGAATTTCATTTAATTTACGCACACTTAACTCGGGTCGAAATTGGCCCCCATATAACCTTCTTAGTTTGTAATATTCAATGGAGATATAAAACATAATGGAGTGATGGAGTGACACAACATGTCATATTCTGCCATATCACCTAGTAGAACTTTGGAGCGGGCCCAAGCAGGTGCCCTGGGGAACCCCTCTCAGCCTCGCCTGGCCCCCCTCCCACGCTCCCCTCCTTCCTCACCCCCATAGCTCTCCCTAAGAACACAGCTCCATGTTGCTCTTGGCAGAACTCTGCAGGCTGTCCCTGCATGCCTGAAAACCAACGCTCTCCTCTCCCCCTGGCTCGGTCCTGCAGCCAACAGGCACACATTTCTCACATTTATGCTTTCTGTGAACAGACACACAGGCTCCCAGTCACTCAGTCAGTCCGTCAGTCAAAGGACAAGGTGGGACAGATACAATGGAAGTCGGAAGTTTACATACACTTAGGATGGAGTCATTAAAACTAGTTTTTCAACCACTCCACATATTTCTTGTTAGCAAACTGTAGTGTTGGCAAGTCAGTTAGGACATCTACATTGTGCATGACAGAAGTCCTTTTTCCAACAATTGTTAACAGACAGATTATTTCACTTATAATTCACTGTATCACAATTACAGTGGGTCAGAAGTTTACATACACTAGGTTGACTGGAAAATTATGTAATGGCTTTAGAAGCTTCTGAGGCTAATTGACATAATTTGAATCAATTGGAGGTGTACCTGTGGATGTATTTCAAGGCCTACCTTCAAACTCAGTGCCTCTTTGTTTGACATCATGGGAAAATCAAAAGAAACCAGCCGAGACTTCAGAAAAATCATTGTAGACCTTCACAAGTCTGGTTCATCCTTGGGAGCAATTTCCAAACGCCTGAAGGTACCACGTTCATCTGTACAAACAATAGTACGCAAGTATAAACACCATGGGACCACGCAGCCGTCAAACCGCTCAGGAAGGAGATGTGTTCTGTCTCCAGAGATGAACGTACTTTGGTGTGAAAAGTGCAAATCAATCCCATAACAACAGCAAAGGACCCTGTGAAGATCCTGGAAGAACCAGGTACAAAAGTATCTATATCCACAGTAAAACGAGTCCTATATCGACATAACCTGAAAGGCCGCTCAGCAAGGAAGAAGCCACTGCTCCAAAACCGGCATAAAAAAGCCATACTACTGTTTGCAAATGCACATGGGGACAAAGATCATACTTTTTGGAGAAATGTCCTCTGGTCTGATGAAACAAAAATAGAACTGTTTGGCCATAATGACCTTTGTTATGTTTGGAGGGAAATTTGGGAGGCTTGCAAGCCAAAGAACACCATCCCAACCGTAAAGAACGGGGGTGGCAGCATCATGTTGTGGGGCTGCTTTGCTGCAGGAGGGACTGGTGCACTTCACAAAATAGATGGCATCATGAGGTAGGAAAATTATGTGGATATATTGAAGCAACAGCTCCAGACATCAGTCAGGAAGTCGCAAATGGGTCTTCCAAATGGACAATGATCCCAAGCATACTTCCAAAGTTGTGGCAAAATGGCTTAAGGACAACAAAGTCAAGGTATTGGAGTGGCCATCACAAAGCCCTGACCTTAATCCTATAGAACATTTATGGGCAGAACTGAAAAAGCGTGTGCGAGCAAGGAGACCTACAAACCTGACTCTGTTACACCAGCTCTGTCAGGAGGAATGGGCCAAAATTAACCCAATTTATTGTGGGGAGCTTATTGTGGGAAGCTTGTGGAAGGCTACCCGAAACGTTGGACCCAAGTTAGCAATTTAAAGGCAATGCTACCAAATACTAATTGAGTGCATGTAAACTTCTGACCCACTGGGAAAGTGATGAAAGAAATAAAAGCTGAAATAAATCATTCTCTCTACTATTCTTCTGACATTTCAAATTCTTAAAATAAAGTGGTGATCCTACCTTACCTAAGACAGGGAATTTTTTACAATGATTAAATGTCAGGAATTGTGAAAAACTGAGTTTAAATGTATTTGGCTAAGGTGTATGTAAACTTCTGACTTGAACTGCTCACTTACAATACACTCACAACCTCTCTCTCTCTCTCTCTCTCTCTCCCTCCTCTGTCTAAAAATCTCTTTCTCTCTTTTATTCTGTCTCAGTCTCTATCCACACCCCTCTTTCTGTGTGAGAGTCAGCCAGCTGCGAGGGGTGCAGGTGTGTGTCACTGTGGCCTGATCAGGGGGAACTGGAGGCTAATCTGAGAGTGTCTGAACGAATGGAGAGGAAACTGGGTGTCTGGCAGGGAAACACTGTCTCACTGCACAGTGTCAGTTAGAGGGCAAAGAGATGATGCAGTCAACAGGGCAGACAAATACACAGTATCTTTCAGAAAGAAAGCTGTTTCAGTACAAGTGTAAGTTATGGACAATGAAAGTGGGCCGTCGTCACTCACTGACAGTGCAAGCATAGGGAATTGCCATTGAAGACAGGGAGAGAGTAGAACAGGTTGGTATGAGAGAGAAAGGGAGAGAGAAAAAGAGAAAGATTGAATGCACACATGTAAGCGTGTTGAGTGTTTATGAGACGAACTGGGTTCAATTCAACCAGCTGGACTTGAACCCATTTGCCTTCAACAACAGAGGATGGACGTGTAACCTCTATCCCACACACCGGGATATTTGGCAGGAGAAGGACCGTTTATATTTATTCTTTCATTAATTTTTTCTAAACGTTAATTTAAACTTTATTTCCTCTGTGAGTCCTGGGTCTGGGCATTTCAACATAAATGAAAGTTCTCAGAAAATAGAGGGAACAAGGGAGAAAAAAGAAACGAGGGAAAAAAAAGAAAAAACAGCCTGTCTCTTGGGTGCCCTTCTTGCCATCCCATTTCCTATGCATCTGGTCTGTGTTTGTGAGGAGAGCGAGAGGGGGAGAGGAGGGAGGGCCGTCTGGGGCCGATTAATAACCAGTGATTTATAGCAACTTTTATAGAATAATACAATAAAAATGTGTGAGCACGTGTGTGTGAGCTTGTGTGTGAGTATGTGTGTTTGCATGTATGTGAGCATGTGTGCTTGCATGTATGTGAGCATGTGTGCTTGTATGTGTGTGAGCATGTGTGTTTGAATGTGTGTGAGCATGTGTGTTTGTATGTGTGTGCATGTGCGTTTGTATGTGTGTGTGCTCACCCAAGCGAGAGTGCACACAATGCTTTCCTAATTCTGGGGAATCAAAAACAAATTATCCACGAAAAAAACAGGCATGCTCGGGGTAAATTGGGCACAGATGGAGGCAGGAAATAAAAGGAGAGAAACAGGAGAGTAGCAGAGGAGAGGAGAGGGGACCGTGAGGGAAGAGGGGTACTAGAGAGTGAGGAGGGCAGGGCAGGGTGAAGATGTGTTGGAGGGAGGGAAAGAGGGAGGGAGGGCAGAGAAGAGGGGGTGAGTGAGGGGACAGGGGAGCAGTGGGGAGAGGAGAGAAGGAAGAGAGGAGAGTGGGAGGAGAGACATCAGGGGAGTTCTCATGCCCTGTGCAGAGGAAATGGGCTGAAAAGGGGGGTGAGTGTGTGTGCGTACAGTATGTGTGTGTTTGTGTGCCTTTCTAAGGGTGACCGTGTCTGCATGTATGCGTGTGTCCGTGTGTGTAGGGTAGCATGGTGGGCCATGAGCTGAACAGGCCTTTTGGCAGAGTGCTGTCAGGGCCCCTGCCACAACACAGTTCCATAACACACACACACACACAGCTGCCCTGGCAATGCAGTTCTAGTGATGGGCCACTCTCACATCCATCTATCCATTCATCCATCAAAAGACGTGGCTTTTACAGTTAGCTCATTAGGGTTAATGTTGTAGCATCAGCTCTCCTCTCCCATCCACATGTGTGTTTTTAGTGTCTGTGTGTGTCATATTGTACTCTGATACTCCCCCAAACCCTCTGAGTTGAACTGCAGGCTGAACTCTGAACAGTAAGACTGAGGCAACGCTGAGGCACTATGGGCTACATGGGGTGCATTTACAAGCAATTATCACTGGGTGGTTCGAGCCCTGAATGCTGATTGGCTGACAGCCATGGTATATCAGACCGTATACCACGGGTATGACAAAATATTTATTTTTACTGCTCTAATTATGTTGGTAACCAGTTTATAATAGTAATAAGGTACCTTGCGGGTTTGTGCTATATTGCCAATATACCATGGCTAAGGGCTGTATCCAGGCACTTAGCGTTGTGCTGTGCTTAAGAACAGCCCTTAGCCGTGGTATATTGGCCATATACCACACCCCCCCGGGCCTTATTGCTTAATTAGACCACCCAGCAAACAGGGGACGTATTAAGGACATCTCTGGGACCATGACACAACTTCCTGACGTTCCGGTGACGTCCTAACGACTCATTTTTGTCTACAAGGCAGTGACCTTCCAGAAATACTGGCAGTGAGTGTGCATAATACTGTAGACCTGTACTATATGAACAAAAGTCATGACATCTCTGGCCAATGCAGGGCAGGGCAGGGCAGGGCAGGGCAGGGCCGGGCCGGGCGGGCGGACGGACGGACGGACGGACAGACAGACGCACACACAAACACTGTGAAACATTCATTATAACACTAGCACACACACATACATGCAAATGCCTATACCCCCGTAAAGAGCCATACAGTACAATCGACAGACAGACAGACAGACAGACAGACAGACAGACAGACAGACAGATCCCCTCTGACTGTGGGCTGACTAACACAGTGTCTCACACAGTATACTAGCAGATACACCCATTCCCTAGGTCCCAAGAGCACCCTCCCTCTCCCTCCATCCCTCCCTCTATCCCCCCTATCCCTAGGCACTGCCACCCACACACCAGTTCCCGTTGTTGTCCATGCCCCCTGTCCTGGCCTTCCCCGTGGCCTCCTAGGAGGGTAGTAGGGGTGATGAGAGGAGGAGTGGAGGTGGTGGTTAGTTATTGGCAGAGAAGACCCTTCCTTCACTGGAAACTCCATCAGTGGGTGAATCACTTTCAGCTGAACCCTCTACTGAACCAGAGTGAATGATAGCAGAGCTCTTCCTCTGTTTAGCTCGCATTCTCTCTCTCTCGCTCTTATTGTCTCTCATTCCCTCTCTTTCTTTCTCTCACACACGCACACACAAACACTGTGAAACATTCATTATAACACTAGCACACACACATACATGCAAATGCCTATACCCCCGTAAAGAGCCATACAGTACAATCCCCAATATTACACCCAGTTTCACAATGACAATATTTTCTTTTTCACTCTCTGTGACGCATAGAAAACTGACAAACAGTTGTGCTTGAAGTTCTCTTAGCTCTCTGTCACACACTGAGAGAGGGGCCCATGACCATCTTATGTTCCAACACACAGACCTCAGCTAGACATTCACACTGAATAGACCATCACACATAGTACAGGTACTGTCACTGAAAAGGCACCAACCTTCACATGGGCATACAGCAGTGGAGGAGGAGGACGGCTCATAATAATGGCTGGAACGGAGTAAATGGAAACACATGTGATGTATCTGATGCCATTCTATCTATTCCTCTCCAGCCATTACCACGAGCCCGTCCTCCCCAATTAAGGTGCCACCAACCTCCTGTGGCATACAGTATAATGATCATTCAACAAAAGCAGGTGTGTGTGCATGCACATGTGTGTGTAGTGTGTGAAACGGAACTCACATTTATTCTCAGGCTCAGGTGGCCCTAATGGTTGTGTGAGTTACACGGGGCGAGTACGTGACGATCTGCCCGTGTGTGTGTCTCAGAACCCTGAGTGTGGCTGCAGACGGCTGTGTACGTGTGACCACACCAAGGCGGATGTGCTGCCATGAAGAGAGACAGAGAGAAAGAACGAGAGAGAGAAACGGAGAGAGGCAGACGTCAGAGGCGCCAATGTGGCGCTCCCAGGGACATGGGTACACACACACACAGCAGGCCAACACAAAGCCACACACCCACAGGTTTCACTTCTGCCTGGTGTGGCAGCACACTCTCAAAACACTTTGCACTCGGGTTAAAGGTTCACTCACAGGTCAGGGCACACACACACACACACACACATACAAAATGATGCACAAATATACCCACTCAGGCTTAGAAAAACATAAACACATCTGATAACATGCAGTGCACAGTATACTGTACACACACAGTACACACACACACACAGTGTACGCACAGTACACACGCAGTATACATACAGTACACACATAGTATACATACAGTATACAAACCTGCTCTTATAGAATCAAACCAAACCTATATGCATATGTTACTTTAATAGTTATTACCATCAAGGTCGGGAACTGCTCTGGGATTAGTAAAACTCAGTTGAAGAGTGGCGAGAAGGCCTGTAGGGCACTGAGGGTGGCACACACAGCTCTGGGTAGCAGCAGAAGGAAGGTGTGACTGTGCCAGTGTCTACACGCTTGTCGCTCATTATGCAGTGGGAGAACCAAATCTGTCACATTCGGACAGAGTTGGGGGGAGTGCTAAGACTAACACACTCTCTGTGAGTTTAAAAAACACACATGAGAAAGAAGTGTTAATGGTGGTGATACAGCACATCCACAGAAGGGGAACTAGACCCTGGGAATTGTGCAGGGTTGTTAAGGAGGAGGGGCGAGGGGGGGCTGTGTGTGAGTTCAGTGCCTGATTACCATGAGTTAACAGTTTGAGGTGATTTTATTTCAGTCCACTTCCTTACTGTTTGAGGGTATTTTATTTCACTCTATTTCCTGATTGTTTGAGGTGATTTTATTTCACTCTATTTCCTGACTGTTTGAGGTGATTTTATTTCACTCCACTTCCTGACTGTTTGAGGTGATTTTATTTCACTCCACTTCCTGACTGTTTGAGGTGTGTTGAAATGCTGTGAGAACCTGTCTGCCTTGGTAACTATGAAACAAGTCAGGTGTATAGAAGAACACTGTCTGCCTTGGTAACTATGAAACAAGTCAGGTGTATAGAAGAACACTGTCTGCCTTGGTAACTATGAAACAAGTCAGGTGGATAGAAGAACACTGTCTGCCTTGGTAACTATGAAACAAGTCAGGTGTATAGAAGAACACTGTCTGCCTTGGTAACTATGAAACAAGTCAGGTGGATAGAAGAACACTGTCTGCCTTGGTAACTATGAAACAAGTCAGGTGGATAGAAGAACACTGTCTGCCTTGGTAACTATGAAACAAGTCAGGTGGAAAGAAGAACACTGTCTGCCTTGGTAACTATGAAACAAGTCAGGTGGATAGAAGAACACTGTATGTGTCATATGTTGCTATTTGTGTCTCTGGGAAAGGGTTTGTTTTCTCTGTGAATATGGCTGAATTTGTCTGTGTGTGTATATGTGTGTGTTTTTGTTTAACTATCTGTGTGGGTTCCAGAAGACCTCACAAGGATAGAGAAAACAAGGAACATTCAGACAAGTGGGGACATTTTGCCTGTCCCCACGAGGAAAAATGCTATTTTAGGCTTAGGGCAAGGGTTAAGGTTCATTTTAGGGAAAATAGGATTTTGAATGGGAATACATGTGTTGGTCCCCAAAAAGTCCTCACAAGTATAGAAACATATAGTTGTGTGTGTATAAAATTTGTAGGATGTATGTATTAAAACGGACCCTGTGTGTGTATGCTGTGACAGAGTGTGTGCAGTGTGTGTGTGTGCAGTACATGTGGCAGAGTCTGTGAGTGTGTGTGTCTGAGCGTTGGCCAGGGTGAGAGCAGTGGTGGTCGTGGAGGGGTGAGGGTGAGGGAGGCTATCCCTTTCTCATGGCCTCTTAGCCCCCTCTGGCCCCCGTTCCAGCTCTGCTATTGGTCAACACTCAGACACTGTCACTGAAACCAGCTGCACACTGCACACTGCATACTGCACACACTAATCCACTCTGGAGAGGGAGGGAGGAAGGGAGGGATGACAGAGAGACAAAAATAGTGTGCGAGATGAAATAAGGAAGGAAGGTGAGCTGCATGTCAATGTGTCAGTCAGTGTAGAGGTGGTTGGTGTATATGCCGTGTGTCTATGTCATAGAGTCACTGTGGCAGTCAGTGTGGCAGTCGGTGTGGCAGTCAGAGGAGCCTGAGAGCCGCTACCAGACCCTCTGTGTCTCAGACAAAGGAAGACTATGCCCTCTGCTGGTAAAAGAGAAAAACTACACCATCATCATTCTCAGCCTACCCCAAAGCACAGAGAGACTAAACTCACTGACTAAGCTCTAGGGATGGGTGTCTTATGTGACTCACATTAGTCATTAGAATCCACTTGTAAATGAAAATCACTAAGCCTTCAGCACATTAGAGGCAATAAATTGAAGCGTCTCTCAGGCAGTATGGGCACAGCCATTAGTCAACGCTAACACTTAACACAATCTTTAATATGCACAGTCATATCCCTAGACATTACCACAACACTGACTCAGACCAGAGAGGATTAAAACAATAGTTTACACAGTAGCCTCTCCTGAGCCACCATAAATCACCTACAGTATCAACACAAGATAAGAGGGTTTCCATATATTATACACATACTAGTAGGGTGTATAGAGAAGCACCCAGACAAAAGTATTATAAGAGTGTTATGCAGTGTTAGTACAAGGGGCCCAGGTTGTATATCCCTATAGTCACCTGTTAAATCCCAGGGCTGAAGTGTAAAACTAACTAAGACTCAATAATCCACGCCTTCTGGGAATGCTATAAAATCCTAAAGTTATGGGCAGATTTTCTAAAGTTTTCTGTCAGAAGTAGCCAATTGACAATCTTCATTTATTTTATTTTTATTGAACCTTTATTGAACTTTATTTCATCTCTTAGAAAAAAGCTATTGAAAGCAAGACTTAAAAATAATTGATGGAGGGAAAGTAACTAACAAAATTACAGTTAATGAAAATGTTTGCTTAATCCAGTATATACTAATGTATAGAATTTATTATGCAAGAGACAAAATTCACAACTTCTACAGCACAATGGCAGGGTCATGTCTTAAGTGTAAAATGAACAATGAACTCAAATATCCAGGCCTTCTGGGAATGCTATGAAGTCCAAAAGTTATGGGCGGAGATACCACGTTGGCTGTCAGAAGTATTACAATGTTAATTTACTTTGAATCCGTCTGTCTGCATATTTCAAGACATCTCATATGAAGGTGCAGTGAGAGACCCAATGATTTGGACGAATCACTTATCTTGAAAAAAAAGATATACTAAAAACTTGGAAATCAATCAATCCGTTCTTCGTTCTTCTTCGTTCTTCTTCATTCTTCTTTGACGCAATGAAAAATCTAATTGTTAATAGTTTACATTTTGAAATAGCATGGGCGACCAAGAAGTCATTGTTTGTGTGCGTTGTTAAGTTGTTGTTCGTATGTATGCACTTGTATATGTTGTAATATATATATATATATTTACATATACAGTATACAGTACCAGTCAAAAGTATGGACACACCTACTCATTTTTCTTTATTTTTACTATTTTCTACATTATACAATAATAGTGAAGACATCAAAACTATGAAATAACCCATATGGAGTCATGTAGTAACCACAAAAAGTGTTAACAAATCAAAATATATTTTATATTTGAGATTCTTCAAAGCATCCACCCTTAGCCTTGATGACAGCTTTGCACATTCTTGGCATTCAGCATCATGTTGTGGGGCTGCTTTGCTGCAGGAGGGACTGGTGCACTTCACAAAATAGATGGCATCATGAGGTAGGAAAATTATGTGGATATATTGAAGCAACATCTCAAGACATCAGTCAGGAAGTTAAAGCTTGGTCGCAAATGGGTCTTCCAAATGAACAATGATCAAGCATACTTCCAAAGTTGTGGCAAAATGGCTTAAGGTATTGGAGTGGCCATCACAAAGCCCTGACCTCAATCCTATAGAATATTTCTGGGCAGAACTGAAAAAGCGTGTGCGAGCAAGGAGGCCTACAAACCTGACTCTGTTACACCAGCTCTGTAGGAGGAATGGGCCAAAATTCACTCAACTTATTGTGGGAAGCTTGTGGAAGGCTACCCGAAACGTTTGACCCAAGTTAAACAATTTAAAGGCAATGCTACCAAATACTAATGGAGTGTATGTAAACTTCTGACCCACTGGAAATGTGATGAAAGAAATAAAAGTTGAAAGAAATCATTCTCTCTACTATTCTGACATTTCACATTCTTAAAATAAAGTGGTGATCCTACCTTACCTAAGACGGGGAATTTTTAATAGGATTAAATGTCAGGACTAAAATCGAATTATGACAAGTGTGCCATATTAAACATTGGATCGTTAAAAGACACAATGCTTACCTTGTAGTTTGCCAATCAAATGGGCGAATGGTGAAGTAGACATACTTGGTATTCATATCTCAAAAAATATAAATTAATTTACCACAACCAATTTCAATAGAAAGTTTGCAAAAAAAAAGGGAGATACTTTAAACAAAGTTTAATTTTCAATTAGTTGCAAATAAGAAAGCTGTAAAAACAAAAATATATATGTGTCCTCTGAAGATGGTGGAGGGTTAATAATTATTGTATTTTTTATTTTCATTGAAAGACAATGGGCAACAGAGAGGAACAAAATGGTGCAATTTGAGGACATGTGGCAGAGAGTAGTGCAGGAACTGGAGATAGAAGTGAGAACAAGTGGGTTTAGGCAGGTGTGATGTTGTCTTTTATATGTGTATGTCTTGTATTGTATATTCTATTAAATAATCTTACAAGGCAAAAAAATCCCAGGGCTGAGTTAAACACTGGCCCAAGACACACATCACACACACGCGGACGGATGGAGGCACGCATCACACGCACGCACACACATACACACTCACTCACACTCGTACCCACAACAACGCACACACATACACATACACATACACACTCACTCACACTCATACCCACAACAACGCACACACATACACATACACATACACACTCACTCACACTCACACTCATACCCACAACAACGCACACACATACACATACACACTCACTCACACCCACAACAACGCACACACATACACATACACACACACACACACAAACATGAGTAGAGGATTGGCATGAGGACTGGTCATTAGAACCCAGTGAGAAAACCCTGGAGGAAGAGAAATCACGCAAAACACGCAGGCAGGCATGCACACACACGCACACACACACACACCCCTATTGAGTATACTGAGAATAAATCAAGGACCCATCAATGTATTCCTCACACATTCTGAGAAGTGCAGTGGCCTTGCCTTTGTGCGAGCATGTGTGTGCGTGTGTTTTGCGAGTGCTGACGAGAGGTGGTAACCATGGCAATGGCTGTCGTCGAGCTGCTGCTGCTATCTCTTCTACCCATCTCTCTCTCACCATCTCTCTCTCACTCTCCCTCTCTCTCCCCCTCTGTCTCTATCTCTCCTCTGTTTCCAACTATCTCTCTCTCCACCCCCACCAGCTAGGGAGAGTGTGAGTCATGATGCTCATCAGCTTCCTGCGGACACCAACAACTCACACTGACCCCCCCACATCTCATCAAGTGTTGTTTGTGTGTGTGTGTGTGTGTGTGTTAAAAACATGTGGAACCATCTATGTGATAAACAATATTATAATAATCTGAATAACAAACAACACAGCTTTTATCCTAGCTGAAATTACACTGTATAGTTTGTGTTTTGATTATAATTAAACAACAATTATACTTTTTGAGTGGAAGGTGAAAATTGGCAGTGTGCTGACAGATGGTTTACTCAGAGCTGATAGCATGATTTTTAGGCAGTGAAAGCCATGTCCTCTTTCAGTTTGAGAGTCTGTTCACATAAGATTGACCAGACGTGGGGAACCTTCGCGATGCTCAGAGATAACCTAACCTCAAACATCTAATGAGTGTGTGAAATGACACCCGTTTCCCACGAAACTGTCTGACGCTGCCCTGTATAAGTGGTGGAACAAGTCTAAAAGTGCTCGTGTGTGTATTTCCAGCCACCCACACATCAACACACACACCAGACCAGGTTGTGGCTAGAGGTTAAGAGGTTCAAATAGACCACGAGAGCATCTCCCAGACATGAGACTGTCGGACTAATACAGCCACCACAACTCACCCTTACAGACAAACGTGATCACACACCCGTACACCTCCCATAGTATCCTATATGTCTCTCCCTATGCCTCCAAGTTCTCTCCTGTCTGTCTTTCAGTGTGTGTGTGTGTCTCTTTTTACAAGTGGAGGATCATCTCTCAGTGTGTCTCTGTTTACAGGTGGAGGATCATCTCTCAGTGTGTCTCTGTTTACAAGTGGAGGATCATCTCTCAGTGTGTCTCTGTTTACAGGTGGAGGATCATCTCTCAGTGTGTCTCTGTTTACAGGTGGAGGATCATCTCTCAGTGTGTCTCTGTTTACAAGTGGAGGATCATCTCTCAGTGTGTCTCTGTTTACAGGTGGAGGATCATCTCTCAGTGTGTCTCTGTTTACAGGTGAAGGATCATCTCTCAGTGTGTCTCTGTTTACAGGTGGAG
The DNA here is from genome assembly GCF_045791955.1 of Oncorhynchus clarkii lewisi. NCBI lineage: Eukaryota > Metazoa > Chordata > Actinopteri > Salmoniformes > Salmonidae > Oncorhynchus > Oncorhynchus clarkii. Next base: position 21,215,532 of record NC_092173.1, on the reverse strand, counting down.
GATCGTCTCTCAGTGTGTCTCTGTTTACAGGTGGAGGATCATCTCTCAGTGTGTCTCTGTTTACAGGTGGAGGATCATCTCTCAGTGTGTCTCTGTTTACAGGTGGAGGATCATCTCTCAGTGTGTCTCTGTTTACAGGTGGAGGATCATCTCTCAGTGTGTCTCTGTTTACAAGTGGAGGATCATCTCTCAGTGTGTCTCTGTTTACAGGTGGAGGATCATCTCTCAGTGTGTCTCTGTTTACAGGTGGAGGATCATCTCTCAGTGTGTCTCTGTTTACAAGTGGAGGATCATCTCTCAGTGTGTCTCTGTTTAAAGGTGAAGGATCATCTCTCAGTGTGTTTCTGTTTACAGGTGGAGGATCATCTCTCAGTGTGTCTCTGTTTACAGGTGGAGGATCATCTCTGAATGTGTTTCTGTTTACAAGTGGAGGATCATCTCTCAGTGTGTCTCTGTTTACAGGTGAAGGATCATCTCTCAGTGTGTCTCTGTTTACAAGTGGAGGATCATCTCTCAGTGTGTCTCTGTTTACAAGTGGAGGATCATCTCTCAGTGTGTCTCTGTTTACAGGTGGAGGATCATCTCTCAGTGTGTCTCTGTTTACAGGTGAAGGATCATCTCTCAGTGGGTCTCTGTTTACAGGTGAAGGATCATCTCTCAGTGTGTCTCTGTTTACAGGTGAAGGATCATCTCTCAGTGTGTCTCTGTTTACAGGTGAAGGATCATCTCTCAGTGTGTCTCTGTTTACAGGTGGAGGATCATCTCTCAGTGTGTCTCTGTTTACAGGTGGAGGATCATCTCTCAGTGTGTCTCTGTTTACAGTTGGAGGATCATCTCTCAGTGTGTCTCTGTTTACAGGTGGAGGATCATCTCTCAGTGTGTCTCTGTTTACAAGTGGAGGATCATCTCTCAGTGTGTCTCTGTTTACAGGTGGAGGATCATCTCTCAGTGTGTCTCTGTTTAAAGGTGAAGGATCATCTCTCAGTGTGTTTCTGTTTACAGGTGGAGGATCATCTCTCAGTGTGTCTCTGTTTACAGGTGGAGGATCATCTCTCAGTGTGTCTCTGTTTACAAGTGGAGGATCATCTCTCAGTGTGTCTCTGTTTACAGGTGGAGGATCATCTCTCAGTGTGTCTCTGTTTACAAGTGGAGGATCATCTCTCAGTGTGTCTCTGTTTACAGGTGAAGGATCATCTCTCAGTGTGTCTCTGTTTACAGGTGGAGGATCATCTCTCAGTGTGTCTCTGTTTACAAGTGGAGGATCATCTCTCAGTGTGTCTCTGTGTACAGGTGGAGGATCATCTCTCAGTGTGTCTCTGTTTACAGGTGGAGGATCATCTCTCAGTGTGTCTCTGTTTACAGGTGGAGGATCATCTCTCAGTGTGTCTCTGTTTACAGGTGGAGGATCATCTCTCAGTGTGTCTCTGTTTACAGGTGGAGGATCATCTCTCAGTGTGTCTCTGTTTACAGGTGGAGGATCATCTCTCAGTGTGTCTCTGTTTACAGGTGGAGGATCATCTCTGTGTGTTTCTGTTTACAGGTGGAGGATCATCTCTCAGTGTGTCTCTGTTTACAGGTGGAGGATCATCTCTCAGTGTGTCTCTGTTTACAGGTGGAGGATCATCTCTCAGTGTGTCTCTGTTTACAGGTGGAGGATCATCTCTGAATGTGTTTCTGTGTACAGGTGGAGGATCATCTCTCAGTGTGTCTCTGTTTACAGGTGGAGGATCATCTCTCAGTGTGTCTCTGTTTACAGGTGGAGGATCATCTCTGAATGTGTTTCTGTGTACAGGTGGAGGATCATCTCTCAGTGTGTCTCTGTTTACAGGTGGAGGATCATCTCTCAGTGTGTCTCTGTTTACAGGTGGAGGATCATCTCTCAGTGTGTCTCTGTTTACAGGTGGAGGATCATCTCTCAGTGTGTCTCTGTTTACAGGTGGAGGATCATCTCTGAATGTGTTTCTGTGTACAGGTGGAGGATCATCTCTCAGTGTGTCTCTGTTTACAGGTGGAGGATCATCTCTCAGTGTGTCTCTGTTTACAAGTGGAGGATCATCTCTCAGTGTGTCTCTGTTTACAGGTGGACGACTGTAAAGACCCAGCGGTGTGATCCAGGATCTTCCAGCATTAGATATGAGCAGCAGATAAAGGCAGTATGAAAGACTAGCTGCTCCAGCCAGCCAAACCTCATCCACACCTCAGCTACAGTACAGCTGGTTTGGTAACCACACATCCATCCCTCAGATCTAACTCCATACCATGGCAGCACACGAATGAAGAGTAGTGAAAAAAAATCAATATTCATTTGATGCCTGTTTGAAACTTGTATGATTAGACTGCTTTTCGTATGTATGGGTATTGGGTATTATGTGTTCTGAATAACTGCTCAGAGGTGTGTGTGTGTGTGTGTGTGTGTGTGTGTGTGTGTGTGTGTGTATGTGTGTGTGTGTGTGTGTGTGTGTGTGTGTGTGTGTGTGTGTGTGTGTGTGTGTGTGTGTTTGTGTGTGTGTATTTGTGGGGACAAGAAGTTCCCACAAGAATAGTAAACAAACCAAAATTGGACCAACTGGGGACATTTTGTTGGTCCCCACAAGGTCAAATGCTACTCCTAGGAGGTTTATGGTTAAGGTTAGAATCAGGTTTAGGGTTAGGAGCTAGGGTTAGTTTCTAGATTTAAAGTTAGGTTTTTGGGTTAAGGTTAGGGTTAAGGTTAAGGTTAGGGTTACGGTAAGAGGTTAGGGTAAGAGCACGGGTTAGGATTAAGGTTATGTTTAGGGGTTAGGGAACATAGGATTTTGAATGGGACTGAATGGTGTGTCCCCACAAGGTTAGTTGCACAAGACTGTGTGTGTGTGTGTGTGTGTGTGTGTGTGTGTGTGTGTGTGTGTGTGTGTGTGTGTGGGTGTGCACATGTGTGTGAAATGGTACCACGAAGTCTCAGCACACTCAGAGGAACAGCTAACCACAGAGAGTTAAAATAGATCACCCTGATAAGAGCACAACCAGTGGACCAGATAAGGATGCCAAAACACAGCTCCACTTCTCTCTGCTCTGATACAACAGAATGATAACAGACCACAAGCCTACTGCTGCTCAGCAGACGACTCCACATACAAGCCATATCCTCACTAAAGATACCTGCCAGCCACCATTATGTATACATCTGGCCCTTCTTTGGATACTGCGTTAACTAACCTCCAAACAAGCTTTAATGCCATACAACTCTCCTTCCGTGGCCTCCAACTGCTCTTAGACGCTAGTAAAACCAAATGCATGCTTTTCAACCGTTCGCTGCCCGCACCCGCCCGCCTGACTAGCATCACTACTCTGGACGGTTCTGACCTAGAATACGTGGACAACTACAAATACCTAGGTGTCTGGCTAGACTGTAAACTCTCCTTCCAGACTCATATCAAACATTTCCAATCCAAAATCAAATCTAGAATCGGCTTTCTATTTCGCATCAAAGCCTACTTCACTCACGTCGCCAAACTTACCCTAGTAAAACTGACTATCCTACCGATCCTCGACTGCGGCGATGTCATCTACAAAATAGCTTCCAATACTCTACTCAGCAAATTGGATGTAGTCTATCACAGTGCCATCCGTTTTGTTACCAAAGCGCCTTATACCACCCACCACTGCGACCTGTATGCTCTAGTCGGCTGGCCCTCGCTACATATTCGTCGCCAGACCCACTGGCTCCAGGTCATCTATAAGTCTATGCTAGGTAAAGCCCTGCCTTATCTCAGCTCACTGGTCACGATAACAACACCCACCAGTAGCACGCGCTCCAGCAGGTATAACTCACTGGTCATCCCCAAAGCCAACACCCCTTTGGCCGCCTTTCCTTCCAGTTCTCTGCTGCCAGTGACTGGAACGAATTGCAAAAATCGCTGAAGCTGGAGACTTACATTTCCCTCACTAACTTTAAACATCAGCTATCTGAGCAGCTAACCGATCGCTGCAGCTGTACATAGCCCATCTGTAAATAGCCCACCCAATCTACCTACTTCATTCCCATATTGTTTTTATTTACTTTGCTGCTCTTTTGCACACCAGTATCACTACTTACACACCATAATCTATCACTCCAGTGTTAATCTGCTAAATTGAAATTACAGTGCCTTGCGAAAGTATTCGGCCCCCTTGAACTTTGCGACCTTTTGCCACATTTCAGGCTTCAAACATAAAGATATAAAACTGTATTTTTTTTGTGAAGAATCAACAACAAGTGGGACACAATCATGAAGTGGAACGACATTTATTGGATATTTCAAACTTTTTTAACAAATCAAAAACTGAAAAATTGGGCGTGCAAAATTATTCAGCCCCCTTAAGTTAATATTTTGTAGCGCCACCTTTTGCTGCGATTACAGCTGTAAGTCGCTTGGGGTATGTCTCTATCAGTTTTGCACATCGAGAGACTGACATTTTTTCCCATTCCTCCTTGCAAAACAGCTCGAGCTCAGTGAGGTTGGATGGAGAGCATTTGTGAACAGCAGTTTTCAGTTCTTTCCACAGATTCTCGATTGGATTCAGGTCTGGACTTTGACTTGGCCATTTTAACACCTGGATATGTTTATTTTTGAACCATTCCATTGTAGATTTTGCTTTATGTTTTGGATCATTGTCTTGTTGGAAGACAAATCTCCGTCCCAGTCTCAGGTCTTTTGCAGACTCCATCAGGTTTTCTTCCAGAATGGTCCTGTATTTGGCTCCATCCATCTTCCCATCAATTTTAACCACCTTCCCTGTCCCTGCTGAAGAAAAGCAGGCCCAAACCATGATGCTGCCACCACCATGTTTGACAGTGGGGATGTTGTGTTGCTTTTACGCCAAACATAACGTCTTGGTAGATTTGCAGTTGTCTGATACTCCTTCCATTTCAATATTATCGCTTGCACAGTGCTCCTTGGGATGTTTAAAGCTTGGGAAATCTTTTTGTATCCAAATCCGGCTTTAAACTTCTTCACAACAGTATCTCGGACCTGCCTGGTGTGTTCCTTGTTCTTCATGATGCTCTCTGCGCTTTTAACGGACCTCTGAGACTATCACAGTGCAGGTGCATTTATACGGAGACTTGATTACACACAGGTGGATTGTATTTATCATCATTAGTCATTTAGGTCAACATTGGATCATTCAGAGATCCTCACTGATCTTCTGGAGAGAGTTTGCTGCACTGAAAGTAAAGGGGCTGAATAATTTTGCACGCCCAATTTTTCCGTTTTTGATTTGTTAAAAAAGTTTGAAATATCCAATAAATGTCGTTCCACTTCATGATTGTGTCCCACTTGTTGTTGATTCTTCACAAAAAAATACAGTTTTATATCTTTATGTTTGAAGCCTGAAATGTGGCAAAAGGTCGCAAAGTTCAAGGGGGCCGAATACTTTCGCAAGGCACTGTACTTTGCTACTATGGCCTATTTGTTGCCTTACCTCCTCACGCCATTTGCACACATTGTAAATATACTTTATTTTTTCTATTGTATTATTGACTGTACGCTTGTTTATTCCATGTGTAACTCTGTGTTGTTGTTTCTGTCGCACTGCTTTGCTTTATCTTGGCCAGGTCACAGTTGTAAATGAGAACTTGTTCTCAACTACCTTAAAATTTTAAATAAAGGTGAAATAAAAAATATAAATTTAAAAAACCTCTCTATAGGCCCAGCAGCACTAGCTTAGCTTCACATGGGAGTCAATGGCAGATCTATGTAGTACAGATTGAAGATGTCCATGTCAACAATGGTTGTTAGGCCAGCAGTAGTATTCGAGTCTGCACAGCAGGACCAACTGCGGTAGAAGAGGAGGAAATGGTATCATAGTCAGTCTAACAACAAGGCATTTGGGATTCATATAGCTTTATCATACAGATGTTGACACTTTGATTTGTCAATTAGGGGGTTTCGTTGGGATGTGATGAAACAACATAGAACATACAGATGTGGCTATGAAAACCCCCAGGATGAATAGATAACATCCTGATAACGAGATACACACACACACACACTGTGTAAGTCTGTGTGTGTGTGTGTGTGTGTGTGTGTGTGTGTGTGTGTGTGTGTGTGTGTGTGTGTGTGTGTGTGTGTGTGTGTGTGTGTGTGTGTGTGTGTGTGTGTGTGTGTGTGTGTGTGTGTGTGTGTGTGTGTGTACCATGAGAGTAGGGTCTACAGGTTGGGTGTGAATGTGTCACAGTAACACCAGGATATGTTGTACTGGATGACATGAGGGGATGTGCCTAACAGCTAGTCACACACATACAGTGCCTTCGGAAAGTATTCAGACCACTTGACTTTTTCCACATTTTGTTACGTTTCTGCCTTATTCTAAAATGGATGAAATAAAAACAATTCCTCAGCAAACTACACACAATACCCCATTATGAAAAGTGAAAACTGTTTTTTTGAAATGTTAGCAAATGTATTAAAAGCAATAAACAGAAATAACTTATTTACATACGTATTCAGACCCTTTGCTATGAGACTCGAAATTGAGCTCATGTGCATCCTGTTTCCAGTGATCATCCTTGATATATTTCTACAACTTGATTGGAGTCCACCTGTAGTAAATTCAAATGATTGGGCATTATTTGAAAATGCACACACCTGTCTATATAAGGTCCCACAGTTGACAGTGCATGTCAGAGCAAAATCCAAGCCATGAGGTCGAAGGAATTGTCCGTAGAGCTCGAGACAGGATTGTGTCGAGGCACAGATCTTGGGAAGGGTACCAAAAAATGTCTGCAGCATTGAAGGGCTCCATTATTCTTAAATGGAAGACGTTTGGAACCACCAAGACTCTTCCTAGAGCTGGCTGCCTGGCCAAACTGAGCTCTAGAGTTCCTCTGTGGAGATGGGAGAAACTTCCAGAAGAACAAGACAACCATCTCTGCAACACTCCACCAATCAGGCCTTTATGGTAGAGTGGCCAGATGGATGCCACTCCTCAGTAAAAGGCACATGACAACCTGTTTGTAGTTTGGCACCTAAAGACTCTCAGACCATGAGAAACAAGATTCTCTGGTCTAAGATTGAACTCTTTGGCCTGAATGCCAAGCGTCACGTCTGGAGAAAACCTGGCACCATCCCTACGGTGAAGCATGGTGGTGTCAGCATCATGCTGTGGGGTTGTTTTTCAGCGGCAGGGACTGGGAGACTAGTCAGGATCGAGGCAAAGATGAATGAACTAAAGTACAGAGAGATCCTTGATGAAAACCTGCTCCAGAGCGCTCAGGACCTCAGAATGGGGCAAAGGTTCACCTTCCAACAGGACAACGACCCTAAGCACACAGCCAAGACAACACAGGAGGGGCTTAGGGACAAGTCTCTGAATGTCCTTGAGCGGCCCTGCCAGAGCCCGGACTTGAACCAGATCGAACATCTCTGGAGAGACCTGAAAATAGCTGTGCAGCGACGCTCCACATCCAACCTGACAGAGCTTGAGAGAATCTGCAGAGAAGAATGGGAGGAACTCCCCAAATACAGGTGTGCCAAGCTTTTAGCATCATACCCAAGAAGACTCGATGCTGTAATCGCTGCCGAAGGTGTTTCAACAAAGTACTGAGTAAAGGGTCTGAATACTTATGTAAATGGGATATTTAAAAATTGTAATACATTTGCTAAAATGTCTAAAAACCTATTTTTTCTTTGTCATTATTGGGAATTGTGTGTACATTGATGAGGGAAAAAACTATTTAATACATTTTAGAATAAGGTTGTAACATAACAAAATGTGGAAAAAGTCCAATATACTTTCAGAAGGCACTGTACACACACACACACACACGGTCATGAGGCAATGCACATGTAGGCAGTCATGCACTTTCAATGTGTCTTAGATAATCTCACGCCCAGTAATCTAACACCTTATGTAACAGTATAGTTTCCGTCCCTCTCCTCGCCCCTACCTGGGCTCGAACCAGGGACCCTCTGCACACATCGACGACAGCCACCCTCGAAGCATCGTTACCCATCGCTCCACGAAACCCGCAGCCCTTGCAGAGCAAGGGGAACAACTATCTCAAGGTCTCAGAGTGAGTGACGTCACTGATTGAAACGCTATTAGTGCGCACCCCGCTAACTAGCTAGCCATTTTACATCAGTTACACTTACATTGTATGTAACAATTAACAAACAACATCCAAGCTGGTATTTTTCAACAATGACAAACCACACAAGAATCCTTTCAGAAATTCACAAGATCCCTTGACAAGCTATGATACAGTAGCATCAAGTAGCAGATTTGTCACGGTGTGCGCTACTGGTTGAAGGTAAGTCAGGTCAGGAGAGCAGAGATGGGTGATAATAGGCGCACTTTATTCATAACCAATGAAAATAGCAATATACGCCCAAAGTACACGAAATGGTACAAAATAACCAAGACAACACATGCCAAACACAGACCCGGTGCTAACCAGCCTAATACGGGCTACACGTAACAAATAAACAATTTCACACAAAGACATGAGGGAGAACAGAGAAAGAAATACATGATGTGGGATTGGGAATGAAAACCAGGTATGCAGGGAACAAGACAAAACAAATGGAAAAATGAAAAATGGAGCGGCGATGGCTAGAAAGCCGATGACGTCGACCGCCGAACGCCGCCTGAACAAGGAGAGGAGACAACTTCAGCGGAAGTTGTGACAAGATTAAATAGAAAATAACCACACTCATCTGCATATCAACACATCTCTCAGTGATACGACTTACACTGAACCACTCAAATGTCCAACACACAATGATAATTTAGACACACACACAGGGAAAAACCGGGCTAAGGTTTCTAGCCAGAGAAACATTGACTCCGATGACTCAGGTATAGAACATAAATATTTTATGACTGCAAGCCTTACAATCACAACTGTTTTCCATGTGGATTTCAGGGGGCAAAAAAACGCATTACTCATTTGTGTCATCTATATAATGTTCTAGTGGATGTATATAATGATAATGGAATTCACATAGACTATGATAAAGAAGGCAGAATAACATAGGTCTTCATCTCTGTCTAAAAATGGTCAAGGTTTCCCAAGCTCTTTTTTAAAACACAGAAAGAATGCCCCAAAAATGTGAAAAATATATGACATAGGTAAAGATATGACAACAATCTCCCATTCCCCCTATGGAACGCAACGGTAAACGGAGAGATACAACGTATGAACCAACGCTGGCTGCTGCTTTTAGATCCCATCATTTGGCTCCATTCATTCATATTTCTTCTTAAGGAGGCCCGTGACATTTATGGCAGGAAGAGGGCCTTCCAAGGGTTTGAGGGCATGGCAGCAGTGCTGGGGCTGAGGCTGGGGCCAGGACAGGGACTGGAACTGGGCCCCTGGGAATTGTTATGACGCGCTGAAGCCAGGAGCCTCTTTCCTGACACTCAGACACACACACACACACTCAGACAGCGATACACACACACATACAAACAGACACAAGCGCGAAGGAGCGCATAGATGCACGCACGCATGCACAAAATACACACACACAAACACACGCACCACCCACACCGTCTCCCTGCCAATCACAGTGGGTTTCCTCCAGACCATGAGGACCCGCCGTCATTCCAGACAAACAAAACAAGTCACAGCTAAACTATAGTGGGGTTAAACACATCCTCAACATACAACATGGCGTTTGGCAAACACTGTCACACTATACAATATCTCCCTCTGTGAATATATATATGCTAAATCCTAAAGCCTACTTTTAGCTTCCATTTGATAGAAAATGGGACATGTCATAGATGACTTACACTTGTGGTACAGTAGTGTTCCATAGACTATAATGACGCAGAGAACATCCAATCATCCCACCACTGATTTGGGTTCTCTTTTAATGACGGTTGGCTGTCGCTGCAACCAACCGCGTGACCCCCACAGAGAGTGCACTGACAGGGCAGAGGTCAGAGGTACTTCCACATTGACAATAGCACAGCAGAGCTAGCTAACCACACACCAGACAACCCCACTTCTGCTACCTCTTCCAGGACAAAAGGTCTCCTTCACAGTCACGCTCTCATACCTACTTTCACTTCTATCAATTTTACTCTGCACAACGTTTTTACATTAGCAGATGTAGACACTTTTTGTTTTAGTGTTCTCTTTGCAAAAATAAAGTATGACCTTTGGTTGACATTACTGCAGTCTTTAATGGAACCCATGTTGTCCACTGGTCTCATAATCAGTGACAATTGTTAACTGTACTACTTCATGACCAAGAACCAATCCACATCCTCACAAAATGTTATCTTTTAAAAAAGGGTATAGTAGTGAGTCATATCTTGGCTTTCCATCAGACAAACAGACTATGAATACAACCTTGGGGTTCAGAAGAGGCTGAGATCACTGATGGAAAACTGATGATGGAGCAAAATGACTAGCGTTTGATCCTCGTTATTAAACCTTTATCACAGGATACATTAATGCACTCACACCCAAATAAAATCACAGCACTTAACAAATGTGCTTTCATGAGAGAAAGCATCATTTTTTCTGTGTGTGTGTGTCAGGTGAAGTGAAACTGGTCACAGAGACGACTACACTGCACCACAAAAGCCAACAGCTAAAGGTCTTGACCCTTGGGTCAGCTGAGAAGCCTTGTGTGTGGGACTGAAACAGCAACAGCATGCGAGAAGAAAAAAGCCCCTGGCCTCTCCGCTGGTCGCTGGCTGCCTGTGTGGCTTCCCCCTCGGTCTCTGCTTCCTTTTCAGCAGGGGAAGTGTGATGGTGCCAGGGTGGAGTAGTTTATGAGCTGGTCTCAACCAAACTCACCACATTCCCAGCGACTGAAGGCATGAGGACGTGACTCTGGCCATGCTGCAAGAACAGCCAGACCACAGGTCACGCGCAGTCGCTCGCACACACACACGAACACACACACACCCAAACAAACCCACACAGCCATTTCCTTATAAATTTGGCACACTGGGTGTATATACATACATACATTAACTAATACCTTCAATTATTCTCTACATACCTCATATCAAACATGAACAATCCTTTATTTCAACATATTCAAAGCCAATGAGTGGAGCCATTAGATCACTCAACAACTACCTATCTCTTTGCCTCTCCCCACCAAACCCATTCCAACTGGTCTGGCTCAGTATCGGACACTGGCTCAGTAGAGGACACCGGCTCAGTATCGGACGCCGGCTCAATAGAGGACACCAACTCAGTAAGAGGACACCGGCTCAGTAGAGGACACCGGCTCAGTAGAGGACACCGGCTCAGTATCGGACACCGACTCAGTAAGAGGACACTGACTCAGTAAGAGGACACCGACTCAGTAAGAGGACACCGGTTCAATAGAGGACACCGACTCAGTAAGAGGACACCGACTCAGTAAGAGGACACCGGCTCAGTAGAGGACACCGGCTCAGTAGAGGACACCGGCTCAGTAGAGGACACCGGCTCAGTAGAGGACACTGGGTATGTATCCCAAATGACACACTATGACTTATGTAGTGCATTTCTTTCAACCAGAGCCCTATGGGTCTTGGGCAAAAGTAGTGCACTATAAATGTAATGGCCGATCATACATGGCTCACAGACAAGAGGTGCTTGTTTGAAAGCATAGTATTTGGAAGAAGGAGACACATTTTTTAAGAAAATTGCTTTTCCAATGTGACCACACTGATCATCAATGACTGTACATGATGCCAAAAGTAACTGGTGATTCAAATAATTTCATGGTTTCCTAATTTCAATACTAGAGAAAATAGCAGAGCTTGAGAGACACCATAAAGAGATGCACTCCTATAAAGGGTGTGTTGGCATATCCTTCCAGTGAGGTTGTGAGGTTGACCAGAGGGTGATTACACACCCAGGACTGGTGGTGTGGTGAGAGCTGTGCGGCAGCAGCCAACCAGCCGGCCAGCGGTGGTTTGGATCATAACACTAAATTATCTCCTATCACAGCCATATCTGATGTTCCCATAGCAATTATGCTATCTATCCACTATCTTAAAGAGAACTGTCACTAAAGGAATGTGCTACAAATATGGATTCCATTTCAACAAGTGGGCAAATACAGTACAATGATTCACAGACAAAATGGGGATGTTTTTAACCCCCACAGAACATTTAGGACCTGTTACATTTCATATTTGTCGCCAGTGTTAGAGCCAAATCATAAAACAGTGGTTAGTTGGTGTTGTGGGTGTTTGTTTTTAGTCCCTTGAGTGAAGATAGAACATTAGCTTTTGAAACTGTAGAGCCCACATTATCAGGAAAGGTGTTATGTTGTGTAGCAACCGCAGTCAGTCAATAGTGAAGTGTAAGGACAAATCCTGCCCTCCTCTCCATGTAGATCCAAGTTCCTGGCCTTAAGCTATCTAAGTCAAGCTAGAGATGACTCCTGGCTAGAGATGACTCCTGGCTAGAGATGACTCCTGGCTAGAGATGACTCCTGGTTGGAGATGACTCCTGGTTGGAGATGACTCCTGGTTGGAGATGACTCCTGGTTGGAGATGACTCCTGGCTAGAGATGACTCCTGGTTGGAGATGACTCCTGGTTGGAGATGACTCCTGGCTAGAGATGACTCCTGGCTAGAGATGACTCCTGGTTGGATGCTTCTAGAGGTGAGGAAGAAGAAATCATATTAATAATTAAAGCAAGCCAAGGTCAAGGAATCTTTTTGAATTAGTTTGCTTTGCAAGAATGTCAAAGTATATGTTCCTACAGTGTAAACATTTCCTTCAGGCCTAGACTGACATCTAATGGTGAAATCAGTAAACCCCTCTTCAAAAAGAGGAATATGAGCCAAGGCATACACAAAGTACTGTTAAAAATAGTAAACCTCTCTTCAAAAAGAGGAATATGAGCCAAGGCATACACAAAGTACTGTTAAAAATAGTAAACCTCTCTTCAAAAAGAGGAATATGAGCCAAGGCATACACAAAGTACTGTTAAAAATAGTAAACCCCTCTTCAAAAAGAGGAATATGAGCCAAGGCATACACAAAGTACTGTTAAAAATAGTAAACCCCTCTTCAAAAAGAGGAATATGAGCCAAGGCATACACAAAGTACTGTTAAAAATAGTAAACCTCTCTTCAAAAAGAGGAATATGAGCAAAGGCATACACAAAGTACTGTTAAAAATAGTAAACCCCTCTTCAAGAAGAGGAATATGAGCCAAGGCATACACAAAGTACTGTTAAAAATAGTAAACCCCTCTTCAAAAAGAGGAATATGAGCCAAGGCATACACAAAGTACTGTTAAAAATAGTAAACCCCTCTTCAAGAAGAGGAATATGAGCCAAGGCATACACAAAGTACTGTTAAAAATAGTAAACCCCTCTTCAAGAAGAGGAATATGAGCCAAGGCATACACAAAGTACTGTTAAAAATAGTAAACCTCTCTTCAAGAAGAGGAATATGAGCCAAGGCATACACAAAGTACTGTTAAAAATAGTAAACCTCTCTTCAAAAAGAGGAATATGAGCCAAGGCATACACAAAGTACTGTTAAAAATAGTAAACCTCTCTTCAAAAAGAGGAATATGAGCCAAGGCATACACAAAGTACTGTTAAAAATAGTAAACCTCTCTTCAAAAAGAGGAATATGAGCCAAGGCATACACAAAGTACTGTTAAAAATAGTAAACCCCTCTTCAAAAAGAGGAATATGAGCCAAGGCATACACAAAGTACTGTTAAAAATAGTAAACCCCTCTTCAAAAAGAGGAATATGAGCCAAGGCATACACAAAGTACTGTTAAAAATAGTAAACCCCTCTTCAAAAAGAGGAATATGAGCCAAGGCATACACAAAGTACTGTTAAAAATAGTAAACCCCTCTTCAAGAAGAGGAATATGAGCCAAGGCATACACAAAGTACTGTTAAAAATAGTAAACCTCTCTTCAAGAAGAGGAATATGAGCCAAGGCATACACAAAGTACTGTTAAAAATAGTAAACCCCTCTTCAAGAAGAGGAATATGAGCCAAGGCATACACAAAGTACTGTTAAAAATAGTAAACCTCTCTTCAAAAAGAGGAATATGAGCCAAGGCATACACAAAGTACTGTTAAAAATAGTAAACCTCTCTTCAAAAAGAGGAATATGAGCCAAGGCATACACAAAGTACTGTTAAAAATAGTAAACCTCTCTTCAAGAAGAGGAATATGAGCCAAGGCATACACAAAGTACTGTTAAAAATAGTAAACCTCTCTTCAAGAAGAGGAATATGAGCCAAGGCATACACAAAGTACTGTTAAAAATAGTAAACCCCTCTTCAAAAAGAGGAATATGAGCCAAGGCATACACAAAGTACTGTTAAAAATAGTAAACCTCTCTTCAAAAAGAGGAATATGAGCCAAGGCATACACAAAGTACTGTTAAAAATAGTAAACCCCTCTTCAAAAAGAGGAATATGAGCCAAGGCATACACAAAGTACTGTTAAAAATAGTAAACCTCTCTTCAAGAAGAGGAATATGAGCCAAGGCATACACAAAGTACTGTTAAAAATAGTAAACCTCTCTTCAAGAAGAGGAATATGAGCCAAGGCATACACAAAGTACTGTTAAAAATAGTAAACCCCTCTTCAAAAAGAGGAATATGAGCCAAGGCATACACAAAGTACTGTTAAAAATAGTAAACCTCTCTTCAAAAAGAGGAATATGAGCCAAGGCATACACAAAGTACTGTTAAAAATAGTAAACCCCTCTTCAAAAAGAGGAATATGAGCCAAGGCATACACAAAGTACTGTTAAAAATAGTAAACCTCTCTTCAAAAAGAGGAATATGAGCCAAGGCATACACAAAGTACTGTTAAAAATAGTAAACCCCTCTTCAAGAAGAGGAATATGAGCCAAGGCATACACAAAGTACTGTTAAAAATAGTAAACCTCTCTTCAAGAAGAGGAATATGAGCCAAGGCATACACAAAGTACTGTTAAAAATAGTAAACCTCTCTTCAAGAAGAGGAATATGAGCCAAGGCATACACAAAGTACTGTTAAAAATAGTAAACCTCTCTTCAAGAAGAGGAATATGAGCCAAGGCATACACAAAGTACTGTTAAAAATAGTAAACCTCTCTTCAAAAAGAGGAATATGAGCCAAGGCATACACAAAGTACTGTTAAAAATAGTAAACCCCTCTTCAAAAAGAGGAATATGAGCCAAGGCATACACAAAGTACTGTTAAAAATAGTAAACCCCTCTTCAAAAAGAGGAATATGAGCCAAGGCATACACAAAGTACTGTTAAAAATAGTAAACCTCTCTTCAAAAAGAGGAATATGAGCCAAGGCATACACAAAGTACTGTTAAAAATAGTAAACCCCTCTTCAAAAAGAGGAATATGAGCCAAGGCATACACAAAGTACTGTTAAAAATAGTAAACCCCTCTTCAAAAAGAGGAATATGAGCCAAGGCATACACAAAGTACTGTTAAAAATAGTAAACCCCTCTTCAAAAAGAGGAATATGAGCCAAGGCATACACAAAGTACTGTTAAAAATAGTAAACCCCTCTTCAAAAAGAGGAATATGAGCCAAGGCATACACAAAGTAATGTTAAAAATAGTAAACCTCTCTTCAAAAAGAGGAATATGAGCCAAGGCATACACAAAGTACTGTTAAAAATAGTAAACCCCTCTTCAAAAAGAGGAATATGAGCCAAGGCATACACAAAGTACTGTTAAAAATAGTAAACCTCTCTTCAAAAAGAGGAATATGAGCCAAGGCATACACAAAGTACTGTTAAAAATAGTAAACCCCTCTTCAAAAAGAGGAATATGAGCCAAGGCATACACAAAGTACTGTTAAAAATAGTAAACCTCTCTTCAAAAAGAGGAATATGAGCCAAGGCATACACAAAGTACTGTTAAAAATAGTAAACCTCTCTTCAAAAAGAGGAATATGAGCCAAGGCATACACAAAGTACTGTTAAAAATAGTAAACCCCTCTTCAAAAAGAGGAATATGAGCCAAGGCATACACAAAGTACTGTTAAAAATAGTAAACCCCTCTTCAAGAAGAGGAATATGAGCCAAGGCATACACAAAGTACTGTTAAAAATAGTAAACCCCTCTTCAAAAAGAGGAATATGAGCCAAGGCATACACAAAGTACTGTTAAAAATAGTAAACCCCTCTTCAAAAAGAGGAATATGAGCCAAGGCATACACAAAGTACTGTTAAAAATAGTAAACCTCTCTTCAAAAAGAGGAATATGAGCCAAGGCATACACAAAGTACTGTTAAAAATAGTAAACCCCTCTTCAAGAAGAGGAATATGAGCCAAGGCATACACAAAGTACTGTTAAAAATAGTAAACCTCTCTTCAAGAAGAGGAATATGAGCCAAGGCATACACAAAGTACTGTTAAAAATAGTAAACCCCTCTTCAAGAAGAGGAATATGAGCCAAGGCATACACAAAGTACTGTTAAAAATAGTAAACCTCTCTTCAAAAAGAGGAATATGAGCCAAGGCATACACAAAGTACTGTTAAAAATAGTAAACCTCTCTTCAAAAAGAGGAATATGAGCCAAGGCATACACAAAGTACTGTTAAAAATAGTAAACCCCTCTTCAAGAAGAGGAATATGAGCCAAGGCATACACAAAGTACTGTTAAAAATAGTAAACCTCTCTTCAAAAAGAGGAATATGAGCCAAGGCATACACAAAGTACTGTTAAAAATAGTAAACCTCTCTTCAAAAAGAGGAATATGAGCCAAGGCATACACAAAGTACTGTTAAAAATAGTAAACCCCTCTTCAAAAAGAGGAATATGAGCCAAGGCATACACAAAGTACTGTTAAAAATAGTAAACCCCTCTTCAAGAAGAGGAATATGAGCCAAGGCATACACAAAGTACTGTTAAAAATAGTAAACCTCTCTTCAAGAAGAGGAATATGAGCCAAGGCATACACAAAGTACTGTTAAAAATAGTAAACCTCTCTTCAAGAAGAGGAATATGAGCCAAGGCATACACAAAGTACTGTTAAAAATAGTAAACCTCTCTTCAAGAAGAGGAATATGAGCCAAGGCATACACAAAGTACTGTTAAAAATAGTAAACCTCTCTTCAAAAAGAGGAATATGAGCCAAGGCATACACAAAGTACTGTTAAAAATAGTAAACCTCTCTTCAAGAAGAGGAATATGAGCCAAGGCATACACAAAGTACTGTTAAAAATAGTAAACCCCTCTTCAAGAAGAGGAATATGAGCCAAGGCATACACAAAGTACTGTTAAAAATAGTAAACCCCTCTTCAAAAAGAGGAATATGAGCCAAGGCATACACAAAGTACTGTTAAAAATAGTAAACCCCTCTTCAAAAAGAGGAATATGAGCCAAGGCATACACAAAGTACTGTTAAAAATAGTAAACCCCTCTTCAAAAAGAGGAATATGAGCCAAGGCATACACAAAGTACTGTTAAAAATAGTAAACCCCTCTTCAAAAAGAGGAATATGAGCCAAGGCATACACAAAGTACTGTTAAAAATAGTAAACCCCTCTTCAAAAAGAGGAATATGAGCCAAGGCATACACAAAGTACTGTTAAAAATAGTAAACCTCTCTTCAAGAAGAGGAATATGAGCCAAGGCATACACAAAGTACTGTTAAAAATAGTAAACCTCTCTTCAAGAAGAGGAATATGAGCCAAGGCATACACAAAGTACTGTTAAAAATAGTAAACCCCTCTTCAAGAAGAGGAATATGAGCCAAGGCATACACAAAGTACTGTTAAAAATAGTAAACCTCTCTTCAAAAAGAGGAATATGAGCCAAGGCATACACAAAGTACTGTTAAAAATAGTAAACCCCTCTTCAAAAAGAGGAATATGAGCCAAGGCATACACAAAGTACTGTTAAAAATAGTAAACCTCTCTTCAAGAAGAGGAATATGAGCCAAGGCATACACAAAGTACTGTTAAAAATAGTAAACCTCTCTTCAAGAAGAGGAATATGAGCCAAGGCATACACAAAGTACTGTTAAAAATAGTAAACCTCTCTTCAAAAAGAGGAATATGAGCCAAGGCATACACAAAGTACTGTTAAAAATAGTAAACCTCTCTTCAAAAAGAGGAATATGAGCCAAGGCATACACAAAGTACTGTTAAAAATAGTAAACCTCTCTTCAAGAAGAGGAATATGAGCCAAGGCATACACAAAGTACTGTTAAAAATAGTAAACCTCTCTTCAAAAAGAGGAATATGAGCCAAGGCATACACAAAGTACTGTTAAAAATAGTAAACCTCTCTTCAAGAAGAGGAATATGAGCCAAGGCATACACAAAGTACTGTTAAAAATAGTAAACCTCTCTTCAAAAAGAGGAATATGAGCCAAGGCATACACAAAGTACTGTTAAAAATAGTAAACCCCTCTTCAAGAAGAGGAATATGAGCCAAGGCATACACAAAGTACTGTTAAAAATAGTAAACCCCTCTTCAAAAAGAGGAATATGAGCCAAGGCATACACAAAGTACTGTTAAAAATAGTAAACCTCTCTTCAAAAAGAGGAATATGAGCCAAGGCATACACAAAGTACTGTTAAAAATAGTAAACCTCTCTTCAAGAAGAGGAATATGAGCCAAGGCATACACAAAGTACTGTTAAAAATAGTAAACCTCTCTTCAAGAAGAGGAATATGAGCCAAGGCATACACAAAGTACTGTTAAAAATAGTAAACCCCTCTTCAAGAAGAGGAATATGAGCCAAGGCATACACAAAGTACTGTTAAAAATAGTAAACCTCTCTTCAAAAAGAGGAATATGAGCCAAGGCATACACAAAGTACTGTTAAAAATAGTAAACCCCTCTTCAAGAAGAGCAATATGAGCCAAGGCATACACAAAGTACTGTTAAAAATAGTAAACCCCTCTTCAAAAAGAGGAATATGAGCCAAGGCATACACAAAGTACTGTTAAAAATAGTAAACCCCTCTTCAAAAAGAGGAATATGAGCCAAGGCATACACAAAGTACTGTTAAAAATAGTAAACCCCTCTTCAAAAAGAGGAATATGAGCCAAGGCATACACAAAGTACTGTTAAAAATAGTAAACCCCTCTTCAAAAAGAGGAATATGAGCCAAGGCATACACAAAGTACTGTTAAAAATAGTAAACCTCTCTTCAAAAAGAGGAATATGAGCCAAGGCATACACAAAGTACTGTTAAAAATAGTAAACCTCTCTTCAAAAAGAGGAATATGAGCCAAGGCATACACAAAGTACTGTTAAAAATAGTAAACCCCTCTTCAAGAAGAGGAATATGAGCCAAGGCATACACAAAGTACTGTTAAAAATAGTAAACCTCTCTTCAAAAAGAGGAATATGAGCCAAGGCATACACAAAGTACTGTTAAAAATAGTAAACCCCTCTTCAAAAAGAGGAATATGAGCCAAGGCATACACAAAGTACTGTTAAAAATAGTAAACCCCTCTTCAAAAAGAGGAATATGAGCCAAGGCATACACAAAGTACTGTTAAAAATAGTAAACCCCTCTTCAAAAAGAGGAATATGAGCCAAGGCATACACAAAGTACTGTTAAAAATAGTAAACCTCTCTTCAAGAAGAGGAATATGAGCCAAGGCATACACAAAGTACTGTTAAAAATAGTAAACCTCTCTTCAAGAAGAGGAATATGAGCCAAGGCATACACAAAGTACTGTTAAAAATAGTAAACCTCTCTTCAAGAAGAGGAATATGAGCCAAGGCATACACAAAGTACTGTTAAAAATAGTAAACCTCTCTTCAAAAAGAGGAATATGAGCCAAGGCATACACAAAGTACTGTTAAAAATAGTAAACCCCTCTTCAAGAAGAGGAATATGAGCCAAGGCATACACAAAGTACTGTTAAAAATAGTAAAACCCTCTTCAAAAAGAGGAATATGAGCCAAGGCATACACAAAGTACTGTTAAAAATAGTAAACCTCTCTTCAAAAAGAGGAATATGAGCCAAGGCATACACAAAGTACTGTTAAAAATAGTAAACCTCTCTTCAAGAAGAGGAATATGAGCCAAGGCATACACAAAGTACTGTTAAAAATAGTAAACCTCTCTTCAAAAAGAGGAATATGAGCCAAGGCATACACAAAGTACTGTTAAAAATAGTAAACCCCTCTTCAAGAAGAGGAATATGAGCCAAGGCATACACAAAGTACTGTTAAAAATAGTAAACCCCTCTTCAAAAAGAGGAATATGAGCCAAGGCATACACAAAGTACTGTTAAAAATAGTAAACCTCTCTTCAAAAAGAGGAATATGAGCCAAGGCATACACAAAGTACTGTTAAAAATAGTAAACCCCTCTTCAAAAAGAGGAATATGAGCCAAGGCATACACAAAGTACTGTTAAAAATAGTAAACCCCTCTTCAAAAAGAGGAATATGAGCCAAGGCATACACAAAGTACTGTTAAAAATAGTAAACCCCTCTTCAAAAAGAGGAATATGAGCCAAGGCATACACAAAGTACTGTTAAAAATAGTAAACCCCTCTTCAAAAAGAGGAATATGAGCCAAGGCATACACAAAGTACTGTTAAAAATAGTAAACCTCTCTTCAAGAAGAGGAATATGAGCCAAGGCATACACAAAGTACTGTTAAAAATAGTAAACCTCTCTTCAAGAAGAGGAATATGAGCCAAGGCATACACAAAGTACTGTTAAAAATAGTAAACCCCTCTTCAAGAAGAGGAATATGAGCCAAGGCATACACAAAGTACTGTTAAAAATAGTAAACCTCTCTTCAAAAAGAGGAATATGAGCCAAGGCATACACAAAGTACTGTTAAAAATAGTAAACCCCTCTTCAAAAAGAGGAATATGAGCCAAGGCATACACAAAGTACTGTTAAAAATAGTAAACCTCTCTTCAAGAAGAGGAATATGAGCCAAGGCATACACAAAGTACTGTTAAAAATAGTAAACCTCTCTTCAAGAAGAGGAATATGAGCCAAGGCATACACAAAGTACTGTTAAAAATAGTAAACCCCTCTTCAAAAAGAGGAATATGAGCCAAGGCATACACAAAGTACTGTTAAAAATAGTAAACCTCTCTTCAAAAAGAGGAATATGAGCCAAGGCATACACAAAGTACTGTTAAAAATAGTAAACCTCTCTTCAAAAAGAGGAATATGAGCCAAGGCATACACAAAGTACTGTTAAAAATAGTAAACCTCTCTTCAAGAAGAGGAATATGAGCCAAGGCATACACAAAGTACTGTTAAAAATAGTAAACCTCTCTTCAAAAAGAGGAATATGAGCCAAGGCATACACAAAGTACTGTTAAAAATAGTAAACCTCTCTTCAAGAAGAGGAATATGAGCCAAGGCATACACAAAGTACTGTTAAAAATAGTAAACCTCTCTTCAAAAAGAGGAATATGAGCCAAGGCATACACAAAGTACTGTTAAAAATAGTAAACCCCTCTTCAAGAAGAGGAATATGAGCCAAGGCATACACAAAGTACTGTTAAAAATAGTAAACCCCTCTTCAAAAAGAGGAATATGAGCCAAGGCATACACAAAGTACTGTTAAAAATAGTAAACCTCTCTTCAAAAAGAGGAATATGAGCCAAGGCATACACAAAGTACTGTTAAAAATAGTAAACCTCTCTTCAAGAAGAGGAATATGAGCCAAGGCATACACAAAGTACTGTTAAAAATAGTAAACCTCTCTTCAAGAAGAGGAATATGAGCCAAGGCATACACAAAGTACTGTTAAAAATAGTAAACCCCTCTTCAAGAAGAGGAATATGAGCCAAGGCATACACAAAGTACTGTTAAAAATAGTAAACCTCTCTTCAAAAAGAGGAATATGAGCCAAGGCATACACAAAGTACTGTTAAAAATAGTAAACCCCTCTTCAAGAAGAGCAATATGAGCCAAGGCATACACAAAGTACTGTTAAAAATAGTAAACCCCTCTTCAAAAAGAGGAATATGAGCCAAGGCATACACAAAGTACTGTTAAAAATAGTAAACCCCTCTTCAAAAAGAGGAATATGAGCCAAGGCATACACAAAGTACTGTTAAAAATAGTAAACCCCTCTTCAAAAAGAGGAATATGAGCCAAGGCATACACAAAGTACTGTTAAAAATAGTAAACCCCTCTTCAAAAAGAGGAATATGAGCCAAGGCATACACAAAGTACTGTTAAAAATAGTAAACCTCTCTTCAAAAAGAGGAATATGAGCCAAGGCATACACAAAGTACTGTTAAAAATAGTAAACCTCTCTTCAAAAAGAGGAATATGAGCCAAGGCATACACAAAGTACTGTTAAAAATAGTAAACCCCTCTTCAAGAAGAGGAATATGAGCCAAGGCATACACAAAGTACTGTTAAAAATAGTAAACCTCTCTTCAAAAAGAGGAATATGAGCCAAGGCATACACAAAGTACTGTTAAAAATAGTAAACCCCTCTTCAAAAAGAGGAATATGAGCCAAGGCATACACAAAGTACTGTTAAAAATAGTAAACCCCTCTTCAAAAAGAGGAATATGAGCCAAGGCATACACAAAGTACTGTTAAAAATAGTAAACCCCTCTTCAAAAAGAGGAATATGAGCCAAGGCATACACAAAGTACTGTTAAAAATAGTAAACCTCTCTTCAAGAAGAGGAATATGAGCCAAGGCATACACAAAGTACTGTTAAAAATAGTAAACCTCTCTTCAAGAAGAGGAATATGAGCCAAGGCATACACAAAGTACTGTTAAAAATAGTAAACCTCTCTTCAAGAAGAGGAATATGAGCCAAAGCATACACAAAGTACTGTTAAAAATAGTAAACCTCTCTTCAAAAAGAGGAATATGAGCCAAGGCATACACAAAGTACTGTTAAAAATAGTAAACCCCTCTTCAAGAAGAGGAATATGAGCCAAGGCATACACAAAGTACTGTTAAAAATAGTAAACCCCTCTTCAAAAAGAGGAATATGAGCCAAGGCATACACAAAGTACTGTTAAAAATAGTAAACCTCTCTTCAAAAAGAGGAATATGAGCCAAGGCATACACAAAGTACTGTTAAAAATAGTAAACCTCTCTTCAAGAAGAGGAATATGAGCCAAGGCATACACAAAGTACTGTTAAAAATAGTAAACCTCTCTTCAAGAAGAGGAATATGAGCCAAGGCATACACAAAGTACTGTTAAAAATAGTAAACCCCTCTTCAAGAAGAGGAATATGAGCCAAGGCATACACAAAGTACTGTTAAAAATAGTAAACCTCTCTTCAAAAAGAGGAATATGAGCCAAGGCATACACAAAGTACTGTTAAAAATAGTAAACCCCTCTTCAAGAAGAGGAATATGAGCCAAGGCATACACAAAGTACTGTTAAAAATAGTAAACCCCTCTTCAAAAAGAGGAATATGAGCCAAGGCATACACAAAGTACTGTTAAAAATAGTAAACCCCTCTTCAAAAAGAGGAATATGAGCCAAGGCATACACAAAGTACTGTTAAAAATAGTAAACCCCTCTTCAAAAAGAGGAATATGAGCCAAGGCATACACAAAGTACTGTTAAAAATAGTAAACCCCTCTTCAAAAAGAGGAATATGAGCCAAGGCATACACAAAGTACTGTTAAAAATAGTAAACCTCTCTTCAAAAAGAGGAATATGAGCCAAGGCATACACAAAGTACTGTTAAAAATAGTAAACCTCTCTTCAAAAAGAGGAATATGAGCCAAGGCATACACAAAGTACTGTTAAAAATAGTAAACCCCTCTTCAAGAAGAGGAATATGAGCCAAGGCATACACAAAGTACTGTTAAAAATAGTAAACCTCTCTTCAAAAAGAGGAATATGAGCCAAGGCATACACAAAGTACTGTTAAAAATAGTAAACCCCTCTTCAAAAAGAGGAATATGAGCCAAGGCATACACAAAGTACTGTTAAAAATAGTAAACCCCTCTTCAAAAAGAGGAATATGAGCCAAGGCATACACAAAGTACTGTTAAAAATAGTAAACCCCTCTTCAAAAAGAGGAATATGAGCCAAGGCATACACAAAGTACTGTTAAAAATAGTAAACCTCTCTTCAAGAAGAGGAATATGAGCCAAGGCATACACAAAGTACTGTTAAAAATAGTAAACCCCTCTTCAAAAAGAGGAATATGAGCCAAGGCATACACAAAGTACTGTTAAAAATAGTAAACCCCTCTTCAAAAAGAGGAATATGAGCCAAGGCATACACAAAGTACTGTTAAAAATAGTAAACCCCTCTTCAAAAAGAGGAATATGAGCCAAGGCATACACAAAGTACTGTTAAAAATAGTAAACCTCTCTTCAAGAAGAGGAATATGAGCCAAGGCATACACAAAGTACTGTTAAAAATAGTAAACCTCTCTTCAAGAAGAGGAATATGAGCCAAGGCATACACAAAGTACTGTTAAAAATAGTAAACCTCTCTTCAAGAAGAGGAATATGAGCCAAAGCATACACAAAGTACTGTTAAAAATAGTAAACCTCTCTTCAAAAAGAGGAATATGAGCCAAGGCATACACAAAGTACTGTTAAAAATAGTAAACCCCTCTTCAAGAAGAGGAATATGAGCCAAGGCATACACAAAGTACTGTTAAAAATAGTAAACCCCTCTTCAAAAAGAGGAATATGAGCCAAGGCATACACAAAGTACTGTTAAAAATAGTAAACCTCTCTTCAAAAAGAGGAATATGAGCCAAGGCATACACAAAGTACTGTTAAAAATAGTAAACCTCTCTTCAAGAAGAGGAATATGAGCCAAGGCATACACAAAGTACTGTTAAGTACTGTCAAAGTACTGTTTTCTCATTTTGTCTTTCACTTTTTTGCCCCGCTGTAGCTGTGATGTTTTACATACATTTTTACATGTCTAATCGTAGAGTATCCACAGATTATGAGCTAAAAGATGAAAACCTTTCCTACCAGTATTATTATATTATTTATTGACTAACTATGGCTTTCCAAATCACCCAACACTGCTATTTTTAAGGTACATTTTAAGTGAATATTGTGATTTTTTAACCATTCCTTTTACCTGTGACCAGCAACAAGCTACGTTGGGGCAATACTAGAATAAATGATGTAGTAATTCTGTCTCTACAAAGCTGAGATTGTTGCATGCCCCATCAGATCAATCTGCAGTTAATAGTAATCATAAGAACCCATCTATCCCAAAGATCAGGCCATTTAGACACACATACAGTACATACAGCCAACAGTACATACAGCCAACAATTGTGCAAGTTCTCCCACTTAAAAAGATGAGAGAGGCCTGTAATTTTAATCATAGGTACACTTAAACTATGAGAGACAAAATGAGAAAAAGAAATCCAGAAAATCACATTGTAGGATTTTTAATGAGTTTATTTGCAAATTATGGTAGAAAATAAGTATTTGGTCAATAACAAAAGTTTATCTCAATACTTTGTTATATACCCTTTGTTGGCAATGACAGAGGTCAAACGTTTTCTGTAAGTCTTCACAAGGTTTTCACACACTGTTGCTGGTATTTTGGCCCATTCCTCCATGCATATCTCCTCTAGAGCAGTGATGTTTTGGGGCTGTTGCTGGGCAACATGGACTTTCAACTCCCTCCAAAGATTTTCTCTGGGGTTGAGATATGGAGACTGGCTAGGCCACTCCAGGACCTTGACATGCTTCATACAAAGCCACTCCTTCGTTGCCCGGGCGGTGTGTTTGGGATGCTAAAAGACTCAGCCACGTTTCATCTTCAATGCCCTTGCTGATGGAAGGAGGTTTTCACTCAAAATCTCACGATACATGGCCCCATTCATTCTTTCCTTTACACGGATCAGTCGTCCTGGTCCCTTTGCAGAAAAACAGCCCCAAAGCATGTTTTCACCCCCATGCTTCACAGTAGGTATGGTGTTCTTTGGATGCAACTCAGCATTCTTTGTCCTCCAAACACGACGAGTTGAGTTTTTACCAAAAAAGTTATATTTTGGTTTCATCTGACCATATGACATTCTCCCAATCTTCTTCGGGATCATCCAAATGCTCTCTAGCAAACTTCAGACGGGCCTGGACATGTACTGGCTTAAGCAGGGGGACACGTCTGGCACTGCAGGATTTGAGTCCCTGGCGGCATAGTGTGTTACTGATGGTAGGCTTTGTTACTTTGGTCCTAGCTCTCTGCAGGTCATTCTCTAGGTCTGTTCTTGTGATCATTTTGACCCACGGGGTGAGATCTTGCGTGAAGCCCCAGATCGACGGAGATTATCAGTGGTCTTGTATGTCTTCCATTTCCTAATAATTGCTCCCACAGTTGATTTCTTCAAACTAAGCTGCTTACCTATTGCAGATTCAGTCTTCCCAGCCTGGTGCAGGTCTACAATTTTGTTTCTGGTGTCCTTTGACAGCTCTTTGGTCTTGGCCATAGTGGAGTTTGGAGTGTGACTGTTTGAGGTTTGTGGACAGGTGTCTTTTGTACTGATAACAAGTTCAAACAGGTGCCATTAATACAGGTAACGAGTGGAGGACAGAGGAGCCTCGTAAAGAAGAAGTTACAGGTCTGTGAGAGCCAGAAATCTTACTTGTTTGTAGGTGACCAAATACTTATTTTCCACCATAATTTGCAAATAAATTCATTAAAAATCCTACAATGTGATTTTCTGGATTCTCATTTTGTCTGTCATAGTTGAAGTGTACCTATGATGAAAATTACAGGCCTCTCTCATCTTTTTAAGTGGGAGAACTTGCTCAATTGGTGGCTGACTAAATACTTTTTTGCCCCACTGTACATACCTACCTACATATCGACATGCATACATACCTACATACACACACACATACAGTACATACATACATACATACCTACCTACATACACACATACAGTACATACCTACATACAGTGCATACATACCTACATACACACATACAGTACACACACACATACATA
This sequence comes from Oncorhynchus clarkii lewisi, assembly GCF_045791955.1. NCBI lineage: Eukaryota > Metazoa > Chordata > Actinopteri > Salmoniformes > Salmonidae > Oncorhynchus > Oncorhynchus clarkii. The sequence continues at coordinate 21,188,693 of NC_092173.1, read as the reverse complement.
TATACCTACCTACATACTGACATGCACATATACCTACATACACACATACAGTACATACATAAATACCTACATACAGTACACACACACATACATACCTACCTACATATTGACATGCATACATACCTACATACATACCTAACTACATACACACGTACATACACACACATGTACAGTACAGTCATACATACATACATACATACATACATACATACATACATACATACACCTACCTACCTACCTACCTACCTACTTACCTACCTACCTACCTACCTACCTACATTCCTACCTACATATCGACATGCATACATACATACCTACATACACACCTACCTACCTACCTACCTACCTACCTACCTACCTACCTACCTACCTACCTACCTACCTACCTACCTACCTACCTACTTACCTACCTACCTACCTACCTACCTACCTACCTACCTACCTACCTACACACACACACACACATACATACATACCTACCTACATACATATCGAAATGCATACATACCTACATACATACTGGCATACCTACAAGGCAACATAACTACATACTTACATGCATACAGTACATACATACCTACCTACATATATACAGCAGGTAGAGGTGTTAAAGAGAGAGAGATCGCAAAGCTTTATAAAAACCAACACCTTTCTCTTTCTCTGTCAAGGTTAGCCAGGGAAGATAATACAATGATGTGTGAGCATGTGCTTGTGCATGTGGGGAAGGGAGAAGGGAGGGGGGTGACTCATCAAGATGAGTCATGTGCTGTGCTGGGTCACAGAGGTCCAGCTTATAGGAGAGGAGGAAGTGATGAGTGACAAAGGAACATTGGATGAGAATGGCCTGAATAGCTTACAAGGGCATAACATCTGGTGACCATATTATGCAGATCCAGGAGAAATTCATCAGGGATTCAGCAGTGAATCTAATTGAATTTCATAACTCTAAGGCTTGTAATATTTGTTTCTTACCAGCAGGTGCCCCCATACATATCATTTGGTATTTCTGAGAGGAACCCAAAATGATTTCACCTCAGGAACTGAAACTGGGGACCGTGACAAGTGAAAGCAAAATGTCTGAGGTCACTTACATTTTTATAGAAAAATAGTTTTATAGAAAAACAGTTTTATAGAAAAATGTGTTTATGTTCTGAGGCGCTGTGTTTGTGGACAGTGACATTTATGGGTCGATGGAAACAATTAAATACATTTTCATCGAAGCATTTCATAAACACACCACACTCCTGCCTTTCACTCAGAGCCTTCAATCCCTCCACTTTCTCTCCCTCCCATCTCTCTTTCCCCTGGAGAATAGGTGCAGATGAAAGGCTGACCTATTTCCTTGATGCCAGTGTTCTCATTTTTCATCTCCCTGATCTCTCCCTCTCTCCATCACACACTTCCTCCATCTCCCTCATCTCTCCCTCTCCACCCTCTCTCCATCACACACTTCCTCCATCTCCCTCATCTCTCCCTCTCCCCATCACACACTTCCTCCATCTCCCTCATCTCTCCCTCTCCACCCTCTCCCCATCACACACTTCCTCCATCTCCCTCATCTCTCCCTCTCCCCATCACACACTTCCTCCATCTCCCTCATCTCTCCCTCTCCACCCTCTCTCCATCACACACTTCCTCCATCTCCCTCATCTTTCCCTCTCCACCCTCTCTCCATCACACACTTCCTCCATCTCCCTCATCTCTCCCTCTCCACCCTCTCTCCATCACACACTTCCTCCATCTCCCTGATCTCTCCCTCTCCCTCTCCACATCACACACTTCCTCCATCTCCCTCATCTCTCCCTCTCCACATCACACACTTCCTCCATCTCCCTCATCTCTCCCCATCACACACTTCCTCCATCTCCCTCATCTCTCCCTCCATCACACACTTCCTCCATCTCCCTGATCTCTCCCTCTCCACCCTCTCTCCATCACACACTTCCTCCATCTCCCTCATCTCTCCCTCTCCACCCTCTCCCCATCAAACACTTCCTCCATCTTCCTCATCTCTCCCTCTCCCCATCACACACTTCCTCCATCTCCCTCATCTCTCCCTCTCCACCCTCTCCCCATCACACACTTCCTCCATCTCCCTCATTTCTCCCTCTCCACCCTCTCTCCATCACACCCTTCCTCCATCTCCCTCATCTCTCCCTCTCCACCCTCTCTCCATCACACACTCCCTCATCTCTCCCTCTCCACCCTCTCTCCATCACACACTCCCTCATCTCTCCTTCTCCACCCTCTCTCCATCACACACTCCCTCCATCTTAAGCCATACACTCAGTCTCCCATCTTCTTGACAGGAAACACATCTGAAATATCAGATATGCAGACAAGAGAAATTAGAAAATGTGATGAGACATTTTCTAATTATTGAAGATCAGAGAGCATCGCTACATGGTTTTAAAACTATTAGTTGCTAGGCAATAATTTGTCATCAGCTGAGTCAGACTTGGCGACTACTTTCTCCAAATTTAACTTTGTCTCGTCATGAGTCAGTGGTAGGAAGGAGTCTATGCCCTTAGCAAAGGTGTTTCTGTCTTACATGAATAACACTAATGACAAACACACCTACACAGTTTGTCATTGGCAACTGTCTATGTTGGCTATATGACTCAGTGACAGGAGTTAGCAACATGAAGGTACAGTACAGCAGCATTCTAATCTACCCCATGTGGGATACTGACGACTAGTGGGGCGATGATGACTAGCTACACTGACTATGGTGTTTCCTCTCAACTCTCCTCACCTGTGCCAAGGAATGGGCAGTCAGTCAGTCACGTCTTGTAGATCATGGCTCCCTGATTTCTGGTGCTCCCAAGTAGGACAGCGGTCTAAGGCACTACATCTCAGTGCTAGAGGCGTCACTACAGACCCTGGTTTGATTCCAGGCTGTATCACAACTGGCCGTGATTGGGAGTCCCATAGGATGACGTACAATTGGCACAGCGTCGTCCAGGTTACAGTTTGGCCGGGATAGGACATCATTGTAAATAAGAATTTGTTCTTAACTGACTTGCCTAGTTAAATAAAGGTTTTAAAAAATGTAAAATAAAGGTGATCCTGCCTTGTTTATTAATTATCACCCACAAACAGAACAGTGGTGTTGCAGAGGAGGGAAGAGGAGAAGAATGGAGAGGAGAGGGGAGCTATGGGGAGGAGAGAAGCTGAGGAGTGGAGAGGGTGGCAGAGAGGAGAGGGAAGCTGTGGGGAGGAGAGAAGCTGAGGAATGGAGAGGGTGGCAAAGAGGAGATGGAAGCTGTGGGGAGGAGAGAAGCTGAGGAGTGGAGAGGGTGGCAGAGTGGAGAGAGGAGCTATGGGGAGGAGGGAAGCTGAGGAGTGGAGAGGGTGGCAGAGAGGAGAGAGGAGCTATGGGAGGAGGGAAGCTGAGGAGTGGAGAGGGTGGCAGAGAGGAGAGAGGAGCTATGGGAGGAGGGAAGCTGAGGAGTGGAGAGGGTGGCAGAGAGGAGAGAGGGGCTATGGGGAGGAGGGAAGCTGAAGAGTGGAGAGGGTGGCAGAGAGGAGAGAGGAGCTATGGGGAGGAGAGAAGCTGAGGAGCGGAGAGGGTGGCAGAGAGGAGAGGGAAGCTGTGGGGAGGAGAGGGTGGCAGAGATGAGAGAGGAGCTATGGGGAGGAGGGAAGCTGAGGAGTAGAGAGGGTGGCAGAGAGGAGAGAGGAGCTATGAGGAAGAGAGAAGCTGAGGAGTAGAGAGGGTGGCAGAGAGGAGAGAGGAGCTATGGGAGGAGGGAAGCTGAGGAGTAGAGAGGGTGGCAGAGAGGAGAGAGGAGCTATGGGGAGGAGAGAAGCTGAGGAGTAGAGAGGGTGGCAGAGAGGAGAGAGGAGCTATGGGGAGGAGAGAAGCTGAGGAGTAGAGAGGGTGGCAAAGAGGAGAGAGGAGCTGAGGACTAGAGAGGGTGGCAGAGAGGAGAGAGGAGCTATGGGGAGGAGAGAAGCTGAGGAGTAGAGAGGGTGGCAGAGAGGAGAGGGAAGCGGTGGGGAAGAGAGAAGCTGAGGAGTAGAGAGGGTGGCAGAGAGGAGAAAGGAGCTATGAGGAGGAGAGAAGCTGAGGAGTAGAGAGGAGCTGAGGAGTAGAGAGGGTGGCAGAGAGGAGAAAGGAGCTATGAGGAGGAGAGAAGCTGAGGAGTAGAGAGGGTGGTAAAGAGGAGAGAGGAGCTGAGGACTAGAGAGGGTGGCAGAGAGGAGAAAGGAGCTATGAGGAGGAGAGAAGCTGAGGAGTAGAGAGGGTGGCAAAGAGGAGAGAGAAGCTATAAGGAGGAGAGAAGCTGAGGAGCGGAGAGGGTGGCAGAGAGGAGAGAGGAGCTATGGGGAGGAGAGAAGCTGAGGAGCGGAGAGGGTGGCAGAGAGGAGATGGAAGCTGTGGGGAAGAGAGAAGCTGAGGAGTAGAGAGGGTGGCAGAGAGGAGAAATGAGCTATGAGGAAGAGAGAAGCTGAGGAGTAGAGAGGGTGGCAGAGAGGAGAAATGAGCTATGAGGAGGAGAGAAGCTGAGGAGTAGAGAGGGTGGCAGAGAGGAGAGAGGAGCTATGGGGAGGAGAGAAGCTGAGGAGCGGAGAGGGTGGCAGAGAGGAGAGAGGAGCTATGGGGAGGAGAGAAGCTGAGGAGCGGAGAGGGTGGCAGAGAGGAGAGGGAAGCTGTGGGGAAGAGAGAAGCTGATGAGTAGAGAGGGTGGCAGAGAGGAGAGAGGAGCTATGAGGAGGAGAGAAGCTGAGGAGTAGAGAGGGTGGCAGAGAGGAGAGAGGAGCTATGAGGAGGAGAGAAGCTGAGGAGTAGAGAGGGTGGCAGAGAGGAGAGAGGAGCTATGAGGAGGAGAGAAGCTGAGGAGTAGAGAGGGTGGCAGAGAGGAGAGAGGAGCTATGGGGAGGAGAGAAGCTGAGGAGTAGAGAGGGTGGCAGAGAGGAGAGAGGAGCTATGGGGAGGAGAGAAGCTGAGGAGTAGAGAGGGTGGCAGAGAGGAGAGAGGAGCTATGGGGAGGAGAGAAGCTGAGGAGTAGAGAGGGTGGCAAAGAGGAGAGAGGAGCTGAGGACTAGAGAGGGTGGCAGAGAGGAGAGAGGAGCTATGGGGAGGAGAGAAGCTGAGGAGTAGAGAGGGTGGCAGAGAGGAGAGAGGAGCTATGAGGAGGAGAGAAGCTGAGGAGTAGAGAGGGTGGCAAAGAGGAGATGGAAGCTGTGGGGAGGAGAGAAGCTGAGGACTAGAGAGGGTGGCAGAGAGGAGAGAGGAGCTATGGGGAGGAGAGAAGCTGAGGAGTAGAGAGGGTGGCAGAGAGGAGAGAGGAGCTATGAGGAGGAGAGAAGCTGAGGAGTAGAGAGGGTGGCAGAGAGGAGAGAGGAGCTATGAGGAGGAGAGAAGCTGAGGAGTAGAGAGGGTGGCAGAGAGGAGAGAGGAGCTATGAGGAGGAGAGAAGCTGAGGAGTAGAGAGGGTGGCAGAGAGGAGAGAGGCGCTGAGGAGTAGAGAGGGTGGCAGAGAGGAGAGAGGAGCTATGAGGAGGAGAGAAGCTGATGAGTAGAGAGGGTGGCAGAGAGGAGAGAGGAGCTATGGGGAGGAGAGAAGCTGAGGAGTAGAGAGGGTGGCAGAGAGGAGAGAGGAGCTGAGGAGTAGAGAGGGTGGCAGAGAGGAGAGGGAAGCTGAGGAGTAGAGAGGGTGGCAGAGAGGAGAGAGAAGCTGAGGAGTAGAGAGGGTGGCAGAGAGGAGAGAGAAGCTGAGGAGTAGAGAGGGTGGCAGAGAGGAGAGAGAAGCTGAGGAGTAGAGAGGGTGGCAGAGAGGAGAGAGAAGCTGAGGAGTAGAGAGGGTGGCAGAGAGGAGAGAGAAGCTGAGGAGTAGAGAGGGTGGCAGAGAGGAGAGAGAAGCTGAGGAGTAGAGAGGGTGGCAGAGAGGAGAGAGAAGCTGAGGAGTAGAGAGGGTGGCAGAGAGGAGAGAGAAGCTGAGGAGTAGAGAGGGTGGCAGAGAGGAGAGGGAAGGAAAGGGAAAGGGAGGTTGGGGTAGGGAAGGAGAGGGGGTAGAAGAGAGGCACATAGGAGAGGGGAGGAGAGGATAAGGTGGAAGATGAGAGGAAATGAGAGGGGAGAGGGTAGGACAGGAGAGGAAAGGAATGGAGAGGTAGGCAGAGAGGAGTTGATGAGAGGGAGGAAGGCATAGAGGAGAGGGAGGCAGATGGGAGCTAAAGAGAGGGAGGCAGAGGAGCTGAAGAGAGGAGAAGGCGGCAAAGAAGAGCTGAGGAGAGGGAGACAGACAGACAGGAGCTGAGGAGAGGAGAGGGGGGCAGATAGGGGCTGAGGAGAAGGAGGAGACAGAGAGGAGAGGGAGGCAGAGAGGAGCTAAGTAGAGGAGGTTATAAATGAATAGTTTATATTTTCTCTCATTAGTATCGATAGTACCGTACAAACAACAACATATAGATGCACATAAACATCCACAACATCACCCCTACCCAGAACCACCTGCTCACACCCCCATCTCCATCTCCTGGCTGCGCACGACTCCAGCACTATCATTAAGTTTGCTGACGACACAACGTTGGTTAGCCTGATCACCGATGTCGATGAGACAGCCTATAAGGAGGAGATCAGTGACCTGGCAGTGTGGTGCCAGGATAATAACCTCTCCCTTAAAGTCAGCAAGGCAAAGGAGCTGATCGTGGACCACAGGAAACGGAGGGCCGATCATGCCCTCCATCCACATCAACGGGCTGTAGTGGAGCTACAAGTTCCTCGGTGTCCACATCATTGAGGAATGATCGTGGTCAACACACACCAACACAGTCGTGAAGAGAGCATGACAATGCCTCTTCCCCCTCAGGAGACTGAAAGGATTTGTCATGGGCCCTCAGATCCTCATAAAGTTCTACAGCTGCACTATTGAGAGCATCCTGACTGGCTGCATCCAAAAGCAAGGCGCTACAGAGGGTAGTGTATACGACCCAGTACATCACTGGGGACGAGCTCCCTGCCATCCAGGACCTCTATATCAGGCTGTGTCAGAGGAAGGTCCCAAAAAAGACTCCAGCCACCCAAGTCATAGTCTGTTCTTTCTGCTACTGCACGACAAGCGGAACCAGTGCACCAAGTCTGGAACCATCAGGAACCATCAAGAACCACCAAGCCATAAGACTGCTAAATAGTTCATCAAACCCAAAATATCTGCATTATTGGGAAGGGTTGTGCTGCTCTGCAGATAGAGGGAAACAATGGTCAATGTAATATACATATATATATTTTACTTTTACCCCCTTTTCTCCCCAATCGGTAGTTACAGTCTTGTCTCATTGCTGCAACTCCCGTACGGACTCTGGAGAGGCGAAGGTCGAGAGCCATGCATCCTCCGATACATAGCTTCTTCTCGGGAGGCCCCCAATGCAGGTAAAGCCTATAGCTCCAGAGATTAGATGTGTATGTGTGTGTGTGTGTCGGAGTGTGTCACCATGAGAGTAGGGGCTACAAGATGGGTGTGTGCAAGAGAGAGAGGTAGAGAGAGAAATAAAGTGAGAGAAAGAGAGACAGAGAGAGCGATAGAGAGACAGAGAGAGAGAGAGATGGGAGGAGGAGAAGCAATGCAGAATACTGATGTGTTCTGTTCTGTGAGAGTGAGGGGATGGGAGGTGGTGATGAGGGGAGGTGGGGATGAGGGGATGATGGGAGGTGGTGATGAGGGGAGGTGGGGATGGGAGGTGGTGATGAGGGGAGGTGGGGATGAGGGGAGGTGGGGATGAGGGGATGATGGGAGGTGGTGATGAGGGGAGGTGGGAATGAGGGGATGATGGGAGGAGGTGATGAGGGAAGGTGATGATGAGGGGAGGTGGGGATGAGGGGATGATGGGAGGTGGTGATGAGGGGAGGTGGGGATGGGAGGTGGTGACGAGGGGAGGTGGTGATGAGGGGAGGTGGGGATGGGTGGTGATGAGGGGAGGTGGTGATGAGGGGAGGTGGTGATGAGGGGAGGTGGGGATGATGGGAGGTGGGGATGGGAGGTGGTGATGAGGGGAGGTGGTCATGAGGGGAGGTTGGGATGAGGGGATGATGGGAGGTGGTGATGAGGGGAGGTGGTGATGAGGGGAGGTGGGGATGAGGGGAGGTGGGGAGGTGGTGATGAGGGGAGGTGGTGATGAGGGGAGGTGGGGATGAGGGGAGGTGGGGAGGTGGTGATGAGGGGATGATGGGAGGTGGTGATGAGGGGAGGTGGGGATGATGGGAGGTGGGGCAGCAGGAGCTCTGTTGGTGAATGCTGAGCCCTGTGGGGTCTCCCCCACTGCAGATGATGTGCATGTAACCTGCAGCAAGGAGGAATGAACAGAGCCATGCTGGGGGGAGAGAGAGAGAAAGAGAAGAAAAAGATTCACTAGTGATGCGGAAAGAAAATGACACAGGGATGGGGTGGGTGCTCAATACGTACAGAAAGAACCCCAGAACATCAAAGTGGCTTTACCAATTCAATTCAATTGACTTTATTGACATGACAAGTTCATTATTACTTACATTGTCAAAGTATACATATCGAAAATACGAATATATATTTATATACAGTGCCTTGCGAAAGTATTCGGCCCCCTTGAACTTTGCGACCTTTTGCCACATTTCAGGCTTCATACATAAAGATATAAAACTGTATTTTTTTGTGAAGAATCAACAACAAGTGGGACACAATCATGAAGTGGAACGACATTTGTTGGATATTTCAAACTTTTTTAACAAATCAAAAACTGAAAATTTGGGCGTGCAAAATTATTCAGCCCCCTTAAGTTAATACTTTGTAGCGCCACCTTTTGCTGCGATTACAGCTGTAAGTTGCTTGGGGTATGTCTCTATCAGTTTTGCACATCGAGAGACTGAAATTTTTTCCCATTCCTCCTTGCAAAACAGCTCAAGCTCAGTGAGGTTGGATGGAGAGCATTTGTGAACAGCAGTTTTCAGTTCTTTCCACAGATTCTCGATTGGATTCAGGTCTGGACTTTGACTTGGCCATTCTAACACCTGGATATGTTTATTTTTGAACCATACCATTGTAGATTTTGCTTTATGTTTTGGATCATTGTCTTGTTGGAAGACAAATCTCCGTCCCAGTCTCAGGTCTTTTGCAGACTCCATCAGGTTTTCTTCCAGAATGGTCCTGTATTTGGCTCCATCCATCTTCCCATCAATTTTAACCATCTTCCCTGTCCCTGCTGAAGAAAAGCAGGCCCAAACCATGATGCTGCCACCACCATGTTTGACAGTGGGGATGGTGTGTTCAGGGTGTTGCTTTTATGCCAAACATAACGTTTTGCATTGTTGCCAAAAAGTTCAATTTTGGTTTCATCTGACCAGAGCACCTTCTTCCACATGTTTGGTGTGTCTCCCAGGTGGCTTGTGGCAAACTTTAAACAACACTTTTTATGGATATCTTTAAGAAATGGCTTTCTTCTTGCCACTCTTCCATAAAGGCCAGATTTGTGCAATATACGACTGATTGTTGTCCTATGGACAGAGTCTCCCACCTCAGCTGTAGATCTCTGCAGTTCATCCAGAGTGATCATGGGCCTCTTGGCTGCATCTCTGATCAGTCTTCTCCTTGTATGAGCTGAAAGTTTAGAGGGACGGCCAGGTCTTGGTAGATTTGCAGTGGTCTGATACTCCTTCCATTTCAATATTATCGCTTGCACAGTGCTCCTTGGGATGTTTAAAGCTTGGGAAATCTTTTTGTATCCAAATCCGGCTTTAAACTTCTTCACAACAGTATCTCGGACCTGCCTGGTGTGTTCCTTGTTCTTCATGATGCTCTCTGCGCTTTTAACGGACCTCTGAGACTATCACAGTGCAGGTGCATTTATACGGAGACTGGATTACACACAGGTGGATTGTATTTATCATCATTAGTCATTTAGGTCAACATTTGATCATTCAGAGATCCTCACTGACCTTCTGGAGAGAGTTTGCTGCACTGAAAGTAAAGGGGCTGAATAATTTTGCACGCCCAATTTTTCAGTTTTTGATTTGTTAAAAAAGTTTGAAATATCCAATAAATGTCGTTCAACTTCATGATTGTGTCCCACTTGTTGTTGATTCTTCACAAAAAAATACAGTTTTATATCTTTATGTTTGAAGCCTGAAATGTGTCAAAAGGTCGCAAAGTTCAAGGGGGCCGAATACTTTCGCAAGGCACTGTATATAATATATATACATATTTATATATAAATAAATGGTGGGACCAACAGCAATAATAATAGTAGTAGTGGACATGGGATTACCATTAACAACAACTACAACAACAATATTAATGAGAACAACAATACATTAAAGCAATGGTAGTGGACCAGTGTCAACATGACTGAGAAGACACATGACATGGTATGAAAGACAAAACAAAACGGGAAATATTATCAACATTACTTTGCACTTTTCACTGGCTGTCCCTCAGGTTGTGGCAGGACACATATTTGGCTGCCAAAACTTTACATTTTGGCTTTTCACCCAATAAATATGATTTTTTTCTTAATCTTTTATAGTTTCAAAATCTTTGTATTGAATTATAATTTGGGGGGAGAAATATTCTCTTAGGTCTGAGTATTTGTCACAGTGTAATAGGAAATACAGCTCTGTCTCTACCTCTCCCCTGGTGCAGAGTGAGCACAGCCTGTCCTCTCTGGGCAGCCAGGTTTGTCTGTTTGTCTCTATAGCCAGACTGTGCTCACTGAGTCTGTACCTAGTCAATGTTTTCCTCAGTTTTCTATCAGTCACAGTGATCAGATAGTCTGCCACCATGTACTGTCTGTTTAGAGCCAAATAGCATTGAAGTTTACTTTTTAATTTTTTGTTGTGTCTTTCCAATAGGTGATATATTTTTATTTTTGTTTTGTGATGATTTGGTTGGGCCAGATTTTCTGAGTGCTGTCCTGATGCTCTAAGGGGTTGGTTTGGGTTAGTGAACTGAGCCTCAGAACCAGCTGGCTGGGGGACTCTTCTCTTTTTTCATCTCTTGGCATTGTAGAGCTGTGTGATGGAATGTTTTGGGGTCACTTGTTTTTAGGTGGTTGTAAAATTTGATGGCTCTTTTTTCTATTCGAATGAGGAGGGGGTATTGGCCCAATTCTGCTCTACATGCGTTATTTTGAGTTTTTCTTTGCACTTGCGAAAGAGTCTTGCAAAACTCTGCATGCAGTATTTCGATTGGATGTTTGTCCCATTTGGTCAATTCATTATTAGAGATTGGACACCATACTTCACTGCCATATAGAGCAATTGGTTCTATAACTGATTGAACATTTTTGAGCCAGATTCTAATTGGAATTTCGATGTTGATGTTCCTTTTAATGGCACAGAATGCTCTTCTTGCTTTGTCTCTCATGTGAAAGCTACCTGTGTTGCTGATATTTAGTCCTAGATATGTGTAGTTTTTGGTGTGTTCTAATAGAACTGTGTCCAAATAGAATTTATATTTGTCATCCTTATTTCCGGACCTTTTTTGAAATATCATTATATTTGGGTTTTTTAGGTTAACGGTCAGAGCCCAGGTCTGACAGAACCTGTGAAGACGATCTAGGTGCTGCTGTAACCCCTCTTTAGTGGGAGACTGCAGCACCAGGTCATTTGCGTACAGCAAACACTTAATTTCAGTGTTTTGTAGGGTGATACCAGGTGCTGCCGATTCTTCTATGTAGATGTTCTATGTTTTTGCCAATTCATTAATGTAGATGTTAAATAGTGTTGGACTTATTGGGCAGCCCTGTTTCACTCCACGTCCCTGAGAGAAGAAGTCTGTTTGCTTGTTGTTAATTCATTAATGTAGATGTTAAATAGTGTTGGACTTATTGGGCAGCCCTGTTTCACTCCCCGTCCCTGAGAGAAGTCTGTTTGCTTGTTGCCAATTTTAACCGCACATTTGTTTTTAGTGTACATTGATTTAGTAAAATCACATGTTTTCCCTCCAATACTACTTTCTATTACTTTATTAAAAAAAAGACCTTTGTGACAAATTTAATCAAATGCTTTCTTGAAATCTACAAAACACGAGTAGCCTTTGTTTTGGTTTACTTGTTTATCAATTAGAGTGTGTAGGGTGTAAATGTGGTCTGTTGTACAATAATGTTTTGGAAATCCAATCTGGCTTCTGCTCAGGACGTTGTGTTCGTCAAGGAAATTATATAGTCTGCTATTTATAATACTGCAGAGAATTTTCCCCAAGTTGCTGTTAACGCAAATTCCTCTGTAATTATTTGGGTCAAATTTGTCTCCATTTTTATAGATTGGCGTGATCAATCCCAGGTTCCAAATGTCGGGGGAAATACCTGCAGTGAGGATAATGTTGGAGAGTTTGAGTATAGCCAATTTGAATTTGTGGTCTGTATATTTGATAATTTCATTTAAAATACCATCAGCACCACAGGCCTTTTTGGGTTGGAGAGTGCATAGTTTTTCCAATAATTCTTCTTCTGTAATTCTTCTTCCTGTAATCCACAGGATTCTGATAGGCTTTGACAGCTGATTCAAGGCTTTGTCATTTTTCTTGTATATCTTTTTGTTCTGGGCTTTTTGTTATATTGCTGTAGAGGTTTGCAAAGTGATTTCTCCACATATCCCCATTTTGGATAGCCAGTTCCTCATGATGAGGTTTGTTTAATTTATTCCAATTCTCCCAAAAGTGGTTTGATTCTATGGATTCCACAATTCCATCCAGCTGATTTCTAATGTGCTGTTCCTTTTTTTGTTCTTAGGGTGTGTTTGTATTGCTTCAGTGTTACCCATATTGAAGGCGTATATAATTGTTGTCTGGTTCTCTGTGTTTTTGATTAGATATATTTCTCAATGACTTTCTTAGATTTTTGCAATCATTATCAAACCATTTTTCATTATCTGTTAGCCAAGGAGGCTAATTTATCAAATATAAAGTTTATGTTCCAAACAGTCAAATTTATACCTTCATTGCTGAAGGAGAATGTTAAGGCTAAAAAGTTGTCCAGGAGATATTGTATTTTTTGGCTAATAATTGCTTTTTGGAAGATGTCTGTACTGTTTGCACTCCATCTACGTATAGGCCTGTTTTGTACCATGTAATTTATTGGGCCGTGATGCTTCATGAAGGTTGGGTTCTGCTCTTCTCAGATACACTGTGATTTTACTATGGTCTGAGAGAGGTGTTAGTAGGCCCCTGCTTTTTCCAGTCTCTCTTCTCGTCCTCTTGGTTTTGACCCCTGCCTGTCCTGACCCTGGACCCGCCTGCCTGACCACTCTGCCTGTCCTGACCCTGTACCTGACTGCCTGACCACTCTGCCTGTCCTGACCCTGTACCCGCCTGCCTGTCCACTCTGCCTGTCCCTGACCCTGTACCCGCCTGCCTGACCATTCTGCCTGTCCTGACCCTGTACCCACCTGCCTGACCACTCTGCCTGTCCTGACCCTGTACCCGCCTGCCTGACCACTCTGCCTGTCCTGACCCTGTACCCGCCTGCCTGACCACTCTGCCTGTCCCTGACCCTGAGCCTGCCTGCCATCCTGTGGCCTCTACTCTGGATTATCGACCCCTGCCTGCCTTGACCTGTCGTTTGCCTGCCCCTGTGGTTACAATAAACATTGTTACTTCACACAGTCTGCACTTGGGTATTACCTTGATTCCTGATAGTGGAGGAGAGGTCCGGGGAAATTTCTAAGCCCACAGGAAGACGTCCCGGGGCAGGCAGAGCTGACGTCAGGCAATGAGTATGGCAGGACGGACTCCAGCCCCCGATGGCACCAGTAGCCCAGTCAATGGATGGATTGTGTCGCTGGAGCCAAGAGAATTCCAATACCACAGGAACCTGCGGAGACTCATCCAGTAGGAATTGGATCGTCTCGCTGTGGTTCCCCGACACTCGTAGGTTGACGGGGGTGGTCTGGTGGGTGACCCGGCCTATACAGCACCTGTCCAGCACTCTAAAATCCTTGGAAATGGAGAGGGGTTGAGTGGGGATGCCCAGCTCGGACGCTATTGTAACCTCCATGAGAATCACATCGGCCCCCAAGTCGATGAGCACCTGGAGAGACTTGGAATGGTCGCCCCACAGCAGGGTGGCATGGAGAGGGGGGTAGTAGGGGGAGAAGAACAATTATCTTTCAGACCCACCAGTGTACTCACTCCAACGAAGGAGCTAGGTCTCCTGAAGGGACAGGTAGACACAAAATCACCGGCAGTACCGCAATACAGACCACTCTGGGTCTCAAGTCTGCGTACTCGTTCGGCTGGAGACAGCCCAGCCCTGCCGAGCTGCATCGGCTCAGGAAGAGGTGAATCGGCAGTCTCTGGAGACTCTTGGAGGGACTCGGGTAAGCTCGGATCCTCTCTGAGACGTAGACGCCGGGGACTTCCGGAGTTCACCAGATGCCAGGTGGGATCCTTCAGTGAGCGATTGGGACCACAATCAGACCTCTTCTCCCTCCTACGTTCCCGTAGCCGTCCATCGATCCGGATGGTTAAAGCGATGAGTGAGTCGAGATCCTTCGGTAGTTCCCGGGCTGCCAGCTCATCCTTTATTTCCTCCGGTAATCCGTGCAGGGATGTGTCGAACAGCGCTTCCGGGTTCCAGGTACCCTCTGCTGCTTGCGTGCGGAACTCTACCGCATAGTCTGCCACACTGAGGGTGTCCTGCCAAAGCTGGAGTAACTTCTGGGTTCATAGTCTGCCACACTGAGGGTGTCCTGCCGAAGCTGGAGTAACTTCTGGGTTCATAGTCTGCCACACTGAGGGTGTCCTGCCAAAGCAGGAGTAACTTCTGGGTTCATAGTCTGCAACACTGAGGGTGTCCTGCCAAAGCAGGAGTAACTTCTGGGTTCATAGTCTGCCACATTGAGGGAGCCCTGCCGAAGCTGGAGTAACTTCTGGGTTCTAAGTCTGCCACACCGAGGGAGCCCTGCCAAAGCTGGAGTAACTTCTGGGTTCATAGTCTGCCACACCGAGGGAGCCCTGCCGAAGCTGGAGTAACTTCTGGGTTCATAGTCTGCCACACCGAGGGAGCCCTGCCGAAGCTGGAGTAACTTCTGGGTTCATAGTCTGCCACACTGAGGGAGCCCTGCCGAAGCTGGAGTAACTTCTGGGTTCAAAGTCTGCCACACTGAGGGTGTCCTGCCGAAGCAGGAGTAACTTCTGGGTTCATAGTCTGCCACACTGAGGGAGCCCTGCCGAAGCTGGAGTAACTTCTGGGTTCATAGTCTGCCACACTGAGGGTGTCCTGCCGAAGCAGGAGTAACTTCTGGGTTCATAGTCTGCCACACTGAGGGTGTCCTGCCGAAGCTGGAGTAACTTCTGGGTTCATAGTCTGCCACACTGAGGGTGTCCTGCCGAAGCTGGAGTAACTTCTGAGCAGCCTCCATCCCGGACACCGGGGCCTCACTTTTCTCACCTCCGCCATGAATACCTCCAGACTGAGGCAGACCGCGGATTGCTCTTCCCACACCGCCGTGGCCCAGGCGAGTGCCCTCCCGGACATCAGCGTAATAATGTACGCTATCTTTGAGAGGTTTAAGGGGAACAAAGAAGACTGTAGCTCGAAAACGAGGGAGCACTGGGAGAGAAAGGCCCGGCAGGTTCTGGAATCTCCAACGTAGCGATCCAGGAGAGGTAAGCGGGGCTGCTACCAGCCGGGTTACCGAGTGACTGGGAGGTTACCATAGTGGTAGGCTGCCTAGTAGGCAACCCGCGGAATTGCTCCCGCAATGCGTCCAAGGCTAGGTCGTGATGTTTGGCCACGGCCTGGAAACCTTCCATCAGACAGCGAAGAAACTCCTCATGCCTACCATTGGTGGCTCCTTGGGAGGAGATGGCGTTGCGTAGCTGGTCCAGTACGTCTTCAACAAACAAGACGAACTGGCACAGACAGACAGAAAACACAGGTATATGTACCCAGGGGAAGATGGGCGACACCTGGATGGGTGGAGACAAGCACAAGGACAGGTGAAACAGATCAGGGCGTGACAGTTCTGACTGAAACCGTCAGCAAGCACTTTGGTTAAGTGTAGAGCACATTGTTCTGGAATACAAAGCAGAATCATGGCTTCTATACATTTCTACAGCTTCCCAGAGGTGGCTCTAGATATTAGATGGCCTTATATGATCTCTGCAGGGCTGAAGAGAGAAGAGGAGAAGAGAGGGTGAACTTTACGTATCATTTCCTTAACCACTGACCAGTGCTTTCAAGCCCTTAACTTTACTTATCTAACATCCTTTGTCCCTTTTAGAAGACGTGTATTTTGTACCCCTCTCTATCCCCTGGGCTTTTACTCCCTCCCTGTGTTGCTTCCTACCTTCATTACTAATGAATCATCGTTCCCTTCCTCCATCCTCTCCCCTCAGACACTGCAGACTTTCTCACTAAAACTCATTACAGACACATCAGCAGCCAACCAGAGGAGGAAGAAAACACAAATTAGCCTAGATACGTAGAAAGAGTGGTAGAGAAAGTGATTGTTAGAGAGAGGAATAGACAAAAGGAGAGAGAGAGAGAGAGAGAGAGAGAGAGAGAAAGAGAGAGAGAGAGAGAGAGAGAGAGAATACCAATTGAAGAATACAATACAAACTTGGCAGTCTGGTTGACAGCATTATGAATAAATGAATAACAAGAACAATATATGTATCAACAATCACATGCACAAGTAATGACAAGATTCTTTACAAAACATAGTTTCCGCCAATATCTCAAATTCAAAATGCTGGAGTATAGAGCCAAATTTACAATTTAAGCATCACTTAAATTGTCCAAATACATATGTAGGGGAGGGTAGATAGTATGCAGATCTATTTGCATTGTAAATCTCTGTGTATTTGCTTTTTTTCCCGAGGGCTGGTCTGTCGGTAAATTGCATTTCTTAAACACATTTGCCAATGTTTGGCATACAGTACTTCAATGAATGAAGCCAGAATAAATATCTTAAAGTAAATATCTAATTTAATATTATGACTGAACTTGATTTGGTCAGTTGCAAATACAGCCTCAGTTAACCAATACAGCCTCTTCATAACAAGTAGGCTACCAGCATCACAAATGGGTAAGAGCCAGAGGGATTATCAAGGATCCCACATGGGGGATATCTCTTCTGAGTAATCCATTATTTCTCTGAGCTGTGATCTAGAGGAGAACAGGGCAGTGTCATAAATAGCACCCTATTCCCTACACAGTGCACTAATTTTGAACAGAGCCCTATGTCCGGATCAAAAATTGTGCGCTATATAGGAAATAGGGTGCCATTTGGGATGCATCAATGGTTTCTGAGAGCTGTGATGAGAATAGGATATGTTTTATCCCTCTAGCGGGTGTCTGGTGATTGGAGAGGATGGTGCTAGTTAGATTTACGGCTCAGGTTACAGACACTGTTCATTATCACATAGTCACCTTACTCATCAGGGGTACATGTAACATCTATGACGGTTGAATAGCCTGGATTAAAAAACATTCAATGGGAATCCAATGACGATTGGTTTATGTTAAAATGACCAGGAAAACAATGTTCATACTGTTTATTGTTAATTATTCATACAGACACTCCCACTTATTAATGTTATGCTTCAGTTGTTGCTACAATAACACAGCATTGATGCTTGTTGTTAGATATTTGGACTGTAAATTAAACATGATGACTTCCTAATATCACAGAATTTTGTGTCTAATTAATTACGGCTTGCTGACGAAACAACAACACTACCTCATAGCATAGGCGAAAGGCCACGGGAGATGGGGGGACATGTCAAGCAGAAATGGGATGTGCCTTTGGTTGTTCATCGATGTGTCATTCTGGTCATGTGCACCACAACCGATGTAGCGAGGTCGTTAGCTAAGCTAGCCACTTGTAGCTAGCCAGTAACTCTTCCAGTATGTGTTGACGTTATTTCACAGGATTTGTTTTTGGACGGAAGCTGTAGAGTTCAGTAAGAAATGGCACTTCATTAGCCAAATATCTAATTCATGCATTTTTTAAAAGCATTAACTTACCTGGTATGATGGTGTATTGATCAGTTATACAGTTTAAAGTAATTATTTTTGCGTTTTTGTCCAAAGTCGACCTTTAAAGTAACTGTCCAATGTTTCCAGATTTCTATTAAATATGACCTTTAATTATTGTATTTAAAAAAAATGGTAATTAAGTATGTTAAAAAGCAGCTTTTCTATGTTGGAATGGTGTGGGCGTAACCCAACAACAGAATGGTATGGGCGTAACCCAACAACAGAATGGTGTGGGCGTAACCCAACAACAGAATGGTGTGGGCGTAACCCAACAACAGAATGGTGTGGGCATAATCCAACAACAGAATGGTGTGGGCGTAACCCAACAACAGAATGGTGTGGGCGTAACCCAACAACAGAATGGTGTGGGCGTAACCCAACAACAGAATGGTGTGGGTGTAACCCAACAACAGAATGGTGTGGGCGTAATCCAACAACAGAATGGTGTGGGCGTAACCCAACAACAGAATGGTGTGGGCGTAACCCAACAACAGAATGGTGTGGGCGTAACCCAACAACAAAATGGTGTAGGCGTAACCCAACAACAGAATGGTGTAGGCGTAACCCAACAACAGAATGGTGTGGGTCAGTGACGATTTTAGCATGTACATCTTGGTGGGGCAAAAAAAATAATAAGTGGGATGCATGCCAGCAAAGCCACTACACAACACAACACTAAACAATACATGAATTGCACTATAACGGTGACAAACGGTTACCACAAACTGTTAGGGCCTCCATAATGCTGTCCCAACAGCAGTCCCAACATCTTACCACCGCTACACCTGGCTATCAGCGGAACCTTGTCAGGCAAGCCCCCCCCACAAAAATAAATAAATACATGATTTATTGATTTTGTGCAAGAAATGTGAGGCTAAAAACACGAGGGTCGCCACTGGTGTGGGTGTATACCGGTCAAAATAAACATTCATGTGAGTAGACCACTGATTGGCCAGCTCATCCTCCTTCCATTTACACTGTTTTTAAAATACCCCTCTAAATACCCCACACCTGAGGCATAATAAGTCATGTCAAACTATGTAGAATAGCAGGAAAAAAATAATTTAAATCTAAATATATATATATATATATATATATATATATATATATATTGGGAGGACACCCGACCCATTGTCTCCCCCAATATCTACACCACAATTTCGCCCTTGCCTCATGGTGTTCATCACTGCCTTTCAAAAAGTGCAAATGAAGGTCCTTACTACACCCCCTTCTCCCTTCATCCCTTTCTCCCTCCTCCCTTCATCCCTTTCTCCCTTCATCCCTTTCTCCCTCCTCTTCCCCTAACGGAACCCTAAAGCATCATCCCGTTGACTACATTTCCTCAGTGACGTAGGAGTCCACATACATAATCCATGTAGGTGATGCTTTTCGATGAATGAGTACCCCCTCCCATCCTCATCACTAGTACTATAGCTTGTCTATAAAAACCGAACGCTGGGAGAGCCCACTGAATTTCACGGGTAGGCTACCCATGATGTGAAGGGGCAATGTATGTGGATAAATCAGAGAAGCTGTTACCGATTATTATCTGATCTTCTGATATTCATAGTTATGATGCCATACCTATGCACTTACATTGCAAATGGTAAGCTACGATCATAAAGAGAAGCATCGTTTTCAGTAGAATGGGCTCGGTTTCTACACAAGATGGGTAAGTGGTTTATATTTTCCAGTGTTTATTGTTTGCATAATATTGTATATTTACTGTCACAGTTAAAAGTTTGTCAACCACGTGTTAAACAATAACAGAAAAATGTAAACAATTCCCGCGTGTTTAAATCAAGAAGACTGTAATTTACAAGCAAAAGTACTTTATCTCTTCATCCGAGCGTTGTCGTAAAACTACGGTAGATACAGAGAAAGTAAACGTTACTGCAGTGTGAGTCACTTTGGCACACATGTGCAGTGACAGTTGATAAAAAGAGGCGAATGTCCTGCGTGTTAACCAGCCAGTCAGCATCCCAGACCGAGCGCAGATAGCAAATCAAATACCAGTTGATGCGTTTCTGTTGTTTGAGTACCACCGAGTTAAGGCTTTCTGTTTGAAATCCTGACATCCATTCCAATATTCAGAGTAGGCTACCACTTCGGTCTGTTAAAAAGGTCAAGTAGGCTAAACAGGAGAATTAATATTTCTATCAAAATTGCTATTGATCAACAGGCCAATCATGGAAACCTGTAGCCAATACAGTAGATGTAAACTACTAGGCTATTTTACATATCAACACGATAGAATCACATCAGAATATCACTGAGTGCATCATCCTATGTCATTATACCCGTCTATCACTTCTTCATTTCTTCGCCAGCAATTTTATTTCGTGTTGAAATGGTATCGTGACGCGTTCTCGGGGTGAAGTCAATTCTGCGTCATTCCTGCGTACACGGAGACAACTTCCAATCAGAAGACTTTAAAGAGACAGCACACGGAGTACATAGGTTCATCAACAGGAGTGCGAGCTCAACTCCCTCTGCTCAGCTTGAGCAGAGCGAGGGAGATGAGGGAGGGGGTGAGAGGGAGCGCCAGCGCCTGGCGTGTCCTTTGAAATCTCCTCGAGGAGGTACTGTAACTCCTGTAGAACTGCACGGAATGACTTTGGGTTGAAAAACTATTCTCTCTGCTGATTATAGTATTCTCCTCGTTGCTGGATTCTATCCACACGGGGTACGAATGAAATTACATTGTAGGCTACTCAGAAGAACAAAGTCTCTGCTCCACTGAAAATGCGATTTGATCGTAGCTGTCCACGGTGCTGAAATTAGTTACCTAGCCTCTTGCTACTAAAACATTCATTGTCATTCAATGTCTTCCAGAGAAATAAACGAGTCTGCCCTGTAAGGAAAATAGGCTTCTCGGACTGAGGTAACCTACTAGAGTGAACCATTTGTACGTGGTGCTGAAAGACCGGTACTCACTTGCCACAGTGTCTTGAAACAAGAGGTGGTAAACCTTGTACCTGACTCCTGAATATTGATATAGGAAATATAGGCTAATAAGACAATAAGCAGGCTACTTAATTCTTGAAAAATAACAACTAGACTCAGACTCTTAGACAACAGACGCATGCTGGTGTCCTACTGTTCCCGTTCTTATTTGGCAATGTATCACTTCCGTCTGATCTTTGAGAGTCTTAGCTTTTGATTAGAAAATCGATATGGCCAGCGGTGACTGTCAATATGCCCAATTAGGAACAAATGTGCAAAGCTATCGAAAAGAAGGTGAGCATTAATGGAGGTACTTACAGTTGATAATTTATGGAGGCGTTTACGGTTCTTGTAACAAAAACTTGGCCATTTGATCTATGTCAGTGGGAGAATCTCAATTGTAGACTCCTCGTGTCCTCGCTCCTTCTCAAAACCCATTGGAGCAAAAAGGTCAGAGGGGCGGGATCTATGGCTTTCTCATACAATGGGTTTTGAAAAGGAGGTGAGGAGTATGCAATTGATATACTCCCAGTGCGACTGACATAACACATTCTCTAGGTCAGATGGAACAGGAGCTCTGGCCAGAAGCCCCAGACAGAACAGGAGCTCTGGCCAGAGGTGTCAGACAGAACAGGAGCTCTGGCCAGAGGCCCCAGACAGAACAGGAGCTCTGGCTAGAGGCATCAGACAGAACAGGAGCTCTGGCCAGAGTTGGGCAAGACAACTCCATCAGCACCACTAAAACTCTTGAAGCTGAATCACAGCCTATGGTCATAAGTGTCAAGGCCAGAGCCAGTGCACTTACACATCTCGGTTGTTGACTTGACGTCAGTATGACAGTGTTACTAAATAGAAAGCTTGCAGAACCCCACTAATCCCCCCTCTGTCCCACCATCCTTCAGCTGACTGAGTCACTCTAGTTAATCTGCATGGTAATCAATACTCAAAACACTCCGGGCCAAATGGTCCATGTCTGCATACCAAACGGCACCCTATATAGTGCACTACTTTTGACAGTAGATCACTACAGTACGTGAGAAATATGGTGCCACCTGGGACGCAGTCCATGTCTGTAATCATGGACTATAGATATGTCGATCCCTAGGCTACAGGGGCCCATCGGCCCCCGGTCACAGCTCTCTGTGATCTGATTGTGTGTGACTAATGACGTAGAATGGACCATTACCATCTCTATGAAGTATAAAACTGATATGCATTAACCTGTGTATTAATTCAGTTGCACAACAGAAGAATGTCAGCTGGTGCTTGTAATCTGATGCCTACAAGGTCAGTGTTATAACAAAATATTCCCCCACAGCATAGCTTTTTAAGAATGTCTTCAAGCGTATTTCTAAACTATCAAAAGTATAAACATGCATGTAATTGGTCATAATGTTGCATGCGTTTATGTTTTTGTTCCTATACATTGTGATATTTCAGATGTAGAAATGCAATGTGACTACCAATACAGTCAGTGCATCAATACCTTGGCTCTAGACTGCTTACTGCTTAAAACTCAGTAAAACTACAGTAACAGTCTACAGTCATGGCTACTGATGTCTGGCAAATCTCTACCCCGTCCACCCCACCCCCTCCCCGGCCCATTCAGATGTCTTCATGTGTATCCTTTGTGGATTGAGTGTCAAAGACAGAGAGCTAACATGTGTAGGAAGATACAGTGTGAAGGTTCTACTGCAAAGCCCTATTCTACAGTCTGTGGGGTCCCTCCACAAACCAACAAGCCAATCCTCATTCACCATGTGTTCCACAGCAAATCTCGTTCTCCCGCTGTTTCCATGGTGACCGTGGCATTAGATTGTTACTGTAGAAACAGCACCACTGGTAACAGTCTACAGCCATGGTCGCTAGGGGACAAACCTGCATCACATTGACAAGGGTGTGTAAGGAAGGCTGTGTGACGAGTTCCTCAGAGAAAGACTGGAGACGTCTAAACACCCGAAGTGACCTTTGACCTTATGGGTATATTCTTTGATATTACGATGTTGTGATGAGGGCACGTTACCAGCACTTTGGTGCAAGGACTGACTAGGGTAACAAGTCTGTTTAGAATATTGTGATTTGCTAAGGGAGCAACCAAGAAATGCAGAGATCTACATTTAGACAAATAGATGGCTCTGTTCAGGACAAGCCTGACATTTCAGCAGTTAGACAGTGCAGAAAGAGCCCAGCCCATTTGCAGTAGCATAATACAGGACATTGATCCCCCAGGACTGTGAAAGAGAACAACGTGATCTTGATGACTTGTGCATGATGATGATGGTGTTATCTGCATGCTGATGTTTTCTGCCTATTGAGATATTACCCTTAATCATTCAAGGATCCATCACAAATACATATTAAACACGTATCCTTGAGTGGGGATGATAGGTCCCATGAGCTGATATGAAGGAGATTCCTGTAGTTAGTGAGAATTTATCATCAGAGCACAGCCCTGGGTTGGGTACAGACCTATAGGCTAAAGATGAAAGACAGAGTGAAGCACAGGGAATGCACTGAACTCTAACATGTCATTTATTTTTTCACCAGCCCACATAAGCCCCGGTAGGAACAGACAGAGCAGTTCTGTAGAATACAGATCACTTCAAGATGATCTGGTTGTCCACCTTCTTTTTTTTTAAACCTAAAAGCAACACAGTTTAATATAAATAAACGTTATGTATGTATTCAATTATCATTTTCTAAAATGGTGAACATGCATTTTGTCTGTCTCTTTCTTTACTCCTGTTGACTTCTGTCTGCTTTGGATTAACGTCATATACAGGTAACTGGCAGAATAACGGAAACACTTGAGGAAATGAGTGATGCAAGGTATATGCCCCCATAGGATGGCAATGCCCTCATTCACAGGCATGAGTGGTCACTGAATGGTTTGAAGAGCATGAAAACGATGTAAACCATATGTCATGACTGTCTCAGTCACCAGATCTCAATCCAATTGAACACGTATGAGAGATTCTAGAACGGCACCTGAAACAGCGTTTTCCACCACCATCAACAAAACACAAAATTATGGAATTTCTCGTGGAAGAATCCCTCCAATAGAGTTCCAGACACTTGTAGAAACTATGCCAAAGTGCATTGAAGCTGTTCTGGTGGCTCGCGGTGACCCAACACCCTATTAAGACACTTTATGGTTGTGTTTCCTTTATTTTGGCAGTTACCTGTATATAAAGTGTCTCAGAGTAGGAGTGGTGATCTAGGATCAGGTACCCCCCTTATTCATTGTGATCTAAAAGGCTAAACTGATCTTAAATCAGCACTTCTACTCTGAGACGCTTGATACATAGGGCCCTTGATAGGATCCGCATTACGTACGCCCGTAGATGTGGGTTGAACGTCCTCCCAAGGCTGCTAGGCAGAGTGCATTCCTCATCAGTGAGAGTGGCCCTACTCCCTGGACTGTAAGAGGCTACATGCTGATGCTCCACTCTGACAGTACATACATTTTTACTGTTCAGAGAGGAGGGCTCAGACTGGTGCCGGAACAGACAGACAGGAACCAGGGGTTTGATGAGTACTAATTAGTTCTACACATACACTATATATGTACAAAAGTATGTGGACACCCCTTCAAATTTGTGGATTCGGCTATTTCAGTCACACCGGTTGCGTACAGGTGTATAAAATCGACGACACAGCCATGCAATCTCCATAGACAAACATCGGCAGTAGAATGGCCTTACTGAAGAGCTGTGACTTTCAACGTGGCATTGTCATAGGATGCCACCTTTCCAACAACTCAGTTCATCAAATGTCTGCCCTGCTGGAGCTGCCCCGGTCAACTGTAAGTGCTGTTATTGTGAAGTGGAAACATCTAGGAGCAACAACGGCTCAGCCGTGAAGTGGTAGGCCACACAAGCTCACAGAACGGGACCGCAGAGTGGTGAAGCGCACAGTGTGTGTAAAAATAGCCTGTCCTCGGTTGCAACACTCACTACCGAGTTCCAAACTGCCAAACTGCCTTGTTGGGACATCCATGAAATGGGTTTCCATGGCCGAGCAGCCGCACACAAGCCTAAGATCACCATGCACAATGCCAAGGGTCGGCTAGAGTGGTGTAAAGCTTGCCGCCATTGGACTCTGGAGAACGCTGCCTTCCCCAATGCATAGTGCCAACTGTAAGGTTTGGTGGAGGAGGAATAATGGTCTGGGGCTGTTTTTCATGGTCCAGGCCCCTTAGTTCCAATGAAGGGAAATCTTAATGCTATAGCATACAATGACATTCTAGACAATTCTGTGCTTCCAACTTTGTGGCAACAGTTTGTGGAAGGCCCTTTCCTGTTTCAGCATGACAACGCCCCATGCACAAAGCAAGGTCCATACAGAAATTGGAAGAACTTGACTGGCCTGCACAGAGCGCTGACCTCAACTCCATTGACCAACTTTGTGATAAATTGGAATGCCGACTGTGAGCCAGGCCTAATTGCCAAACATCAGTGCCCGACCTCACTAATGCTCTTGTGGCTGAATTGAAGCAAGTCCCTGCAGCAATGTTCCAACATCTTGTGGAAAGCCTTCCCAGAAGAGTGGAGGCTGTTATAGCAGCAAAGGGGGGACCAACTCCATATTAATGCTCAAGATTTTGGAATGAGATGTTCAACATGCAGTTGTCCACATACTTTTGGTCATGTAGTGTACCTTCAATAAGCTGTATAATACCTACCAATCATTACAACTTAGGACACTGTGGTTGTGTCCCAAATGTCCCTCAATGGGTCCTGCCCCAGGTCAGAAGTAGTGCACTATATAGGGAATATGGTGCCAATCGGAATGCAGCTGTAACAAAGTGAATGGCAGTAGCCTGAATGCCAGTAGTATCTTCTTTCCAGTCCTGAGACAGGCTGACCTTTCATCAGACTGAGGGGCACGGCAACCACATGGCACTAATACTAATGTCTACTAGGGATTCTGTGTGTGGACTCTTCAGACTTCGCATAGGGGTTGAGTGTGTGTGTGTGTGTGTGTGTGTGTGTGTGTGTGTAAAGGCTGGGAAAATGATTCTCCAATGATTATTACTATGGCACTGTAACAGTTAAGATTATGGCATGTCAGCAATTCAATAATGCCCTAAAGACACCGTTTGTCACTGAGGAGATTAAGTTTGAGGAAATGATTGAATTAAAGAGAAACTATGAAAGAAGAAGA
The DNA here is from genome assembly GCF_045791955.1 of Oncorhynchus clarkii lewisi. Classification (NCBI taxonomy): domain Eukaryota; kingdom Metazoa; phylum Chordata; class Actinopteri; order Salmoniformes; family Salmonidae; genus Oncorhynchus; species Oncorhynchus clarkii. Next base: position 21,162,626 of record NC_092173.1, on the reverse strand, counting down.
ACGCTGACAATGAAGCAGTCCTTTTCTACAGGTATTTAAAAGCACTAGTTACAGAGATAATCCATGGCAGCATTGTGCTGGGGTGGCATTTGGCAGGCTGATAAGAGACAGGCTGACCTCCCACACAGAATTACTCATTTCTTTACAACACTTAATCTTTCTCCATCAAAGCCTTTTATCCAACCTCCTAACAACCTTCCTTCGCATTCCTATCTATTCTGTCCATGCCCACACACATTCTGCCCACATCCACACAGACATGAGCTTTATCTCACATTAACACTTACAGATCCCGATGGAGCTGAAAACACTGAGTAATCATTAACAATTATGACAATAAACTTCCCTCTTAGTTAACTTCCAGCACAATCTGGCTGTATGCTGATGATACATGTGTACTAATTATTTGGAAGAAGTTAGGCCTAGATGGTCCTTTTACAATGTATTCTTCCTTGATGATCAGTGTCATATCTTACCACTGATCTCCAGTCTAATTCCATTCTTCCGTCCTCCCCTCAGGAATGCCCACATTCAGCTGTTTATTTTCCTGCCAATGTGCCAAAGGCCTCACCCAGCCCTCAGCCTCCCAACCCCTTCTCCCAGCTCGCTGTCCCCAGTCTGTGGTCTCTGGTTGTGTCTGCAATGGCACCCTAATCCCTGCACCACATAGGGAATCGGTTGTGATTTGGGACGCAGCCTGCGTTCTCAGTCTTTAGGTCTGCAGCCAGAGGGCCAGATGTGGCAGCAGGATACAGTAGATTGGTTCTGCCAAGACTTTGCCAGCCCTGCCACAGGGCCTCATAGAGATATAGAGATATCACCACACATACGAGGCTTCAAGCATTTTGGGCACAGTTATGTCATATAACATTGGGAAAATTAGACAATAAGGGATAGTATTACACATCATACAGTGGCAATCTATTTATTTAATCTATTATCTTACATTTAGACTGAGTATGCTTACAATCATATTATTTCCACAATAGATGAGATACAACATTGAAAATGCTGCCACAAATGCCATGTTAACATACCAATTCAGCACAAAGAGATGAGCTCCACAGCATACTACATAATCACTACCCCTAACCACAGTCTCACCCACATAATGAACAACCACATCTTCAAAATTCAACTGTCAAAAAAAAACAGATCCTCTTCTTTGTAGTGATATAATATTCAAAATGGAATATTCCAGAAGGTATGGAGGGAGAGAGAGACCTTGGGCCGACTGTTACCCTCTAGACAGAACAGGAGCCTGGCTCTTTTATACAGTCAACGGCCACGCCTGCTCTCCTCCAGCCCTGGCTGTCCCAGACACACGTGGACATGGTCTGGAGTCCACACACATAGCCTCCAAGTCACCTTGGGGGGGAAAAAGCACAAAAACAAAGTTGCACAATCCCCTCCTCCCTCCCTTTGCTGTTGTGCAACTTGGCATAAACATTTGACTTCAGATCTTCTGTAAAAACAGCTAAAGTGTGTCTGATGTTTGTAGATCTGTTCATATGTCTGTGTGAAAGAAAATAACTTTAACAACACCGGAAAGAGAAGGATGACAAAATGAAAGAGGTGGAGGAAGGATGACAAAATGAAAGAGGTGGAGGAAGGATGACAAAATGAAAGAGGTGGAGGAAGGATGACAAAATGAAAGAGGTGGAGGAAGGATGACAAAATGAAAGAGGTGGAGGAAGGATGACAAAATGAAAGAGGTGGAGGAAGGATGACAAAATGAAAGAGGTGGAGGAAGGATGACAAAATGAAAGAGGTGGAGGAAGGATGGCAAAAATGAAAAGCAGTCCCTGTAAAAGGATGTGTGACCTCTGAGTCTATATTCTGACCTCTGAGTGAATGTTCTGTACACAGGAGGGCAATAGGGACTGATGGGGTCATTGGAGATGAAGGGAGAGGAGAGGGAGGCTACTGTGACTCAGCTTCTCTGCTGTCATGAAAATAAATTAGTAGATAAATGCATCACGTAGAGTGTTGCCTCTTCCCCAACAGATGACACACACACACACACAGAGAAAAACAAACAAAAAAACAAACCCATACTAGTCTTAACGTAAGCAATCAGTTTGTGCAACACGTCTTTGGGTTTTTACTAAAGTTCTATATAAGATACATTATTAGCTGTATAGTAACATCTTAAAAGGTCACATTTTTTTATTGTTTTGGAGGATATCAATATTGCTGATGGCTTTATCACCATATAATGGTTTTGTGTGACAAACATAGGAACTGGGTTACAATAAACACCAGCTGACCGTACAACACAATGCACACTGATAGCAGTCAAACGTGATCCAGGACACCTGTTGACATTGGGAATGACTTAGTCCCGTGACACATGTGCATAGGAAGCTTATAAGCAGCCATAAGCTCTCTATAACCTCACCCTGGCCAATCCTGCCCTCGGGACAGGAAACGGGGAGCTGCTGGCAGAAGAAACATGATGGCAGAAACATTTGGAGAGAGACGGAGAGGGGGAGGGATGCCAAGGGAGATGGAGGAGAGTAGAGTCATATTCCCCCCACATCTGGAAACAATTACACACACTGAATACAAAAAGCACACAGGGTTCTTGGAAGGACACCCCCAAGCACACTCACCCACTACACTGCCATACAAAACACTCTGATAAATCAATCCCCCATGAACTCTGGTGATTTAGCAGCTCTTTCAGATGGAGCTATAACACACCGGCTATGCAGAGAGCTCCATCTAGTGGCCACTGTATCCCACTACAGCTCTGTTCCAATGAACAAGCGGTGCCCTACGTCTGATACAATACACTTCAGACCAAATGTGTTGATTTGTCACATAGCATGTTTTTCTGCATTTGGCCATATATGTGCATTGCTCCAGAGTCTCTGTGAAAGGCAAGTCTGAGAGCTGAGGTGGTGAAAATACTTGGGTTAGTTCAGTAACCAAGAAACACAAGCAAATAGTTTGAAACAGAGGAAGTACTACCTAGATATTGATTTAGAATGCTCACTTTTGCCTCCATTTGAAAACATTATTCCCTGCCTGTGCTTAATAAACACATCCCAGGGTTGTGGTAAGGTACAGTGCGATAGTGTTCATGTTTTCAAAGAGGTAGGTAGGGATTCTACGTGGGCAGGGTTCCACAAAATAAAATTGTGAACAGCTAAGAGACACTGGAAAGGGTATTCTGAGTTCAGCTTTGCTGATAGGATGTTAAACAGGTGTCCTGATTCTCTGTGGCCACCAAAGATCCCATGGCACTTATGGTAAGAGTAGGGGTGGTAACCCTGGTGTCCTGGCTAAATTCCCCATCTGGCCCTTATACCATCATGGTCAGCTAATCATCCCCAGCTTACAATTGGCTCTTTCATCCCCCTCCTCTCCCCTGTAACTATTCCCCAGGTTGTTGCTGTAAATGAGAATGTGTTCTCAGTCAACTTACCTGGTAAAATAAGGGTTAAATAAAAAAGAAATCCACAAAAGTTTCCTCCGCTTAATTCAATTAGCTATTTTCTCCGCAAATCCTACAAGCATTAGGGAGGATTATTTTGCTGTTGAATCAATCTCCTGCCAAATCCCCACCTCCCAATGTCAATGATAGAGAACACTGCTTCTCGTGGTTCGATTCCAACCAACCAACAAGACAACAACCAGCAAACAAACACCTTTATAACTCAATAGCTAATCTTGTCAGGGAAATTTTGAGGTGTCGAGTATGGCGTAATGTGATATTACATACATACAGTGACGTAGCAAGTTACCCAAGCATTTCGCTACACAAGCTAAATATGGGCATGTGACCAAAAACATTTGATTTGAATAGAACATCAAGGACCTGGGCATCTGGTGGGACCAGCAGTATCTAGCACCTTTGGCTTTGTTTTGTCAGATGTGGCGGTGACTGATCTGAGTAGAAGCTGCAGCACAGCAGGTCTTGTCAGAGGAGGGCCTTGTGACATCAGAGGGGTGCCGTACGTGTGACATCAAAGAGACTGTGGTAGATCACCTAGAGAGAGATGTACTCAGGGAACCAGCCTAGCTTAGGCCACATCACACACAGCTGTCAATCATCTCTAGTGAGTCAGTCTGAGAATGTTCCGTTGACAGACTCCGGTCATTAATAAATGAGTGGAGAGGTAGTTGTGACGGACTAGTACACAGCCCCAACCAGGACCCCCTGTCTGACATACTCTTCAAATTGCTCCTGCATGGTAGACATGTTAAATATAGCAGCACGTTCCATAATTTCTTCCTTTTTTAATTAAATCATGTTATTATATATTTTTTAATTGATAAACTTGGCAAATGCAATACATACATTCTGTCAATTCAGCATAGTTTAATGTTGATTATTAGTCAGAGATTTAAATATGAGTCATTGGAGTGACAAGAACCGTATGAAGAGGGTGGCGAAGTTAACACGAATGTCCGATTGAATTTGTAATCTCTTCATTGTTACAAAGTATTTATTGTACATAGAGTACCAGACAAAAGTCTGGAGACACCTACTCATTCAAGGGTTTTTCTTTATTTGTACTATTTTCTACATTGTAGAATAATAGTGAAGACATCAAAACTATTAAATAACACATACAGAATACTGTAGTAACCAAAAAAAGTGTTCAACAAATCTAAATATATTTCATGAGGATTCATGAGGAATGCTTTTCAAACAGCCTTGAAGGAGTTCCCACATATGCAGAGCAATTGTTGGCTGCTTATCCTTCACTCTGCAGTCCAACTCATCCCAAACCATCTCAATTTGGTTGAGGCAGGGTGATTGTGGAGGTCAGGTCATCTGATGCGGCACCATCACTCTCCTTTTTGGTCAAATAGCCCTTACACAGCCTGGAGGTGTGTTTTGGGTCATTGGGTCATTGTCCTGTTGAAAAACAAACGATAGTCCCACTAAGCGTAAACCAGATGGGATGGCGTATCACTGCTGAATGCTGTGGTAGCCATGCTGGTTAAGTGTGCCTTGAATTCTAAATAAATCACAGTGTCACCAGTGAAGCACCCCCACACCATCACACCTCCTCCTCCATACTTCATGGTGAGAACCACACATGCAGAGATCATCCGTTCTCCTACTCTGCGTCTCACGAAGACACAGCGGTTGGAACCAAAAATCTCAAATTTGGACTCATCAGACCAAAGGACAGATTTCCACCGGCCTAATGTCCATTGCTCGTGTTTCTTGGCCCAAACAAGTCTCTTCTTATTGGTGTCCTTTAGTAGCGGTTTCTTAACAGCAATTCAACCATGAAGGCCTGATTCACGCAGTCTCCTCTGAACAGTTGATGTTGAGATGTGTCTGTTACTTGAAATCTGTGAAGCATTTATTTGGGTTGCAATTTCTGAGGCTGGTAACTCGAATGAACTTATTCTCTGCAACAGAGGTAACTCTGGGTCTTTCTTTCCAGTGGTAGTCCACATGAGAGCCAGTTTCATCATAGCACTTGCAGTTTCATCATAGTGCTTGATGTTTATAGCGACTGCACTAGAAGAAACTGACCTTCATGCCTCAAAGTAATGATACTGCTGTTTCTCGTTGCTTATTTGAGCTGTTCTTGCCATAATATGGACTTGGTCTTTTACCAAATAGGGCTATCTTCTGTATACCACCACTACCTTGTCACAACACAACGGATCATCTGAAACATGTTAAGGAAAGAAAGAAATTCCACAAATTAACTTTTAACACAGCACAATTGAAATGCATTCCTGGTGACTATCTCATGACGCTGGTTGAGAGAATGCCAATAGTGTGCAAAGCTGTCACCAAGGCAAAGGGTGGCTACTTTAAATAATCTCAAATACAAAATATATTTAGATTTTTTTAACACTTTTTTGGTTACTACATGATATGTGTTATTTCATAGTTGATGTCTTCACTATTATTCTACAATGTAGAAAATAGTACTAAATGAAGAAAAACCCTGGAATGAGTAGGTGTGTCCAATCCTTTGACTGTTACTGTATAATATAATAGAAAGAAAACAAGCTTGAAATGGAGAGAAACAGCATGTCTCATCTTTTGACCATATGCATTATCTTCTTTAATATAGTCTGTGGGTTAGCAGTGTAAAGTGGTTGGCAGCTTCCTTCTGTTCCAGGGATAAGTGGCTTGTATTTAATCAAAGCCACCCACATCCCCTGGCATCTAACACAATCAACTCAGGGCCATCCTTCTGTATTCCTCTCTCTTTATTACCCCCACACACCAACTTATATCATTCTTCCCCCTCTCTCTTTCACAGAAAAATATACATGAATGCACACCCACTCACACACATTCCTGCACATATTCACCCTCTTCATACACAGACATACCGTGCCTCAGTTTCTCTGTGCTCAACACATACACACTTTACAAGGTAACAACCCTTAGATGCAGTATAGTCCATTCCGTCAGGACAACAACAGAATAGTATCTGAGGTGAAGTGTCTCTGGTTCTCTGTCTCCTGGGGGAGGTGAGGTGTTGAGCAGGGTTCAGAGTGAAAGCCCTCCTGTGGGTGGTAGATAGACTCACTCCCCTCTAGGCTGGCCTGGCTCCAACCGATCGCCATGATAAGAGCTGGTTGGCAGCCAGCACTGGTGGTAGTGTATGTGTCATTCTCCCTGACAGCCACAAGGAGCGCATTGGTTCTGTCCACACTGTTTAGACTGCTGTGAGGGAGCGGAGAGAGGGGCTGGCTGTGAGCCAGTCTTCTGTAGGGAAACAGTGGGAAAGAGTTAAGATTTGGGGCTGTGACAGTACCTACCCCTGATATTACTTACCCCTGATACGTTTAACATGTGTGGTCAGATGACAATAAAAAAAAAATTCATAGCAAGGAAATATGAATCCAAAGGGAATGCATACATTTCACTGTTCACATTTAAAAGTCATTGTACAGAATTTACAACATAGTGTCAGATTATGTAACAATGAATCAACACAAATCAAATAAAAAAAATAAAAATCATGAAATGTGCCCTGTTGTCAGTGTACCGCTGGGTGTCACCATGGTGATGTGCTTGCTCTCTGTCAGCTCTTCCATACAAGCCATGTGACTGACTCTCACACACACACACACACACACACACGAGAGGCTTCAAGCACTTTGGGCACACACGTGGTTTCATCTCCTGCCCCCTTCCCCATCCATGTCATTCAACATCTGCCCTACTCACCTGTATCTGTTTGCGGGCGGGCCGAGCTGGTTGGTTGTCAGGGTGGTTGGGCGCCCATGGCCCCAGGCTCTGATTGGAGTAGAAGTCCATGGGGTACACCTCCTGCCAGCCCACCTGCTGAAGAGCCACAGCTGCCTGGTAGAGGAGGGGAGGGAGAGCAGAGAGGACAGGAGACCGAGAGGTGAAACATAGATTACCTGCACACACAGACAACACAACCAAGACAGAGTGCTCCCAGCACTCCGTTTATTTGTCCTGTTGTTTTACTACAGCCCATCATACTGTACATAGCTCATAATCAGGGCCGGGGGCCAGTTCCATGTCAGTCCTTTTCCATTAAACTATGTCATTCCTGAGCTGCCTATAGTTGTAATCAAGGTTTTATTTCAATTCATGATTTGAATTTCTATTCAGTTCCACAAACGACTGGAATTGGTATGGCTTTCCCTGACATTGGTATGTCATTGAGGTAGGGAGTTGTCTGATGGAAAAGGCAGAAGTGTTAGTGTTGGTTGAGTAGAAACAGTGAAGGAGAGAAGTATTGTATGGAGCACAGCAGTATGCAGAAAACGATGGCACAACGTCTGACTTCACACACATGTGAAACAGGTGTCAAAATATTGAGTTTGGATGACAAGCGTGGATGTCACTTTATTTCTACCTACCTAACTGTGTCTACTTTCCAAATGGCACCCTATTCCCTTTATAGTGCACTATATAAGGAATAATCTTTATAGTGCACTATATAGGGAATATCCTTTATAGTGCACTATATAGGGAATAGCCTTTATAGTGCAATATATACAGATGATGTTTTGGGGCTGTTGCTGGGAAACACGGACTTTCAACTCCCGCCAAAGATTTTCTATGGGGTTGAGATCTGGAGACTGGCTAGGCCCCTCCAGGACCTTGAAATGCTTCTTACGAAGCCACTCCTTCGTTGCCCGGGCGGTGTGTTTGGGATCATTGTCATGCTGAAAGACCCAGCCACATTTAATCTTCAATGCCCTTGCTGATGGAAGGAGGTTTTCACTCAAAATCTCACGATACATGGCCTCATTCATTCTTTCCTTTACACGGATCAGTCGTCCTGGTCCCTTTGCAGAAAAACAGCCCCAAAGCCTGATGTTTCCACTCCCATGCTTCACAGTAGGTATGGTGTTCTTTGGATGCAACTCAGCATTCTTTGTCCTCCAAACACGACGAGTTGAGTTTTTACCAAAAAGTTATATTTTGGTTTCATCTGACCATATGACATCCTCCCAATCTTCTTCTGGATCATCCAAATGCTCTCTAGCAAACTTCAGATGGGCCTGGACATGTACTGGCTTAAGCAGGGGGACACGTCTGGCACTACAGGATTTGAGTCCCTGGCGGCGTAGTGTGTTACTGATGGTAGGCTTTGTTACTTTGGTCCCAGCTCTCTGCAAATCATTCACTAGGTCCCCCCGTGTGGTTCTGGGATTTTTGCTCACCGTTCTTGTGATCATTTTGACCCCACGGGGTGAGATCTTGCGTGGAGCCCCAGATCGAGGGAGATTATCAGTGGTCTTGTATGTCTTCCATTTCCTAATAATTGCTCCCACAGTTGATTTCTTCAAACCAAGCTGCTTACCTATTGCAGATTCAGTCTTCCCAGCCTGGTGCAGGCCTACAATTTTGTTTCTGGTGTCCTTTGACAGCTCTTTGGTCTTGGCCATAGTGGAGTTTGGTGTGTGACTGTTTGAGGTTGTGGACAGGTGTCTTTTATACAGGTAACGAGTGGAGGACAGAGGAGCCTCTTAAAGAAGAAGTTACAGGTCTGTGAGAGCCAGAAATCTTGCTTGTTTGTAGGTGACCAAATACTTATTTTCAAGTAATGTTGGAGAGGAACTAACATACAGTGCTTTACCATGTGCGAGACTGATTTATAGCCAATGATTCATACTGGCTATGTTCAGAGTTATTGAACATTAAGATATAGCGATATAAAGAGAATGCATTTATAATACAGAGGATTTCCAATTATCACTATTCAAAAGACACAGGTCGGGGAGTTTTAAATTTGATAAATTCCATAAACAACTCTTGTATTGTACATGTTCTGCCTAAAATGTAAATAATTCCCCTTTGCTATCATGTTAAGCCATGTCCATACTAGAGCCAGGATAATACCAGTATCGCGATACTTGTTAATATCGTGGCAAGGAAACAAAACACAAAGCAGATTTAACTTCTTTAGGAAAACAGCCCAAATGCTGGAAACAAACATCATTATGTTGTCATCCAGAGTCACATGTGTTTATTCTTACCAAGCTATAGCACACAATATTCTACATACAGCAAGGACCAAAGTGTTTGGTCTGCTTCGTGTTTTCATTTTTGCCATGGAAAAAATACAGGCATCATCACAGCAATACAGGCATCATCATCACAGCCCTGGCCAATAATGTAATTGATTTTATCAATCACAAATTGTTCTCCCGCCCTCCCTCCCTCCCTCCCTCCCTCCCTCCCTCCTCTCTGTGTAAACTAGCTGCTCCTGCTAATCCCTCTGCTGACAGGAGGCAAGTGTGTCTTATTGACTATAAATATAACATGAGACGCTCTGAAAATAACCACTGCTCCCTCTCCTCCCATCTCTCTCTTCCTCATCTCCGAATGCCACAGAGGAAAGCGGAGCACACAGACACAGATACAGTCGATTAGCAGGGATGACAAGAGGTGAATTAACTTATCAAACATACACACCACTGCAGACGGCGCAAATCACTTATATGTATTGATACTATTTGAAAAAGGTCTGTCAGGGAAGCCAAGGCACATTTTACTAGAAACCTTCTGAACACAAATTGACATCAGGGAGGGATCTTATTAGTGGGTGAATCACAGTCACAAACCATCTACAGCATTAGTCAATATCATAGTAGCAGCGTAGGATTGGACATGTAAACAGGCATGATCACAGATATGGAATGTACTGACATTGGACCACAGCTTAAAATATGACCATGATGATCATCCTGCTAATTATCATACCAGGTGCACATTTCCTGTTTAGAAACTAACCAAATATCTATATAAACTGTACATTTTAAGCATATGACTCATTTCTCATTTCATATGACTCATTATTCGAAACAATAATGACTGATAGTGCTTACATTAACACATCTTCATGTCTCTAAAACGCAGACCACATCATATTCACACCCCTGTGCTTGTTATCACTGTGCAACCAATGCCTGTCTTAAGGGATGTACTACCTCAGCAGGAGCACACAAACAATCATTTGCTTATCAGATCCATCTCTTTCTAGTTAAAAAAACAAGCTGCAGCGGTGATGCAGTGTGATGAGGCCACCATCGGGGGGAGCTGGTCTGCTGTGCTGTGGTGTTAGTGTACACTATAGTCAGTCAGTGAGAGAGAGAGAGAGAGAGAGCTCATCCCTTGGCAGTAGTACTGTAGATTACTTTATCACTGACCTCAACCCAGAGTCCCTCAGAGTGTTCACAGTCAGCCCACTAACACCCCTATCAGATCACAGCAAAATCACAGTCTACCTAAAGAGTGTCATGACTGTCCATGAGAATCTAAATAGGTCAGATCAGGTTTGCAATGAATAACTTCAATCAGACCCCCTCTCACCCGCAGAGGAAGAACTAGTGGGGATTAACAACTCACGGCCTGTTGTAAATCAAGGGGAGAATATTCAGGTCTCCCTCTCCAAATTCACCAAAGGAATGTGCTTGGTCTCAACAGACCTTTTTCCCCCTGAAACTCTAACACGTTCAAAAGCAACTACTGGAATAATATTTCTAACATAGAATGTGGGGAATGGTCCGAGGCGATCTATAGAAGACTAATATCATTTTGTCCGTTATTTTGTGACGTCCTTAAAAATGTTAAAAAGGAAGTACTGTAACTTGAAAAGTATACCCAGAACATACACAAAGTTTCCATACTCTGCGTTGTGCATGTAATATGAAAAATGCTGAAAGTGTTTTGTTAAGAGACGGATGTGATTGGAGAAGCTATAAGAGATCATGTTTTTCTTATAACTGTACACAGTAAGTAGCCACTGCTAGAGTGAGGTCAGAGAGCGTGTCAGCCTGTCGGAACCGCCCCTTTTCTACACACTGTAGAAATGATGAGTTAAGAAAAAACACAGACCAGAAAAGCGTGAAGCTGCAGGTGAACATTTAAAGTGATTTGAACTTTGAATCTCAACACGAGTTAGAGACGATAAACTCACCCGACTTACAATCACTGGTACGGCTGATTAGCCGTCCTAAGTAAAGTATCTTCCAAAGTGAATTTAAGTAGGACAAACCTACTACTCTGCTCAAACCATCGTATTACGCTACTCTCATCCACCCACCGGGAACCATCGACACGGCTGGCTAGCCCACCTTCAAAGAAGCATCTACAAGATGAATGGAAGGAGAATCAACTCTGTAGTTCTGTTCAGGACTACACAACAAGCCCCCAGATACCGGACAACAACAGACAAGGACAACAGCAGAATACTTGCCGTAACCATTTCGGACAATCAGAGCCTTACAAGGCTGCCCTGTTCACCGAGAGATCCAGCAAACACAGGCATTTCACGTTAATACATTCCTGATTACTTACTCAAAGAGGATGGTGGTTCGTGTGCAAAGTATATGATTAGTGTAGAGAAGAGTAGTTTCTAAATGTACCAATGTTTGGTGTCTCTCTCTCCATCTCTTCTTTAACAAGCATCAATGTTGTTGTCATTCCGCTAGTCATCTGTTTCCAGCGTATTACGCTTCCAGTCAATAACAGATGCAAAGTGTGAAAGCATCCAAACCAAAGGAACTGCACAATATTAAGAAATGCTATTGATGGAAGTAGTGTAGAAACCTACCGAAAAACATTTAGGCAACAACAAATTCAATCCCTTTGAGACAACTTCCTGGACAAAACATTTCACTGTAATAGTGAAGGTGTAAACTTGGCAGTAGAAAGCCTAAACAGTATATTTGACCTTTCAGCTTTCCTGTCAAATCTAAAAATGTCAAGCAGACAACCTAAGAAGAATAATAACAATGACAAACGGTTTGATGAAGAATGCAAAAATGTAAGAAAGAAATTGAGAAACCTATCCAACCAAAAACATAGAGACCCGGAAAAGCTGAGTCTACGCCTTCACTCTGGTGAATCACTAAAACAATACAGAAATACACCACGGAAAAAGAAGGAACAGCACGTCAGAAACCAGCTCAATGCAATTGAAGAATCCATAGAATCTAACCACTTCTGGGAAAATGGGGACACACTAAACAAACAACAACACGAAGAGTTATCTATCCAAAACGGAGATGTGTGGATAAACCCCTTCTCCAATCTTTGTGGATATATAACAAATAACAAACAGCCAGCACAGCAACACAATTAGACCCAACCAAACCATGAGAATTTTTTTTTTAAATGACTTGGCACATTGGAAAGAATCAACAAAAAAACAGAGCAAACTAGAATGCTATTTGGCCCCAAACAGAGAGTTCACAGTGGCAGAATACCTGACCACCGTGACTGACCCCAAACAGAGAGTTCAGTGGCAGAATACCTGACCACCGTGACTGACCCCAAACAGAGAGTTCACAGTGGCAGAATACCTGACCACCGTGACTGACCCCAAACAGAGAGTACACAGTGGCAGAATACCTGACCACCGTGACTGATCCAAAATTAAGGAAAGCTTTGACTATGTACAGACTCAGTGAGCATCAAATGTATTTATATAGCCCTTCTTACATCAGCTGATATCTCAAAGTGCTGTACAGAAACCCAGCCTAAAACCCCATACAGCAAGCAATGCAGGTGTAGAAGCACGGCTCTCAAGAGAAGACAGGCTATGTGCACACTGCCCACAAAATGAGGTGGAAACTGAGCTGCACTTCCTAACCTCCTGCCAAATGTATGACCATATTAGAGACCCATATGTCCCTCAGATTACACAGACCCATAAAGAATTTGAAAACAAAACCAATTTTGATAAACTCCCATATCTACTGGGTGAAATACCACAGTGTACAATCACAGCAGCAAGATGTGTGACCTGTTGCCACAAGAAAAGGGCAACCAGAACAAACACCATTGTAAAGCCAACCCATATTTATTTTCCCCTTTGTACTTCAAATATTTGCACATCATTACAACACTGTATATAGACATAATATGACTTTTGAAATGTCTTTATTCTTTTGGAACTTGTGAGTGTAATATTTACTGTTCACTTTTTATTGTTTATTTCACTTTTGTTTATCCATTTCACTTGCTTTGGAAATGTAAAGATATGTTTCCCAAGCCAATAAAGCCCCTTGAATTGAGAGAGAGTGCGAGAGAGAGAGTGCGAGAGAGAGAGCACACGAGAGAGAGAGTAAGAGAGAGAGTGTGAGAGAGAGAACATGCGAGAGAGTACACAAGAGAGAGAGAGAGCACACAAGAGAGAGAGTACGAGAGAGAGTGTGAGAGAGAGAACATGCGAGAGAGCACGAGAGAGAGAGTGCGAGAGAGAGAGTGCGAGAGAGAGAGAGTGCGAGAGAGAGCACGCGAGAGAGAGCACGCGAGAGAGAGTGCGAGAGAGAGCACGCGAGAGAGCACGCGAGAGAGAGCACGCGAGAGAGAGAGCGCGAGAGAGAGCACGCAAGAGAGAGCACACGAGAGAGAGAATGCGAGAGAGAATGCGAGAGAGAGAGAGTGCGAGAGAGAGAGCACGCAAGAGAGAGCACGCGAGATAGAGAAAAGAGAGAGAACATAGGGGCTCCTACTGCATAGCTGTCTCCATGCCTGCCTCTCTCCCCAGCCATATCCAGCCAGCCTGCCTCTCTCCCCAGCCCCATCTAGTCAGCCTGCCTCTCTCCCCAGCCCCATCCAGCCAGCCTGCCTCTCTCCCCAGCCCCATCTAGTCAGCCTGCCTCTCTCCCCAGCCCCATCTAGTCAGCCTGCCTCTCTCCCCAGCCCCATCTAGTCAGCCTGCCTCCCTCCCCAGCCCCATCTAGTCAGCCTGCCTCTCTCCCCAGCCCCATCTAGTCAGCCTGCCTCTCTCCCCAGCCATATCCAGCCAGCCTGCCTCTCTCCCCAGCCATATCCAGCCAGCCTGCCTCTCTCCCCAGCCATATCCAGCCAGCCTGCCTCTCTCCCCAGCCCCATAGTCAGCCTGCCTCTCTCCCTAGCCCCAGCCCCAGCCAGCCTGCCTGCCTCTCTCCCTAGCCCCAGCCAGCCTGCCTGCCTCTCTCCCTAACCCCAGCCCCAGCCAGCCTGCCTGCCTCTCTCCCTAGCCCCAGCCCGCCTGCCTGCCTCTCTCCCTAGCCCCAGCTAGCCTGCCTGCCTGCCTCTCTACCTAGCCCCAGCCCCAGCCAGCCTGCCTGCCTCTCTCCCTAGCCCCAGCTAGCCTGCCTGCCTGCCTCTATCCCCAGCCAGCCTGCCTGCCTCTCTCCCTAGCCCCAGCCAGCCTGTCTGCCTCTCTCCCTAGCCCCATCCAGCCAACCTCTCTCCCTATCCCCAGCCAGCCTGCCTGCCTCTCTCCCTATCCCCAGCCCCAGCCAGCCTGCCTCTCTCCCTATCCCCATCCAGCCAGCCTACCAGCCTCTTTCCCAAGCCCTGTCCTCAGCCCCATCAACCCTACCTGCCTGCTCTGAGACAAGCAGCACTGATGAGCCCCTGCAATGTTAACACCAGACATCAGAACATGAGGTTATTTTCCCACATTTATCACAGGGTGCGAGTTCCTACACAACGCCGCCTTCTCCGAGGGAGAAAAGTCATTTGAAGTGTGTGTATGTGTGTGTGTATGCGTGCACGCTCTTGTCCTCTTTTGATAGTGAATGACAGCAGCAGACAGTGTGGATCGTGGCGAGCTGTTGTAAGACACCTGTTTACCTCATAGGGAGACAGCAGGGGTTTGGAGAAGGCTGTGCCCCAATCAATGGAGAGACGCGGGCAAGCGATCTGGACCCACCTGCAAGGAGAGAGAGAGAACAGAGAGAGAGAACAGAGAGAGAGAACAGAGAGAGAGAGAGAGAGAGAGAGAGAGAGAGAGAGAGAGAGAGAGAGAGATTGCATTAAAGAGGCAGTGCACATCTCAGATAGCAGGGTGGGTAGGTCCATGATGTGAATCTGTGCTGCTGCATTGGGCTGCAGGCAGCTCTGCCTCCACCTGATCTCCTGCATATGTTAGAGGATCTGTCCTGATTCACTCTGAACACAAAACGCACTCTGCATTCATTCATCATACCAGGGAGAGAAAGGAAGGATGCTGAGGAGACAGGGAGAGGAGGGGAGAGGGGGAACACAAACAGGGAAACAGGGAGAGGTGGGTAGGTGTGATAGGAGGAGAAATGGAGGGAAGAGGGAGTTAGGTGAGCTTGAATAAAAAAGCTGCACTAGCCCAGTCTCCACGGAGCTAGCCTACATAGCAAGACAGACAGAGGGGAGGGGGGCTGGGAGTTTGCTAGAGGGAGAGAGACAAAGAAAGATGGAGAGAGGGAGGGGTGATGGAAAAGAAAGGTGAGCGAGAGAGAGGGATTGGCAGTGAGACGTGTTTATCTTAGTGATTGTGTGAGTGAAGGATGTAAACAGCTGGGGGGAGAATGGAGGGAGGAGAGGCAGAGCGGGGTTAAAGAGGTTAGCTTTCACAAATCAATGCTATCCACAGCTCCATCTCCACGGTGACAGCCCCTCCCTGTACCGTCTATCTCCAAACACAGACAGCCACCAGGAATACACCAGACACATTTATGGATTCAGCTGTATTCACATGGACACGGTGAGGAATGAGAGTGCACACATCTTGCTAGATTTCAATACAAATATATGGATTCAGAATCTGTGCACAGGTGTACAGAAAGGTGGGGAGGGAGAAAGATGCTAGCTCTAAAACACTGCATCGTACAACATCTTCAGGGATACTTTCACAAGTTAAACGTCAACTGCTGCAGAAGTGTAAAAACGTAATGAATGCGTATTCACCAGTCTAATTTGGAAGGCAGATAAGTGAGACGTTTCCCCAGCCAATAGTTTTGAAAGTAGTGCTCACAAGCCAAAAGTGGTCCCCGAGAATTGTGCACCATGCCATTGTCCCCCCCTCCCCCCTCTGCCTGTCCACTGAGCCATTGTCCCCCCCTCCCCCCTCTGCCTGTCCACTGAGCCATTGTCCCCCCCTCCCCCCTCTGCCTGTCCACTGAGCCATTGGGCCCACCCTCCCCCCTCTGCCTGTCCACTGAGCCATTGGGCCCACCCTCCCCCCTCTGCCTATCCACTGAGCCATTGGGCCCACCCTCCCCCCTCTGCCTATCCACTGAGCCATTGGGCCCACCCTCCCCCTCTGCCTGTCCACTGAGCCATTGGGCCCACCCTCCCCCTCTGCCTGTCCACTGAGCCATTGGTGGCTCACAACTTAAAGAAAACAGTCACTATCAAATTAGGAATTTCATGGATAATTAATGTAAGACAGTAATTCTGATCATAGATTATGCATGTATGAACTACACATTGACACATCCAGCCCAAAGCGGGAGGTTTAAAACATACTTTCTTCGTAGCCAAAGTACCGGAGCATGTCTTTAAGGAAAGCAATGAGTGGATGGGAGTGGAGGAGAGAGAA
Organism: Oncorhynchus clarkii lewisi; assembly: GCF_045791955.1. NCBI lineage: Eukaryota > Metazoa > Chordata > Actinopteri > Salmoniformes > Salmonidae > Oncorhynchus > Oncorhynchus clarkii. The sequence goes on along the minus strand of NC_092173.1, from coordinate 21,145,848 downwards.
GTGAAGGACAGAAGAGGAGGGGAGGAGGATTTGACCATCTCTACTTCCCTCTTTAGAAGCAGTTTCTTAACAGATTGGCCTGGGAGCATGTGTTGTGCCACACTGGCTAGGAACCCAGCACGCCACACAATTAAATTTACAGCCAATATCTGAGCTAAGATCTTCCTAACTCACCGCAGAACCCTCACCACAGGGCATAGACTGAGAGATAGAGAAAGAGAGAGAGTGAGGGAGAGGGAGATGGAAGAGAAAAGACAGAGAGAGAGGGGTTGCTACAGGAAGAGGTAAAGATAACTCCAGTCACAGTCTACTACAGCAACTGCCTCTGAATGTGTCCCCATTTCCCCTGTCCATTTCCTAGCAGCCCTCTGGGTGTAGGGAAACAGGAAGTTCTAGTCATGCCCTGTGAAGAAGACCATCAGTAAGTGAATAGAATCCTGATGACTCTGTGAATGGGGGACCCTGCAGTGAGCTGGGGTAGAGGGAGGACAGCCTGATAAGCAGACTTAATTGAATGAGAGGGAAGGGTACCACACTCAGCTTGCATCCTAAATGGCACCTTTTCCCTGTATAGAAGCACTACCTTTGACCAGAGCCCTAGAGACCCTGGTGAAAAGTAGCGCACTAAATAGGGAATAGGGTAGCATTTGGGAGGCAGGAGGGTTGGGGTGACCACAGAACCTAAAGGGTTCCCCAGTGTTCCCAGTGTGAACTAAGGCCCTGTCCCTGTCCTGCTACATTAGCTTCTCTGGTACATTAGCCCCCCAGTAACAGCTAGGATACATCCCAAATGACACCCTATTCCCTCTACAGCAAACGTCTCTGGTCAAAAGAAGTGCACAATATAGGGTATAGGGTGCCATTTGGGATGCAACCTTAGGCAGACCTCCCTCCACCTGCAAGGCTGCTGCCCTTCAGTTATCCCAGCAGCCTGGACCAAGACAGGCAATAACAAGTAACCTCTTCTCTCCATATCTCAGGAAAATGGTCACTTTAATAAAATAAAAAAGATTAAAACAGGAAAGTTGATTGGAATGTGGGTGAAGAGGAAATGCAAATGATTTGCGGTAAAATGGCATAACACATTGCAGAGTATTTGCGAACCAGTTGAGATAAGTGTGTGTGGGTCTGTCAGATATCTGCACAATGGTTCAAATCAGGCTGGAATCTAATTACACACTTTAAAGTGTTTGCTAATGGTTTCTCTGTATGTCGGAGTGTGTGTGGTGTGTCACTAATGGGAGAGAAAGGCTGGGGGGTGGGTCCTCTCCGCTGCACTGTGTGGGCTAGTACACCTTCCCTCTCTCCCTCCCTTCTCTTTCTGCACTCCTCTCCACAGCCAGACTGCACTGCCTTTCATTCTGTGCCCACAGGTAAACACTGTCCCCAATGTGGGTTCAGAACACAAACAAAACTTTCTTTCAAAGGATGCATCTTGAAGTGTCTGGCTTTAAGACTTTTTGTGATTTCTATTTGTCTACCGTAGGGTGTTTGTGTTTTTGTCAAACCCAGGAATCAATGGAGGTAGATACTCTCCGCCAAAACTAATTCCAAATACTGCTAGGCTAAATAGAGGAAAGTTCAGAAAATCACAACCAACACTGAGTTAGACCAGTGGTTCTGTCTAGGCTAGTCATCTCCTGCTGTGGGCCAATCTCACTCATCTTCCTGACCATTCCGGATTGCCTACCTAAAAAAGTAAATCTCATTCACATAATTAACAACCCCTTAGTCTCTCTTAGCCCTTTCATACACAGATAAAGATCCCACTAATGTATCATGCTTCTTTTAACCTGCTTTTTGGTACATCTGAAAGGGGCAGGGGGGAATACCTAGTCATGATTCCTGCATTTTCACAGACCCTATTACCAAAATACAGGTATCGGGTCTGTGTAAACGATTCTCTGCAAGTAAATTAATTTACACTTCCATTGTTTAACACCTCCTTAATTTGCAATGCAAACAGCCCCCATGGTTTAGCAAGATGCCCATCCCAATTTGCCAGTTGTATAAAAGGGGTAGGTTGTATAAAAGGGGTAGGTTGTATAAAAGGGGTAGGTTGTATAAAAGGGGTAGGATGTATAAAAGGGGTAGGTTGTATAAAAGGGGTAGGATGTATAAAAGGGGTAGGATGTATAAAAGGGGTAGGATGTATAAAAGGGGTAGGTTGTATAAAAGGGGTAGGTTGTATAAAAGGGGTAGGATGTATAAAAGGGGTAGGTTGTATAAAAGGGGTAGGATGTATAAAAGGGGTAGGTTGTATAAAAGGGGTAGGTTGTATAAAAGGGGTATGTTGTATAAAGGGGGTAGGTTGTATAAAAGGGGTAGGTTGTATAAAAGGGGTATGTTGTATAAAAGGGGTAGGTTGTATAAAAGGGGTAGGTTGTATAAAAGGGGTAGGTTGTATAAAAGGGGTAGGTTGTATAAAAGGGGTAGGTTGTATAAAAGGGGTAGGTTGTATAAAAGGGGTAGGTTGTATAAAAGGGGTAGGTTGTATAAAAGGGGTAGGTTGTATAAAAGGGGTAGGTTGTATAAAAGGGGTAGGTTGTATAAAAGGGGTAGGATGTATAAAAGGGGTATGTTGTATAAAAGGGGTAGGTTGTATAAAAGGGGTAGGTTGTATAAAAGGGGTAGGATGTATAAAAGGGGTAGGTTGTATAAAAGGGGTAGGATGTATAAAAGGGGTAGGTTGTATAAAAGGGGTATACTTGCAAGAAAGTGGTAAATAATATACCACATCTTCTGTCTGAAATATATATTTGTGATCAGGCCTCTACTCTAACACCTCTGCAGAGCCACCTCAGGACCATTCTCATTATCTGGGGTCCTGCTGAGAGCCGTGTATCACTGAGATAGCCCTGTAATGTCAGCCATCACGCCATTCCTGTCACGTCTTCCCTGTAACATAAAACTTTTAATGTCATTCCTGTAACGTCCTCCCTGTGACCCCAGTCTACCCTTTGGCGTCATAGGGCTGAAACAAAAGGGATGATGACTGCGTACAACCCTGTGATATCATTAACTTTGTGTCTGTCAGACCCATGACGCCAGTCAGCCCTGTCACTATCTACTGACTGAGCGACCCTTGTCTGGCAGCTCTCCGCATAACATTTGAAAAGCAGTTATTTTGCATCCCACTCTGAGCTCTTAATTTACGGCCTCTGAGCTGTCTAAATAGGTGCCTGTGAATCGCCTGTGAATATTTTGTCCAGTTTGAGTCGTGCCAGGCTTATGAATTCCCTGTTTTGCGTAACTGCCTTAGAGTGGTGAGATCACAGCACCAAAGAAAACAAGAGCAGCAAACACCTCCTTTTATCACGCTCTCCCCTGTTTCAACACAACCTCCTCAACTACCTCTGTGTCCCCCGATCTCTCTCCCTCCTTCCATCTCTCCTTCTGTCCCTCCTTCACACACTCCTCCCTCACACATCGCACTACTCATTACTCCACAGTGAGAGGCCAATCTGCTGAGAGTGTGGACTGTGGAGAATGTGTGCATTTGTGTGTCTCAGAGAGCCCTTCTGCACATCAGTGTCTCACTGCCTCCTCCTTGCCCTCTTCTTTCTGCCAGCCAGACAGACAGTCATAGAAATCAAAGCGACTTGAGCTTGAAGCACGAGCGGTTTCACTTTACAAACTTTTGGAGTTTTCTTTTCAAGATATAATGACTGTGCCTCGCTGGATAACAGTGTCGGATGACAGAGCATTTCAGATGGCGTCTCTCTGTGTATATCAGGGATATGTACCAAAGACAAGAGGACAAGTCTCAAAACATTCTCACCGCCTTTCACCGCGCGCGTGTGTGTGTGTGTGTGTGTGTGTGTGTGTGTGTGTGTGTGTGTGTGTGTGTGTGTGTGCTGTAGACTCACGCATCCACTTCTGCCATCAGGTCCAGCTTGCTGGGGAAAATCTCAGACAGCAGCACTCGAGTGAAGGACTTGCCAAGAGACTCAAGCTTGGATTCCAGGTGCTATGATGGAAAGACAGAGAGAAACAGAGAGAGAGAGAAATATAAAGAGTGAGGGAGTGATGAGAGTAGGACGACGGAGAGAGGGAGAGTATGGTCACACTAGCTTCGAGCCCACACGAAGAACACGTGTGTGTTTGTGCAGGCCTTAGACTCACAAGAGACCTGTCTGTGTTGCCTGCCTATACAGCTACACACACACACACACTGCCACTCGTTCTGCTGTTCCACTAGAGGGTCCTTCAAAAGTCCTTCAGAGCTCCCCAGTCTAGTGTTTCTTAGTTAGTTAACCAGCTAATAATAATAATAATAATAATATGGCTAATTAACACAGCTAGCTCTCAATGATGGAGCCCAGCGATACTGGAGAAAACAACACAATAACATCACTAGATAAAACACATCACCACCCAATAACATCAACATTAAACACATCACCACCCAATAACATCAACATATTAAACACCCCACCACCCAATAACATCACTAGATAAAACACATCACCACCCAATAACATCACTAGATAAAACACATGACCACCCAATAACATCACTAGATAAAGCACATGACCACCCAATAACATCACTAGATAAAACACATCACCACCCAATAACATCACTAGATAAAACACATGACCACCCAATAACATCACTAGATAAAACACATGACCACCCAATAACATCAACATATTAAACACATCACCACCCAATAACATCACTAGATAAAACACATCACCACCCAATAACATCACTAGATAAAACACATCACCACCCAATAACATCAACATATTAAACACATGACCACCCAATAACATCACTAGATAAAACACATCACCACCCAATAACATCACTAGATAAAACACATCACCACCCAATAACATCAACATATTAAACACATGACCACCCAATAACATCACTAGATAAAACACATCAAGACCCAATAACATCACTAGATAAAACACATCACCACCCAATAACATCAACATATTAAACACATCACCACCCAATAACATCACTAGATAAAACACATCACCACCCAATAACATCACTAGATAAAACACATGACCACCCAATAACATCACTAGATAAAACACATCACCACCCAATAACATCAACATATTAAACACATCACCACCCAATAACATCAACATATTAAACACATGACCACCCAATAACATCAACATATTAAACACATCACCACCCAATAACATCACTAGATAAAACACATCACCACCCAATAACATCACTAGATAAAACACATGACCACCCAATAACATCACTAGATAAAACACATGACCACCCAATAACATCACTAGATAAAACACATCACCACCCAATAACATCACTAGATAAAACACATCACCACCCAATAACATCACTAGATAAAACACATCACCACCCAATAACATCACTAGATAAAACACATCACCACCCAATAACATCACTAGATAAAACACATCACCACCCAATAACATCACTAGATAAAACACATCACCACCCAATAACATCACTAGATAAAACACATCGCCACCCAATAACATCACTAGATAAAACACATGACCACCCAATAACATCAACATATTAAACACATCACCACCCAATAACATCAACATATTAAACACATCACCACCCAATAACATCAACATATTAAACACATCACCACCCAATAACATCAACATATTAAACACCCCACCACCCAATAACATCACTAGATAAAACACATCGCCACCCAATAACATCACTAGATAAAACACATGACCACCCAATAACATCAACATATTAAACACATCACCACCCAATAACATCAACATATTAAACACATCACCACCCAATAACATCAACATATTAAACACATCACCACCCAATAACATCAACATATTAAACACATCACCACCCAATAACATCAACATATTAAACACCCCACCACCCAATAACATCACTAGATAAAACACATGACCACCCAATAACATCACTAGATAAAACACATCACCACCCAATAACATCACTAGATAAAACACATCACCACCCAATAACATCACTAGATAAAACACATGACCACCCAATAACATCAACATATTAAACACATCACCACCCAATAACATCAACATATTAAACACATCACCACCCAATAACATCAACATATTAAACACATCACCACCCAATAACATCAACATATTAAACACATCACCACCCAATAACATCAACATATTAAACACCCCACCACCCAATAACATCACTAGATAAAACACATGACCACCCAATAACATCAACATATTAAACACATGACCACCCAATAACATCACTAGATAAAACACATCACCACCCAATAACATCAACATATTAAACACCCCACCACCCAATAACATCACTAGATAAAACACATGACCACCCAATAACATCACTAGATAAAACACATCACCACCCAATAACATCAACATATTAAACACATGACCACCCAATAACATCACTAGATAAAACACATCACCACCCAATAACATCACTAGATAAAACACATCACCACCCAATAACATCACTAGATAAAACACATCACCACCCAATAACATCAACATATTAAACACATGACCACCCAATAACATCACTAGATAAAACACATCACCACCCAATAACATCACTAGATAAAACACATCACCACCCAATAACATCACTAGATAAAACACATCACCACCCAATAACATCACTAGATAAAACACATGACCACCCAATAACATCACTAGATAAAACACATCACCACCCAATAACATCACTAGATAAAACACATCACCACCCAATAACATCACTAGATAAAACACATCACCACCCAATAACATCACTAGATAAAACACATCGCCACCCAATAACATCACTAGATAAAAGTGTTGAGCCAGTTCAGGGACCGGGCTTCCTTCTGTGTTGGTGAATGTCTTTGAAGAGGGCCCACTGGACCAAGTGTTAAGACCGTGTTCAGAACGTCAACTTCCAAAAGATTCCCTAACGGTTAGCAAAGAGAGATAAACCTCTGCAGGCAGCCACACTGAGATTCTCTGTTCTCTAGTGGGTTATTTCTCACTCTTTACTATGACAGCCTGGGTTGTTTTCTGAGATTATACAGTCCTGTCCAGACAAAGACATATCACACAACTCAACCACTTAATGTAAACACTGGCCCAATGAGGGGTAGAACTAGTGACACTACTGTAAGAAAGTAGAAATACATTCTATTGGAATCCCTTCATCTCTCTGTCTGACTACTTACTGTATGTGGATAAAATTCAAAGTTTTCATACAGGTTTGAAAAGTGGGGGGGAAATGACAAGAGAAACCTGGGTTTGGTTTTAAAATATCATCTGACAGCAAGAGGAGAGGAGAGATGACAGAAAACACTATGCTACTCTCAGTCTCTCTCGGTCTCTTCCTCCCAGCATACCAATTAGAGAAAAGAATGAGGCGAGGACGTGGAGGAAGAATCCCAAACAAAGTCAAACACAACGCATGAGAGGAAAACAAAAAGCGGACAGATCAAACAGAGGAGAGAACAAAGGGAAGAGTGCTGAGACGGGGGGCAGGCTTGAGAGCAGACTAGGGATCCAACAACCCCCCCATGTAGGACCGATCGATGAAGACCCCCAGGCACACACATACACACACCAGCCAAATGCCAACTGATGGAGGTAGCGGTGCGTGTATGGAGGGGTGTGGTTCGGCTTTACATTCTATAGTCTTCACAGGTGCATTTAGCTGCTTGTCTGAGTAACAGAGAAGTTGTGCCCCACAAAACGTATTACACATCATTGTATATGTGAAGGTCTCAGAGTGTGAGGGAGGGGTAGAATCAGGATAAGTGTGAAATCTCTGAGATGCAGGCTCATACCTCCATGACCTTAGGGTTGCCCTGCCGGCCCAGCGTGCCCAGGATCAGGCCCCATCTCTGGGCAGAGCGAGCTTTGTCGATGGCCTGGAGCCGGATGGACCGCATGGCTTCATGGTCATAGTACTCCCTGGAGAATATCTTACTGTACGGGTCGTACCTAAAAACAAACAAACAAACAAACAAACAAACAAACAAAAACACACACACACACACACACACACACACACACACACACACACACACACACACACACACACACACACACACACACACACACACACACACACACACACACACACACACACACACACACACACCATGCATATTAGTGTGTATTGTTCACAACAGGTTACCTCGAGGATAGACAGGCAAGAAGAGAAAATCCAATCATGAAAATCCATCAAGTATTAAGGCAGTTATCTGAGAGAAAATAGTGGCATTTTAGAGAATCTAATCTTTCTCTCTCTACCAGGAGAGCTCAGCTCAGCACATCTTGAGATTATCATCTTGTTTATTAGAAAGCCTGAGAGGAGGGCAGTAGTGCATACGTTCATAACACAAACACAATTTCACTTCACAAACAAGATCTCATATAAATACTGTTTCACGCCAATACAGCTGAGTGGAAATGACACCATAAAGACAACCTCCAACAAGGTGAACCATGTCACATTAATCCTGTGTATTACTGACAATAATGACATTCTGCAATCTATGTCAGACTCATCCACAGCGGTACACTGTATATTTATATACAGTGCCGTGAAAAAGTATACTGATTATCTTTATTTTTGATATTGCAAGTTTTTCAACCAAAACCTAATATTAGATCAAGGGAACCTGAGTTTACAAATAACAAAAAATGGAATACTTGCTTCATTTATTTAATGAACAAAGTTATGCAGCACCCAATTCTCCTGTGTGAAAAAGTAATTGCCCCTTATACTCAATAACTGGTTGTGCCACCTTTAGCTGCAATGACTGCAACCAAATGCTTCCTTTATTTGTTGATCAGTCTCTCACAACGCTGTGGAGGAATTTTGGCCCACTTCTGCAGGCAGAACTGCTTTAACTCAGCGACATTTGTGGGTTTTCAAGCATGAACTGCTCGTTTCATATCCTGCCACAACACATCAATTGGGATCAGGTCTGGACTTTGACTAGGCCATTCCAAAACTTCAAATGTGTTGCTTTCTAACCATTTTCATGTGGACTTGATTGTGTGTTTTGGATCATTGTCTTGCTGCATGACCCAGCTGCGCTGCAGCTTCAGCTCACAGATGGATGACCTGACATTCTCCTGTAGAATTCTCTGATACAGAGCAGAATTCATGGTTCCTTCTATTAAGGCAAGTCGCCCAGGTCCTGAGGCAGCAAAGCATCCCCAAACCATCACACTACCACCACCATGCTTGACCGTTGGTATGAGGTTCTTACTGTGGAATGCAGTGTTTGGTTTTCGCCAGGTATGATGGGACCCATCTCGTCCAAAAAGTTGACTCAAGCTTGACAAAAAGCACCTGGAAGCACCTGGATGACACCTGGATGACACCTGGATGACTCTTGGAAGAATGTTCACTGGACAGATGAGTCAAAAGTATACATTTTATGAAATAAATTAAATAAGTATGTAATGGTTGTGTTATTTGTTCACTCAGGTTCCCTTTATCTAATGTTAGGTTTGGTTGGAGATCTGATAACATTCCATATCAAAAATAAGCAAAAGTCGAGAAAATTAGAAAGGGGGCAAATATTTTTTTCACAGTACTGTACATTGTACACACAGTGCATGATTAGCTCTTTACACTTGTACCAGTATATGGGTTGAAAATAGCGCCTAAATTGGACCGCAGTGGCTGTACAGTAACATGCAGTACATTACGTCAGAGCTCAAGGTCTCCCGCTTCACAGCACACTATTGGTTTTGACTGACAGTGGTTCTGAACACCGCGCACGACAAGAAGTTGCCCCCATCCCTCCAGTTAATTGGGCAACTTCTGCAAATGTTTGGTTGTCTGAGTGAGTTCGGAAATAAAGCAACACTTCACGGCACAATGCCTCTCCCCATGTGACCTACTTGTATGTATGTACTGACATGTATGTGGAACTGATAGATGCACACACACACACTACATGTTAATGTTTTTAAATGTATGTGAATTGTAAAGTATTTTATCTGTAATGTCTTTTTTGTTATGTGTCAGAGCCCAGTAAGGCTAGCTGTCGCCATAGGCGTCGGCTAGTTGGGATCCTAAGAAATCAAATGTATGATCTGCTTCTCTGAATTGCCTTGTGAAAGCCTAACACTGTAAGATCGTACTTTGTAACTTTGCTAACCAAATTGGCAATATAACACGCTTTCAAATCATACCCACCTGAACAGATTGCGATTTCTAATGGACCATTTTGGAATGCGTAAACAACAACAGTAATTATGTAAAGGCAGGGGTGCAGGGCTGTGTTCCAAACAAAACTTACAGTCGGATTCCTCTAGTTCCTCAACATAGCACCTTATAGTTGACTCTTCTTTGAGTCATAAAAGTGCATTAAAATTATTTAGGAACTGTGCACACTTTGCAAAGGTGTGTGATAACTTGGAGATAACAGTTAGACCTCTCACTCAAACCCTTGTCATTGTTTTGTCTTATGTTGCACCTACCCCAAATTTTCCAGGAATCTTCTTATCATGTTGCTGAATGTATACAGAGTATTTTCTGATTTCGTTATCTTCAAATGCAGCCAAAAGTACAGTAAATGTAAAATGCACATAAAATCAACAGTGTAATGTTTGGATTTGGTCTTGTGCTAATAATTTCCCCATGATCTCCAAACTGTTCCCTTTTGATGGTTATGTATAGGATTTCCATATTTCTTCTCTAAGACACATTTCAATTGAGCCCTATCCATATAGGCTGATTCCCACGAGTGTAAAGGGTAAAGGGTTAAAGTTATTTACCTGTAGGCAGGTATCTCTGGATTTGCAATCATGATCGATTCCAGATGGAACCTGCCATCTCCCAGGTAGCTATAAATACAAACACATCAACACACAGAGACACAGGATGAGAGAGATACAAACACAGTAAGACAGATACACTCCCTGCTGGCAAGCATACCTGCTGTGGAACAACAATACAAATCCGTCCCATCTCTCCCTCACCTCTCTCCCTGCCCATTCCTCCTCTCTCACTCTCACCCTTCTCTTTCACACACTCTCTCGCACTCTCTCTCTCCCCCTCCTGGTGGAAAAAAGTAGTCTCAGCAGACCTATGCCTGGGGTTTAGGGGTTCAAGGTGTGACCAGAGGCTTCTGATGTATAGGAACACCATCACACAGCACCCCGGTGATGGCCCCATGTTGTTTATCCACTACCAGGCTTTCTCAGTTAACCCAGGGGGTGTTATTAGTTGGACCGCCTAGACCCGTGATGGGGCAGGGTTCAACGGGAGCACACGCAAGCACGACACACACACACCATCATTATCATCCCATGGGGTGTGCTGGGAGGAGGCCTGCTATTGGCTGAGTGAGGGGTCTAGGCCTCTCTGTTACCGTGGCAAGTCCGCAGAGGCCCAGGGGGAGACAGAGACAATTAGAGGAGCTAATTAGCCAGCGTTTAGGAAAGTGTGTGTGGAACAGGCTGTGGGTGAGCTTCCACAGGGACACCCAGGAGCCACAACTAACCTCCACACAGGCAGGCAGGCCTGCATGCATACACACACACAAAATAACACACACCCACTAGTGGTGCAGGGATTGACTCATAACTGCAGTCTCTGGGGTTATATCTGGGTTTAGGGTCATGAAATATTGTATGGATGAAGGGCAGGTGGCTGGCGGGTTGAATAAAAAGAAAACAATGCATCAAAAATGCATAATTATTGTGCAATTCATGTCTACAGGCTACACTGAGGTTCATCTTCCATGATTTTTATCTGCTGTTAGTGTGTAAGGCTACGTTAGTGTGTAAGGCTACGTTAGTGTGTACGGCTACGTTAGTGTGTAAGGCTACGTTAGTGTGTAAGCCTACGTTAGTGTGTAAGCCTACGTTAGTGTGTAAGCCTACGTTAGTGTGTAAGCCTACGTTAGTGTGTAAGGCTACGTTAGTGTGTAAGCCTACGTTAGTGTGTAAGCCTACGTTAGTGTGTAAGCCTACGTTAGTGTGAACGGCTACGTTAGTGTGTACGGCTACGTTAGTGTGTACGGCTACGTTAGTGTGTACGGCTACGTTAGTGTGTAAGGCTACGTTAGTGTGTAAGGCTACGTTAGTGTTTAAGGCTACGTTAGTGTTTAAGGCTACGTTAGTGTGTAAGGCTACGTTAGTGTTTAAGGCTACGTTAGTGTTTAAGGCTACGTTAGTGTGCAAGGCTACGTTAGTGTGCAAGGCTACGTTAGTGTGCAAGGCTACGTTACTGTTTAAGGCTACGTTAGTGTGTAAGGCTACGTTAGTGTGTAAGCCTACGTTAGTGTGTACGGCTACGTTAGTGTGTACGGCTACGTTAGTGTGTAAGGCTACGTTAGTGTGTAAGGCTACGTTAGTGTGTAAGGCTACGTTAGTGTGTAAGCCTACGTTAGTGTGTAAGCCTACGTTAGTGTGTACGGCTACGTTAGTGTGTACGGCTACGTTAGTGTGTAAGGCTACGTTAGTGTGTAAGGCTACGTTAGTGTGTAAGGCTACGTTAGTGTTTAAGGCTACGTTAGTGTGCAAGGCTACGTTAGTGTTTAAGGCTACGTTAGTGTTTAAGGCTACGTTAGTGTTTAAGGCTACGTTAGTGTTTAAGGCTACGTTAGTGTGTAAGGCTACGTTAGTGTGTACGGCTACGTTAGTGTGTAAGGCTACGTTAGTGTTTAAGGCTACGTTAGTGTTTAAGGCTACGTTAGTGTTTAAGGCTACGTTAGTGTTTAAGGCTACGTTAGTGTTTAAGGCTACGTTAGTGTTTAAGGCTACGTTAGTGTGTAAGGCTACGTTAGTGTGTAAGGCTACGTTAGTGTTTAAGGCTACGCATTAGGGCTTAATCCTACATGCACCAAATACATAACCAATTACAAAATGCTTTTGGAAACTTGGGCAGAAATAGTTAACGTCGATCCATTGAGGCAAAAAGGACAATGTCAGAGTTCATTTCAATAAGAGAAAAGCTATAAAATGGAGAATTGAAAATAAAGAGAAGGGTGGGCCAAAACAGTAGTCTAATGTTTGGGAAAGATGTTCTGTGTGCTGATTGTGAGGCGCCATAAATTTGGACGCAAGACCGGCACGTCAAGGGAGCTACACAGCTCACAGTAGTCTAATGTTTGGGAAAGATGTTCTGTGTGCTGATTGTGAGGCGCCATAAATTTGGACGCAAGACCGGCACGTCAAGGGAGCTACACAGCTCAGTTGGTTAAATTGAATAGTAACTGAAAACTGGACACTGACTGTAGATCTATAACTTTGATGGGGGCAGGGCCTAAGAAAAACCTGAAATCATCATGAGGGGCTGCAGTGGTTTGTGAATCTGTGTACCCACATCCATATCTATACCACATCCACACCCACATCCATATTTATACCCACATCAATACCCACATCCATATCTATACCCACATCTATACCCAGAGCCATATCCATACCCACATATATACCCACATCCATATCTATACCCACATATATACCCACATCCATATCTATACCCACATATATACCCACATCCATATCTATACCCACATCCATATCTATACCCACATCTATACCCACAGCCATATCCATACCCACATATATACCCACATCCATATCTATACCCACATATATACCCACATCCATATCTATACCCACATCTATATCTATACCCACATATATACCCACATCCAAATCTATACTCACATCAATATCCATATCTATTACCACATCCATATCCATACCCACATCCAAATCTATACCCACATCCATATCCATACCCACATATATACCCACATCCATATCTATACCCACATCCATATCTATACCCACATCTATACCCATACCACATCTACAGTGCCTTGCGAAAGTATTCGGCCCCCTTGAACTTTGCGACCTTTTGCCACATTTCAGGCTTCAAACATAAAGATATAAAACTGTATTTTTTTGTGAAGAATCAACAACAAGTGGGACACAATCATGAAGTGGAACGACATTTATTGGATATTTCAAACTTTTTTAACAAATCAAAAACTGAAAAATTGGCCGTGCAAAATTATTCAGCCCCTTTACTTTCAGTGCAGCAAACTCTCTCCAGAAGTTCAGTGAGGATCTCTGAATGATCCAATGTTGACCTAAATGACTAATGATGATAAATACAATCCATCTGTGTGTAATCAAGTCTCCGTATAAATGCACCTGCACTGTGATAGTCTCAGAGGTCCGTTAAAAGCGCAGAGAGCATCATGAAGAACAAGGAACACACCAGGCAGGTCCGAGATACTGTTGTGAAGAAGTTTAAAGCCGGATTTGGATACAAAAAGATTTCCCAAGCTTTAAACATCCCAAGGAGCACTGTGCAAGCGACAATATTGAAATGGAAGGAGTATCAGACCACTGCAAATCTACCAAGACCTGGCCGTCCCTCTAAACTTTCAGCTCATACAAGGAGAAGACTGATCAGAGATGCAGCCAAGAGGCCCATGATCACTCTGGATGAACTGCAGAGATCTACAGCTGAGGTGGGAGACTCTGTCCATAGGACAACAATCAGCCATATATTGCACATATCTGGCCTTTATGGAAGAGTGGCAAGAAGAAAGCCATTTCTTAAAGATATCCATAAAAAGTGTTGTTTAAAGTTTGCCACAAGCCACCTGGGAGACACACCAAACATGTGGAAGAAGGTGCTCTGGTCAGATGAAACCAAAATTGAACTTTTTGGCAACAATGCAAAACGTTATGTTTGGCGTAAAAGCAACACAGCTGAACACACCATCCCCACTGTCAAACATGGTGGTGGCAGCATCATGGTTTGGGCCTGCTTTTCTTCAGCAGGGACAAGGAAGATGGTTAAAATTGATGGGAAGATGGATGGAGCCAAATACAGGATCATTCTGGAAGAAAACCTGATGGAGTCTGCAAAAGACCTGAGACTGGGACGGAGATTTGTCGTCCAACAAGACAATGATCCAAAACATAAAGCAAAATCTACAATGGAATGGTTCAAAAATAAACATATCCAGGTGTTAGAATGACCAAGTCAAAGTCCAGACCTGAATCCAATCGAGAATCTGTGGAAAGAACTGAAAACTGCTGTTCACAAATGCTCTCCATCCAACCTCACTGAGCTCGAGCTGTTTTGCAAGGAGGAATGGGAAAAAATGTCAGTCTCTCGATGTGCAAAACTGATAGAGACATACCCCAAGCGACTTACAGCTGTAATCGCAGCAAAAGGTGGCGCTACAAAGTATTAACTTAAGGGGGCTGAATAATTTTGCACGCCCAATTTTTCAGTTTTTGATTTGTTAAAAAAGTTTGAAATATCCAATAAATGTCGTTCCACTTCATGATTTTATATCAGTTTTATATCTTTATGTTTGAAGCCTGAAATGTGGCAAAAGGTCGCAAAGTTCAAGGGGGCCGAATACTTTCGCAAGGCACTGTATATCTATACCCACATCCATATCTATACCTACATCCATATCTATACCCACATGCATATCTATACCCACATGCATATCTATACCCACATCTATATCTATACCCATAACTATACCCACATCCATACCCACATCCATATCTATACCCACATCCATATCCCTATACATACCCGCATCCATATCTATACCCACATCCATACACACATCAACATCTATACCCACATCCATATCTATACCCACATCTATACCCATACCACATCTATATCTATACCCACATCCATATCTATACCCACATCTATATCTATACCCACATGCATATCTATACCCACATCTATATCTACACCCAAAACTCTACCCACATCTATACCCACATCCATATCCATACCCACATATATACCCACATCCATATCTATACCCATACCCACATCCATATCTACACCCACATCCATACACACATCTATACCCACATCCACATCCACATCCATATCTATACCCACATCCACATCTATATCCACATCCATATCTATACCCACATTCATATCTATACCCCACATCCATATCTATACCCCACATCCATATCTATACCCACACCCACATGCATATCCATACCCACATCCATATCCATATCTATAGCCACATCCATATCTATACCCACACCCACATGCATATCCATACCCACATCCATATCCATATCTATAGCCACATCCATATCTATAGCCACATCCATATCTATAGCCACATCCATATCTATACCCACATCCATATCTATACCCACATCCATATCTATACCCACATCCATATCCATACCCACATCCATACCCACATCCATATCTATACCCACATCCATATCTATACCCACATCCATATCTATAGCCACATCCATATCTATACCCACATCCATATCTATACCCACATCCATATCTATACCCCACATCCATATCTATACCCACACCCACATGCATATCCATACCCACATCCATATCCATATCTATAGCCACATCCATATCTATAGCCACATCCATATCTATACCCACATCCATATCTATACCCACATCCATATCCATACCCACATCCATACCCACATCCATATCTATACCCACATCCATATCTATACCCACATCCATATCTATACCCACACCCACATCCATACCCACATCCATACCCACATCCATATCTATACCCACATCCATATCCATACCCACATCCATCCATACCCACATCCATATCTATACCCATACCCACATATGCAGTCAGAGCCGGTTCTAGCCATTTGGGGGCCCCCTCGACAGCGGAAAGAGTTAATTCACTTCAATTCTATACATTTTGTCATGTGGCATATTTTTTTGTTGTTGGAGTTTTACAGCAAATTTCCCGCAATTCTACACATTTTGCCATAGAGTGGAGAGAAATCTTTGCAGAAATGTTCCACATGCATATCTATACCCACATCTATATCTACACCCATAACTCTACCCACATCTATACCCACATCCATATCCATACCCACATATATACCCACATCCATATCTATACCCATACCCATACCCACATCCATATCTATACCCACATCCACATCCATACCCACATCGATATCTATACCCACATCTATACCACCCACATCCATACACACATCTATACCCACATCCACATCTATACCCACATCCAAACCCATTTCTATACCCACATCCACATCTATATCCACATCCATACCCATATCTATACCTATACCCACATCCATAACTATACCCACATCCATATCCATACCCCACATCCATATCTATACCCACACCCACATGCATATCCATACCCACATCCATATCTATAGCCACATCCATATCTATACCCACATCCATATCTATACCCACATCCATATCTATACCCACATCCATATCCACATGCATATCTATACCCACATCCATATCTATACCCACATCCATATCCATACCCACATCTATACCCACATCCATATCTATACCCACATCCATATCCATACCCACATCCATATCTATACCCACATCCATATCCATACCCCACATCCATATCTATACCCACACCCACATCCATACCCACATCCATACCCATATCCATATCTATACCCACACCCACATCCATACCCATATCCATACCCACATCCATATCTATACCCACATCCATATCCATACCCACATCCAGCCATACCCACATCCATATCTATACCCACATCCATATATATACCCACACCCACATCCATACCCACATCCATATCTATACCCACACCCATACCCACATCCATCCATACCCACATCCATACCCACATCCATATCTATACCCACACCCACATCCATACCCACATCCATACCCACATCCATATCTATACCCACACCCACATCTATACCCACATCCATATCTATACCCACACACATATCCATACCCACATCCATACCCACATCTATACCCACATCCATATCTATACCCACACCCACATCCATACCCACATCTATACCCACATCCATATCTATACCCACACCCACATCCATACCCACATCCATATCTATACCCACATCCATACCCACATCCATACCCATACCCACATATGCAGTCAGAGCCGGTTCTAGCCATTTGGGGGCCCCCTCGACAGCGGAGAGAGTTAATTCACTTCAATTCTATACATTTTGTCATGTGGCATATTTTTTTGTTGTTGGAGTTTTACAGAAAATTTCCCGCAATTCTACACATTTTGCCATAGAGTGGAGAGAAATCTTTGCAGTTTTTAATGAGAGTGACTAAAAATCATTAGGGGCCCACTAAAGGTCAGTAATTTCACCACGATTACTAAGTTTAGATAGCTGGCCGCTAGAATAACTTACCAATCAATAATGTTCAGCTGGCATGGGCTAATTGAGTGACTGACAGTGACTAACAACAGACAAACTGCTAAAATGTTAACCAAATTTAAAAATGGCACCTTGTGTATTATACTTTTCTAACCTCCAACTGAACAAATAATTTGACACGCAGGGGGGGGGGGGGCATTTGCCCATCCCTGGTCTATAACCTCTCACATAGCCTAATATAATATTAACTCCTGAAGAATTAAGCAGATATTGCAGGAAAATGATACACCAAATGTAATGTGACTCAGAAACAGCATCTTGAGAGAATGAATTTAAGGTTAGGGACCATCTGTAGAGGTACTATCTTTATCAGCATCATAACAGCTGATTGTATTTCAACCACAAAAGTACGCATGCAAACCAACCTGAAATCTTGTCAGAAACATGTTGGGTCATTTTCACAGGATTTAATTCCCTTCAAACCGGGCAAACTGATGTAATTTAGAAATGTTGGCATTACTGCATTTTCTCTCCAGTCCCTAAACGTTTGGCTGCACGAGAGAAGCAGAGATGAAAGAGAAAATTTGACAGATGTCAACTAGCATTCATTCTATCGATGTAAGACATTTTCTGGTGAGCAAGGGTTTATTTAGTCTTCTAGGCCAAGAGAAGCAGCATGTATCTAATTACAGACTAACAAATAGCCTACCAAAATGTCCACAATTATAAACAGAAACATAGATTAGGCTTAAAAAGACATAGGCCTGAAATGTTAGGTTAATCACATTTAGTTGGGTGGTTGCAGATGTTTTATTAGCAATTGCGGATGGACATGGGTGAACAAACAGCTGACCCACACGTCACAAACAAGCACAGACACAGTCACTGAGACTAGATTGTGTCCGTGGGGGATGTGTGCGTGTGTATCCGTGGGGGATGTGTGTGTGTGTGTGTGTGTGTGCATGCGTCGGTGTCTGTGTGTATATAGCAGGGTAAAAAGAGGGGTAATTTGGAGCCGAGGAGCAAATAAAAAACGAATGATGACTATTGTGCCGAGGGCCGGGCGCTTTGCTTTGCAATAATATCCAACGTGTCCCTATAATCACACTGGCTACAATGAGCCTCCTGCTTTTTAACATCACACCCTGTATGTGTTTCTCTGCTTTAAGAGGATAGCGCTCATGAGGGCCTTTGTTATCCTATCATTCATATTGCATTGTCCTTTGTAGAAGAGCTGAGTGCTGCTGTGCTATAATGGTGAACACTGTGCTGTATGTCCTGCATTATGCATCAGCACACTCTGATTCTGCTCTTAATGTCTGCAGACATTAGCAGCAGGGTCTGAGAGAGGAGAGCTAGGAGTAAGGATTAGAACTGGGATCCTCTGATACTACTGATATTCATATAACTGCTCTGTTCTAAAGCATTTTAACATACTTCTCTTAATTACTGGAATCATATACAGTTGAAGTCGGAAGTTTACATACACCTTAGCCAAATACATTTAAACTCAGTTTTCACAATTCCTGACATTTAATCCTAGTAAAAAATTCCCTGTCTTAGGTCAGTTAGGATCACCACTTTATTTTAAGAATGTGAAATGTCAGAATAAGAGTAGAGAGAATTATTTATTTCAGCTTTTATTTCTTTCATCACATACCCAGTGGGTCAGAAGTTTACATACACTCATTAAGTATTCGGTAGTGTTAGGTTCTTATTTTTCAGAGTAAGTAACTCACGGACACTAGAGAAGCTTTAACCAAGTTTAATTCTTCCCAAAGGTTCTGTACAGCTGTAATCAGACAGCAAAACATTTCTCACATCACAGTTATATGCCACTTAAGACACTCCTCCTTCTCTCCAAACCTTATGTTTTATGGTTCTACAGGAAAAGAGGAACATGATACAAAACCCTTATTACTCCATACAGGGGATCTGACCTCACCTCCTGACCTCAACCCCTTCTTCACCTAATCCAAAGATGTCCATCTGTCTCCCCTATATCAACACGTTGCTCTCCTCGCGTCCACCCAACACATTCCAAAGCCATCTTGTCTTTCTACAGAGAACCATTAACTTCTGACATAAAACCAAGTCTCTTTCACTTCTCATATTCTATGCTTCTTCTCTATCATTATTTAATATCTCAATGTTCAAAATGTCGAATCCAACAGTAGCATTGCCTTTAAATTGTTTAACTTGGGTCAAACGTTTTGGGTAGCCTTCCACAAGCTTCCCACAATAAGCTGGGTGAATTTTGGCCCATTCCTCCTGACAGAGCTGGTGTAACCGAGTCAGGTTTGTATGCCTCCTTGCTCGCACACACTTTTTCAGTTCTGCCCACACATTTTCTATAGGATTGAGGTCAGGGCTTTGTGATGGCCACTCCAATACCTTGACTTTGTTGTCCTTAAGCCATTTTGCTTCAACTTTGGAAGTATGCTTGGGGCCATTGTCCATTTGGAAGTCCCATTTGTGACCAAGTTTTAACTTCCTGACTGATATCTTGAGATGTTGCTTCAATATATCCACATAATTTCTCTCCCTCATGATGCCATCTATTTTGTGAAGTGCACCAGTCCCTCCTGCAGCAAAGCACCCACACAACATGATGCTGCCACCCCCTTGGTTCACGGTTGGGATGGTGTTCTTCGGCTTGCCAGCCTCACCCTTTTCCCTCCAAACATAACGATGGTCATTATGGCCAAACAGTTCTATTTTTGTTTCATCAGACCACAAGACATTTCTCCAAAAAGTACAATCTTTGTCTCCAAGTGCAGTTGCAAACCGTAGTCTGGCTTTTTTTATGGCGGTTTTGGAGCAGTGGCTTCTTCCTTGCTGAGTGGCCTTTCAAAATTTCAAAATCTACATAATAGATATCTCAGCAATAAGTCCCTCCGATTCACTTTTATAAATAATGGTTGAGCACAATAAGAGCATTTAGGTGACTTATGAGAGACAGTATGGA
Organism: Oncorhynchus clarkii lewisi; assembly: GCF_045791955.1. NCBI lineage: Eukaryota > Metazoa > Chordata > Actinopteri > Salmoniformes > Salmonidae > Oncorhynchus > Oncorhynchus clarkii. The sequence continues at coordinate 21,124,634 of NC_092173.1, read as the reverse complement.
GGCTGAGAGATATTTCAAACTATTCATAAATGACAAATCTACCGGTATATGCAAATTAAAATGAAAGAAGTGAAATGTAATGGACCATGATTCTTCAACAGCCCTGATTTCTATCCATTATTACTAACTATTATATTTGTCGACGCCTCCTGCTGGTTTACCGTTTCCAGTGTTTGTACTGTTCTGTACACAGGTATGAGCTGGTTGTAACCTGCCCCTCAGAGCCACTGACAAGAGGAGAGAAAGAGATGGAGAGGGAGGGGGAGGGAGAGAGAGAAAGGGGCAGTGAGAAGGGGAGAGATGGAGAGAGGGCGAGCCAGAGAGAGAGAGGGCGAGCCAGAGCGAGAGCGGGCGAGCCAGAGCGAGAGCGGGCGAGCCAGAGCGAGAGAGAGGGCGAGCCAGAGAGAGAGAGGTCGAGCCAGAGAGAGAGAGGGCGAGCCAGAGAGAGAGAAGGTGAGTCAGAGAGAGAGAGAGAGAGAGTCAGAGAGAGAGAGAGAGAGAGAGAGAGAGGGCGAGCCAAAGAGAGGGCGAGCCAGAGAGAGAGAGGGCGAGCCAGAGAGAGAGAGGGCGAGCCAGAGAGAGAGAGGGCGAGCCAGAGAGAGAGAGGGCGAGCCAAAGAGAGAGAAGGCGAGCCAGAGAGAGAGAGGGCGAGCCAAAGAGAGAGAGGGCGAGCCAAAGAGAGAGAGAGGGCGAGCCAAAGAGAGAGAGGGCGAGCCAGAGAGAGAGAGAGGGCGAGCCAGAGAGAGAGAGAGAGAGAGAGAGAGAGGGCGAGCCAGAGAGAGGGCGAGCCAGAGAGAGAGAGAGAGAGAGAGAGAGGGCGAGCCAAAGAGAGAGAGAGGGCGAGCCAGAGAGAGAGAGGGTGAGCCAGAGAGAGAGAGAGGTGGAGCCAGAGAGAGAGAGAGGGCGAGCCAGAGAGAGAGAGGGTGAGCCAGAGAGAGAGAGGGTGCACCAGAGAGAGACACTCAGGGAGCTAATTATCAGGCAAGGTAATCAATTATTTCTCCCATCTCACCCCCATCCGCCCCTACACACACATCAAAGACACTCCACTTTAGATTAGTGGACGAAGTACAAACACCCCCCTGACACAGACACACGGCTTTCCTCTCCTGTGGGACCAGGCTGTTTTCCTGTACTGGCTGTCTCTCCTCTTTTTATCTGGCCACTCTAATCCCATACACTGGGAAGGGTGTGTGGGGATCATAAGTACAGCATGGGTATTATTAGGAACCTACTAGATCTTGAAATACATACGACTGTGTGTCTATGTCAATACACAGGGGACGTTTTCTGTGTGTACTCACTGTAAGTACATGCAGAGCCGCACTCCTCGTTGTCGCCTGAGCCTGTTAGCGTGTATGAGCAGGTCGTATGCAGGATTAGGGAGTAATGGATTACAAAAAAAAATGTAACTAATCTGTTACGTAACCAGCACATATATTGTAATCAGATTACAGATACTTTTGAAAAACTAGAAGATTACTTCTAGGATTACTTTTAAATTCCGAAAGGACGTTTGCGAGAAAAAACATATTTGACGCCTTTCTGTTACCTCAATGACATTCAAATCAGCATTTTAAATTGGTCAAGTTTAAATTGGTCTGCCTGACTTTGACCACAAGTCCGAGACCACTATGATGACACATCAAATATGTTTGATGGATCGCGGGAGAATAGAAGGAATAGTATTTTGTAGGCTTACAGTCCAAGCAATGTCTTCCAATGGTGCGACTGTTGTCTTCATCCAAAGATTATCCAACTTGAACAAATGCCTGGAGGTAAGGATGACAGCAGTGGTGCAGTCTACGGGCGATACGGGACATTCACTAATTATTGATACGCTATCTACATAGCGCATTGATAAGAATCACACTGCTTAAAAATGGTATCATTTTAGTGAATGATATCATAAGTAGGACTGGTGGAGTTGTGTCACACGTGCAGCGAACACAGACATATGGAAATGTCTGCTCTACCCAAAATTACAACCAATTAATTGCAGCATTACCACAAAAATGGAAGAGGCAAGTAGAAGGGGAAAAAGTAAGGAACTTGTATGTCGGCCCTGTATTAAAGAACATAAATGGTTAAAGAAAAGTGTGATAAATAAAATCATATATCAATTTCATTTAAGGACCAAAAAACTGACAACTGTGCCATTTAAATTTCAAAATAGTTGGGAAGAGATTTTCGATGTACCCATTCCATGGCACATGGTTTATGAATTGATACGCAAAACGGATTGAAAACTTCACATTTTTCAATATAAATTACTATACAAGATTCTTGCAACTAATAGAATGTTATATATATGGGGGATACAATATTCCCAGCTCTGCAGAATCTGCTGTGAGGAGGCAGAGTCAATAGATCATTTATTTTGGTATTGTCCATATGTAGCTCGTTTTTGGTCACAGGTCCAGGAATGGCTGAAGAATTGCAACATTTGCGTAGAACTAACACCACAGACAGCAATACTGGGTGATTTGAAAAGCCACAGTCAATCAATCAATAATATAATAATTATTTTAGCAAAAATGTTTATTTTTAATTTACAATCTGTAGCAGCTATGAGAATAGGAAGGTTCAATTATTTTGTGAAGCATCACAGCACAGTTGAAAAATATATGGCAAGTAGAAATCTGAAATGGCTGATGTTGAGAGACAGATGGGAGGGGTTGAATGGAGCTGAAGGGTGGGACTAATAACAAGATAAACAATGTAAAACATACGGGATCTGTAAAATGTATATAGGTTCGGAACTTCTGTGAAATAGCACAGTTACAAATAGAAATCAAACTGGATGGACATCAGAAATAGAGGAAGGACTAAGAACAAACAAGATAACTATTGTAAAGTAGACTGTGTCTGTAAAATGTGTATAAGATGTATACATTGAAGGTAAAAGCCGAAGTGTTTATTAGTTTACTCCAGTTGGGGGATCGGTGGTAGGGTTTGCGGGGAATAATAATAAAGGTATATTCTTTTTAAAAGTATGTATGTCTATATAGGTATGTGTATGTATATACTGTATGTGTATATATGTATGTGTGTATGGATATATTTACCCCAAAAATATGGGGGATTGGAAATGATACAGACAGTTACATTGGAAGCAACATTCTTTCCATAATATAAAGCTGATCCTCTCCCTAGAAAAATAAATAATAATCACACTGCTGCTCTCTTAGCTATTACAGATTGTGGTTGTTGTGGATGGCTGTTCACATGTATAATGTGTATTTAACCCAATAAAGGTTGAATTTAAGAAGTTTAAATTGCCCATAAATCGTTGGTTTTGCGATCAGTGGACAGCCAGTGAAAAGTGTGCTCTTGCAACAGCTGCATATAGTGGGGTTCCCAGCCAATAGAATAAATGATTGATGGAGTTTCTCTCTTCTAAACTTCTATGTGGTATTGTACTCCATACTGTCAAAGACGAGTTATATCCACGAGTGGGGCTTGTATGGCTCAATCTAATTCAAATGTTGATATACTTAAACAGCTGCAAATTATCGAGATATCAAAGTGTCACCAACAAAAACATACGGTGCATTCGGAAAGGATTCAGACTCCTTGACTTTTTTCACATTTTGTCAAATTACAGCATTATTCTAAAAGGACTTACTTTTTCTCCCCTCATCAATCTACACACAACACCCCATAAGGACAAAGCCAAAACAGGTTTTTAGAAACTGTGCATCGACACAATCCTGTCTCGGAGCTCTACGGACAATTCCTTCGACCTCATGGCTTGGTTTTTGCTCTGACATGCACTTTCAACTGTGGGAACTTATATAGACAGGTGTGTACCTTTCCAAATGATGTCAAATCAATTTAATTGACCACAGGTGGACTCCAATCAAGTTGTAGAAACATCTCAAGGATGATCAATGAAAACAGGATGCACCAGAGCTACATTTTAAGTCTCATAGCAAAGGGTCTGAATACTTATGTAAATGTGATATTTAAGTGTTTATTCTAGAAATTTGCTAAAATGTATAAAAACCTGTTTTTTCTTTGTCATTATGGGGTGTTGTGTGTAGATTGGGGAGGATTTTGTTGTATTTAATCCATTTTAGAATAAGGCTGGAATGTACCAAAATCTGGATAAAGTCAAGGAGTCTGAATACTTTCCAATGGCACTGTATATTGCAAGTCCACACACAGTAGAAATGCAATGGATTTAACACAGAATACTCCTATTCCCAGAGTGCATTTCACTTCCCAGGGTGCAATGCTGCACCCATGGCTGCTGGCTGGCTAGTGGCTACTGCTAGTAGCAAGCCTAGACAAATGCAAAGTAGTCAAAAAATATTGCTGTCAAGATATAAGTGCATTTCGAAAGAGACTTTTGGGTTATGTAATCAAATTATAATGCTCACATGGATGTCATGCTGAATATATGTTCATGCCATTGTCCCTCAAAATAATTCAAATTTAGTATAATAACGACTACGTTACAATGCAAAAATGTTGTTTTTGTATGTCCTTTTGGAACTAAACCTCCCTTGCACTGCTTTGTAACACCTTTTGCTTAGTTGTTTCAGTGGTCTGGCCCTCATCTACTCTGTAATCAAAGATGACTTTCTAATTGTAATTTGTTACATTTACTTGTTAAGGTACACACACACCTGTATATAAGGTCCCACAGTTGAAAGTGCATGTCAGAGCAAAAACCAAGCCATGAGGTCGAAGGAATTGTCATTAGAAGTCTGAGACAGGATTGTGTGTAGGCACAGATCTGGGGAAGGGTACCAAAACATTTCTGCAACACTGAAGGTTCCCAAGAACACAGAGGCCTCCATCGTTCTTAAATGGAAGAAGTTTGGAACCACCAAGACTCTTCCTAGAGCTGGCCGCCCGTCCAAACTGAGCAATCGGGGGAGAAGGGCCGTGGTCAGGGAGGTGACTGAGCACCGATGGTCAATCTGACAGAGCTCTAGAGTTCCTCTGTGGAGATGGGAGAACCTTCCAGAAGGACAACCATCTCTGCAGAACTCCACCAATCATGGTAGAGTGGCCAGACGGAAGCCACTCCTCAGTAAAAGGCACATGACAGCCCGCTTGGAGTGTGCTAAAAGGCACCTAAAGGACTCTCAGACCATGAGAAACAAGATTCTTTGGTCTGATGAAACCAAGATTGAACTCTTTGGCCTGAATGCCAAGCGTCACGTCTGGAGGAAACCTGGCACCATCCCTACGGTGAAGCATGGTGGTGGCAGCATCATGCTGTGTGGATGTTTTTCAGAGGCAGGGACTGGGAGACTAGTCAGGATCGAGGGAAAGATGAACAGAGCAAAGTATAGAGAGATCCTTGATGAAAACCTGCTCCAGAACGCTCAGGCCCTCAGACTGGGGCGAAGGTTCACCTTCCAACAGGACAACAAACCTAAGCATACAGCCAAGACAACGCAGGAATGGCTTCAGGACATGTCTCTGAATGTTCTTGAGTGGCCCAGCCAGAGCCCGAACTTGAAACCAATCAAACATCTCTGGAGAGACCTGAAAATAGCTGTGCAGCAACGCTCCCCATCCAACCTGACAGAGCTTGAGAGGCTCTGCAGAGAAGAATGGAAGAAACTCCCCAAATAAAGGTGTGCCAAGCTGGTAGCGTCATACCGAAGAAGATTCGAGGCTGTAATCGCTGTCAAAGGTGCTTCAACAAAGTACTGAGGAAAGGGTCTGAATACTTATGTAGATGTATTATTTCAGTTTTTTTTTATTTGTAATAAATTAGCAAACATTTCTACATTCTTGCTTTGTCATTATTGGCTATTGCCTGTAGATTAATGAGGGGAAGAAAAAAAAAGATCAATTTTAGAATAAAGCTGTAACATAACAAAATGTGAAAAAGGTCAAGGGGTCTGAATACTTTCTGAAGGCATTGTAGAGGCCTTAAAAACACCTTTAAGTTAACTTCTATGTCGTTTTGGAACTAAAACTATTTATTTAATACATTACATTATTTAGCTGTAATGAATAATGAATCATACGTCTAATGAATGTCATTTGATCCAATTTTATGTCCAAAGACGAGCAAATTATCCCTGATATGTATCAAATTACATTTTAAAACAGTTTACATGTAATTGTACAATTATATAGTCTCCGATGTGGTTTTGCATAATGAACAATGAAGGTATTCGTCTGTTACTTAATCTGGTGTAGTATTTTCGAAAGAAATGTATCATAGAATAGAATATATTTCTATTTGTTATTTTATTTGTTCAACATATTGTTTCATGTTTAAATAAATAAAGCCCAGTGTTTATTCCGTGACTTCAGCTTTCTTTTCTTTGCAGTGGTATTGTTTTGGTATCTAGTATTGTTTTGGTATTAAGTACCGTTTCGGTATCATGATACTAAACCTGGTATTGAAGTAAAACATCTGGTATTGTGGCAACACTAGCAGGTAGATGACAGAGTCGGGGAGCGAGGTTGGGGAAGGTATGTTTAACAATGTCAGGGGAAGTGTTGGGTAGGAAAGTACTATATGACAGAAACTGTCTGACTAGGATGGGTTTACAATGATAAAGGCTGAGTCACTCACACGATGGCGTTGACTTTTCGGTCGAGGCGGGGGGAGGTGCACCCCAGGATCTCTCCAGGGGACAGGGGACGACACTGGGGAACCACCACCTCATACTCTGGCCTCAGAGCTGCACTCACCGCCTGGGGGGAGGGGAAGAGACAAACAATCATTGATAGATATAAAATAACATCTACTTTTTCTCTTTTCACACAAAGTAAGACGCTGAAAGCGAGTGCCAACAATTTAGGCAAGAAAGAAGCAGCAGAGAGTAATATGCTCTTTTCAGTTGGAGGTAAACAGGGAACATAGACGCTGACCTGATGACTCCCTACTCCATTTTGGATGACCTACACACACCGTGAGCTGTGAGTGAGTGAGCAAGAGGCACACACACACACACACTCACAGCAACTGCCCAAACAAAAAACTAAATATGACACACACACACCCAAACCGCCCCAACACACAACAAAAACATGACACACACATCAGCATGTCAGAATGTATCAATAACACTGGTTACATTAGCATGGTCCTAGTGTTGGTCACTGGCAGAGAGGAGAGCAGCAGAGAGGAGACGGAAGAGGTAGCTAGCTCTACTGTGGATCTATAACTGCTTATATAAAGGCCTGAGATGAGCTGCAGATACATGATCTGAGATTTCACAAGTTCACTCCTTCTTTCAAGTCCAAAATAACTGCAGCTGGGTTTTCAAACCCACACTTGAACTGAACTTCAAGAGGCAGGCAGGAGGTTGGCTCACACAGGAGCAGAGCTCTTCTATGTATGCAGCATGTAGGCTAGGCTTAAACTGTACATGTACACATAGGGTTAGATGCACATACAGTCCCCCACACACCAAAGATGCACGTACACACACACACACACACACACACACACATACCTGCAGTGCAGCCACAAACTGGATAGTGCTGACGAGTGCCAGAGAGTGTCCAGGGGGGAAGTTGAACTTGACCGTGTCCAGAAAGTGTGCGTTGTCCATCTGGATATCAACAAACACGTACAGCATCTTAATGCCTACTGTGGAGTCTATGGGGACTGGAGGGAGACAAAGACGGGGTTAGGATGAATCATTTAATACACTACAAGACCAAAAGTATGTGCTCGTTGAACATCTCATTCTAAAATCATGGGTATTAAGATGGAGTTGGTCCCCCTTGTGCTGCTATAACAGCCTCCCCTCTTCTGGGAAGGATTTCCACTAGATGTTGGAACATTTCTTTTGGGACTTGCTTCCATTCAGCCACAAGAGCATTAGTTGGCGATTAGGCCTGGCTTGCATTCGGCGTTCTAATTCATCCCAAAGAACAAGTTCTTCCACAACGATCTTTACAAACCATTTCTGTATGGACCTCGCTTTGTGCACAGGGGCATTGTCATGCTGAAACAAGAAAAGGGCCTTTCCCAAACTGTAGCCTCAAAGTTTGGGTTAAGATTTCCCTTCACTGGAACAAAGTGCCAAAGGACCATTATTCCTCCTCCACCAAACGTTACAGTTGGCACTATGCATTAGGGCAGATAGCGTTCTCCTTGCATCCGCCAAACCCAGATTTGTCCGTCAGACCGCCAGATGGTGAATCGTGAGTCATCACTCCAGAGAACGCATTTCCACTGCTCCAGAGTCCAATGAAGGCGAGCTTTACACAACTCCAGCCGACGCTCGGCATTGTGATCTTAGGCTTGTGAGCAGCTGCTTGGCAATGAAAACTAATTTCATGAAGCTCCAGACGAACTGTTGTGCTGACGTTGCTTCCAGAGGCAGTTTTTAACTCTGTAGTGAGTGTTGCAACAGAGGACAGATTCTTTTTTCTTCAGCGGTCCTGTTCTGTGAGCTTGTTTGGCCTACCACTTTGCGGCGGAGCCGTTGTTGCTCCTAGACGTTTCCACTATATGGCAGGGTCTACAGACAATGACGGATTACAAAAGGAAAACCAGTCACGTCGCAGACACAGACGTCTTGATCCCAGACAAGCTGAACACCTTCATCGCCCACTTTGAGGATAACACAGTGCCACCGACGCGGCCCGCTCCCAAGGACTGTGGGCTCTCATTCCACGTGGTCAACATGAGCAAAAACATTTCAGCATGTTAACCCTCGCAAGGCTGCCGGCCCAGACGGCATCCCTAGCCGCGTCCTCAGAGCATGCACAGTCCAGCTGGCAAGAAATGTTTGAGGACATATACAATCTCTCCCTATCCCAGTCTGCTGTCCCCACTTGTTCAAGATGTCCACCATTGTTCCTAAACCCAAAAAAGCAAAGGTAACTGAACTAAATGACTATCGCCCCATAGTGTTACTTCTGTCATCATGAAGTGCTTTGAGAGACTAGTCACGGATCATATCACCTCCACCCTACCTGACACCCTAGACCCAGTCCAATTTCCTTACCACCCCAATAGGTCCACAGACGATGCAATCACCATAACACTGCACACTGCCCTATCCCATCTGGACAAAAATAATACCTATGTAAGAATGCTGTTCATTGACTACAGCTCAGCATTCAACACCATATTACCCTCCAAGCTCATCATCAAGCTGGAGGCCCTGGGTCTCAACCCCTCCCTGTGCAACTGGGTCCTGGACTTCCTGACGGGCCACCCCCAGGTGGAAACAACATCTCCAAACCGCTGATCCTCAACACTGGGGCCCCACAAGGGTGCGTGCTCAGCCCCCTCCTGTACTCCCTGTTTACCCATGACTGCATGACCACGCACGCCTCCAACTCAATCATTGAGTTTGCAGACGACACAACAGTAGTAGGCCTGATTACCAACAATGACAAGACAGCCTACAGGGAGGAGGTGAGGGCTCTGGCGGAGTGGTGCCAGGAAAAGGACCAGTTCGTAGCTGGATTCTTCACCGATCTTTTCTACTTTCTCCGGAACATGACATTTGTTCGTACCTCAAGTTCTGTGAGGTGGAAGGATTTCCTTTGTTCTCCATGAAAATCTACTCTCTCTATACTGTGTGGCCATGTGGCAGGGTCTTCTCATGAATTTACGACCTCTCTGACCACAGCAACCTAGTTGAAGGAGGCAAAGGGGGAGGCAGGGAGAGGGGGATGGGGCTCGCTATACCCAAAGAGGATAGCGTCATGACAGCTGTATCACCACCTTACTGCACCTCCCGCAACCGAAGGGCTCTCCAGAGGGTAGTACGGTCTGCCCAACGCATCACCGGGGGCACCCGATGTCACAGGAAGGCCAAAAAGATCATCCAGAAGGCGAGGTCAGTACAGGTGCATCAAAGCTGGGCCCGAGAGACTAAAAAACAGCTTCCATCTTAAGGCCATCAGACTGTTAAATAGCCATCACTAGCCAGCTGCCACCCGACTACTCAACCCTGCACCTTAGAGGCTGCTGCCCTATATACATAGACACACTGGCCACTTTAATAATGGAACACTAGTCACTTAAATAATGTTAACATACTGCTTTACTCATCTCATATGTACATACTGTATTCTATTCTACTGTATTTAGTCAATGACCCTCCGATATTGATAGCCGAATATACACTAATTTGAAGGGGTGTCCACATACACTATATATACAAAAGTATGTTATGGCAGTTTTATACCACAGACATGGAGTACTCCTCAGAAGCCTAGCATTAAACTACAGTCACACACCCACTTTTAGAATAGAGCTGAAACCCTTTCCACGTGATTGAGCCGGCACACACACACGATGTTGGGCACTGATGCAAATACCTCAATTATTTAGGAAAGGAGAGGGACACATGCAATTACTATTAATATTATTAATTTCACAGGCCATTTACGATGCGCCCGCCTGGGCTTAGGAAAGCCAGAGACTTAGGGACAGGGGGGAGCGGGTGGGAGGGAGTGGGGGAGCGGGATGGAGGGAGTGGGGGAGCGGGATGGAGGGAGTGGGAGAGCGGGGTGGAAGGATTGGGGGAGAGGGAGGGAGTGGGAGAGAGAGGGAGGGAGTGGGAGAGAGAGGGAGGGAGTGGGAGAGAGTGCTGAGGGAAATGGGGTATAAGGGCAGGGATAAAGAGAGAAGCATTATCTTTGGTTTTGATCATGGTAATTACAGTTCCTCTTGTTTTACATGCAATTTACACAAAGGACATTTATGCTGTGATTAAGCAAATGGGCCATTTTCATGTCAATGTTTAAACACTTGTAATGCAGCTCATTTCATGCCACAGACATATGAATAAGAGATGGAGAGATAAAGCGGAGAAGGCGTGACAGGGAGAGGAAGAGAGAGAGAGAGGGATGGTAGATATTCATCTGGACAGAGGGATGGTAGATATTCATCTGGACAGAGGGATGGTAGATATTCATCTGGACAGAGGGATGGGGATAGATATTCATCTGGACAGAGGGATGGGGATAGATATTCATCTGGACAGAGGGATGGTAGATATTCATCTGGACAGAGGGATGGTAGATATTCATCTGGACAGAGGGATGGTAGATATTCATCTGGACAGAGGGATGGTAGATATTCATCTGGACAGAGGGATGGTGGATATTCATCTGGACAGAGGAATGGTAGATATTCATCTGGACAGAGGGATGGTAGATATTCATCTGGACAGAGGGATGGTAGATATTCATCTGGACAGAGGGATGGTAGATATTCATCTGGACAGAGGGATGGTAGATATTCATCTGGACAGGGATGGTAGATATTCATCTGGACAGAGGGATGGGGATAGATATTCATCTGGACAGAGGGATGGTAGATATTCATCTGGACAGAGGGATGGTAGATATTCATCTGGACAGAGGGATGGGGATAGATATTCATCTGGACAGAGGGATGGTAGATATTCATCTGGACAGAGGGATGGTAGATATTCATCTGGACAGAGGGATGGTAGATATTAATCTGGGCAGAGGGATAGGGATATATATTCATCTGGACAGAGGGATGGGGATAGATATTCATCTGGACAGAGGGATGGTAGATATTCATCTGGACAGAGGGATGGGGATAGATATTCATCTGGACAGAGGGATGGTAGATATTCATCTGGACAGAGGGATGGTAGATATTCATCTGGACAGAGGGATGATAGATATTCATCTGGACAGAGGGATGGTAGATATTCATCTGGACAGAGGGATGGGGATAGATATTCATCTGGACAGAGGGATGGGGATAGATATTCATCTGGACAGAGGGATGGTAGATATTCATCTGGACTGAGGGATGGTAGATATTCATCTGGACAGAGGGATGATAGATATTCATCTGGACAGAGGGATAGGGATAGATATTCATCTGGACAGAGGGATGGTAGATATTCATCTGGACAGAGGGATGGGGATAGATATTCATCTGGACAGAGGGATGGTAGATATTCATCTGGACAGAGGGATGATAGATATTCATCTGGACAGAGGGATGGGGATAGATATTCATCTGGACAGAGGGATGGTAGATATTCATCTGGACAGAGGGATGGGGATAGATATTCATCTGGACAGAGGGATGGGGATAGATATTCATCTGGACAGAGGGATGGTAGATATTCATCTGGACAGAGGGATGGGGATAGATATTCATCTGGACAGAGGGATGGTAGATATTCATCTGGACAGAGGGATGGTAGATATTCATCTGGACAGAGGGATGGGGATAGATATTAATCTGGACAGAGGGATGGTAGATATTCATCTGGACAGAGGGATGGGGATAGATATTCATCTGGACAGAGGGATGGTAGATATTCATCTGGACAGAGGGATGATAGATATTCATCTGGACAGAGGGATGATAGATATTCATCTGGACAGACGGATGGTAGATATTAATCTGGACAGAGGGATGCTAGATATTCATCTGGACAGAGGGATGGTAGATATAATAATATCTACCATCCCTCTGTCCAGATGAATGGAAGGAGACTAACACTATCTGGATAGTCCCAAGTAGATTGTTTCTGATTTGATAGATAGAAGCAGAAACAAAGAGGAGAGAATGGCTAGCTATTGATGATGGGGGAAAACATTGATACAGTTACATTATGTTGGACAATACTATAGCGACATTTTGACTCCGAGTACCGATTTGTATAATAAAAATAAAAAATGATAATAATAATAATTGCTATGTTGCATGCTCTCTCTCATATGCTCTCTCTCATATGCTCTCTCTCATATGCTCCCTCTCATATGCTCCCTCTCATATGCTCTCTCTCATATGCTCCCTCTCATATGCTCCCTCTCATATGCTCCCTCACATATGCCCTCTCTCATATGCTCCCTCTCATATGCTCCCTCTCATATGCTCTCTCTCATATGCTCTCTCTCATATGCTCTCTCTCATATGCTCCATCTCATATGCTCCCTCTCATATGCTCTCTCTCATATGCTCTCTCTCATATGCTCCCTCTCATATGCTCCCTCTCATATGCTCCCTCTCATATGCTCCCTCTCATATGCTCCCTCTCATATGCTCCCTCACATATGCCCTCTCTCATATGCTCTCTCTCATATGCTCTCTCTCATATGCTCCCTCTCATATGCTCCCTCTCATATGCTCTCTCTCATATGCTCCCTCTCATATGCTCCCTCTCATATGCTCCCTCTCATATGCTCTCTCTCATATGCTCCCTCTCATATGCTCCCTCTCATATGCTCCCTCTCATATGCTCCCTCTCATATGCTCCCTCTCATATGCTCTCTCTCATATGCTCCCTCTCATATGCTCCCTCTCATATGCTCTCTCGCATATGCTCTCTGCAGCAGACATACACTGAGTGTACAAAACATTAGGAACAGCCTTCTAATATTGAGTTGCACCCCCCCTTTGCCCTCAGAACAGCCTCAATTCATCGGGGCATGGACTCCACAAGGTGTCAAGCGTTCCATAGGGATGCTGGCCCGTGCTGACTCCAAAGCTTCCCATAGTTGTGTCAAGTTGGCAGGATGCCTTTTGGGTGGTGGACCATTCAAATCCAATCAAATCTTATTTTGTCACATGTGCCCAATACAACAGACCTTACAGTGAAATGCTTACTTACAAGCCCTTAACCAACAACGCAGTAAAAAAAAAAAAAAAAAAGACAAAAAATAAGAATAAGAAATAAAAGTAACAAATAATTAAAGAGCAGCAGTAAAATAACAATAGCGAGGCTATATACAAGGAGTACCGGTACAGAGTCAATGTGTGGTGGCAAAGGTTAGTCGAGGTAATATGTACATGTAGGTAGTTATTCAAGTGACTGTGCATAGATAATAACAGAGATGCACACAGGAAAATGTTGAGTGTGGGAAAATCCAACAGCTTTGCCACAAACTGGTGCGCCTGGCACCTACTACCATACTTCATTCAAGGCACTTACATTTTATGTCTTGCCCATTCACCCTCTAAATGGCACACATACAGAATCCACGTCTCAATTGTCTCAAGGCTTAAAAATCCTTCTTTAACCTGTCTCCTCCCCTTCATCTACACTGATTATACTGGATTTAACAAGGGACATCAGTAATGGATCACACGTTTCACCTGGTCAGTCTATGTCATGGAAAGAGCAGGTGTTCTTAATATTTTGTATACTCAGTATATAGTGAGCAATATGTTTGGAAAATCAAATCGTAGTAACATTGAATCGCAATACATAGAATCATGAGAATCACAATACATGTCGTATTGGCACCTAAGTATCGTGATAATACTGTATCCCGAGGTCCCTGGCAATTCCCAGTCTTGTTAGCTATAGAAGTGGGCAGGAAGAAAACATATTGCCATTCAATTTTGGGTGGGATAGGGAGAGGTAATGAACTGTATATATTAAAAAAAGAGAACGAGGGGAAAGGGAAGGAGAGGATTTGGAAGGCACTAGGCGTGATGAATGGATAGGAGTATCAGGAATGAAGGACAGAGAATGAGAGGATTTGGAAGGCACTAGGCGTGATGAATGGATAGGAGTATCAGGAATGAAGGACAGAGAAGGAGAGGATTTGGAAGGCACTAGGAGTGATGAATGGATAGGAGTATCAGGAATGAAGGACAGAGAAGGAGAGGATTTGGAAGGCACTAGGAGTGATGAATGGATAGGAGTATCAGGAATGAAGGACAGAGAAGGAGAGGATTTGGAAGGCACTAGGAGTGATGAATGGATAGGAGTATCAGGAATGAAGGACAGAGAAGGAGAGGATTTGGAAGGCACTAGGCGTGATGAATGGATAGGAGTATCAGGAATGAAGGACAGAGAAGGAGAGGATTTGGAAGGCACTAGGAGTGATGAATGGATAGGAGTATCAGGAATGAAGGACAGAGAAGGAGAGGATTTGGAAGGCACTAGGAGTGATGAATGGATAGGAGTATCAGGAATGAAGGACAGAGAAGGAGAGGATTTGGAAGGCACTAGGCGTGATGAATGGATAGGAGTATCAGGAATGAAGGACAGAGAAGGAGAGGATTTGGAAGGCACTAGGCGTGATGAATGGATAGGAGTATCAGGAATGAAGGACAGAGAAGGAGAGGATTTGGAAGGCACTAGGCGTGATGAATGGATAGGAGTATCAGGAATGAAGGACAGAGAAGGAGAGGATTTGGAAGGCACTAGGCGTGATGAATGGATAGGAGTATCAGGAATGAAGGACAGAGAAGGAGAGGATTTGGAAGGCACTAGGCGTGATGAATGGATAGGAGTATCAGGAATGAAGGACAGAGAAGGAGAGGATTTGGAAGGCACTAGGCGTGATGAATGGATAGGAGTATCAGGAATGAAGGACAGAGAAGGAGAGGATTTGGAAGGCACTAGGCGTGATGAATGGATAGGAGTATCAGGAATGAAGGACAGAGAAGGAGAGGATTTGGAAGGCACTAGGCGTGATGAATGGATAGGAGTATCAGGAATGAAGGACAGAGAAGGAGAGGATTTGGAAGGCACTAGGCGTGATGAATGGATAGGAGTATCAGGAATGAAGGACAGAGAAGGAGAGGATTTGGAAGGCACTAGGCGTGATGAATGGATAGGAGTATCAGGAATGAAGGACAGAGAAGGAGAGGATTTGGAAGGCACTAGGCGTGATGAATGGATAGGAGTATCAGGAATGAAGGACAGAGAAGGAGAGGATTTGGAAGGCACTAGGCGTGATGAATGGATAGGAGTATCAGGAATGAAGGACAGAGAAGGAGAGGATTTGGAAGGCACTAGGCGTGATGAATGGATAGGAGTATCAGGAATGAAGGACAGAGAAGGAGAGGATTTGGAAGGCACTAGGCGTGATGAATGGATAGGAGTATCAGGAATGAAGGACAGAGAATGAGAGGATTTGGAAGGCACTAGGAGTGATGAATGGATAGGAGTATCAGGAATGAAGGACAGAGAAGGAGAGGATTTGGAAGGCACTAGGAGTGATGAATGGATAGGAGTATCAGGAATGAAGGACAGAGAAGGAGAGGATTTGGAAGGCACTAGGAGTGATGAATGGATAGGAGTATCAGGAATGAAGGACAGAGAAGGAGAGGATTTGGAAGGCATTAGGCGTGATGAATGGATAGGAGTATCAGGAATGAAGGACAGAGAAGGAGAGGATTTGGAAGGCACTAGGAGTGATGAATGGATAGGAGTATCAGGAATGAAGGACAGAGAAGGAGAGGATTTGGAAGGCACTAGGAGTGATGAATGGATAGGAGTATCAGGAATGAAGGACAGAGAAGGAGAGGATTTGGAAGGCACTAGGAGTGATGAATGGATAGGAGTATCAGGAATGAAGGACAGAGAAGGAGAGGATTTGGAAGGCACTAGGAGTGATGAATGGATAGGAGTATCAGGAATGAAGGACAGAGAAGGAGAGCGATGGATAGTAAGAAACAGGCCTAGGTGGGAGACAGAGAGAAGTTAAAAATACCAGGCGGTTGGAATGGGGAACGTTGTGGGACTGGGGACAGACACGGAGTAAAGACTCCACTTCTTTAGCTAGGCATGAAGACAGATGGCAGGCAGGAAGACAGGCAAGCAGGCAGGGAGACGGCAGACAGGCATGAAGACTGGCAGGCAGGGAGACAGCAGGCAGGCAGGCAGGGAGATGGCAGGCAGGCATGAAGAACGGCAGGCAGGCAGGCAAGGAGACGGCAGGCAGGCATGAAGACCGGCAGGCAGGCAGGCAGGGAGACGGCAGGCAGGCAGGCAGGGAGACGGCAGGCAGGCAGGGAGACGGCAGGCAGGCAGGGAGACCGGCAGGCAGGCATGAAGACCGGCAGGCAGGCAGGGAGACGGCAGGCAGGCAGGGAGACGGCAGGCAGGCAGGGAGACGGCAGGCAGGCAGGGAGACGGCAGGCAGGCAGGGAGACGGCAGGCAAGCATGAAGACCGGCAGGCAGGCAGTGAGACGGCAGGCAGGCAGGGAGGTAGACAGACAGACAGGCAGGCAGGGAGACAGAGAGCAGAGCAGAGAACAGAGCAGAGAGCAGAGAGTGCAGAGCAGAAAGTGCAGAGAGTGCAGAGCAGAGAGTGCAGAGAGTGCAGAGCAGAGAGTGCAGAGCAGGCAGGCAGACAGACAGACAGACAGAGACATACAGCTGCTGCTTGTTTACAGGTGCTCCAAAAAACAAATGGCACAGCATAGTGGGATCGATCCATTCTCTGATCACATTAGTACGGCTGTCTGAGAGCACTGCAGTCACTGCAATTAAAAGCACTGCCGATGAGACAGCCCCAAGTTTCTCACTTTTTCATTTCCTCCATCTATATCACTCACTCATTCAATCACTCCCTTACTCCTTTTCTCACTCAATCACTCCCTCACTCATTCAATCACTCCCTCACTCATTCATTCATTCACTTCCTCACTCCTTTTCTCACTCATTCAATCACTCCCTCACTCATTCAATCACTCCCTCACTCCTTTTCTCACTCATTCAATCACTCCCTCACTCATTCAACCACTCCCTCACTCATTCAACCACTC
Organism: Oncorhynchus clarkii lewisi; assembly: GCF_045791955.1. NCBI lineage: Eukaryota > Metazoa > Chordata > Actinopteri > Salmoniformes > Salmonidae > Oncorhynchus > Oncorhynchus clarkii. The sequence goes on along the minus strand of NC_092173.1, from coordinate 21,107,175 downwards.
CCTCACTTATTTTCTCACTCATTCAATCACTCCCTCACTCATTCAACCACTCCCTCACTCCTTTTCTCACTCATTCAATCACTCCCTCACTCATTCAATCACTCCCTCACTCATTCAACCACTCCCTCACTCATTCAACCACTCCCTCACTTATTTTCTCACTCATTCAATCACTCCCTCACTCATTCAATCACTCCCTCACTCATTCAACCACTCCCTCACTCATTCAACCACTCCCTCACTCATTCAACCACTCCCTCACTCATTCAATCACTCCCTCCCTCATTCAATCACTCCCTCACTTATTTTCTCACTCATTCAATCCCTTCCTCACTCATTCAACCACTCCCTCACTCATTCAACCACTCCCTCACTCATTCAACCACTCCCTCACTCATTCAACCACTCCCTCACTTATTTTCTCACTCATACAAACACTCAGTTAACATGAGAACATGCCACATACATATGCAAGCCCACACGTAGGCACGAAAACTCGCAAACTCACGCAAACACGCGCACACACAATCACTCACACAGTCACACACACAGCAACAGCAGGTGGGACAGAGGAAAACCTCAAAGTCAGAGAATGAACAATGACAGGCAGCGATAGGAAAAAAATAGAACAAATGATGGAGAGGGAGAGATGGAGTGAAGAGGGAGAGACAGTCAGGGAGGGCAGTGTCTTTAATCTCCTGCAGGTGTCTGACACAGTTGTGTTGCTGATGAAGCCTCAACACTTCCACTACATGTGATGCTGTCAGTCAACCACAGCTATAGAGACCTCCTCCACTCCTCACAGAGCAGAGAGAACGCAGAGACCGTCTGCCAAGGTTGGGTCAATTCCATTTCAATTCCGCCAGTTCAGGGAGGACCGCAAAATACTCACTGATAATGATTGGCCGTTTACATCCTTGGAATTAGAATTTATACCATCGTGTTTCAAGTTCAGGTTAATTTGTTCCATTCACATGACAGAGGACATGTGAATGATGTGTGATTAATACATACAGTGCCTTCAGAAAGTATTCATACACCGTGACTTATTCCACATTATGTTACAGCCTGTGTTCTCACCCATTTACATACAATACCCCATAATGACAAAGTGAAAACATGTTTTTTGAAATGTTTGCAAATATATTGAAAATGAAATGCAGAAGATTTACATAAGTATTCACACCCCTGAGTCAATACATGTTAGAATCACCTTTTGCAGCTATTACAGATGCAATTGTTTCTGGGAAAGTCTCTAAGTGCTTTGTACACCTGGATTGTACAATATTTGCACATTAATCTTTTGAAAATTCTTCAAGCTCTGTCAAGTTGTTGTTAATTAAAGAGCAGCAGTAAAATAACAATAGCGAGGCTATATACAAGGAGTACCGGTACAGAGTCAATGTGTGGTGGCAAAGGTTAGTCGAGGTAATATGTACATGTAGGTAGTTATTCAAGTGACTGTGCATAGATAATAACAGAGATGCACACAGGAAAATGTTGAGTGTGGGAAAATCCAACAGCTTTGCCACAAACTGGTGCGCCTGGCACCTACTACCATACTTCATTCAAGGCACTTACATTTTATGTCTTGCCCATTCACCCTCTAAATGGCACACATACAGAATCCACGTCTCAATTGTCTCAAGGCTTAAAAATCCTTCTTTAACCTGTCTCCTCCCCTTCATCTACACTGATTATACTGGATTTAACAAGGGACATCAGTAATGGATCACACGTTTCACCTGGTCAGTCTATGTCATGGAAAGAGCAGGTGTTCTTAATATTTTGTATACTCAGTATATAGTGAGCAATATGTTTGGAAAATCAAATCGTAGTAACATTGAATCGCAATACATAGAATCATGAGAATCACAATACATGTCGTATTGGCACCTAAGTATCGTGATAATACTGTATCCCGAGGTCCCTGGCAATTCCCAGTCTTGTTAGCTATAGAAGTGGGCAGGAAGAAAACATATTGCCATTCAATTTTGGGTGGGATAGGGAGAGGTAATGAACTGTATATATTAAAAAAAGAGAACGAGGGGAAAGGGAAGGAGAGGATTTGGAAGGCACTAGGCGTGATGAATGGATAGGAGTATCAGGAATGAAGGACAGAGAATGAGAGGATTTGGAAGGCACTAGGCGTGATGAATGGATAGGAGTATCAGGAATGAAGGACAGAGAAGGAGAGGATTTGGAAGGCACTAGGAGTGATGAATGGATAGGAGTATCAGGAATGAAGGACAGAGAAGGAGAGGATTTGGAAGGCACTAGGAGTGATGAATGGATAGGAGTATCAGGAATGAAGGACAGAGAAGGAGAGGATTTGGAAGGCACTAGGAGTGATGAATGGATAGGAGTATCAGGAATGAAGGACAGAGAAGGAGAGGATTTGGAAGGCACTAGGCGTGATGAATGGATAGGAGTATCAGGAATGAAGGACAGAGAAGGAGAGGATTTGGAAGGCACTAGGAGTGATGAATGGATAGGAGTATCAGGAATGAAGGACAGAGAAGGAGAGGATTTGGAAGGCACTAGGAGTGATGAATGGATAGGAGTATCAGGAATGAAGGACAGAGAAGGAGAGGATTTGGAAGGCACTAGGCGTGATGAATGGATAGGAGTATCAGAAATGAAGGACAGAGAAGGAGAGGATTTGGAAGGCACTAGGCGTGATGAATGGATAGGAGTATCAGGAATGAAGGACAGAGAAGGAGAGGATTTGGAAGGCACTAGGCGTGATGAATGGATAGGAGTATCAGGAATGAAGGACAGAGAAGGAGAGGATTTGGAAGGCACTAGGCGTGATGAATGGATAGGAGTATCAGGAATGAAGGACAGAGAAGGAGAGGATTTGGAAGGCACTAGGCGTGATGAATGGATAGGAGTATCAGGAATGAAGGACAGAGAAGGAGAGGATTTGGAAGGCACTAGGCGTGATGAATGGATAGGAGTATCAGGAATGAAGGACAGAGAAGGAGAGGATTTGGAAGGCACTAGGCGTGATGAATGGATAGGAGTATCAGGAATGAAGGACAGAGAAGGAGAGGATTTGGAAGGCACTAGGCGTGATGAATGGATAGGAGTATCAGGAATGAAGGACAGAGAAGGAGAGGATTTGGAAGGCACTAGGCGTGATGAATGGATAGGAGTATCAGGAATGAAGGACAGAGAAGGAGAGGATTTGGAAGGCACTAGGCGTGATGAATGGATAGGAGTATCAGGAATGAAGGACAGAGAAGGAGAGGATTTGGAAGGCACTAGGCGTGATGAATGGATAGGAGTATCAGGAATGAAGGACAGAGAAGGAGAGGATTTGGAAGGCACTAGGCGTGATGAATGGATAGGAGTATCAGGAATGAAGGACAGAGAAGGAGAGGATTTGGAAGGCACTAGGCGTGATGAATGGATAGGAGTATCAGGAATGAAGGACAGAGAAGGAGAGGATTTGGAAGGCACTAGGCGTGATGAATGGATAGGAGTATCAGGAATGAAGGACAGAGAAGGAGAGGATTTGGAAGGCACTAGGCGTGATGAATGGATAGGAGTATCAGGAATGAAGGACAGAGAATGAGAGGATTTGGAAGGCACTAGGAGTGATGAATGGATAGGAGTATCAGGAATGAAGGACAGAGAAGGAGAGGATTTGGAAGGCACTAGGAGTGATGAATGGATAGGAGTATCAGGAATGAAGGACAGAGAAGGAGAGGATTTGGAAGGCACTAGGAGTGATGAATGGATAGGAGTATCAGGAATGAAGGACAGAGAAGGAGAGGATTTGGAAGGCATTAGGCGTGATGAATGGATAGGAGTATCAGGAATGAAGGACAGAGAAGGAGAGGATTTGGAAGGCACTAGGAGTGATGAATGGATAGGAGTATCAGGAATGAAGGACAGAGAAGGAGAGGATTTGGAAGGCACTAGGAGTGATGAATGGATAGGAGTATCAGGAATGAAGGACAGAGAAGGAGAGGATTTGGAAGGCACTAGGAGTGATGAATGGATAGGAGTATCAGGAATGAAGGACAGAGAAGGAGAGGATTTGGAAGGCACTAGGAGTGATGAATGGATAGGAGTATCAGGAATGAAGGACAGAGAAGGAGAGCGATGGATAGTAAGAAACAGGCCTAGGTGGGAGACAGAGAGAAGTTAAAAATACCAGGCGGTTGGAATGGGGAACGTTGTGGGACTGGGGACAGACACGGAGTAAAGACTCCACTTCTTTAGCTAGGCATGAAGACAGATGGCAGGCAGGAAGACAGGCAAGCAGGCAGGGAGACGGCAGACAGGCATGAAGACTGGCAGGCAGGGAGACAGCAGGCAGGCAGGCAGGGAGATGGCAGGCAGGCATGAAGAACGGCAGGCAGGCAGGCAAGGAGACGGCAGGCAGGCATGAAGACCGGCAGGCAGGCAGGCAGGGAGACGGCAGGCAGGCAGGCAGGGAGACGGCAGGCAGGCAGGGAGACGGCAGGCAGGCAGGGAGACCGGCAGGCAGGCATGAAGACCGGCAGGCAGGCAGGGAGACGGCAGGCAGGCAGGGAGACGGCAGGCAGGCAGGGAGACGGCAGGCAGGCAGGGAGACGGCAGGCAGGCAGGGAGACGGCAGGCAAGCATGAAGACCGGCAGGCAGGCAGTGAGACGGCAGGCAGGCAGGGAGGTAGACAGACAGACAGGCAGGCAGGGAGACAGAGAGCAGAGCAGAGAACAGAGCAGAGAGCAGAGAGTGCAGAGCAGAAAGTGCAGAGAGTGCAGAGCAGAGAGTGCAGAGAGTGCAGAGCAGAGAGTGCAGAGCAGGCAGGCAGACAGACAGACAGACAGAGACATACAGCTGCTGCTTGTTTACAGGTGCTCCAAAAAACAAATGGCACAGCATAGTGGGATCGATCCATTCTCTGATCACATTAGTACGGCTGTCTGAGAGCACTGCAGTCACTGCAATTAAAAGCACTGCCGATGAGACAGCCCCAAGTTTCTCACTTTTTCATTTCCTCCATCTATATCACTCACTCATTCAATCACTCCCTTACTCCTTTTCTCACTCAATCACTCCCTCACTCATTCAATCACTCCCTCACTCATTCATTCATTCACTTCCTCACTCCTTTTCTCACTCATTCAATCACTCCCTCACTCATTCAATCACTCCCTCACTCCTTTTCTCACTCATTCAATCACTCCCTCACTCATTCAACCACTCCCTCACTCATTCAACCACTCCCTCACTTATTTTCTCACTCATTCAATCACTCCCTCACTCATTCAACCACTCCCTCACTCCTTTTCTCACTCATTCAATCACTCCCTCACTCATTCAATCACTCCCTCACTCATTCAACCACTCCCTCACTCATTCAACCACTCCCTCACTTATTTTCTCACTCATTCAATCACTCCCTCACTCATTCAATCACTCCCTCACTCATTCAACCACTCCCTCACTCATTCAACCACTCCCTCACTCATTCAACCACTCCCTCACTCATTCAATCACTCCCTCCCTCATTCAATCACTCCCTCACTTATTTTCTCACTCATTCAATCCCTTCCTCACTCATTCAACCACTCCCTCACTCATTCAACCACTCCCTCACTCATTCAACCACTCCCTCACTCATTCAACCACTCCCTCACTTATTTTCTCACTCATACAAACACTCAGTTAACATGAGAACATGCCACATACATATGCAAGCCCACACGTAGGCACGAAAACTCGCAAACTCACGCAAACACGCGCACACACAATCACTCACACAGTCACACACACAGCAACAGCAGGTGGGACAGAGGAAAACCTCAAAGTCAGAGAATGAACAATGACAGGCAGCGATAGGAAAAAAATAGAACAAATGATGGAGAGGGAGAGATGGAGTGAAGAGGGAGAGACAGTCAGGGAGGGCAGTGTCTTTAATCTCCTGCAGGTGTCTGACACAGTTGTGTTGCTGATGAAGCCTCAACACTTCCACTACATGTGATGCTGTCAGTCAACCACAGCTATAGAGACCTCCTCCACTCCTCACAGAGCAGAGAGAACGCAGAGACCGTCTGCCAAGGTTGGGTCAATTCCATTTCAATTCCGCCAGTTCAGGGAGGACCGCAAAATACTCACTGATAATGATTGGCCGTTTACATCCTTGGAATTAGAATTTATACCATCGTGTTTCAAGTTCAGGTTAATTTGTTCCATTCACATGACAGAGGACATGTGAATGATGTGTGATTAATACATACAGTGCCTTCAGAAAGTATTCATACACCGTGACTTATTCCACATTATGTTACAGCCTGTGTTCTCACCCATTTACATACAATACCCCATAATGACAAAGTGAAAACATGTTTTTTGAAATGTTTGCAAATATATTGAAAATGAAATGCAGAAGATTTACATAAGTATTCACACCCCTGAGTCAATACATGTTAGAATCACCTTTTGCAGCTATTACAGATGCAATTGTTTCTGGGAAAGTCTCTAAGTGCTTTGTACACCTGGATTGTACAATATTTGCACATTAATCTTTTGAAAATTCTTCAAGCTCTGTCAAGTTGGTTGTTGATCATTGTTAGACAGCCATTTAAGTCTTGCAAAAGATTTTAAAGTCAATTTACAACAAATTTGGAAAGAATTCAGACCCTTGAATTTTTTTCTGCTTTATCATGTTACAGCCTTATTCTAAAACTGATTATTTAAAAAAATCCTCATCAATCTACACACAATACCCCATGATGACAAAGAGAAACCATATTTTAGAAGGAAAAAAAAGAAAATATCACAAATATCACTGCCACCACCATGCTTCACCGGTGCCAGGTTTCAGCCAGGCGTGATGCTTGGCTTTCAGGCCAAAGAGTTCAATCTTGGTTTCAGCAGACCATAGAATCTTGTTTCTCATGGTCTGAGAGTCCTTTACGTGCCTTTTGGCAAACTCCAAGCGGGCTGTCATGTGCCTTTTACTATGGAGTGGCTTCCGTCTGGCCACTCTACCATAAATGCCTGATTGGTAGAGTTCTGCAGAGATGGATGTCCTTCTGGAAGGTTCTCCCATCTCCACAGGGTAACTCTGGAGCTCTGTCAGAGTGACCATCGGGTTCTTGGTCATCTCCCCGACCAAGGCCCTTCTCCCCGGATTGCTCAGTTTGGCCAGGCGGTCAGCTCTAGGAAGAGTCTTGGTGGTTCCAAACTTCTTCCATTTAAGAACGAAGGAGGCCACTTTGTTCTTGGGGACCTTCAATGCTGGAGAAATTTTTTGGTACCCTTCCCCAAATCTGTGTATCGACACAATCCTGTTTTGGAGCTCAATGGACAATTCCTTCGACCTCATGGTTTGGTTTCTGCTCTGACAAGCACTGTCAACTGAGGGACCTTATATAGACAGGTGTGTGCCTTTCCAAATCATGTCCAAGCAATTGAATTTACCACACGTGGACTCTAATCAAGTTGTAGAAACATCAAGGATGATCAATGGAAAGAGGATGCACCTGAGCTCAATTTCAAGTCTCATAGCAAAGGATCTGAATACTTTACCATTCAAAAGTTTGGGTCACTTAGAAATGTCCTTGTTTTTGAAAGAAAAGTTAATTTTTTGTCCACTAAAAATAACATTAAATTGATCAGAACAGGCCAGCATCCCGGAGTTGCCTCTTCACTGCTGACTTTGAGACTGGTGTTTTGCGGGTACTATTTAATGAAGCTGCCAGTTGAGAACTTGTTTCTCAAACCCTAGTTTCCCAAACTAGACACTCTAATGTACTTGTCCTCTTGCTCAGTTGTGCACCGGTGCCTCCCACTCCTCTTTCTATTCTGGTTAGAGTCCCAAACAAAACGCTTTGCATTCAGGACATAAAGTTATTTTCTTTACTACATTTTTTGTAGTATTACTTTAGTGCCTTGTTGCAAAAAGGATTAACTACAATGCTGTTGATCCAGCTTCAGTTCTCTCGTATTACAGAGCCATTAAATTCTGCAGCTGTTTTAAAGTCACCATTGGCCTCATGGTGAAATCTCTGAGCAGTTTCCTTCCTCTCCGGCAACTGAGTTAGGAAGGACGCCTGTATCTTTGCAGTGACTGGGTGTATTGATACATCCTCCAAAGTGTAATTAATAACTTCACCATGCTCAAAAGGATATTCAATGTCTGCTTTTAACATTTTTTTTTACTAATAGGTGCCCTTCTTTGCGAGGCATTGGAAAACCTCCATGGTCTTTGTGGCTGAATCTGTGTTTGAAATTCACTGCTCGACTGAGGGACCTTATAGTCAATTCTATGTGTGGGTATAGAGATGATGTAGTCGTTAAAAAAATCATGTTAAACACTCTTATTGCACAGAGTGAGGTTTTGCAACTTAATATGTGACTTGTTAGGCAATTTTTACCCCTGAACTTATTTAGGCATGCCATAACAAAAGGGTTGAATACTTATTGATTGAAAACATTTCAGCGTTTTATTTTTAATGAACTAATACAAATGTCTAAAAACATAATTCCACTTTGACATTATGGGGTATTGTGTGTGTGACAAAATCTCAATTTAATACATTTGGAATTCAGGTTGTAAAACAACAAAATGTGGAATAAGTCAAGGGGTATGAATACTTTCTGAAGGCACTGTACATCTTTCTAATGACTTGATATGATATTGACCCCAGTCCTGATGGCCACTAGACTAACTTTACAGAGGATTCAACTGTTGTAATACAGTATTTGGACTACAGCGATGGGGAAAAAAGGTATACAGTTACATACAGGGATATTATTTTTGACGATTTATAATATTGTATTGGCAATATCGCCATATTATTTTTGCGCTAGTTGGTTGTGCCTGCACCAAAACTCCAATAATTTTCCTTCACAGCTTGTTCTCCATCTTTTTAAATTAGGGAGCCAATTTGTTTTCAGCAATCTTATTTCCATGACTGATCAAAACTAGTTTTCTCATGGCTCTCTCTTGTCCCTCTGTAGCAGACATATGGAGTGAAATACACTGCTCAAAAAAATAAAGGGAACACTAAAATAACACATCCTAGATCTGAATGAATGAAATATTCTTATTAAATACTTTTTTCTTTACATAGTTGAATGTGCTGACAACAAAATCACACAAAAATTATCAATGGAAATCAAATTTATCAACCCATGGAGGTCTGGATTTGGAGTCACACTCAAAATTAAAGTGGAAAACCACACTACAGGCTGATCCAACTTTGATGTAATGTCCTTAAAACAAGTCAAAATGAGGCTCAGTAGTGTGTGTGGCCTCCACGTGCCTGTATGACCTCCCTACAACACCTGGGCATGCTCCTGATGAGGTGGCGGATGGTCTCCTGAGGGATCTCCTCCCAGACCTGGACTAAAGCATCCGTAAACTACTGGACAGTCTGTGGTGCAACGTGGCGTTGGCGGATGGAGCGAGACATGATGTCCCAGTTGTGCTCAATTGGATTCAGGTCTGGGGAACGGGCGGGCCAGTCCATAGCATCAATGCCTTCCTCTTGCAGGAACTGCCGACACACTCCAGCCACATGAGGTCTAGCATTGTCTTGCATTAGGAGGAACCCAGGGCCAACCGCACCAGCATATGGTCTCACAAGGGGTCTGAGGATCTCATCTCGGTACCTAATGGCAGTCAGGCTACCTCTGGCGAGCACATGGAGGGCTGTGCGGCCCCCCAAAGAAATGCCACCCCACACCATGACTGACCCACCGCCAAACCGGTCATGCTGGAGGATGTTGCAGGCAGCAGAACGTTCTCCACGGCATCTCCAGACTCTGTCACGTCTGTCACATGTGCTCAGTGTGAACCTGTTTAATCTGTGAAGAGCACAGGGCGCCAGTGGCGAATTTGCCAATCTTGGTGTTCTCTGGCAAATGCCAAACATCCTGCACGGTGTTGGGCTGTAAGCACAACCCCCACCTGTGGACGTCGGGCCCTCATACCACCCTCATGGAGTCTGTTTCTGACCGTTTGAGCAGACACATGCACATTTGTGGCCTGCTGGAGGTCATTTTGCAGGGCTCTGGCAGTGCTCCTCCTGCTCCTCCTTGCACAAAGGCGGAGGTAGCGGTCCTGCTGCTGGGTTGTTGCCCTCCTACGGCCTCCTCCACGTCTCCTGATGTACTGGCCTGTCTCCTGATAGCGCCTCCATGCTCTGGACACTACGCTGTCAGACACAGCAAACCTTCTTGCCACAGCTCGCATTGATGTTCCATCCTGGATGAGCTGCACTACCTGAGACACTTGTGTGGGTTGTAGACTACGTCCCATGCTACCACTAGAGTGAAAGCACCGCCAGCATTCAAAAGTGACCAAAACATCAGACAGGAAGCATAGGAACTGAGAAGTGGTCTGTGGTCACCACCTGCAGAACCACTCCTTTATTGGGGGTGTCTTGCTAATTGCCTATAATTTCCACCTGTTGTCTATTCCATTTGCACAACCGCATGTGAAATTTATTGTCAATCAGTGTTGCTTCCTAAGTGGACAGTTTGATTTCACAGAAGTGTGATTGACTTGGAGTTACATTGTGTTGTTTAAGTGTTCCCTTTATTTTTTTGAGCAGTGTATGTTTGGAACATCGAATCGCAATAAAATCACAGAATCGAATCACAATACATATTGTATTGACACCTACAGTTGAAGTCAGAAGTTTACATAGACTTAGGTTGGAGTCATTAAAACACATTTTTCAACCACTCCACAAATTTCTTGTTAACAAACTATAGTTTCGGCAAGTCGGATAGGACATCTACTTTGTGCATGACAAGTCAATTTTCCAACAATTGTTTACAGACAGATTATTTCACTTATAATTCACTGTATCACAATTCCAGTGGGTCAGAAGTTTACATACACTTAGTTGACTGTGCCTTTAAACGGCTTGGAATATTTCAGAAAATGATGTCATGGCTTCTGATAGGATATTTGACATAATTTGAGTCAATTGGAGGTGTACCTGTGGATGTATTTCAAGGCCTACCTTTAAACTCAGTGCCTCTTTGCTTGACATCATGGGAAAATCAAAAGAAATCAGCCAAGACCTCAGAAAAAACATTGTAGACCTTCACAAGTCTGGTTCATCCTTGGGAGCAATTTCCAAACGCCTGAAGGTACCATGTTCATCTGTACAAACAATAGTACGCAAGTATAAACACCATGGGACCACGCAGCCGTCATACCTCTCAGGAAGGAGATGCGTTCTGTCTCCAGAGATGAACGTACTTTGGTGTGAAAAGTGCAAATCAATCCCAGAACAACAGCAAAGGACCTTGTGAAGATGCTGGAGGAAACAGGTACAAAAGTATCTATATCCACAGTAAAACGAGTCCGACATAACCTGAAAGGCCACTCAGCAAGGAAGAAACCACTGCTCCAAAACTGCCATCAAAAAGCCAGACCACGGTTTGGAACTGCACATGGGGACAAAGATTGTACTTTTGGGGGAAATGTCCTCTGGTCTGATGAAACAAAAATAGAACTGTTTGGTCATAATGACCATTGTTATGTTTGGAGGAAAAAGGGGGATGCTTGCAAGCCGAAGAATACCATCCCAACCGTGAAGCACAGGGGTGGCAGCATCATGTTGTGAGAGTGCTTTGCTGCAGGAAGGACTGGTGCACTTCACAAAATAGATGGCATCATGAGGTAGGAAAAATAGGTAGATATATTGAAGCAACATCTCAAGACATCAGTCAGGAAGTTAAAACTTGGTCGCAAATGGGTCTTCCAAATGGACAATGACCCCAAGCATGCTTCCAAAGTTGTGGCAAAATGGCTTAAGGACAACAAAGTCAAAGTATTGGAGTGGCCATCACAAAGCCCTGACCTCAATCCTATAGAATATTTGTGGGCAGAACTGAAAAAGTGTGTGCGAGCAAGGAGACCTACAAACCTGATTCAGTTACACCAGCTCTATCAGAAGGAATGGGCCAAAATTCACCCAACTTATTGTGGGAAGCTTGTGGAAGACTACCAGAAACGTTTAAAGGCAATGCTACCAAATACTAATTGAGTGTATGTAAACTTTTGACCCACTGGGAATGTGATGAAAGAAATAAAAGCTGAAATAAATAATTCTCTCCACTATTATTCTGACATTTCACATTCTTAAATTAAAGTGGTGATCCTAACTGACCTAAAACAGGGAATCTTTACTGGGATTATATGTCAGGAATTGTGAAAAACTGAGTTTAAATGTATTTGGCTAAGGTGTATGTAAACGTCCGACTTCAACTGTATATCAGTATCATGATAATATCGTATCGTGAGGTCCCTGGCAATCCCCAGCCCTATTTGACTAGTGGAAATTCATCCAGTAATTTTGTAGCTATGCTGAATGTAGAAGAGACGTCTAATTTCAGCATTATAACCAGTATGACTGGCTAGTGCTGCCTTTTATCCATCATGTTCTTTTTTATACCAGTGCAGAACACAGAGAGTGTGTGTTGTGTGTCTCTTGGTTGGTCAGAGAATGTGTATCGCTTGCTTGTTGGTTTGTTAGAGTGGTCGGCTGATGTATTGGATTAATATTCTCATGGTCAGATGTGGTATTTGGGAGAGGTGAGCCTTGTTCAGATCGTTCTGCCAGGGAGATATCACAAATATTGATTTAGCATTCCCTGCTATATTGTGCTGCAGACAGGCAGAGAGCAGCGCAGAGAATGAAGGGTCCTTAAGATCTGCACAGGCTTTTCAAAGGACAGCCCTAATGCATGTTCTCCATTGATCGTCTGAGTAAATGTGCTGCTGTCCAGCCTCTAAAGGTCTGACAGGCCTTACAAAGCTGCAGCTAAGCACACACACTGAGCTATTGAGTACTACCCATTGCCAGGCACTTGTAGTACAAAACCTACAGTCTGTATGTGCTGCGGGTATTGATCTCGCTGCTTTATACCCTGGCTGGAGGCCATGGGGTCTGTCTATCATTCTTATGCCTCGAGTATGTGTGTGATGTGTGTGTGTGTGTGTGTGTGTATAGTTGTGTGTGACTGTGTGTGTGGTTATGTGTGGCTGTTTGTGTGTGTGTGTCAGGGTTTCTACTCCGGTGCTCAGAATGACAGAAATCACATTTCGATTATGGTAATTAACAGAACATACAACTCATGTAATAAAGTAGCAAATAAAACTTCATTTTCAGCCTCCCGAATGGCGTAGCGGTCTAAGGCACTGCACCGCAGTGCTGCGTCACTATAGATCCTGGCCGTGACCGGGAGACCCATGAGGCGGCGCACAATTGGCCCAGCGTCGACCGGGTTAGAGGAGTTGTCCTTGTCCCGTCGCGCTCTAGTGACTCCCATGGCGGGCCGGGCACAAGCACGCTGACACAGTCGCCAGGTGTATGGTGTTTCCGTCGACACATTGGTTGTTTCAGAGGACACGCAGCTCTCAACCTTCACCTCTCCCAAGTCCGTACGGGAGTTTCAGCAATGGGACAAGACCTTAACTACCAATTGGATATCATGAAATTGGGGAACACTCCATGAGGGTGGTATGAGGGCCCGACGTCCAGCTTTTCTGTACACAGCATTGTACGAGATCTTCAGTTTTTTGGTAATTTCTTGCATGGAATAGCCTTAATTTCTCAGAACAAGAATAGACTGACGAGTTTCAGAAGAAAGATCTTTGTTTCTGGCCATTTTGAGCCACAAATGCTGATGCTCCAGATACTCAACTAGTCTAAAGAAGGCCAGTTTTATTGCTTCTTTAAAAATCAGCACAACCGTTTTCAGCTGTGCTAACATAATTGCAAAAGGGTTTTGTAATGATCAATTAGCCTTTTAAAATTATAAACTTGGATTAGCTAACACAACGTGACATTGGAACACAGGAGTGATGCTTGCTGATAATGGGCCTCTGTACGCCTATGTATATATTCCATTTAAAAAACAATCTGCCGTTTCCAGCATCAAAAGTCATTTACAACATCAGGGGGCACTATTTTCATGTCCGGATGAAAAGTGTTACCAAAGTAAACTGCCTGCTACTCAGGCCCAGAAGCTAGGATATGCATATTATTAGTAGATCTGGATAGAAAACACTCTGAAGTTTCTAAAACTGTTCGAATGATATCTGTGAGTATAACAACTTATTTGGGCAAACTATCCAGGAATTATTTTTTTTTGAGGTAAATCTCTTTTCAATGGGTTTTCAATGGGAATCTAGAATTCTAAGGTACTTGCTTGCAGTTCCTATCGCTTCCACTGGATGTCAACAGTCTCTAGAAATTGGTTGATGTTTTTCCTTTGAGAAATGAACAAGTAGCCTTGTTCAGAACAAGGGTAGAGTGAAATGTACTGTTGTGGTTGAGGCGCGTGACCTGAAAGCTCGCTACACTTTGTTTTCCTCCGGTATTGAACACAGTTTATCCCATCTTAATTTTGATCTATTATTTACGTTTAAAAATACCTAGTTGGATTAGGAAAGTTGTTTGGATCAAGTTTACAGGTAACTAATTAGATAATGTGTAGTCATGTTGCGCGAGTTGGAACCGGTGTATTTTCTGAATCATACGTGTCAAATAAATGGACATTTTGGATATATAACGACAGAATTTATCGAACAAAATAACCATTTGTGATGTTTAATGGACATAATGGAGTGCATACAGAAGATCTTCAAAGGTAAGGCATGAATTATATGTTATTTCTGACTTTTGTGTTGTGCCTGGCGGGCTGAATTATGATTTTCATGTGTATGTTTGCTGGGGTGCTGTCCTCAGATAATAGCATGGTTTGCTTTCGTCGTAAAGCCTTTTTGAAATCTGACACGGTGGCTGGATTAACAACAAGTTCATCTTTAAACCGGTGTATAACACTTGTATGATTTATTTATTATTATTCTGAGTATTTCTGTTTTTGAATTTGGCACGCTGCTATTTCATTGGGTGTTGTCAAATCAATCCTGTTAACAGGATTGGCACGCGAAGGGATCACTAAGAGGTTAACAATGTCTACACTGTATTTCTGATCAATTTGACGTTATTTAAAAAAATTGACAAACATTTTCTAAGGGAACCCAAACTTTTGAATGGTGCCAAAAGCCAGCTAACAAAAACCCTGATGTGTGTGTGTATTTACATTTGCGCATGTTTTAGGAATGTGATTCGATTACTAATGATTACTTGCGTCATGTCTGAGTTGTGTATGTGAGTCTTTTTGTGCGTGTGTGACACTGTATGTGTGTGTGTGTGTGTGTGTGTGTGTGACTCACTGAGGCAGCTGTGGCCGTAGTGCACCATGAAGTCTGCCCCCAGGGCGCGGGCCGTGAAGTCGTCCACGCAGCAGGCTCCGTACGTCACATCACCCATCACAATGGTGTCTGCCTCTGTGAACCTGGGACACACACACACACACACACACATATGACCAAAACCACTCCTCTGACCGCACATGAACACAAATAGAACTATCCCCCTGTCATTGGACAAACACGCACACGCACACACAATCTCCAATCCGCTCAGTCTATTAGCCCCACTGATCTCCCCTCTTACCATGGCGATCGATACCCAACCTGGCTCCAGCACAGTGGCATCTTGATAGGGTCAGCAGGATCAATCCCCAGTCTCACCATGTTACCATGTACTGGCTGTCTCTGACTGGGACAAGTCAGTAAGTAGATCAATCCCCAGTCTCAGCATGTTACCATGTACTGGCTGTCTCTGACTGGGACAAGTCAAGTAGAGGGACTAAGAGTAACATGTCACTCAGATAATGGTTTTCCATCCCTTTATGATTGACATGCCAAACATCAACAAGGCCTATAGAGCAGTCAGGTTGGTGGTCCATGAACAGGAGTCAATCATCATTGATCAACAGAGCTATAGTCAGTCAGTCTGCATCAACAGATTAGATATATTAGAGGGTCATGATAAATAGAGACTAGTTGATAATCTGATTAGTGGGGGGTAGGGGTAAGTAAGGACACTATTTTGTTTTATAGGACATGGATTTATAGATAGCACATCTGGATGGAAACTGCAGAGGCAGGGTCAATTACAGATGATCTGTCCATCTGTGGCCTTAGTATTTTATGCTACCAACTGCCCTATCCACATTACATACACCTAACACGGAAGGCCTTTTCTATTGAAAAATACACAAAGCCATACCAGTTTTTTGTTTTATTTTGCTCTAATAAATTAAAGCAACAAAATAATTAATTCTGCATCTCATCATCCCTTCCGGGGGATTAAAACACTGACCAATAAATGAGTGAATGCTGAAAGCTGAGAAAGAGAAGTGTGTGAGTAGATAAAGAACAGACTGGGGAAAGAGAGGTGTGAATGGATAAAGGACAGAGAGGAAAGAGAGGTGTGAATGGATAAAAGACAGAACAGGAAAGAGAGGTGTGAATGGATAAAGGACAGAGGAAAGAGAGGTGTGAATGGAAAAAGGACAGAGAGAGGAAAGAGGTGTGAATGGATAAAGGACAGAGAGAGGAAAGAGAGGTGTGAATGGATAAAGGACAGAGAGGAAAGATAGGTGTGAATGGATAAAGGACAGAACAGGAAAGAGAGGTGTGAATGGATAAAGAACAGAACAGGAAAGAGAGGTGTGAATGGATAAAGGACAGAGAGAGGAAAGAGAGGTGTGAATGGATAAAGGACAGAGAGAGGAAAGAGAGGTGTGAATGGATAAAGGAGAGAGGAAAGAGAGGTGTGAATGGATAAAGGACAGAGAGTAAAGAGAGGTGTGAATGGATAAAGGACAGAGAGAGTAAAGAGAGCTGTGAATGGATAAAGGACAGAGAGGAAAGAGAGGTGTGAATGGATAAAGGACAGAGAGGAAAGAGAGGTGTGAATGGATAAAGGACAGAGAGGAAAGAGAGGTGTGATCGGATAAAAGACAGAGAGGGGAAAGAGAGGTGTGAATGGATAAAGGACAGAGAGGAAAGAGAGGTGTGAATGGATAAAGGACAGAACAGGAAAGAGAGGTGTGAATGGATAAAGGACAGAGAGAGGAAAGAGAGGTGTGAATGGATAAAGAACAGAGAGGAAAGAGAGGTGTGAATGGATAAAGAACAGAGAGGAAAGAGAGGTGTGAATGGATAAAGGACAGAGAGAGGAAAGAGAGGTGTGAATGGATAAAGGACAGAGAGGAAAGAGAGGTGTGAATGGATAAAGGACAGAGAGGAAAGAGAGGTGTGAATGGATAAAGGACAGAGAGAGGAAAGAGGTGTGAATGGATAAAGGACAGAGAGAGGAAAGAGAGGTGTGAATGGATAAAGGACAGAGAGGAAAGAGAGGTGTGAATGGATAAAGAACAGAGAGGAAAGAGAGGTGTGAATGGATAAAGGACAGAGAGGAAAGAGAGGTGTGAATGGATAAAGGACAGAGAGGAAAGAGGTGTGAATGAATAAAGGACAGAGAGAGGAAAGAGAGGTGGGAATGGATAAAGGACAGAGAGGAAAGAGAGGTGTGAATGGATAAAGGACAGAGAGAGGAAAGAGAGGTGTGAATGGATAAAGGACAGAGAGGAAAGAGGTGTGAATGGATAAAGGACAGAACAGGAAAGAGAGGTGTGAATGGATAAAGGACAGAACAGGAAAGAGAGGTGTGAAAGGATAAAGGACAGAACAGGAAAGAGAGGTGTGAATGGATAAAGAACAGAACAGGAAAGAGAGGTGTGAATGGATAAAGGACAGAGAGAGGAAAGAGAGGTGTGAATGGATAAAGGACAGAGAGGAAAGAGAGGTGTGAATGGATAAAGGACAGAGAGGAAAGAGAGGTGTGAATGGATAAAGGACAGAGAGAGGAAAGAGAGGTGTGAATGGATAAAGAAGAGAGGAAAGAGGTGTGAATGGATAAAGGACAGAGAGGAAAGAGAGGTGACAATGGATAAAGGACAGAGAGTAAAGAGAGGTGTGAATGGATAAAGGACAGAGAGAGTAAAGAGAGGTGTGAATGGATAAAGGACAGAGAGGAAAGAGAGGTGTGAATGGATAAAGGACAGAGAGGAAAGAGAGGTGTGAATGGATAAAGGACAGAGAGGAAAGAGAGGTGTGAATGGATAAAGGTCAGAGAGAGGAAAGAGAGGTGTGAATGGATAAAGGACAGAGATGAAAGAGAGGTGTGAATGGATAAAGAAAAGAGAGGAAAGAGAGGTGTGAATGGATAAAGGACAGAGAGAGGAAAGAGAGGTGTGAATGGATAAAGGAGAGAGAGGAAAGAGAGGTGTGAATGGATAAAGGACAGAGAGAGGAAAGAGAGGTGTGAATGGATAAAGGACAGAGAGAGGAAAGAGAGGTGTGAATGGATAAAGGACAGAGAGAGGAAAGAGAGGTGTGAATGGATAAAGGACAGAGAGGAAAGAGAGATGTGAATGGATAAAGGACAGAGAGAGGAAAGAGAGGTGTGAATGGATAAAGGACAGAGAGAGGAAAGAGAGGTGTGAATGGATAAAGGAGAGAGGAAAGAGAGGTGTGAATGGATAAAGGACAGAGAGGAAAGAGAGGTGTGAATGGATAAAGGACAGAGAGAGGAAAGAGAGGTGTGAATGGATAAAGAAGAGAGGAAAGAGAGGTGTGAATGGATAAAGGACAGAGAGGAAAGAGAGGTGACAATGGATAAAGGACAGAGAGTAAAGAGAGGTGTGAATGGATAAAGGACAGAGAGAGTAAAGAGAGGTGTGAATGGATAAAGGACAGAGAGGAAAGAGAGGTGTGAATGGATAAAGGACAGAGAGGAAAGAGGTGTGAATGGATAAAGGACAGAGAGGAAAGAGAGGTGTGAATGGATAAAGGTCAGAGAGAGGAAAGAGAGGTGTGAATGGATAAAGGACAGAGAGGAAAGAGAGGTGTGAATGGATAAAGAACAGAGAGGAAAGAGAGGTGTGAATGGATAAAGGACAGAGAGGAAAGAGAGGTGTGAATGGATAAAGGACAGAGAGGAAAGAGGTGTGAATGGATAAAGGACAGAGAGGAAAGAGAGGTGTGAATGGATAAAGGTCAGAGAGAGGAAAGAGAGGTGTGAATGGATAAAGGACAGAGAGGAAAGAGAGGTGTGAATGGATAAAGAACAGAGAGGAAAGAGAGGTGTGAATGGATAAAGGACAGAGAGAGGAAAGATAGGTGTGAATGGATAAAGGAGAGAGGAAAGAGAGGTGTGAATGGATAAAGGACAGAGAGAGGAAAGAGAGGTGTGAATGGATAAAGGACAGAGAGAGGAAAGAGAGGTGTGAATGGATAAAGGACAGAGAGAGGAAAGAGAGGTGTGAATGGATAAAGGACAGAGAGAGGAAAGAGAGGTGTGAATGGATAAAGGACAGAGAGGAAAGAGAGGTGTGAATGGATAAAGGACAGAGAGAGGAAAGAGAGGTGTGAATGGATAAAGGACAGAGAGGAAAGAGAGGTGTGAATGGATAAAGGACAGAGAGGAAAGAGAGGTGTGAATGGATAAAGGACAGAGAGAGGAAAGAGAGGTGTGAATGGATAAAGTACAGAGGAAAGAGAGGTGTGAATGGATAAAGGACAGAGAGGAAAGAGATGTGTGAATGGATAAAGGACAGAGAGGAAAGAGAGGTGTGAATGGATAAAGGACAGAACAGGAAAGGGAGGTGTGAATGGATAAAGGACAGAACAAGAAAGAGAGGTGTGAATGGATAAAGGACAGAGAGGAAAGAGAGGTGTGAATGGATAAAGGACAGAGAGAGGAAAGTGAGGTGTGAATGGATAAAGTACAGAGGAAAGAGAGGTGTGAATGGATAAAGGACAGAGAGGAAAGAGAGGTGTGAATGGATAAAGGATAGAGAGGAAAGAGAGGTGTGAATGGATAAAGGAGAGAGGAAAGAGGTGTGAATGGATAAAGGACAGAACAGGAAAGAGAGGTGTGAATGGATAAAGGACAGAGAGAGGAAAGAGAGGTGTGAATGGATAAAGGACAGAAAAGGAAAGAGAGGTGTGAATGGATAAAGGACAGAACAGGAAAGAGAGGTGTGAATGGATAAAGGACAGAGAGAGGAAAGAGAGGTGTGAATGGATAAAGGACAGAGAGAGGAAAGAGAGGTGTGAATGGATAAAGGACAGAACAGGAAAGAGAGGTGTGAATGGATAAAGGACAGAGAGGAAAGAGAGGTGTGAATGGATAAAGGAGAGAGAGAGGAAAGAGAGGTGTGAATGGATAAAGGACAGAACAGGAAAGAGAGGTGTGAATGGATAAAGGACAGAGAGGAAAGAGAGGTGTGAATGGATAAAGGACAGAACAGGAAAGAGAGGTGTGAATGGATAAAGGACAGAACAGGAAAGAGAGGTGTGAATGGATAAAGGACAGAGAGGAAAGAGAGGTGTGAATGGATAAAGGACAGAGAGAGGAAAGAGAGGTGTGAATGGATAAAGTACAGAGGAAAGAGAGGTGTGAATGGATAAAGGACAGAGAGGAAAGAGAGGTGTGAATGGATAAAGGACAGAGAGGAAAGAGAGGTGTGAATGGATAAAGGATAGAGAGGAAAGAGAGGTGTGAATGGATAAAGGACAGAGAGGAAAGAGAGGTGTGAATGGATAAAGGACAGAGAGAGGAAAGAGAGGTGTGAATGGATAAAGGACAGAGAGGAAAGAGAGGTGTGAATGGATAAAGGAAAGAGAGGTGTGAATGGATAAAGGACAGAGAGGAAAGAGAGGTGTGAATGGATAAAGGACAGAGAGAGGAAAGAGAGGTGTGAATGGATAAAGGACAGAGAGGAAAGAGAGGTGTGAATGGATAAAGGACAGAGAGGAAAGAGAGGTGTGAATGGATAAAGGACAGAGAGGAAAGAGAGGTGTGAATGGATAAAGGACAGAGAGAGGAAAGAGAGGTGTGAATGGATAAAGGACAGAGAGGAAAGAGAGGTGTGAATGGATAAAGGACAGAGAGGAAAGAGAGGTGTGAATGGATAAAGGATAGAGAGGAAAGAGAGGTGTGAATGGATAAAGGAGAGAGAGAGGAAAGAGAGGTGTGAATGGATAAAGGACAGAACAGGAAAGAGAGGTGTGAATGGATAAAGGACAGAGAGGAAAGAGAGGTGTGAATGGATAAAGGACAGAACAGGAAAGAGAGGTGTGAATGGATAAAGGACAGAACAGGAAAGAGAGGTGTGAATGGATAAAGGACAGAGAGGAAAGAGAGGTGTGAATGGATAAAGGACAGAGAGAGGAAAGAGAGGTGTGAATGGATAAAGTACAGAGGAAAGAGAGGTGTGAATGGATAAAGGACAGAGAGGAAAGAGAGGTGTGAATGGATAAAGGACAGAGAGGAAAGAGAGGTGTGAATGGATAAAGGATAGAGAGGAAAGAGAGGTGTGAATGGATAAAGGACAGAGAGGAAAGAGAGGTGTGAATGGATAAAGGACAGAGAGAGGAAAGAGAGGTGTGAATGGATAAAGGACAGAGAGGAAAGAGAGGTGTGAATGGATAAAGGACAGAGAGGAAAGAGAGGTGTGAATGGATAAAGGACAGAGAGGAAAGAGAGGTGTGAATGGATAAAGGACAGAGAGAGGAAAGAGAGGTGTGAATGGATAAAGGACAGAGAGGAAAGAGAGGTGTGAATGGATAAAGGACAGAGAGGAAAGAGAGGTGTGAATGGATAAAGGACAGAGAGGAAAGAGAGGTGTGAATGGATAAAGGACAGAGAGAGGAAAGAGAGGTGTGAATGGATAAAGGACAGAGAGGAAAGAGAGGTGTGAATGGATAAAGGACAGAGAGGAAAGAGAGGTGTGAATGGATAAAGGATAGAGAGGAAAGAGAGGTGTGAATGGATAAAGGAGAGAGGAAAGAGGTGTGAATGGATAAAGGACAGAACAGGAAAGAGAGGTGTGAATGGATAAAGGACAGAGAGGAAAGAGAGGTGTGAATGGATAAAGGACAGAACAGGACAGAGAGGTGTGAATGGATAAAGGACAGAACAGGAAAGAGAGGTGTGAATGGATAAAGGACAGAGAGGAAAGACAGGTGTGAATGGATAAAGGACAGAGAGAGGAAAGAGAGGTGTGAATGGATAAAGTACAGAGGAAAGAGAGGTGTGAATGGATAAAGGACAGAGAGGAAAGAGAGGTGTGAATGGATAAAGGACAGAGAGGAAAGAGAGGTGTGAATGGATAAAGGATAGAGAGGAAAGAGAGGTGTGAATGGACAAAGGACAGAGAGGAAAGAGAGGTGTGAATGGATAAAGGACAGAGAGGGGAAAGAGAGGTGTGAATGGATAAAGGACAGAGAGGAAAGAGAGGTGTGAATGGATAAAGGACAGAGAGGAAAGAGAGGTGTGAATGGATAAAGGACAGAGAGGAAAGAGAGGTGTGAATGGATAAAGGACAGAGAGAGGAAAGAGAGGTGTGAATGGATAAAGTACAGAGGAAAGAGAGGTGTGAATGGATAAAGGACAGAGAGGAAAGAGAGGTGTGAATGGATAAAGGACAGAGAGGAAAGAGAGGTGTGAATGGATAAAGGATAGAGAGGAAAGAGAGGTGTGAATGGATAAAGGAGAGAGGAAAGAGGTGTGAATGGATAAAGGACAGAACAGGAAAGAGAGGTGTGAATGGATAAAGGACAGAACAGGAAAGAGAGGTGTGAATGGATAAAGGACAGAGAGGAAAGAGAGGTGTGAATGGATAAAGGACAGAGAGAGGAAAGAGAGGTGTGAATGGATAAAGGACAGAACAGGAAAGAGAGGTGTGAATGGATAAAGGACAGAGAGGAAAGAGAGGTGTGAATGGATAAAGGAGAGAGAGAGGAAAGAGAGGTGTGAATGGATAAAGGACAGAACAGGAAAGAGAGGTGTGAATGGATAAAGGACAGAGAGGAAAGAGAGGTGTGAATGGATAAAGGACAGAACAGGAAAGAGAGGTGTGAATGGATAAAGGACAGAACAGGAAAGAGAGGTGTGAATGGATAAAGGACAGAACAGGAAAGAGAGGTGTGAATGGATAAAGGACAGAGAGGAAAGAGAGGTGTGAATGGATAAAGGACAGAGAGAGGAAAGAGAGATGTGAATGGATAAAGGACAGAACAGGAAAGAGAGGTGTGAATGGATAAAGGACAGAGAGAGGAAAGAGAGGTGTGAATGGATAAAGGACAGAGAGAGGAAAGAGAGGTGTGAATGGATAAAGGACAGAGAGGAAAGAGAGGTGACAATGGATAAAGGACAGAGAGTAAAGAGAGGTGTGAATGGATAAAGGACAGAGAGAGTAAAGAGGTGTGAATGGATAAAGGACAGAGAGTAAAGAGAGGTGTGAATGGATAAAGGATAGAGAGGAAAGAGAGGTGTGAATGGATAAAGGAGAGAGGAAAGAGGTGTGAATGGATAAAGGACAGAACAGGAAAGAGAGGTGTGAATGGATAAAGGACAGAGAGGAAAGAGAGGTGTGAATGGATAAAGGACAGAACAGGACAGAGAGGTGTGAATGGATAAAGGACAGAACAGGAAAGAGAGGTGTGAATGGATAAAGGACAGAGAGGAAAGACAGGTGTGAATGGATAAAGGACAGAGAGAGGAAAGAGAGGTGTGAATGGATAAAGTACAGAGGAAAGAGAGGTGTGAATGGATAAAGGACAGAGAGGAAAGAGAGGTGTGAATGGATAAAGGACAGAGAGGAAAGAGAGGTGTGAATGGATAAAGGATAGAGAGGAAAGAGAGGTGTGAATGGACAAAGGACAGAGAGGAAAGAGAGGTGTGAATGGATAAAGGACAGAGAGAGGAAAGAGAGGTGTGAATGGATAAAGGACAGAGAGGAAAGAGAGGTGTGAATGGATAAAGGACAGAGAGGAAAGAGAGGTGTGAATGGATAAAGGACAGAGAGGAAAGAGAGGTGTGAATGGATAAAGGACAGAGAGAGGAAGGAGAGGTGTGAATGGATAAAGTACAGAGGAAAGAGAGGTGTGAATGGATAAAGGACAGAGAGGAAAGAGAGGTGTGAATGGATAAAGGACAGAGAGGAAAGAGAGGTGTGAATGGATAAAGGATAGAGAGGAAAGAGAGGTGTGAATGGATAAAGGAGAGAGGAAAGAGGTGTGAATGGATAAAGGACAGAACAGGAAAGAGAGGTGTGAATGGATAAAGGACAGAGAGGAAAGAGAGGTGTGAATGGATAAAGGACAGAGAGAGGAAAGAGAGGTGTGAATGGATAAAGGACAGAACAGGAAAGAGAGGTGTGAATGGATAAAGGACAGAGAGGAAAGAGAGGTGTGAATGGATAAAGGAGAGAGAGAGGAAAGAGAGGTGTGAATGGATAAAGGACAGAACAGGAAAGAGAGGTGTGAATGGATAAAGGACAGAGAGGAAAGAGAGGTGTGAATGGATAAAGGACAGAACAGGAAAGAGAGGTGTGAATGGATAAAGGACAGAACAGGAAAGAGAGGTGTGAATGGATAAAGGACAGAACAGGAAAGAGAGGTGTGAATGGATAAAGGACAGAGAGGAAAGAGAGGTGTGAATGGATAAAGGACAGAGAGAGGAAAGAGAGATGTGAATGGATAAAGGACAGAACAGGAAAGAGAGGTGTGAATGGATAAAGGACAGAGAGAGGAAAGAGAGGTGTGAATGGATAAAGGACAGAGAGAGGAAAGAGAGGTGTGAATGGATAAAGGACAGAGAGGAAAGAGAGGTGACAATGGATAAAGGACAGAGAGTAAAGAGAGGTGTGAATGGATAAAGGACAGAGAGAGTAAAGAGGTGTGAATGGATAAAGGACAGAGAGTAAAGAGAGGTGTGAATGGATAAAGGACAGAGAGAGTAAAGAGAGGTGTGAATGGATAAAGGACAGAGAGGAAAGAGAGGTGTGAATGGATAAAGGACAGAGAGAGGAAAGAGAGGTGTGAATGGATAAAGAACAGAGAGGAAAGAGAGGTGTGAATGGATAAAGGACAGAGAGGAAAGAGAGGTGTGAATGGATAAAGGTCAGAGAGAGTTAAGAGAGGTGTGAATGGATAAAGGACAGAGAGGAAAGAGAGGTGTGAATGGATAAAGGACAGAGAGGAAAGAGAGGTGTGAATGGATAAAGGACAGAGAGGAAAGAGAGATGTGAATGGATAAAGGACAGAGAGAGGAAAGAGAGGTGTGAATGGATAAAGGAGAGAGCAAAGAGAGGTGTGAATGGATAAAGGATAGAGAGGAAAGAGAGGTGTGAATGGATAAAGGAGAGAGGAAAGAGGTGTGAATGGATAAAGGACAGAACAGGAAAGAGAGGTGTGAATGGATAAAGGACAGAGAGGAAAGAGAGGTGTGAATGGATAAAGGACAGAGAGAGGAAAGAGAGGTGTGAATGGATAAAGGACAGAACAGGAAAGAGAGGTGTGAATGGATAAAGGACAGAGAGGAAAGAGAGGTGTGAATGGATAAAGGAGAGAGAGAGGAAAGAGAGGTGTGAATGGATAAAGGACAGAACAGGAAAGAGAGGTGTGAATGGATAAAGGACAGAGAGGAAAGAGAGGTGTGAATGGATAAAGGACAGAACAGGAAAGAGAGGTGTGAATGGATAAAGGACAGAACAGGAAAGAGAGGTGTGAATGGATAAAGGACAGAACAGGAAAGAGAGGTGTGAATGGATAAAGGACAGAGAGGAAAGAGAGGTGTGAATGGATAAAGGACAGAGAGAGGAAAGAGAGATGTGAATGGATAAAGGACAGAACAGGAAAGAGAGGTGTGAATGGATAAAGGACAGAGAGAGGAAAGAGAGGTGTGAATGGATAAAGGACAGAGAGAGGAAAGAGAGGTGTGAATGGATAAAGGACAGAGAGGAAAGAGAGGTGACAATGGATAAAGGACAGAGAGTAAAGAGAGGTGTGAATGGATAAAGGACAGAGAGAGTAAAGAGGTGTGAATGGATAAAGGACAGAGAGTAAAGAGAGGTGTGAATGGATAAAGGACAGAGAGAGTAAAGAGAGGTGTGAATGGATAAAGGACAGAGAGGAAAGAGAGGTGTGAATGGATAAAGGACAGAGAGAGGAAAGAGAGGTGTGAATGGATAAAGAACAGAGAGGAAAGAGAGGTGTGAATGGATAAAGGACAGAGAGGAAAGAGAGGTGTGAATGGATAAAGGTCAGAGAGAGTTAAGAGAGGTGTGAATGGATAAAGGACAGAGAGGAAAGAGAGGTGTGAATGGATAAAGGAC
This sequence comes from Oncorhynchus clarkii lewisi, assembly GCF_045791955.1. Lineage (NCBI taxonomy): Eukaryota > Metazoa > Chordata > Actinopteri > Salmoniformes > Salmonidae > Oncorhynchus > Oncorhynchus clarkii. The sequence goes on along the minus strand of NC_092173.1, from coordinate 21,081,101 downwards.
AGAGAGGAAAGAGAGGTGTGAATGGATAAAGGACAGAGAGGAAAGAGAGATGTGAATGGATAAAGGACAGAGAGAGGAAAGAGAGGTGTGAATGGATAAAGGAGAGAGCAAAGAGAGGTGTGAATGGATAAAGGACAGAGAGGAAAGAGAGATGTGAATGGATAAAGGAAAGAGAGAGGAAAGAGAGGTTTGAATGGATAAAGGACAGAGAGGAAAGAGAGGTGTGAATGGATAAAGAACAGGAAAGAGAGGTGTTAATGGATAAAGGACAGAGAGGAAAGAGAGGTGTGAATGGATAAAGGACAGAGAGAGGAAAGCGAGGTGTGAATGGATAAAGGACAGAGAGAGGAAAGAGAGGTGTGAATGGATAAAGGAGAGAGCAAAGAGAGGTGTGAATGGATAAAGGACAGAGAGGAAAGAGAGGTGACAATGGATAAAGGACAGAGAGTAAAGAGAGGTGTGAATGGATAAAGGACAGAGAGAGTAAAGAGGTGTGAATGGATAAAGGACAGAGAGTAAAGAGAGGTGTGAATGGATAAAGGACAGAGAGAGTAAAGAGAGGTGTGAATGGATAAAGGACAGAGAGGAAAGAGAGGTGTGAATGGATAAAGGACAGAGAGAGGAAAGAGAGGTGTGAATGGATAAAGAACAGAGAGGAAAGAGAGGTGTGAATGGATAAAGGACAGAGAGGAAAGAGAGGTGTGAATGGATAAAGGTCAGAGAGAGTTAAGAGAGGTGTGAATGGATAAAGGACAGAGAGGAAAGAGAGGTGTGAATGGATAAAGGACAGAGAGGAAAGAGAGGTGTGAATGGATAAAGGACAGAGAGGAAAGAGAGATGTGAATGGATAAAGGACAGAGAGAGGAAAGAGAGGTGTGAATGGATAAAGGAGAGAGCAAAGAGAGGTGTGAATGGATAAAGGACAGAGAGGAAAGAGAGATGTGAATGGATAAAGGAAAGAGAGAGGAAAGAGAGGTTTGAATGGATAAAGGACAGAGAGGAAAGAGAGGTGTGAATGGATAAAGAACAGGAAAGAGAGGTGTTAATGGATAAAGGACAGAGAGGAAAGAGAGGTGTGAATGGATAAAGGACAGAGAGAGGAAAGCGAGGTGTGAATGGATAAAGGACAGAGAGAGGAAAGAGAGGTGTGAATGGATAAAGGAGAGAGCAAAGAGAGGTGTGAATGGATAAAGGACAGAGAGGAAAGAGAGATGTGAATGGATAAAGGACAGAGAGAGGAAAGAGAGGTGTGAATGGATAAAGGAGAGAGGAAAGAGAGGTGTGAATGGATAAAGGACAGAGAGAGGAAAGAGAGGTGTGAATGGATAAAGGACAGAGAGGAAAGAGAGGTGTGAATGGATAAAGGACAGAGAGGAAAGAGAGGTGTGAATGGATAAAGGACAGAGAGAGGAAAGAGGTGTGAATGGATAAAGAACAGAGAGGAAAGAGAGGTGTGAATGGATAAAGGACAGAGAGGAAAGAGAGGTGTGAATGGATAAAGGTCAGAGAGAGGAAAGATTGGTGTGAATGGATAAAGGAGAGAGGAAAGAGGTGTGAATGGATAAAGAACAGAGAGGAAAGAGAGGTGTGAATGGATAAAGGAGAGAGGAAAGAGGTGTGAATGGATAAAGGACAGAACAGGAAAGAGAGGTGTGAATGGATAAAGGACAGAGAGAGGAAAGAGGTGTGAATGGATAAAGGACAGAACAGGAAAGAGAGGTGTGAATGGATAAAGGACAGAGAGGAAAGAGAGGTGTGAATGGATAAAGGACAGAGAGGAAAGAGAGGTGTGAATGGATAAAGGACAGAGAGAGGAAAGAGAGGTGTGAATGGATAAAGGACAGAGAGGAAAGAGAGGTGTGAATGGATAAAGGACAGAGAGGAAAGAGAGGTGTGAATGGATAAAGGACAGAGAGGAAAGAGAGGTGTGAATGGATAAAGGATAGAGAGGAAAGAGAGGTGTGAATGGATAAAGGAGAGAGGAAAGAGGTGTGAATGGATAAAGGACAGAACAGGAAAGAGAGGTGTGAATGGATAAAGGACAGAGAGGAAAGAGAGGTGTGAATGGATAAAGGACAGAACAGGACAGAGAGGTGTGATTGGATAAAGGACAGAACAGGAAAGAGAGGTGTGAATGGATAAAGGACAGAGAGGAAAGACAGGTGTGAATGGATAAAGGACAGAGAGAGGAAAGAGAGGTGTGAATGGATAAAGTACAGAGGAAAGAGAGGTGTGAATGGATAAAGGACAGAGAGGAAAGAGAGGTGTGAATGGATAAAGGACAGAGAGGAAAGAGAGGTGTGAATGGATAAAGGATAGAGAGGAAAGAGAGGTGTGAATGGACAAAGGACAGAGAGGAAAGAGAGGTGTGAATGGATAAAGGACAGAGAGGGGAAAGAGAGGTGTGAATGGATAAAGGACAGAGAGGAAAGAGAGGTGTGAATGGATAAAGGACAGAGAGGAAAGAGAGGTGTGAATGGATAAAGGATAGAGAGGAAAGAGAGGTGTGAATGGATAAAGGAGAGAGGAAAGAGGTGTGAATGGATAAAGGACAGAACAGGAAAGAGAGGTGTGAATGGATAAAGGACAGAGAGGAAAGAGAGGTGTGAATGGATAAAGGACAGAGAGAGGAAAGAGAGGTGTGAATGGATAAAGGACAGAACAGGAAAGAGAGGTGTGAATGGATAAAGGACAGAGAGGAAAGAGAGGTGTGAATGGATAAAGGAGAGAGAGAGGAAAGAGAGGTGTGAATGGATAAAGGACAGAACAGGAAAGAGAGGTGTGAATGGATAAAGGACAGAGAGGAAAGAGAGGTGTGAATGGATAAAGGACAGAACAGGAAAGAGAGGTGTGAATGGATAAAGGACAGAACAGGAAAGAGAGGTGTGAATGGATAAAGGACAGAACAGGAAAGAGAGGTGTGAATGGATAAAGGACAGAGAGGAAAGAGAGGTGTGAATGGATAAAGGACAGAGAGAGGAAAGAGAGGTGTGAATGGATAAAGGACAGAGAGGAAAGAGAGGTGTGAATGGATAAAGGACAGAGAGGAAAGAGAGGTGTGAATGGATAAAGGACAGAGAGAGGAAAGAGAGGTGTGAATGGATAAAGAAGAGAGGAAAGAGGTGTGAATGGATAAAGGACAGAGAGGAAAGAGAGGTGACAATGGATAAAGGACAGAGAGTAAAGAGAGGTGTGAATGGATAAAGGACAGAGAGAGTAAAGAGAGGTGTGAATGGATAAAGGACAGAGAGGAAAGAGAGGTGTGAATGGATAAAGGACAGAGAGGAAAGAGAGGTGTGAATGGATAAAGGACAGAGAGGAAAGAGAGGTGTGAATGGATAAAGGTCAGAGAGAGGAAAGAGAGGTGTGAATGGATAAAGGACAGAGATGAAAGAGAGGTGTGAATGGATAAAGAAAAGAGAGGAAAGAGAGGTGTGAATGGATAAAGGACAGAGAGGAAAGAGAGATGTGAATGGATAAAGGACAGAGAGAGGAAAGAGAGGTGTGAATGGATAAAGGACAGAGAGAGGAAAGAGAGGTGTGAATGGATAAAGGAGAGAGGAAAGAGAGGTGTGAATGGATAAAGGACAGAGAGGAAAGAGAGGTGTGAATGGATAAAGGACAGAGAGAGGAAAGAGAGGTGTGAATGGATAAAGAAGAGAGGAAAGAGAGGTGTGAATGGATAAAGGACAGAGAGGAAAGAGAGGTGACAATGGATAAAGGACAGAGAGTAAAGAGAGGTGTGAATGGATAAAGGACAGAGAGAGTAAAGAGAGGTGTGAATGGATAAAGGACAGAGAGGAAAGAGAGGTGTGAATGGATAAAGGACAGAGAGGAAAGAGGTGTGAATGGATAAAGGACAGAGAGGAAAGAGAGGTGTGAATGGATAAAGGTCAGAGAGAGGAAAGAGAGGTGTGAATGGATAAAGGACAGAGAGGAAAGAGAGGTGTGAATGGATAAAGAACAGAGAGGAAAGAGAGGTGTGAATGGATAAAGGACAGAGAGGAAAGAGAGGTGTGAATGGATAAAGGACAGAGAGGAAAGAGGTGTGAATGGATAAAGGACAGAGAGGAAAGAGAGGTGTGAATGGATAAAGGTCAGAGAGAGGAAAGAGAGGTGTGAATGGATAAAGGACAGAGAGGAAAGAGAGGTGTGAATGGATAAAGAACAGAGAGGAAAGAGAGGTGTGAATGGATAAAGGACAGAGAGAGGAAAGATAGGTGTGAATGGATAAAGGAGAGAGGAAAGAGAGGTGTGAATGGATAAAGGACAGAGAGAGGAAAGAGAGGTGTGAATGGATAAAGGACAGAGAGAGGAAAGAGAGGTGTGAATGGATAAAGGACAGAGAGAGGAAAGAGAGGTGTGAATGGATAAAGGACAGAGAGAGGAAAGAGAGGTGTGAATGGATAAAGGACAGAGAGGAAAGAGAGGTGTGAATGGATAAAGGACAGAGAGAGGAAAGAGAGGTGTGAATGGATAAAGGACAGAGAGGAAAGAGAGGTGTGAATGGATAAAGGACAGAGAGGAAAGAGAGGTGTGAATGGATAAAGGACAGAGAGAGGAAAGAGAGGTGTGAATGGATAAAGTACAGAGGAAAGAGAGGTGTGAATGGATAAAGGACAGAGAGGAAAGAGATGTGTGAATGGATAAAGGACAGAGAGGAAAGAGAGGTGTGAATGGATAAAGGACAGAACAGGAAAGGGAGGTGTGAATGGATAAAGGACAGAACAAGAAAGAGAGGTGTGAATGGATAAAGGACAGAGAGGAAAGAGAGGTGTGAATGGATAAAGGACAGAGAGAGGAAAGTGAGGTGTGAATGGATAAAGTACAGAGGAAAGAGAGGTGTGAATGGATAAAGGACAGAGAGGAAAGAGAGGTGTGAATGGATAAAGGATAGAGAGGAAAGAGAGGTGTGAATGGATAAAGGAGAGAGGAAAGAGGTGTGAATGGATAAAGGACAGAACAGGAAAGAGAGGTGTGAATGGATAAAGGACAGAGAGAGGAAAGAGAGGTGTGAATGGATAAAGGACAGAAAAGGAAAGAGAGGTGTGAATGGATAAAGGACAGAACAGGAAAGAGAGGTGTGAATGGATAAAGGACAGAGAGAGGAAAGAGAGGTGTGAATGGATAAAGGACAGAGAGAGGAAAGAGAGGTGTGAATGGATAAAGGACAGAACAGGAAAGAGAGGTGTGAATGGATAAAGGACAGAGAGGAAAGAGAGGTGTGAATGGATAAAGGAGAGAGAGAGGAAAGAGAGGTGTGAATGGATAAAGGACAGAACAGGAAAGAGAGGTGTGAATGGATAAAGGACAGAGAGGAAAGAGAGGTGTGAATGGATAAAGGACAGAACAGGAAAGAGAGGTGTGAATGGATAAAGGACAGAACAGGAAAGAGAGGTGTGAATGGATAAAGGACAGAGAGGAAAGAGAGGTGTGAATGGATAAAGGACAGAGAGAGGAAAGAGAGGTGTGAATGGATAAAGTACAGAGGAAAGAGAGGTGTGAATGGATAAAGGACAGAGAGGAAAGAGAGGTGTGAATGGATAAAGGACAGAGAGGAAAGAGAGGTGTGAATGGATAAAGGATAGAGAGGAAAGAGAGGTGTGAATGGATAAAGGACAGAGAGGAAAGAGAGGTGTGAATGGATAAAGGACAGAGAGAGGAAAGAGAGGTGTGAATGGATAAAGGACAGAGAGGAAAGAGAGGTGTGAATGGATAAAGGACAGAGAGGAAAGAGAGGTGTGAATGGATAAAGGACAGAGAGGAAAGAGAGGTGTGAATGGATAAAGGACAGAGAGAGGAAAGAGAGGTGTGAATGGATAAAGGACAGAGAGGAAAGAGAGGTGTGAATGGATAAAGGACAGAGAGGAAAGAGAGGTGTGAATGGATAAAGGACAGAGAGGAAAGAGAGGTGTGAATGGATAAAGGACAGAGAGAGGAAAGAGAGGTGTGAATGGATAAAGGACAGAGAGGAAAGAGAGGTGTGAATGGATAAAGGACAGAGAGGAAAGAGAGGTGTGAATGGATAAAGGATAGAGAGGAAAGAGAGGTGTGAATGGATAAAGGAGAGAGGAAAGAGGTGTGAATGGATAAAGGACAGAACAGGAAAGAGAGGTGTGAATGGATAAAGGACAGAGAGGAAAGAGAGGTGTGAATGGATAAAGGACAGAACAGGACAGAGAGGTGTGAATGGATAAAGGACCGAACAGGAAAGAGAGGTGTGAATGGATAAAGGACAGAGAGGAAAGACAGGTGTGAATGGATAAAGGACAGAGAGAGGAAAGAGAGGTGTGAATGGATAAAGTACAGAGGAAAGAGAGGTGTGAATGGATAAAGGACAGAGAGGAAAGAGAGGTGTGAATGGATAAAGGACAGAGAGGAAAGAGAGGTGTGAATGGATAAAGGATAGAGAGGAAAGAGAGGTGTGAATGGACAAAGGACAGAGAGGAAAGAGAGGTGTGAATGGATAAAGGACAGAGAGGGGAAAGAGAGGTGTGAATGGATAAAGGACAGAGAGGAAAGAGAGGTGTGAATGGATAAAGGACAGAGAGGAAAGAGGTGTGAATGGATAAAGGACAGAGAGGAAAGAGAGGTGTGAATGGATAAAGGACAGAGAGAGGAAAGAGAGGTGTGAATGGATAAAGTACAGAGGAAAGAGAGGTGTGAATGGATAAAGGACAGAGAGGAAAGAGAGGTGTGAATGGATAAAGGACAGAGAGGAAAGAGAGGTGTGAATGGATAAAGGATAGAGAGGAAAGAGAGGTGTGAATGGATAAAGGAGAGAGGAAAGAGGTGTGAATGGATAAAGGACAGAACAGGAAAGAGAGGTGTGAATGGATAAAGGACAGAGAGGAAAGAGAGGTGTGAATGGATAAAGGACAGAGAGAGGAAAGAGAGGTGTGAATGGATAAAGGACAGAACAGGAAAGAGAGGTGTGAATGGATAAAGGACAGAGAGGAAAGAGAGGTGTGAATGGATAAAGGAGAGAGAGAGGAAAGAGAGGTGTGAATGGATAAAGGACAGAACAGGAAAGAGAGGTGTGAATGGATAAAGGACAGAGAGGAAAGAGAGGTGTGAATGGATAAAGGACAGAACAGGAAAGAGAGGTGTGAATGGATAAAGGACAGAACAGGAAAGAGAGGTGTGAATGGATAAAGGACAGAACAGGAAAGAGAGGTGTGAATGGATAAAGGACAGAGAGGAAAGAGAGGTGTGAATGGATAAAGGACAGAGAGAGGAAAGAGAGATGTGAATGGATAAAGGACAGAACAGGAAAGAGAGGTGTGAATGGATAAAGGACAGAGAGAGGAAAGAGAGGTGTGAATGGATAAAGGACAGAGAGAGGAAAGAGAGGTGTGAATGGATAAAGGACAGAGAGGAAAGAGAGGTGACAATGGATAAAGGACAGAGAGTAAAGAGAGGTGTGAATGGATAAAGGACAGAGAGAGTAAAGAGGTGTGAATGGATAAAGGACAGAGAGTAAAGAGAGGTGTGAATGGATAAAGGATAGAGAGGAAAGAGAGGTGTGAATGGATAAAGGAGAGAGGAAAGAGGTGTGAATGGATAAAGGACAGAACAGGAAAGAGAGGTGTGAATGGATAAAGGACAGAGAGGAAAGAGAGGTGTGAATGGATAAAGGACAGAACAGGACAGAGAGGTGTGAATGGATAAAGGACAGAACAGGAAAGAGAGGTGTGAATGGATAAAGGACAGAGAGGAAAGACAGGTGTGAATGGATAAAGGACAGAGAGAGGAAAGAGAGGTGTGAATGGATAAAGTACAGAGGAAAGAGAGGTGTGAATGGATAAAGGACAGAGAGGAAAGAGAGGTGTGAATGGATAAAGGACAGAGAGGAAAGAGAGGTGTGAATGGATAAAGGATAGAGAGGAAAGAGAGGTGTGAATGGACAAAGGACAGAGAGGAAAGAGAGGTGTGAATGGATAAAGGACAGAGAGAGGAAAGAGAGGTGTGAATGGATAAAGGACAGAGAGGAAAGAGAGGTGTGAATGGATAAAGGACAGAGAGGAAAGAGAGGTGTGAATGGATAAAGGACAGAGAGGAAAGAGAGGTGTGAATGGATAAAGGACAGAGAGAGGAAGGAGAGGTGTGAATGGATAAAGTACAGAGGAAAGAGAGGTGTGAATGGATAAAGGACAGAGAGGAAAGAGAGGTGTGAATGGATAAAGGACAGAGAGGAAAGAGAGGTGTGAATGGATAAAGGATAGAGAGGAAAGAGAGGTGTGAATGGATAAAGGAGAGAGGAAAGAGGTGTGAATGGATAAAGGACAGAACAGGAAAGAGAGGTGTGAATGGATAAAGGACAGAGAGGAAAGAGAGGTGTGAATGGATAAAGGACAGAGAGAGGAAAGAGAGGTGTGAATGGATAAAGGACAGAACAGGAAAGAGAGGTGTGAATGGATAAAGGACAGAGAGGAAAGAGAGGTGTGAATGGATAAAGGAGAGAGAGAGGAAAGAGAGGTGTGAATGGATAAAGGACAGAACAGGAAAGAGAGGTGTGAATGGATAAAGGACAGAGAGGAAAGAGAGGTGTGAATGGATAAAGGACAGAACAGGAAAGAGAGGTGTGAATGGATAAAGGACAGAACAGGAAAGAGAGGTGTGAATGGATAAAGGACAGAACAGGAAAGAGAGGTGTGAATGGATAAAGGACAGAGAGGAAAGAGAGGTGTGAATGGATAAAGGACAGAGAGAGGAAAGAGAGATGTGAATGGATAAAGGACAGAACAGGAAAGAGAGGTGTGAATGGATAAAGGACAGAGAGAGGAAAGAGAGGTGTGAATGGATAAAGGACAGAGAGAGGAAAGAGAGGTGTGAATGGATAAAGGACAGAGAGGAAAGAGAGGTGACAATGGATAAAGGACAGAGAGTAAAGAGAGGTGTGAATGGATAAAGGACAGAGAGAGTAAAGAGGTGTGAATGGATAAAGGACAGAGAGTAAAGAGAGGTGTGAATGGATAAAGGACAGAGAGAGTAAAGAGAGGTGTGAATGGATAAAGGACAGAGAGGAAAGAGAGGTGTGAATGGATAAAGGACAGAGAGAGGAAAGAGAGGTGTGAATGGATAAAGAACAGAGAGGAAAGAGAGGTGTGAATGGATAAAGGACAGAGAGGAAAGAGAGGTGTGAATGGATAAAGGTCAGAGAGAGTTAAGAGAGGTGTGAATGGATAAAGGACAGAGAGGAAAGAGAGGTGTGAATGGATAAAGGACAGAGAGGAAAGAGAGGTGTGAATGGATAAAGGACAGAGAGGAAAGAGAGATGTGAATGGATAAAGGACAGAGAGAGGAAAGAGAGGTGTGAATGGATAAAGGAGAGAGCAAAGAGAGGTGTGAATGGATAAAGGACAGAGAGGAAAGAGAGATGTGAATGGATAAAGGACAGAGAGAGGAAAGAGAGGTTTGAATGGATAAAGGACAGAGAGGAAAGAGAGGTGTGAATGGATAAAGAACAGGAAAGAGAGGTGTTAATGGATAAAGGACAGAGAGGAAAGAGAGGTGTGAATGGATAAAGGACAGAGAGAGGAAAGAGAGGTGTGAATGGATAAAGGACAGAGAGAGGAAAGAGAGGTGTGAATGGATAAAGGAGAGAGCAAAGAGAGGTGTGAATGGATAAAGGACAGAGAGGAAAGAGAGATGTGAATGGATAAAGGACAGAGAGAGGAAAGAGAGGTGTGAATGGATAAAGGAGAGAGGAAAGAGAGGTGTGAATGGATAAAGGACAGAGAGAGGAAAGAGAGGTGTGAATGGATAAAGGAGAGAGCAAAGAGAGGTGTGAATGGATAAAGGACAGAGAGGAAAGAGAGATGTGAATGGATAAAGGACAGAGAGAGGAAAGAGAGGTTTGAATGGATAAAGGACAGAGAGGAAAGAGAGGTGTGAATGGATAAAGAACAGGAAAGAGAGGTGTTAATGGATAAAGGACAGAGAGGAAAGAGAGGTGTGAATGGATAAAGGACAGAGAGAGGAAAGAGAGGTGTGAATGGATAAAGGACAGAGAGAGGAAAGAGAGGTGTGAATGGATAAAGGAGAGAGCAAAGAGAGGTGTGAATGGATAAAGGACAGAGAGGAAAGAGAGATGTGAATGGATAAAGGACAGAGAGAGGAAAGAGAGGTGTGAATGGATAAAGGAGAGAGGAAAGAGAGGTGTGAATGGATAAAGGACAGAGAGAGGAAAGAGAGGTGTGAATGGATAAAGGACAGAGAGGAAAGAGAGGTGTGAATGGATAAAGGACAGAGAGGAAAGAGAGGTGTGAATGGATAAAGGACAGAGAGAGGAAAGAGGTGTGAATGGATAAAGAACAGAGAGGAAAGAGAGGTGTGAATGGATAAAGGACAGAGAGGAAAGAGAGGTGTGAATGGATAAAGGTCAGAGAGAGGAAAGATTGGTGTGAATGGATAAAGGAGAGAGGAAAGAGGTGTGAATGGATAAAGAACAGAGAGGAAAGAGAGGTGTGAATGGATAAAGGAGAGAGGAAAGAGGTGTGAATGGATAAAGGACAGAACAGGAAAGAGAGGTGTGAATGGATAAAGGACAGAGAGAGGAAAGAGGTGTGAATGGATAAAGGACAGAACAGGAAAGAGAGGTGTGAATGGATAAAGGACAGAGAGGAAAGAGAGGTGTGAATGGATAAAGGACAGAGAGGAAAGAGAGGTGTGAATGGATAAAGGACAGAGAGGAAAGAGAGGTGTGAATGGATAAAGGACAGAGAGAGGAAAGAGAGGTGTGAATGGATAAAGGACAGAGAGGAAAGAGAGGTGTGAATGGATAAAGGACAGAGAGGAAAGAGAGGTGTGAATGGATAAAGGACAGAGAGGAAAGAGAGATGTGAATGGATAAAGGACAGAGAGAGGAAAGAGAGGTGTGAATGGATAAAGGAGAGAGCAAAGAGAGGTGTGAATGGATAAAGGACAGAGAGGAAAGAGAGATGTGAATGGATAAAGGACAGAGAGAGGAAAGAGAGGTTTGAATGGATAAAGGACAGAGAGGAAAGAGAGGTGTGAATGGATAAAGAACAGGAAAGAGAGGTGTTAATGGATAAAGGACAGAGAGGAAAGAGAGGTGTGAATGGATAAAGGACAGAGAGAGGAAAGAGAGGTGTGAATGGATAAAGGACAGAGAGAGGAAAGAGAGGTGTGAATGGATAAAGGAGAGAGCAAAGAGAGGTGTGAATGGATAAAGGACAGAGAGGAAAGAGAGATGTGAATGGATAAAGGACAGAGAGAGGAAAGAGAGGTGTGAATGGATAAAGGAGAGAGGAAAGAGAGGTGTGAATGGATAAAGGACAGAGAGAGGAAAGAGAGGTGTGAATGGATAAAGGACAGAGAGGTGTGAATGGATAAAGGACAGAGAGGAAAGAGAGGTGTGAATGGATAAAGGACAGAGAGAGGAAAGAGGTGTGAATGGATAAAGAACAGAGAGGAAAGAGAGGTGTGAATGGATAAAGGACAGAGAGGAAAGAGAGGTGTGAATGGATAAAGGTCAGAGAGAGGAAAGATTGGTGTGAATGGATAAAGGAGAGAGGAAAGAGGTGTGAATGGATAAAGAACAGAGAGGAAAGAGAGGTGTGAATGGATAAAGGAGAGAGGAAAGAGGTGTGAATGGATAAAGGACAGAACAGGAAAGAGAGGTGTGAATGGATAAAGGACAGAGAGAGGAAAGAGGTGTGAATGGATAAAGGACAGAACAGGAAAGAGAGGTGTGAATGGATAAAGGACAGAGAGGAAAGAGAGGTGTGAATGGATAAAGGACAGAGAGGAAAGAGAGGTGTGAATGGATAAAGGACAGAGAGGAAAGAGAGGTGTGAATGGATAAAGGACAGAGAGAGGAAAGAGAGGTGTGAATGGATAAAGGACAGAGAGGAAAGAGAGGTGTGAATGGATAAAGGACAGAGAGGAAAGAGAGGTGTGAATGGATAAAGGATAGAGAGGAAAGAGAGGTGTGAATGGATAAAGGAGAGAGGAAAGAGGTGTGAATGGATAAAGGACAGAACAGGAAAGAGAGGTGTGAATGGATAAAGGACAGAGAGGAAAGAGAGGTGTGAATGGATAAAGGACAGAACAGGACAGAGAGGTGTGATTGGATAAAGGACAGAACAGGAAAGAGAGGTGTGAATGGATAAAGGACAGAGAGGAAAGACAGGTGTGAATGGATAAAGGACAGAGAGAGGAAAGAGAGGTGTGAATGGATAAAGTACAGAGGAAAGAGAGGTGTGAATGGATAAAGGACAGAGAGGAAAGAGAGGTGTGAATGGATAAAGGACAGAGAGGAAAGAGAGGTGTGAATGGATAAAGGATAGAGAGGAAAGAGAGGTGTGAATGGACAAAGGACAGAGAGGAAAGAGAGGTGTGAATGGATAAAGGACAGAGAGGGGAAAGAGAGGTGTGAATGGATAAAGGACAGAGAGGAAAGAGAGGTGTGAATGGATAAAGGACAGAGAGGAAAGAGAGGTGTGAATGGATAAAGGACAGAGAGGAAAGAGAGGTGTGAATGGATAAAGGACAGAGAGAGGAAAGAGAGGTGTGAATGGATAAAGTACAGAGGAAAGAGAGGTGTGAATGGATAAAGGACAGAGAGGAAAGAGAGGTGTGAATGGATAAAGGACAGAGAGGAAAGAGAGGTGTGAATGGATAAAGGATAGAGAGGAAAGAGAGGTGTGAATGGATAAAGGAGAGAGGAAAGAGGTGTGAATGGATAAAGGACAGAACAGGAAAGAGAGGTGTGAATGGATAAAGGACAGAGAGGAAAGAGAGGTGTGAATGGATAAAGGACAGAGAGAGGAAAGAGAGGTGTGAATGGATAAAGGACAGAACAGGAAAGAGAGGTGTGAATGGATAAAGGACAGAGAGGAAAGAGAGGTGTGAATGGATAAAGGAGAGAGAGAGGAAAGAGAGGTGTGAATGGATAAAGGACAGAACAGGAAAGAGAGGTGTGAATGGATAAAGGACAGAGAGGAAAGAGAGGTGTGAATGGATAAAGGACAGAACAGGAAAGAGAGGTGTGAATGGATAAAGGACAGAACAGGAAAGAGAGGTGTGAATGGATAAAGGACAGAACAGGAAAGAGAGGTGTGAATGGATAAAGGACAGAGAGGAAAGAGAGGTGTGAATGGATAAAGGACAGAGAGAGGAAAGAGAGATGTGAATGGATAAAGGACAGAACAGGAAAGAGAGGTGTGAATGGATAAAGGACAGAGAGAGGAAAGAGAGGTGTGAATGGATAAAGGACAGAGAGAGGAAAGAGAGGTGTGAATGGATAAAGGACAGAGAGGAAAGAGAGGTGACAATGGATAAAGGACAGAGAGTAAAGAGAGGTGTGAATGGATAAAGGACAGAGAGAGTAAAGAGAGGTGTGAATGGATAAAGGACAGAGAGGAAAGAGAGGTGTGAATGGATAAAGGACAGAGAGAGGAAAGAGAGGTGTGAATGGATAAAGAACAGAGAGGAAAGAGAGGTGTGAATGGATAAAGGACAGAGAGGAAAGAGAGGTGTGAATGGATAAAGGTCAGAGAGAGTTAAGAGAGGTGTGAATGGATAAAGGACAGAGAGGAAAGAGAGGTGTGAATGGATAAAGGACAGAGAGGAAAGAGAGGTGTGAATGGATAAAGGACAGAGAGGAAAGAGAGGTGTGAATGGATAAAGGTCAGAGAGAGGAAAGAGAGGTTTGAATGGATAAAGGACAGAGGAAAGAGAGGTGTGAATGGATAAAGGACAGAACAGGAAAGAGAGGTGTTAATGGATAAAGGACAGAGAGGAAAGAGAGGTGTGAATGGATAAAGGACAGAGAGAGGAAAGAGAGGTGTGAATGGATAAAGGAGAGAGCAAAGAGAGGTGTGAATGGATAAAGGACAGAGAGGAAAGAGAGATGTGAATGGATAAAGGACAGAGAGAGGAAAGAGAGGTTTGAATGGATAAAGGACAGAGAGGAAAGAGAGGTGTGAATGGATAAAGAACAGGAAAGAGAGGTGTTAATGGATAAAGGACAGAGAGGAAAGAGAGGTGTGAATGGATAAAGGACAGAGAGAGGAAAGAGAGGTGTGAATGGATAAAGGACAGAGAGAGGAAAGAGAGGTGTGAATGGATAAAGGAGAGAGCAAAGAGAGGTGTGAATGGATAAAGGACAGAGAGGAAAGAGAGATGTGAATGGATAAAGGACAGAGAGAGGAAAGAGAGGTGTGAATGGATAAAGGAGAGAGGAAAGAGAGGTGTGAATGGATAAAGGACAGAGAGAGGAAAGAGAGGTGTGAATGGATAAAGGACAGAGAGGAAAGAGAGGTGTGAATGGATAAAGGACAGAGAGGAAAGAGAGGTGTGAATGGATAAAGGACAGAGAGAGGAAAGAGGTGTGAATGGATAAAGAACAGGGAGGAAAGAGAGGTGTGAATGGATAAAGGACAGAGAGGAAAGAGAGGTGTGAATGGATAAAGGTCAGAGAGAGGAAAGATTGGTGTGAATGGATAAAGGAGAGAGGAAAGAGGTGTGAATGGATAAAGAACAGAGAGGAAAGAGAGGTGTGAATGGATAAAGGAGAGAGGAAAGAGGTGTGAATGGATAAAGGACAGAACAGGAAAGAGAGGTGTGAATGGATAAAGGACAGAGAGAGGAAAGAGGTGTGAATGGATAAAGGACAGAACAGGAAAGAGAGGTGTGAATGGATAAAGGACAGAACAGGAAAGAGAGGTGTGAATGGATAAAGGACAGAGAGGAAAGAGAGGTGTGAATGGATAAAGGACAGAACAGGAAAGAGAGGTGTGAATGGATAAAGGACAGAGAGGAAAGAGAGGTGTGAATGGATAAAGGACAGAACAGGAAAGGGAGGTGTGAATGGATAAAGGACAGAACAGGAAAGAGAGGTGTGAATGGATAAAGGACAGAACAGGAAAGAGAGGTGTGAATGGATAAAGGACAGAGAGGAAAGAGAGGTGTGAATGGATAAAGGACAGAGAGAGGAAAGAGGTGTGAATGGATAAAGAACAGAGAGGAAAGAGAGGTGTGAATGGATAAAGGACAGAGAGGAAAGAGAGGTGTGAATGGATAAAGGTCAGAGAGAGGAAAGATTGGTGTGAATGGATAAAGGAGAGAGGAAAGAGGTGTGAATGGATAAAGAACAGAGAGGAAAGAGAGGTGTGAATGGATAAAGGAGAGAGGAAAGAGGTGTGAATGGATAAAGGACAGAACAGGAAAGAGAGGTGTGAATGGATAAAGGACAGAGAGAGGAAAGAGGTGTGAATGGATAAAGGACAGAACAGGAAAGAGAGGTGTGAATGGATAAAGGACAGAGAGAGGAAAGAGAGGTGTGAATGGACAAAGGACAGAACAGGAAAGAGAGGTGTGAATGGATAAAGGACAGAGAGGAAAGAGAGGTGTGAATGGATAAAGGAGAGAGAGGAAAGACAGGTGTGAATGGATAAAGGACAGAGAGGAAAGAGAGGTGTGAATGGATAAAGGACAGAACAGGAAAGAGAGGTGTGAATGGATAAAGGACAGAACAGGAAAGAGAGGTGTGAATGGATAAAGGACAGAACAGGAAAGAGAGGTGTGAATGGATAAAGGTCAGAGAGGAAAGAGAGGTGTGAATGGATAAAGGACAGAGAGAGGAAAGAGAGGTGTGAATGGATAAAGTACAGAGGAAAGAGAGGTGTGAATGGATAAAGGACAGAGAGGAAAGAGAGGTGTGAATGGATAAAGGAGAGAGGAAAGAGGTGTGAATGGATAAAGAACAGAGAGGAAAGAGAGGTGTGAATGGATAAAGGAGAGAGGAAAGAGGTGTGAATGGATAAAGGACAGAACAGGAAAGAGAGGTGTGAATGGATAAAGGACAGAGAGAGGAAAGAGGTGTGAATGGATAAAGGACAGAACAGGAAAGAGAGGTGTGAATGGATAAAGGACAGAGAGAGGAAAGAGAGGTGTGAATGGACAAAGGACAGAACAGGAAAGAGAGGTGTGAATGGATAAAGGACAGAGAGGAAAGAGAGGTGTGAATGGATAAAGGAGAGAGAGGAAAGAGAGGTGTGAATGGATAAAGGACAGAGAGGAAAGAGAGGTGTGAATGGATAAAGGACAGAGAGGAAAGAGAGGTGTGAATGGATAAAGGACAGAACAGGAAAGAGAGGTGTGAATGGATAAAGGACAGAACAGGAAAGAGAGGTGTGAATGGATAAAGGACAGAGAGGAAAGAGAGGTGTGAATGGATAAAGGACAGAGAGAGGAAAGAGAGGTGTGAATGGATAAAGTACAGAGGAAAGAGAGGTGTGAATGGATAAAGGACAGAGAGGAAAGAGAGGTGTGAATGGATAAAGGACAGAACAGGAAAGGGAGGTGTGAATGGATAAAGGACAGAACAGGAAAGAGAGGTGTGAATGGATAAAGGACAGAACAGGAAAGAGAGGTGTGAATGGATAAAGGACAGAACAGGAAAGAGAGGTGTGAATGGATAAAGGACAGAGAGGAAAGAGAGGTGTGAATGGATAAAGGAGAGAGAGAGGAAAGAGAGGTGTGAATGGATAAAGGACAGAACAGGAAAGAGAGGTGTGAATGGATAAAGGACAGAGAGGAAAGAGAGGTGTGAATGGATAAAGGACAGAGAGGAAAGAGAGGTGTGAATGGATAAAGGACAGAACAGGAAAGAGAGGTGTGAATGGATAAAGGACAGAACAGGAAAGAGAGGTGTGAATGGATAAAGGACAGAACAGGAAAGAGAGGTGTGAATGGATAAAGGACAGAACAGGAAAGAGAGGTGTGAATGGATAAAGGACAGAGAGGAAAGAGAGGTGTGAATGGATAAAGGACAGAGAGAGGAAAGAGAGGTGTGAATGGATAAAGAAGAGAGGAAAGAGAGGTGTGAATGGATAAAGGACAGAGAGGAAAGAGAGGTGACAATGGATAAAGGACAGAGAGTAAATAGAGGTGTGAATGGATAAAGGACAGAGAGAGTAAAGAGAGGTGTGAATGGATAAAGGACAGAGAGTAAAGAGAGGTGTGAATGGATAAAGGACAGAGAGAGTAAAGAGAGGTGTGAATGGATAAAAGACAGAGAGGAAAGAGAGGTGTGAATGGATAAAGGACAGAGAGGAAAGAGAGGTGTGAATGGTAAAGGACAGAGAGGAAAGAGAGGTGTGAATGGATAAAGGACAGAACAGGAAAGAGAGGTGTGAATGGATAAAGGACAGAACAGGAAAGAGAGGTGTGAATGGATAAAGGACAGAACAGGAAAGAGAGGTGTGAATGGATAAAGGACAGAGAGGAAAGAGAGGTGTGAATGGATAAAGGACAGAGAGGAAAGAGAGGTGTGAATGGATAAAGGACAGAACAGGAAAGAGAGGTGTGAATGGATAAAGGACAGAACAGGAAAGAGAGGTGTTAATGGATAAAGGACAGAACAGGAAAGAGAGGTGTGAATGGATAAAGGACAGAACAGGAAAGAGAGGTGTGAATGGATAAAGGACAGAGAGGAAAGAGAGGTGTGAATGGATAAAGGACAGAGAGGAAAGAGAGGTGTGAATGGATAAAGGACAGAACAGGAAAGAGAGGTGTGAATGGATAAAGGACAGAACAGGAAAGAGAGATGTGAATGGATAAAGGACAGAACAGGAAAGAGAGATGTGAATGGATAAAGGACAGAGAGGAAAGAGAGGTGTGAATGGATAAAGGACAGAGAGAGGAAAGAGAGGTGTGAATGGATAAAGAAGAGAGGAAAGAGAGGTGTGAATGGATAAAGGACAGAGAGGAAAGAGAGGTGACAATGGATAAAGGACAGAGAGTAAAGAGAGGTGTGAATGGATAAAGGACAGAGAGAGTAAAGAGAGGTGTGAATGGATAAAGGACAGAGAGTAAAGAGAGGTGTGAATGGATAAAGGACAGAGAGAGTAAAGAGAGGTGTGAATGGATAAAGGACAGAGAGGAAAGAGAGGTGTGAATGGATAAAGGACAGAGAGAGGAAAGAGAGGTGTGAATGGATAAAGAACAGAGAGGAAAGAGAGGTGTGAATGGATAAAGGACAGAGAGGAAAGAGAGGTGTGAATGGATAAAGGTCAGAGAGAGTAAAGAGAGGTGTGAATGGATAAAGGACAGAGAGTAAAGAGAGGTGTGAATGGATAAAGGACAGAGAGGAAAGAGAGGTGTGAATGGATAAAGGACAGAGAGGAAAGAGAGGTGTGAATGGATAAAGGACAGAGAGGAAAGAGAGGTGTGAATGGATAAAGGAGAGAGCAAAGAGAGGTGTGAATGGATAAAGGACAGAGAGGAAAGAGAGGTGTGAATGGATAAAGGACAGAGAGGAAAGAGAGGTGTGAATGGATAAAGGACAGAGAGAGGAAAGAGAGGTGTGAATGGATAAAGGACAGAGAGAGGAAAGAGAGGTGTGAATGGATAAAGGAGAGAGCAAAGAGAGGTGTGAATGGATAAAGGACAGAACAGGAAAGAGAGGTGTTAATGGATAAAGGACAGAGAGGAAAGAGAGGTGTGAATGGATAAAGGACAGAGAGAGGAAAGAGAGGTGTGAATGGATAAAGGACAGAGAGAGGAAAGAGAGGTGTGAATGGATAAAGGAGAGAGCAAAGAGAGGTGTGAATGGATAAAGGACAGAGAGGAAAGAGAGATGTGAATGGATAAAGGACAGAGAGAGGAAAGAGAGGTTTGAATGGATAAAGGACAGAGAGGAAAGAGAGGTGTGAATGGATAAAGAACAGGAAAGAGAGGTGTTAATGGATAAAGGACAGAGAGGAAAGAGAGGTGTGAATGGATAAAGGACAGAGAGAGGAAAGAGAGGTGTGAATGGATAAAGGACAGAGAGAGGAAAGAGAGGTGTGAATGGATAAAGGAGAGAGCAAAGAGAGGTGTGAATGGATAAAGGACAGAGAGGAAAGAGAGATGTGAATGGATAAAGGACAGAGAGAGGAAAGAGAGGTGTGAATGGATAAAGGAGAGAGGAAAGAGAGGTGTGAATGGATAAAGGAAAGAGAGGTGTGAATGGATAAAGGACAGAGAGGAAAGAGAGGTGTGAATGGATAAAGGACAGAGAGGAAAGAGAGGTGTGAATGGATAAAGGACAGAGAGAGGAAAGAGAGGTGTGAATGGATAAAGAACAGAGAGGAAAGAGAGGTGTGAATGGATAAAGGTCAGAGAGAGGAAAGATTGGTGTGAATGGATAAAGGAGAGAGGAAAGCGGTGTGAATGGATAAAGAACAGAGAGGAAAGAGAGGTGTGAATGGATAAAGGAGAGAGGAAAGAGGTGTGAATGGATAAAGGACAGAACAGGAAAGAGAGGTGTGAATGGATAAAGGACAGAGAGAGGAAAGAGGTGTGAATGGATAAAGGACAGAACAGGAAAGAGAGGTGTGAATGGATAAAGGACAGAGAGAGGAAAGAGAGGTGTGAATGGACAAAGGACAGAACAGGAAAGAGAGGTGTGAATGGATAAAGGACAGAGAGGAAAGAGAGGTGTGAATGGATAAAGGAGAGAGAGGAAAGAGAGGTGTGAATGGATAAAGGACAGAGAGGAAAGAGAGGTGTGAATGGATAAAGGACAGAACAGGAAAGAGAGGTGTGAATGGATAAAGGACAGAACAGGAAAGAGAGGTGTGAATGGATAAAGGACAGAACAGGAAAGAGAGGTGTGAATGGATAAAGGGCAGAGAGGAAAGAGAGGTGTGAATGGATAAAGGACAGAGAGAGGAAAGAGAGGTGTGAATGGATAAAGGACAGAGGAAAGAGAGGTGTGAATGGATAAAGGACAGAGAGGAAAGAGAGGTGTGAATGGATAAAGGACAGAACAGGAAAGGGAGGTGTGAATGGATAAAGGACAGAACAGGAAAGAGAGGTGTGAATGGATAAAGGACAGAACAGGAAAGAGAGGTGTGAATGGATAAAGGACAGAACAGGAAAGAGAGGTGTGAATGGATAAAGGACAGAGAGGAAAGAGAGGTGTGAATGGATAAAGGAGAGAGAGAGGAAAGAGAGGTGTGAATGGATAAAGGACAGAACAGGAAAGAGAGGTGTGAATGGATAAAGGACAGAGAGGAAAGAGAGGTGTGAATGGTAAAGGACAGAGAGGAAAGAGAGGTGTGAATGGATAAAGGACAGAACAGGAAAGAGAGGTGTGAATGGATAAAGGACAGAACAGGAAAGAGAGGTGTGAATGGATAAAGGACAGAACAGGAAAGAGAGGTGTGAATGGATAAAGGACAGAGAGGAAAGAGAGGTGTGAATGGATAAAGGACAGAGAGAGGAAAGAGAGGTGTGAATGGATAAAGAAGAGAGGAAAGAGAGGTGTGAATGGATAAAGGACAGAGAGTAAAGAGAGGTGACAATGGATAAAGGACAGAGAGTAAAGAGAGGTGTGAATGGATAAAGGACAAAGAGAGTAAAGAGAGGTGTGAATGGATAAAGGACAGAACAGGAAAGAGAGGTGTGAATGGATAAAGGTCAGAGAGTAAAGAGAGGTGTGAATGGATAAAGGACAGAGAGGAAAGAGAGGTGTGAATGGATAAAGGACAGAGAGGAAAGAGAGGTGTGAATGGATAAAGGACAGAGAGGAAAGAGAGGTGTGAATGGATAAAGGTCAGAGAGAGGAAAGAGAGGTTTGAATGGATAAAGGACAGAGAGGAAAGAGAGGTGTGAATGGATAAAGGACAGAGAGAGGAAAGAGAGGTGTGAATGGATAAAGGACAGAGAGGAAAGAGAGATGTGAATGGATAAAGGACAGAGAGAGGAAAGAGAGGTGTGAATGGATAAAGGACAGAGAGGAAAGAGAGGTGTGAATGGATAAAGGACAGAGAGGAAAGAGAGGTGTGAATGGATAAAGGACAGAGAGAGGAAAGAGAGGTGTGAATGGATAAAGGACAGAACAGGAAAGAGAGGTGTGAATGGATAAAGGACAGAGAGAGGAAAGAGAGGTGTGAATGGATAAAGGACAGAGAGAGGAAAGAGAGGTGTGAATGGATAAAGGACAGAACAGGAAAGAGAGGTGTGAATGGATAAAGGACAGAGAGGAAAGAGAGGTGTGAATGGATAAAGGAGAGAGAGAGGAAAGAGAGGTGTGAATGGATAAAGGACAGAACAGGAAAGAGAGGTGTGAATGGATAACGGACAGAGAGGAAAGAGAGGTGTGAATGGATAAAGGACAGAACAGGAAAGAGAGGTGTGAATGGATAAAGGACAGAACAGGAAAGAGAGGTGTGAATGGATAAAGGACAGAACAGGAAAGAGAGGTGTGAATGGATAAAGGACAGAGAGGAAAGAGAGGTGTGAATGGATAAAGGAGAGAGAGAGGAAAGAGAGGTGTGAATGGATAAAGGACAGAACAGGAAAGAGAGGCGTGAATGGATAAAGGACAGAGAGGAAAGAGAGGTGTGAATGGATAAAGGACAGAACAGGAAAGAGAGGTGTGAATGGATAAAGGACAGAACAGGAAAGAAAGGTGTGAATGGATAAAGGACAGAACAGGAAAGAGAGTTGTGAATGGATAAAGGACAGAACAGGAAAGAGAGGTGTGAATGGATAAAGGACAGAACATGAAAGAAAGGTGTGAATGGATAAAGGACAGAACAGGAAAGAGAGGTGTGAATGGATAAAGGACAGAGAGGAAAGAGAGGTGTGAATGGATAAAGGACAGAGAGGAAAGAGAGGTGTGAATGGATAAAGGACAGAACAGGAAAGAGAGGTGTGAATGGATAAAGGACAGAACAGGAAAGAGAGGTGTGAATGGATAAAGAAGAGAGGAAAGAGAGGTGTGAATGGATAAAGAAGAGAGGAAAGAGAGGTGTGAATGGATAAAGAAGAGAGGAAAGAGAGGTGTGAATGGATAAAGAAGAGAGGAAAGAGAGGTGTGAATGGATAAAGGACAGAGAGGAAAGAGAGGTGACAATGGATAAAGGACAGAGAGTAAATAGAGGTGTGAATGGATAAAGGACAGAGAGAGTAAAGAGAGGTGTGAATGGATAAAGGACAGAGAGTAAAGAGAGGTGTGAATGGATAAAGGACAGAGAGAGTAAAGAGAGGTGTGAATGGATAAAGGACAGAGAGGAAAGAGAGGTGTGAATGGATAAAGGACAGAGAGGAAAGAGAGGTGTGAATGGTAAAGGACAGAGAGGAAAGAGAGGTGTGAATGGATAAAGGACAGAACAGGAAAGAGAGGTGTGAATGGATAAAGGACAGAACAGGAAAGAGAGGTGTGAATGGATAAAGGACAGAGAGGAAAGAGAGGTGTGAATGGATAAAGGACAGAGAGGAAAGAGAGGTGTGAATGGATAAAGGACAGAACAGGAAAGAGAGGTGTGAATGGATAAAGGACAGAACAGGAAAGAGAGATGTGAATGGATAAAGGACAGAACAGGAAAGAGAGGTGTGAATGGATAAAGGACAGAGAGGAAAGAGAGGTGTGAATGGATAAAGGACAGAGAGAGGAAAGAGAGGTGTGAATGGATAAAGAAGAGAGGAAAGAGAGGTGTGAATGGATAAAGGACAGAGAGGAAAGAGAGGTGACAATGGATAAAGGACAGAGAGTAAAGAGAGGTGTGAATGGATAAAGGACAGAGAGAGTAAAGAGAGGTGTGAATGGATAAAGGACAGAGAGTAAAGAGAGGTGTGAATGGATAAAGGACAGAGAGAGTAAAGAGAGGTGTGAATGGATAAAGGACAGAGAGGAAAGAGAGGTGTGAATGGATAAAGGTCAGAGAGAGTAAAGAGAGGTGTGAATGGATAAAGGACAGAGAGGAAAGAGAGGTGTGAATGGATAAAGGACAGAGAGGAAAGAGAGGTGTGAATGGATAAAGGACAGAGAGGAAAGAGAGGTGTGAATGGATAAAGGAGAGAGCAAAGAGAGGTGTGAATGGATAAAGGACAGAGAGGAAAGAGAGGTGTGAATGGATAAAGGACAGAGAGAGGAAAGAGAGGTGTGAATGGATAAAGGACAGAGAGAGGAAAGAGAGGTGTGAATGGATAAAGGAGAGAGCAAAGAGAGGTGTGAATGGATAAAGGACAGAACAGGAAAGAGAGGTGTTAATGGATAAAGGACAGAGAGGAAAGAGAGGTGTGAATGGATAAAGGACAGAGAGAGGAAAGAGAGGTGTGAATGGATAAAGGACAGAGAGAGGAAAGAGAGGTGTGAATGGATAAAGGAGAGAGAGAGGAAAGAGAGGTGTGAATGGATAAAGGACAGAACAGGAAAGAGGTGTGAATGGATAAAGGACAGAGAGGAAAGAGAGGTGTGAATGGTAAAGGACAGAGAGGAAAGAGAGGTGTGAATGGATAAAGGACAGAGAGAGGAAAGAGAGGTGTGAATGGATAAAGAACAGAGAGGAAAGAGAGGTGTGAATGGATAAAGGACAGAGAGGAAAGAGAGGTGTGAATGGATAAAGGTCAGAGAGAGGAAAGATTGGTGTGAATGGATAAAGGAGAGAGGAAAGAGGTGTGAATGGATAAAGAACAGAGAGGAAAGAGAGGTGTGAATGGATAAAGGAGAGAGGAAAGAGGTGTGAATGGATAAAGGACAGAACAGGAAAGAGAGGTGTGAATGGATAAAGGACAGAGAGAGGAAAGAGGTGTGAATGGATAAAGGACAGAACAGGAAAGAGAGGTGTGAATGGATAAAGGACAGAGAGAGGAAAGAGAGGTGTGAATGGATAAAGGACAGAACAGGAAAGAGAGGTGTGAATGGATAAAGGACAGAGAGGAAAGAGAGGTGTGAATGGATAAAGGAGAGAGAGAGGAAAGAGAGGTGTGAATGGATAAAGGACAGAACAGGAAAGAGAGGTGTGAATGGATAAAGGACAGAGAGGAAAGAGAGGTGTGAATGGATAAAGGACAGAGAGGAAAGAGAGGTGTGAATGGATAAAGGACAGAGAGGAAAGAGAGGTGTGAATGGATAAAGGACAGAACAGGAAAGAGAGGTGTGAATGGATATGGATAAAGGACAGAACAGGAAAGAGAGGTGTGAATGGATAAAGGACAGAGAGGAAAGAGAGGTGTGAATGGATAAAGGACAGAGAGGAAAGAGAGGTGTGAATGGATAAAGGACAGAGAGGAAAGAGAGGTGTGAATGGATAAAGGACAGAGAGAGGAAAGAGAGGTGTGAATGGATAAAGAACAGAGAGGAAAGAGAGGTGTGAATGGATAAAGGACAGAGAGGAAAGAGAGGTGTGAATGGATAAAGGTCAGAGAGAGGAAAGATTGGTGTGAATGGATAAAGGAGAGAGGAAAGAGGTGTGAATGGATAAAGAACAGAGAGGAAAGAGAGGTGTGAATGGATAAAGGAGAGAGGAAAGAGGTGTGAATGGATAAAGGACAGAACAGGAAAGAGAGGTGTGAATGGATAAAGGACAGAGAGAGGAAAGAGGTGTGAATGGATAAAGGACAGAACAGGAAAGAGAGGTGTGAATGGATAAAGGACAGAGAGAGGAAAGAGAGGTGTGAATGGATAAAGGACAGAACAGGAAAGAGAGGTGTGAATGGATAAAGGACAGAGAGGAAAGAGAGGTGTGAATGGATAAAGGAGAGAGAGAGGAAAGAGAGGTGTGAATGGATAAAGGACAGAACAGGAAAGAGAGGTGTGAATGGATAAAGGACAGAGAGGAAAGAGAGGTGTGAATGGATAAAGGACAGAGAGGAAAGAGAGGTGTAAATGGATAAAGGACAGAGAGGAAAGAGAGGTGTGAATGGATAAAGGACAGAACAGGAAAGAGAGGTGTGAATGGATATGGATAAAGGACAGAACAGGAAAGAGAGGTGTGAATGGATAAAGGACAGAGAGGAAAGAGAGGTGTGAATGGATAAAGGACAGAGAGGAAAGAGAGGTGTGAATGGATAAAGGACAGAGAGGAAAGAGAGGTGTGAATGGATAAAGGACAGAGAGAGGAAAGAGAGGTGTGAATGGATAAAGTACAGAGGAAAGAGAGGTGTGAATGGATAAAGGACAGAGAGGAAAGAGAGGTGTGAATGGATAAAGGACAGAACAGGAAAGAGAGGTGTGAATGGATAAAGGACAGAACAGGAAAGAGAGGTGTGAATGGATAAAGGACAGAACAGGAAAGAGAGGTGTGAATGGATAAAGGACAGAACAGGAAAGAGAGGTGTGAATGGATAAAGGACAGAGAGGAAAGAGAGGTGTGAATGGATAAAGGACAGAGAGAGGAAAGAGAGGTGTGAATGGATAAAGTACAGAGGAAAGAGAGGTGTGAATGGATAAAGGACAGAGAGGAAAGAGAGGTGTGAATGGATAAAGGATAGAGAGGAAAGAGAGGTGTGAATGGATAAAGGAGAGAGGAAAGAGGTGTGAATGGATAAAGGACAGAACAGGACAGAGAGGTGTGAATGGATAAAGGACAGAGAGGAAAGAGAGGTGTGAATGGATAAAGGACAGAGAGGAAAGAGAGGTATGAATGGATAAAGGACAGAACAGGAAAGAGAGGTGTGAATGGATAAAGGACAGAGAGAGGAAAGAGAGGTGTGAATGGATAAAGGACAGAACAGGAAAGAGAGGTGTGAATGGATAAAGGACAGAGAGAGGAAAGAGAGGTGTGAATGGATAAAGGACAGAGAGAGGAAAGAGAGGTGTGAATGGATAAAGGACAGAACAGGAAAGAGAGGTGTGAATGGATAAAGGACAGAGAGGAAAGAGAGGTGTGAATGGATAAAGGAGAGAGAGAGGAAAGAGAGGTGTGAATGGATAAAGGACAGAACAGGAAAGAGAGGTGTGAATGGATAACGGACAGAGAGGAAAGAGAGGTGTGAATGGATAAAGGACAGAACAGGAAAGAGAGGTGTGAATGGATAAAGGACAG